>NC_090443.1:136573374-137198374 GCF_031143425.1 Pleurodeles waltl
GTTTTACTAGAAGTTTCTCTCTGAGTTTCTTGGTGTCCAGTGACTGCGTCCAACTGGATTTTGGTATTAAATGTAGGCGGACACTAGGATTACCATAGTATACTCACCACACACCCTAACCACATAGCCCAAGTTTAGTGTGGCAGAAGACTCTTGCCGTTTGAAAATGCCCAAAATTGGTTGGGTTAGCCCTAGGAACCTTTACCCCATTGCTTCGGTCATGCCTAGGGGTCATTTCCACCTATTTTATTGTGGCAAGCATAAATGTGACATTGTCTGGAACCCACTCCAGAACACTCCTGAACCTCTGTAAGATCAGATGAGGGTTGAACCTGCTTTCTGAGTCCTGGGAATAGCCTGTGAGATTGCACCTGCTTTCCCTCTTGTACCCAGCATCAAGAAGTGGACTCCACGGGTCATAAGGATGACCTCTTGTTCAAGCTGAAGGGATACAACAAGCTATAAGAGGCTTTCCCTGCAGCTGCCCAGCTGACCAGTGACAGCTGGACCTGGACTGGACACTGCTGTTTGGCCTCGGGCCTGACACCCTGTGAGTCTCTAGGTACTCCCCAGAGTTTTGGGGGTCTTTAGAAGTGTTGTTTATTACATTTTACTCTGTTTTTCAAATTTGTTGTAAGGTGTTTATTGTTTTGCATTTTTACTTTATTACTGTTTTAGTACTGCATAAATACTTTACAAATTGTGTCTAAGTTAAACCTATCTTCTTAGGTTTATTGAGGCACTTTAGTGGGTTACCTTGAGAAGGATTGTGATTATTACATGTAGTGTGTACTTACCCCCCTCACTACCAACTCAATTTCTTACAGCCACCCTGCTTTTTGAGGGGGGATTGATCATATAACTTCCTTGACTTCTTCCTTTGTTATAGTTTAAATGCATTTCTTTGATCTTCAGTGGTCAATCTGTCCAGGCTGGCTTTATGAGGCAATTGTGTTATTTCTTGAACTGAGGTGCTTAACCGTTCCCTGAACAAATCTTGGTAAAACTTAAAAAAGACTGCTACTCTTTTAGAAGGCTAAGGCCCTCATTACAACCCTGGCGGTTGGTGTTAAAGTGGCAGTAATACCCCCAACAGGCCGGTGGTAATTACCGCCAAATTATGACCATGGTGGAAAGGTCTCCGATAGACAGCCAATGTACCACAATGACTGCCAGGGTGGAAAGAACAGGCACCACGGCGGAAGCCGCCTACTGCCAGGAGGAAGTCAATGTTCCGCCCACCATATTAAGACATGCCCAACCGCCACCTTTTCCAAGGCGGTACCAACGACATCAAAAGCCTGGTGGAAACAGACCTCAGAAGGGAAAGGACTCACCATTGGAGACAAAGGGAACAACCATGCCACCATGGAGCCTGAGCTGCATGTCTTCCCCATGATCTTCTACGTGCTGCTCCACCACGAACATCAACGCCGGCGAAGACGACCGACGGTGACTACAGCCGCCTAGCACACAAGGGAGGGAGGGAGGAAAACGACAGTGACACACACACACACACACACACACACACACCATACACCCCCCAAACACCATACACACAATCAGCTGCATCACAAAAACATTACTACCCCATAACTCGGATGAATAATTCAAGGACAAAACTATTTTGACAAAGTGTATGTAATGAGAGCAACACATCAAGAAAAATAAGTTGGGCAAGATAATATATACATACATATGTACACAAAAAGGGACACAGCCCAGTCCACAATGTTCATAGGCCAAATGGCCACAGGCCAAAGTCCAAGGCCACACATGTCACCTGCATCAACATGGAGAGAACACTGCAGGGACATCAGTTGGTAAATAGGCAGGCACCTCAGGGGGACAGGGGACGGGGGGCACCTGAGCCGGGAGATGGAACAAGACCACTGGTTCTGGAGGGGGCAACATGCCCTGTGCTTGATCCTGGGGAGTGCAGGGCCACAGTCTCTTGAGTGGGTGACTTGCCCACTGGTTCTGGAGGGGGCAACATGTGCCTGATCCTGGGGAGTGCAAGCCCACAGTCTCTTTAGTGGGTGACTTGCCCACTGGTTCTGGAGGGGGCCTCATGCCCTGTGCTCTTGATCCTGGGGAGTCTTGGCTATGTGGGTGTCTTACCCACTGGTTCTTGAGGGGGCCTCGTGCCCTGTGCTCTTGATCCTGGGGAGTCTTGGTTATGTGGGTGTCTTACCCACTGGTTCAGGAGGGGGTCTCGTGCCCTGTGCTCTTGATCCTGGGGAGTCTTGGCTATGTGGGTGTCTTACCCACTTGTTCTGGAGGGGGCCTTGTGCCCTGTGCTCTTGATCCTGGGGAATGTTGGGCATGTGGGTGTCTTACCCACTGGATCTGGAGGGGACCTCATGCCCTGTGCTCTTGACCCTGGGCAGTCTTGGCTATGTGGGTGTCTTACCCACTGGTTCAGGAGGGGGCCTCGTGCCCTGTGCTCTTGATCCTGGGGAGTGCAAGGTCACAGTCTCTCAGGTGGGTGTCATACCCACTGGATTTGCAGGGGGCAGGCCGCACAGCAGCCCATGGAGGCAGGATTACATACCGTCCGCCGGTGGTGACGGCTGCTCAGTGGTGGTAGTGGTGCTGCTGCAGCTGCTGGTGGGGGGAAGCTCCAGCCCTCGGACAGCTGCCAACTGGAGGTGGTGGTGCTGCTGGAGGGGGGGGCTGCAACCACGGACGGCTGCCAACTGGAGTGTCGCGTGGGCTCTCATTATTTTAAATGAGACTACTGGATTTCTAGGTAGCAGGATCGATAACGGTGTGGGGGACTGAGTCTGATCCACGTGTAAAGAACTCTGTCACCCTAAATCCGGTTTTTGCTCCGGCTAACTAGCAGTGCCTCATTTCTCCCATGTGGAAGGAATGATTTGGCAGCCGAGCGCATGACATCTTTGGAACTTCTCAGGGAAGTCGTGGTTACTCAGATCCAAACCAACTCTCTTATTTCCAATATGATCTCATATACAAATGACAAAGACAGTATAAGTTTGATATAATGTTTTAATAAAACAACTGTATTTTAGATATTAAGGCGTGAGCCGCAATAACCAGAACGATACAACACAGTAGGATTGTGATAGTTACCAGGAGAGTAAAACATAAAAACAAAGCTATCATATTATCAAACAGTTTCTACTCTCCCTCTGCTTGTTCTATCTAGAGCACAGCATGTTAAGCTTCTAGCTTGCCTATTAGAATCACTATGGGGATATCAGCCCTCATACCTGAGCAAAGACCTGTGATCTTGGTTCAGCATCTGCAACGAGGCAGTCAGCGCCAAGTTGTGGTTCCCTGGTCGGAATCTCCCTCTTGCGTGTACTGGGACAAGGAAGTAATTTTATAACTAACATGTCAGCGTGATCACAAAATGTCCCTACGCAGGAATGCCCAGTCTAAACTCTTACCACGTCTATCGGCAATGTACCAGACTGTATCCTTGACTGAAGCACAGAGTAAATATGTTATGGAGAACTCCAGTGCTGAAGTAGGCAAAACAGTGTGATATGAATAAAAAACAACACCGTAGAACTGGCTATTTGAAAAATAACAGTACGAAGCCTAATAAAAAGCATGTAGAGCAAAGTGCACAGAGGCTCTAAGCTATTAGCAAATGAATAAAATATATTCAGGGCAAAATGCACAAAGGCCTAAAGCCTGAAGCTAAAGCGCAATGAATACGTAAAACTAACCACACTACACCCTCCCCTTGTCGGTAGCAAGTGGTTCCAATAACATAAAAGGATGCCCTAAACATAAACAATATCTAAAACAAGTATTTCGACAAGGTGAGAAGACAACAAAGTCATAAATTTAGGTAACATGTGAGCATAACCAAATTCAATATAGTGTCAATTTTGTAAAATCCAATCATCAGACAGAAGCAATAGAACGTAGGAGTTCCTCCACTTCGATATATGTCAATATCGGAAGATCCACGCCACAAAGTACCATGGAGCAGGTGTGATCCAAAGCCCCAAAACCATTCAGGGCGGCACCCCGTGCAGGGCCTATGAAAGAGACACTACCATCTTCCTCCAGGAAGGGAATCTCATAAACTGCCTCACGAAGCAAGCGCATCCGTAGTGCACAAGTCTGGGAATGAGCCCTCATCGGGAACATCAACAGATTAGCATCAACCATTGGAGGGCGCTGCAATGAGAGACAGAGAGCCAGTGCATGTTCAAACGAGCACCAAAGGCACCGAAACACGGGTTGCACACAATCCAAAACCGGTCTGAATGACAGAGACCAGTCGCACTCCAAATGTCCCAGGAGTGTTGCTCCAAAATGCTGCATCATGCGTTCACGACACAGCTGCGCGGATGGGACCAGCAGTACAGGATCTCGTCGTGACGGGACAGCCATTGCGAAAAAATAGCAATAACAGCAAGACTCCAGCCAATAAAGCCAAAGTAATCGGGAAACCCCCAAAAATGCTTCCGAAAATAGAATGTATAGCCGAGGGTATCAAACCGAATATGGAAGAGAAGGTATTAGCAAAACCAACACCAACGACTTTGAAAAAATGTGCAATACCAGCAGTGCTGGATGCATTAAATATACGTCCCACAAGTTCACCGAAGTGAGTCGGAAAGTTAGTATTCAAAAGGGACTGTATCTCCGCCGATGACCTTGCCACCTGAAGTGCGTAGGTCTCGCTAGCAGATGTAAGGGCCACATGCTTTTGAAACAATAAAGCTTTTAGCCGACTCAACTTGTCGAAATCAACCTTGGAAGTAGCAATATGAGGCCAGATGTCCGCTACCTCCCTAATTTGAGTGGGGGGAAACAACACATTCCCGCAGCACGTAACGGCCTTGTTGACAACGACGATGTAAACTATTCCGGCACGCATGCCACAGCAGCGTTCGCTGTTAAGAACAATGTAACTGCCGTTAGAAAGCACCTGGAAAGTGTTTTTAATAACCGGGACTGGAACTCCCTTCAGATAACAAGCTAAGTTAGCAAGCGAAGCATTACACGCCCCGTGCAAGGACAGCTGTTTACAAACCATTGAATGGCTGCCAGAAGCTTCGCATTCGCTGCCGCTAAGAAAAACCTCCTTCAAACCATTAACACATCTGTACTGAAAGGGAAGGTCCCACACCTCGTGTATGTAACTGTCTCCCAATAGTTCATATCTACCCACCGGAATATGCTTCAAACACGAAGTAAATTGCAAATCAATCTGCCTCAACCGGGCTGCAGCCTCTTGTTGTGAAAGCTTCCAAATCTCATTATAAACCTCGTATAAGAACCTTTTCTTCCGTGGCACTCTGGGACCTGACAAAAAATCTTGTAAATCAGTATTATTAGACAGTAACATGAGATGTGACTTAACTGCATCTAGCGTGGAGGACTTCAACCATTGCTGACAAAGCTTCCCCACACTGTATGTAGTTATAATATCAGCATGTTCTGGTGAAACGTAACGAGGGTCTGCCCTACTAGTCCTGAAACCCCCTGAAGAGGTGACAAAACGTTGATGACACATATTAGTGTCTACAGGCCATAATAACCACCCGCCTGGATGTAACGATGAAGTGTTAAGTGTACCATTCTGGACCCAATGTGTAAAGTCACTGAAAGTAGCATTCATATAGTGCTGCCAATTTTGTAATTTAGAAGGGACAGGTATACTAGGCAAAGTTAACTCCTTAATTGTCGCTAAGCCCAAACAGCTAGTCTGTTGTACTGTGTCATTGAGGAAAATCATCTGCACAGGGATAATACATGCTCTAAATAACGTGTCCCTGCCTCGCATTTGCCAATTTTTCGTACCCCAAACACTTTTCAAGTCAACAGTTTTCAACCAGTATTCATATCCTTCGACCGACAGTTTAGATACAAACAAATTAGAATACAGTAATTTAGTATCGGTCAATAACATTTGCTTATTAGTATACAGTGTAACTTTAAAATAGTAGGACCTAGCATTACGCGGATCATGCCCAGTAAAATATGCAAATTTGTCATAATACGTTTTTGAACTCCCTTGTGGAGGAGTCGAGCAATGTTCCCATTGCACATAATTAAACATGGACTTAGCGCTACTAGCTTTATGAATAAAGTGGTGTCCATAATAGTTGTAACAAAACATGTCACCATGATTATCTCTAAACTGGTAAGCATCTTCATCGTCATAGACAGTATAATATTGCAAATCCGTTAGCATAGAATCTACTGTCTTCACATCCCAATCATCAGAAACAATGCCAGGTATAACAATATCATTCATTGATAATTTGAGGACATACGGTATTTGAATCAATTCAGTGGGACCATATATATCAAACATTACTTTATCCCACACAATTCAATCCGGAACTGGTATAGCAGAAATGTTCACTGTGGACAAGTCTCTTCGAACCATATGAGACGATAAATGTGGTTTCAACACAGTCTCCACGTGCTCAATGTCAGATCGATCAGGAAGAAAATGACCATGTATTATCAGAAAAAAAGTAACCACAAATCCCAACCATAATAATATAGTCATCACGGCCAAAAATAGCCAAAAATAGTTCCAAGGAAAAACAAAATATGTTCGTTTAAGCCATCCCAGCAGCCGTCGTGGACCGTGGACAGAAGACATCGAAGACGAGGAGCCGGACCCATCATTATCAGCGTCGTTGAAGCAGCCAGAAGCAGTTCTAGCAAAAGGTGCAACTCTGAACGAAGAAGCAGACGGAGGCTCCCGCCGTGGCACGCTATAAACCACATGTTCAGAAACATCAGTAGAACGTACAGCAATTTGATCACAAGATTCCATATTAATCGCCGTCGGTGGAACGATCGCAAGATCATCATCCACCCTCCCCAAGCTCGGAGAGGAAACAGTGTCGGTGAAAATCACCTGCAGCGGGACCTCATCCCCAGTAGTGAGAGGGATTCCGGAACTACTGGGTGTCCCTCTTGGTCTGCTGTGCAGAATCGGCCACATGTTGTAACTTGACATTATCAATGGAAACAAAGCGATTTCCTTTGGCCCCTCGCAGCGGCAGTAAAATCACAGTTCTCATGCCGCTTACCCCTAACACAGGGACATGTTCTCGATAAGAAGGACCAAATTCTTTTTTAACTGCGACCTTTTCCCGCACCAGATCCCCAATCCTGGGTATCCAACCAGTGGGTGTTACTGGCTCATCCTTAATTCCTGAGGAGGCAGCATTGGCAGAAGAGTTATCTTCACGGAATTGTTGTAAATCCTGCGAAACAGTGACACGATCATTTATGTCAAAGGGCGTATCTGCCGCCTCCACACCAGGACCATCTAGATCAGGAACATACATTCGTGTTCCAAACAGGCACTCATATGAAGTACGACCCCCCAGTGACCTTCTAGGCAAGTTATTAAGTGCTCTCTGTACTCCATATAGGTGGGCTAGCCAACCACGACCCGTACCTATAACTCTGGCCGTTAAGGACTGCTTTAAATCACGATTTAAACGCTCCACAACAGAATTTCCCTCGGGATGAAATGGAGACGAGAATTGGAGTTGGACCCCCAACGAAGCCATGGTGTCCCTGAATGCCTTAGAGGCAAAAGCAGGGCCCTGGTCCGAATGAAAAGCCGCAACTGCAAATATATCGACAAAGATGCGCAAATCTTTAATAACAGTGCAAGCGTCAGCCGAGCGTTGTGGCCATACCCATACAAATCTGGAGCACGAATCTACAGCAACCAATATATATTTGTATGCACTATCTGGTGTCAGCGGACCACAATGATCCAAGTACACACACTGTAATGGTTTGTTTGAAATCAGAAGGGGCGTCTGCTGCGGGCGTCTAGCCGATGATGTCTTAATTTGTTGACAAATGTCACAACAAAGGACATACTGTTTTGTCTCTTTATAGAGACCAGGCCACCAATAACGAGCCTTTAAAAGTGAAATTGTGGCAGTCACCCCAGCATGTGCAGAAGCCACCCCCTCATGTGCTGCAGAAATCAATCGAGGTCTCTCAATTTGATTGGGAATTTCACGTACACCAATGCCTGGAATTGTAACAGTAGCATGTAGCGCACCATTCAAGCAGTAACTATATTTTGAAGGAAATCCTTTAGGAAAAGGCGTGCCATCAGCCGTAGCCTTTATGGCAGCTGAAATTTCTGTGTCTGGTTTTGAACTCGAACGAGTCACTGCGGCTACTGTGGCGACAGCCACTGCCGATTTCGCGGCTTCATCAGCCAAAGTATTCCCAGCAACGTGTATTCCAACGCGCTGGTGTCCAAGTGTATGCACAACATGGACATTAGGAAGCGTTTCCTTTAGATCCGCAACCTTACCCCATAACATTTTATGCTTAATGGTGTTGCCTTTAGAATCTCTGAACCCATTCATCTTCCAATAGTGTAAATATTCGTTGAAAGACTGCACACAGTAGTAGGAGTCACAGACCAGCAAGGTTAAAAGTGCCGGATCCGCATGCTCCAACGCTAACAATAGAGCTTTGAGCTCAGCCAGCTGTGCCGTGCAATCTCCCAAGGTTTTAGTATAAGTATGTCGGGGGCAGAACACTTCCCCCTCCATAGTGCCGCTCACCACCGCACATGCAGCAGAATACTGTTGTTTAGTCCCAACCGCCGGTTGCGCAGAGCCATCTGTATACATGACCACTTCATATTGGTCAATAGGCAATGTACCAGCAGGAACAGGGTATTCTATTTCGTATTGAAGAAATTCTTGAGTCTGCAGTTTAGGGTCAAATACATAATCTACATCAGTGGCTGTCAAAGACGTAGCCCATTGTATCCATCGCGGGTGTAGAGCTTTTGAATTAGGAACACTCGCTTTTGTAACAGCCTCTAAGGCCGGAACCGGGGAAACGACAACTATGCGTTGACCCTGGGCCAGCGGTCTTTCTTTAATAACAGCCATCTGTACTGCAGTGAGAATCTTCTCAGTTTGTGCAAAACGTTGCTCTGCAGCTGAATACAAGTGAGACTTGTATGCAATCGGGACAGTCTCCCCTTCATTAAAGGTGACATAAGTAAACCCAACAGCCCCAGGTATCACTCTGATCACTAAATGTGTTTTATTGTCCCGTGTGTGTAAGTGTTTAATTGCTAAGAGATCACTCTGCAATTCTCGCAGAATGTGTGTATGTTCAATCGTCCAAAGTTTACTCGAAAAATCCGGGTGAATCAACTCATATAAGGGTTTTATACGCGTTGCATAATCAGGAATGTAAGTTCTGCCAAAATTCAGAAACCCCAACAATGACTGGAGCCTCTGAACCGTATTAGGAGGCTGCAATAAAGCACATTTCTCCAAAAAATGTGGCGCTAAGCTCTTGCCCTCACTCGACAACTCATATCCCAGGAAAATGACGCTGAGGAAGGCAATCTTTGATTTCTTAAAATTAAACTTATAGCCAATATCAGCAAACCCCACAACAATGCGCGATACACGCCTTAGATGTTGCAGAATCTCATCATCTGTCAGATATATGTCATCTACATATGATAATGCTTCAGGGTCGAGCTCATGCAGCATTTCAGTTACACAAGCCGAAAATAGTCCTGGGCTATTCTTATACCCCTGAGGCAAACGACAAAAAAAATTCTGAGAGCCAAACGCACTGAAACAGGTATAGTCCCGACTCTCGGGCGCTATATTCTGGCAGAAAAATCCATTCGAGATATCTAATGTTGTTTTGTATTTTTTACGCACTATATTATTCATAAGCGCTGCGCTATGTGAATTCTGTATTGCATATGTGCGTGTATGACTATTCAAATGTCGGTAATCCACCACTATCCTATATGAATGGTCCGGTTTAGCAACCGGAAACAAGGGATTATTCATCGGCGAGACACAGGGCTCAATAACACCTTGATACTCCAATTCTGTAAGAATTTTCCTAACCGATGCCCTAGCTTCAAATTTGATAGGATATTGCGGTTGTGGCTGAGGTTCGCCCTTTATCGGTATTACATGATAAGGTGATTGTCTGTCCCACCCCACGTTATTTCTATACAAGGCGGGAGCCTGTGCTAGAGCCCATGATTTACTATAGGACTCCGCAAGTTCTCTCGGAACAAGTGGTGAGAAGGAAGGTGTAATAACCTCCTCCCCAACTGGACAGTCGCGAACAAAGTCAGGTGGCCAATCTTGTTCGGCCAACAGAACATCATATGATTTTACCACATGGTCCCAAAAAATGGCGTTTATAACACGGTCCATGTCCCCTTCCAATCGCATAGTTACTTCATATACTCTATCAGGATCAGAGACTCGCATATCCGCCGTTTCTACTTGTATGAAGTCATCAGTTGCTTTCACCTCCAGATGCTCTAGAAGACTCCGGCGAACTATTGTGACCTCTGCCGCGCTGTCTAACAGTGCTAACGCCCATGTCTTGTTCGTCAAGAGAACTCTCTTCTTGAGCGGCATGTCTAACTGAGACAGCTGCCACTTTCTTCTTTTTGAATTGCTGTTTCTGTTGCAGCGGTTTCTCTTCTTGTTTAATAGAAACCTCTGCTGAGCGTTGTGAATCCTGCCTCGGTTTCACGTACTCCGTCCTCCGCTCTGACCGCCCACCTCTCTCACTTCTCTTTTCCGAGGAGTCCTGAAAGGAACGAGATTGGCGTGTATCAGTATATTGATATCTATCAGGCGTCTTCAAAGTATCCCTATTCCTGAGATTATACTTATTCTGTGGGGTCTCCGTTTGCGGAGACTGCCCATCATCCTTCTTAGGTGTTTGCTGTTTCTTTTCCCATCGCTTTTTCGAACCCTCAGGTTGTTGCTGTTTAGCATTATCTTTATTATTTTTACCCTGTAACTGGGGTTTTTGTGGTCTAGCCTCTAGGCTATCACGACCAATACTAGAATATGTGTCCGCTATTATTCTCGGAAGTTCCCGCTCCTGTTGAAGCAGCGGAACATCCCGAAGACGCATACGCACTGCTAGTGCTACTGCCTCTCCTTTGAGATTACTCAAAATAATAGAAGAAACTGTGGCAAAATTGCCCAGCAACTGCATGCCCAAATCCAAGGCAGGGGCAGCCCCATATTCTTCCTGAATCTGCTTAAGTACGTCCGTTAAATTAGCTAATGTCGGTGTACCGTGTGCCGTAGTGTAGAGCGCGGCAAACACCGTGCCCCAGGTATTACAAAGGTCCACCGGAGGAACCATCCCGCACGGCAAACACATTGTCAAAATTCTATGTTTATCCTGAGGTCCCGTATGGGGAAATACTGCTTCCAGCGTATTAATTTTTTGCGCCAGCCAAAACGGAGTCTCCTCTCGTTTAGCCGGTGCTTTACCCATAACTGAGTGCACAGTGGCCGGATTAAGACCCGGAACCACCGCCTGTGGGTGCACTGGAGCAGCACGCGCTGCATTCGTATTTAATGTCTGCATCACAAACTGAACTAATCGTCTATATGTAGCCGTTAATTCTGTATATAAACGACGAACTTCAACCACTGCCAATTGAGCAACCGCAGGATGTGGGGTATATGTAGCCAATAAAGGCCAGGTAGGACCATCATTACTCAGTGGACCTAACCTTACTTGTACTATTGTGTGTGGGAGGGCGCCATCAAGCCAATTATGGTGTTCTTGATAAGATAGAGGTATTTCTAAATAAGCGTAAGCCCTGTATTGTCCAGGGGCATTCGCAACTGTGTATTCGTGAAAAGTATTTGTTCCCCCATCCACTGCTGGAAAAGCGACCCAAGAATAAAAAAGTTCCGTTCTATAGGCTGCATGGGCGTCCACCACAAAAGTGACTGGACCCCCCTGGACTGTCAGTCCATGTGTCAATAGATGTCCCGTGAGCGGATGTCGCATATTAATTGCTATGTTCACTACATTAGGATTCGCCATTTTATAAAAAACGGCTGCAGGTCAGAGAAGGCACACCAATATCGGGGTTTTTTCCTTTCAAAGTTCAAGCTTGAACAACCGACCACTAAGCAATAGGAAGCACCTATGCCGTGGCGGCGGAAACCCTCAGCCCCACGGACGTCTCCGTATACGGAACCGAGGAGTCAAAATATATATGAGACCAAGAGAGTCAGTCGGACCTAATCATTAGAGCCAGACCAAACGTTGGCGGCGCCATGTTGCGTGGGCTCTCATTATTTTAAATGAGACTACTGGATTTCTAGGTAGCAGGATCGATAACGGTGTGGGGGACTGAGTCTGACCCACGTGTAAAGAACTCTGTCACCCTAAATCCGGTTTTTGCTCCGGCTAACTAGCAGTGCCTCATTTCTCCCATGTGGAAGGAATGATTTGGCAGCCGAGCGCATGACATCTTTGGAACTTCTCAGGGAAGTCGTGGCTACTCAGATCCAAACCAACTCTCTTATTTCCAATATGATCTCATATACAAATGACAAAGACAGTATAAGTTTTATATAATGTTTTAATAAAACAACTGTATTTTAGATATTAAGGCGTGAGCCGCAATAACCAGAACGATACAACACAGTAGGATTGTGATAGTTACCAGGAGAGTAAAACATAAAAACAAAGCTATCATATTGTCAAACAGTTTCTACTCTCCCTCTGCTTGTTCTATCTAGAGCACAGCATGTTAAGCTTCTAGCTTGCCTATTAGAATCACTATGGGGATATCAGCCCTCATACCTGAGCAAAGACCTGTGATCTTGGTTCAGCATCTGCAACGAGGCAGTCAGCGTCAAGTTGTGGTTCCCTGGTCGGAATCTCCCTCTTGCGTGTACTGGGACAAGGAAGTAATTTTATAACTAACATGTCAGCGTGATCACAAAATGTCCCTACGCAGGAATGCCCAGTCTAAACTCTTACCACGTCTATCGGCAATGTACCAGACTGTATCCTTGACTGAAGCACAGAGTAAATATGTTATGGAGAACTCCAGTGCTGAAGTAGGCAAAACAGTGTGATATGAATAAAAAACAACACCGTAGAACTGGCTATTTGAAAAATAACAGTACGAAGCCTAATAAAAAGCATGTAGAGCAAAGTGCACAGAGGCTCTAAGCTATTAGCAAATGAATAAAATATATTCAGGGCAAAATGCACAAAGGCCTAAAGCCTGAAGCTAAAGCGCAATGAATACATAAAACTAACCACACTACAGGAGGTGGTGGTTCTGCTGGGGGGGGAGTTGGGCTCCTGCCCATACCCTGCAACCTCAGACAGCTGCTCAGTGGAGGTGGGGGTGCTGCTGGTTGGGGGAGGCTCCTGCCCATCCCCTGCAACCTCGGATGGCTGCCCAATGGAGGTGGTGGTGCTGCTGGGGGGCGGGGGCTCCTGCCCATTCCCTGCAACCTCGGACGGCTGCGCAACCATGGTTGGTGGTGGGGGCTCTGTCACAGTTCCTGCCCCAGTCCCCTTGCTCTTCCTGCCTGCTGGTGCAGGTTCCTTGCTCTTCCTGGCAGCTGGGGCAGGCTCCGTTACCTTCTTAGCAGCTGCTGGGGCAGGCTCCTTGATCTTTCTGGCAGCTGGGGCAGGCTCCTTTCCCTTCTTGCCTGCTGGGGCAGGCTCCTTTCCCTTGAGGCTGCCTGGTGCAGGCTCCTTCACCTTCAGGACATGTGGCCTGGATCTTTTTCCACCACGAGTGGTTGTGGTGACGACTGAGCCCGTGGACTGAATGGCTGAGGTGCGTGGCTGGGTTCTTCCCACCCTGGCCATACGTCCAGGACGGGGGGCTGGGAGGGGTAGGGAAGAGGTCAATGGTGGATAGGAACAGTTTTTTAAGAACATTGGGGCAGGACGAGGGAGAAGGAATGGGAGTGGAGGAAGAGGGAGTGGTTGTTGGAGGTGTCTGTCTGCTGATTTTGGGTGCAGGTGCATGGGCTAGATGCTGCTGTGAGGTGGATGGCTGTTGGGTGTCTGAGTGCTTGTGTTTGTGTACCTTGGGGGGGCAGACACAGTGGGAGAGGACACAGGGGACGTGTGCATGGCTGTAGTGGAGGTGTCTGCCAGTGCGGTGTGTGTTCTGCTTGGTGTGGTGATGATGCTGGTAGTGGATGATGATGTAATGCATGCAGGTGTGAGTGTAGACGGAACTCGGAGAGAGGTGGTAGAGGGGGAGGTGGGGGAGACAGTGGAAATAGTGGATGTTGTTGTGTCTGCAACTGGATGGTGTTTGTGTGAGTGCCTGTGGGATGAAGTGTGGTGCTTGTGTTTGCCTGTACCACTCTTGTGTGTTGCCTTGTGTGCATGCTCGTCTGGCTGTGTGCTTGGGATGGGTTGGGAAGAGGAAGTTGGAGGGGGAAGGGTATAAAGAGGGACAATGGCTGCCATCAGAGAGAAGGACAGAGCCTGGATCGATCTCTGTTGGGCCGCAATCCAGGGTGAATGCCCTCCAGGAATGCATTAGTCTGTTGCATATGGGCTGCCAGACCTGGATGGCATTCACAATGGTTGACTGCCCTACAGAGATAGATCTCAGGGGGTCAATAGCCTCCTCACTCAGGGCAGCAGGGCTAACTGGGGCAGGGCCTGAGGTGCCTGGGGCGAAGGAGATGCCCACTCCCCTGGGTGAGTGGACACAGTCAACTCTCTGAGGGGCTGCTGGGAGGGCATGCTGGTATGGGGGGTGGCAGATGTACCTGTAGCTGGAGTGGTCACAGAGGTGTCCGCCACCACCAGGGAGCTTCCATCGGAGGAGGTATCTGTGCCAGAACTGTCCACTCCAGTCTCCGCCGTGGTGCTCCCCTCTCCCTCCGTCCCACTGGTGCCCTCACCGTCCGTGGACTCTGCCTCCTGGGACCTGTGGGATGCAGCTCCCTCCGTCGCCAGTGCCTCTGCTCCTCCGCCAGACGATGCTAATGCACATGAGGACAGGGTGACAAAATAAAAAGGGGGGGAAGAGATAAAGGATGCACTTGATAAATGACTACACCATCACCACCGTGTCGTACACAGCACCCTCACACACTGGGAACAGCCCTACGCAATATGCCATAGCACTAACAGAGAAATAGTTAGCAGCCAAGCCATGGGGAGGGGCACACACCGCCAAATAAAGCACACCTGGGACCCACCCAGCCTTGACCAGTTGTGGATGCCTATGAGCTAGGTAGCAAGATTCTCCCTTCTGAACCCCAGCCACCAGGGGACCTGTGCTGCAATGTCAGGCCTGGCCTAGGGGTACCCACTAATACACATCCCCCCCGGATACCACCCTACCATGCGTAAGTTGTAATGATTGGCACTGTACTCACCCTCTTGTGGTTGCTGTGATGCCCTCAAGCGCCCATCCAGCTCAGGATAGGCCACCGACAGTATGCAGGCCATCAGGGGGGTCAGGGTTCGACGGGCACCCCTTCCTCGTTGGGAGGCCAACCCCAGCTGGGCCTCCGTGGTCTTCCATGCCCAGTGTCTCAGGTCCTCCCACTGTTTCCGGCAGTGGGTGTTCCGCCTGCCATAGACCCCCAGGATCCGCACGTCCTTGTCGATGGCACGCCATATATCTTTCTTTTGATGGGTGCTGACCTGCAGAAGAAATACACACAGGAAAATAGAATTAGTCAAACAGTCCTGCCTGTTTCACTTATGGCCCACCATAGCCCTTCACATCACTATTTACACACACATGGCCCAGCACACAACCAATACGCCGCCCAGAGGACATTCACCCACCCCCTTACACAAAGCCTTCACACACACACCACTCCATGCATTCATGCCACATTCATTGTGCCCACCGTGTACTCACCTGTTGGCCTGGAGGCCCATATAGCAGTCCGTACTGGGGTAGGACCCCATCCACCAGTCTCTCCAACTCAGCCGAAGTGGAGGCTGGGGCCCTTTCCCCAGTCACACAGGCCATGGTAGGTTCCAGACACAGGTCACAGCAGCGCATGCAGTGTAGGTCCTCTCCTGTTGAGGATTAGGTAGCAAGCGAGGGATGAGATAGAAAATGGCGGTCACGTCCATGGCGGTGCATACCGTCACTGCCGGCATAGATCACCATTGGCCACTGTAAACCATAGGGCCCAATGTTAACCAATGAGGAGTTGTACGGCGGTTCCTGACAACCTCCCGCAGCGGCGCACAACGTCAGTGGAATTACCTCACTTCCACCTGTCCCTCCACACAGGACAGGTTGATGCCATTTCGGGGGGGAGCAGGCCCTGGATAATTGCTGCGTCACTGATGAAATTAGGACATACTGTACAAATCACACTTACCCATTACAGGTTACCAGCATGCAAAGTTATGTTGTAGCTCCATTGTTCAGTTTGCGACCGGCTCCTCACTCTTTTTCCCCATAGATTGCTACCACTGCGGATGAATAGGAGATGGAGACATACCCCCGTGTACAGATCCCTGGTGGACTTGGCAACACTGGAGGTCAGGCACATTATCCTCACCTATAGACTTGACAGGGCCACAATCACAGAGCTGTGTGCCCAACTAGAGCCTGACCTGATATCAGCTATCCCTCACCCCACTGGGATCCCCCCTCTTGTGCAAGTTCTATCAGTGCTCCTGGCAACTGGTTCTTTCCAAGTGACAGTGGGCTTGGCAGCAGGAATGTCACAGACAATGTTCTCAATAGTGCTAAGAGTGTTGTCTGCCCTGATTAAACACATGTGCAGCCGCATTGTATTTCCCCAGGTTGAAGATTTGGCCACAGTGAAGGCAGAGTTATATGCAATGGGACGTATCCCCAACATAATTGGGGCGATTGGTGGAACACATATTGCATTTGTCCCCCCCTCCGTCAGAATGAACAGGTGTTCAGAAATTGGAAGATTTTCCACTCTATGAATGTACAGATGGTGTGCTTGGCTGACCAGTACGTCTCCCACGTCAGTGCTAAGTATCCAGGGTCGGTACATGATGCCTTTGTCCGGAGGAATAGCAGCATCCCAAATGTGATGGGCCAACTACAGAGGCACGGGGTGTGGCAAATAGGTGAGCCCTGGTTCCCACCCATTATAGGTTGGTGTATGGGTATGGTGTGTGCCATATGGGATAGTGTGTGGCTACATGTTGTCCCTCAAAATTTGCAGGTGACTCTGGTTACCGCAACCTTTCATGGCTGCTGACCCCTGTGAGGAATGCTAGGACAAGGGCAGAAGAACATTATAATGAGGCACATGGGCGAACCAGAAGGATAACAGAAAGGACCTCTGGCCTCCTGAAGGCCAGGTTCCGGTGCCTCCATCTAACAGGTGGATCCCTGTGCTACTCACCCAAGGAGGTCTGCCAGATAATCGTGGCATTCTGCATGTTGCACAACCTTGCCCTGAGACGCCATTTGCCTTTTCTGCAGGAGGAGGAGGCTGAAGATGCCCGTGTGGCAGCAGTGGACCTTGTGGACAGAGAGGATGAGGAGGCAGAGGATGAGGATGAGGACAACAAAACTTCAGTGATCAGACAAAACTTCCAATGACACACACACAGGTAAGACAGTGTTACCTAACATTTCAATGACATTTGTTTGAATTTCTGTGGCACTGGCATGCAGTTTTTTCCCACTTACTGTACCCTTTGGCAATTCATTTTCCAGATGTTGGTGACCTCACATATGCTCCTGGTGTGATCACTGCAGCCAGCTACAGGTCATTAATCTATGCTCATTTTTTGTACAGTTGAATTGCAATGTTTGTACCTGTTTAAATGAATACATAGTTGACAAACTTGACATACTCCAAACTCGTTTTTTTCAAAGGGTGTTTATTTAAGTGCTAAAATATTGAGGGGCAAGTGCGATGGGCTCAGGTGATGGTGGAGGAAAGTCCAGTGTATTGTTCCAGTCTGTTTGTAGCACAGGTGCATTGTCCAAGGGGACATAGGAAGGGGAGCAATGGCAGTTCAGGGTGGACACGGTGACAGAGTGGGACACAAAGGTGACAATCAGGAGAGTCTCATTTTCTGGCGGGGGTCTTGGCAAGTGTCTTTGGCTTCTGTCTGGATCACAGGGAACATTTGCGTGGTGGTTCTCCTTCTGCAGGAGAGGGGTGCTGGTTGCCTGTGAGTCCTGTGGGGGGGCCTCCTGGCCACTTGCGGCAGTGGAGGTGGAAGGCTGTTCAGATGTCTGGCTAGTGGCAGGGGCCCACTGGTGTGACACTGCCTCCCTCATAATGTTGGCAATGTCTGCCAGCACCCCTGCTATGGAGATCAGGGTGTTGTTGATGACCTGCAAGTCCTCCCCGATCCCCTGATACTGTCCCTCCTGCAGCTGCCTGTTCTCCTGCACATTTTCCAGGATCTTGCCCATTGTGTCCTGGGAATGTTGATATGCTCCCAGGATCTCTGCAAGTGCCTCCTGGAGAGTTGGTTACCTGGGCCTGTCCTCCCCCTGGCGTACAGCACTCCTCCCAGTTTTCCTGTTGGCCTGTGCCTCTGTCCCCTGAACTGTGTGCCCACTGACACTGACCCCAGGTCCCTGATTGTCATGGTAATGAGATGTGCCCTGGGGTCCCTGTAGACGTGGACATACTGCTGATTGACGTGTCCTGGGGACAGAGGTATGGGTACGCTGGGTGGGTGCTTTGGTGGTCTTTCCTGATGGGGGAGGCTCTGTGGTGGTGTGTGACTGGTCCTGCGTAACCGGCTGTCCAGAGGTCCCTGATGGGCCAGGTTGGTCATCCAGATTCTGAAGACCAGAGTTGCTGTCATTACTGTGGACCTCTTCTGTTGGGGGACTGGATATTGCTGGCACCTTCTCTCCGCTGACATTGGCTGGGGTACCTGTGGGGATGTAAATGATGTGTTGTGTTTTCTGTGTCTGACTTATTGTGCATCTGTGGCTTTCCCTCCTTGGTTGGATTTGCCCTGGCAGCTTTCACTTGTGTACATTGGTGTCTAGTGGGATGATTAGTTCTCTATAATGTGTATGCTTTAGTGATGAGTGGCCATGCAGGGCTGTGAGTGGCGTCCATGCATTGGTAGAGTATGCAGGGCTTGGCATTGGGATAAGTGAGATGTGATGGTGGGGTGTGTGGGTAGTGGTGGAGTGATGGGAGTGATGGTGGGGGTATGTGATGGCATGCAGGTAGGGGGGTGATAGTAGTAGAGAGTTGACTTACCAGAGTCCAGTCCACCTCCTACTTCGGCCAGGCCCTCAGGATGCAGGATTGCCAAGACTTGCTCCTCCCATGCTGTTAGTTGTGGGGAAGGAGGTGGGGGTCCACCGCTAGTCCTCTGTACAGCGAGTTGGTGTCTTGCTGCAATGGAACGCACCTTCCCCTGTAGGTCGTTCCACCTCTTCCTGATGTCATCCCTAGTTCTTGGGTGCTGACCCACAGCGTTGACCCTGTCCACGATTCTCCGCCATAGCTCCATCTTCTTAGCTATCGGTATCTGCTGCACCTGTGCTCCAAATAGCTGTGGCTCTACCCTGATGATTTCCTCCACCATGACCCTTAGTTCCTCCTCTGTCTTTGTGGTGCCATGGGTGTTGTGTGAGGTGTGTAGGTGAGGATGTGTTGAGTAATGTGTTGGGGTGTGTGTTGTGGGGTGCGTGAGTGGTGTATAGGTGTGAGTAGTGTGTGGCTCTACTTATGTGAGTTGTCTTGATGTCTCTCTGCTGGCAATGGTTTGTAATGGTAAAGGGCTGTGGGTAATGTGAGTATGTGTTTTATAGAGGTGTGAGTGGGTGGGTGTGGTGTGTGTATGGGTGTCAGGTGTGTGTTGTTTGAATTGTCCAATGTGGTGGTGTTTTGTTTGTGTGTGTCCATTTTGAGCGCGGCTGTATGTACTGCCAATGGTTTACTGCCGTTGAATGTCCGCCTTGGTGATTTGTGGGTCATAATGTGGTGGGTGTTGTTCTGTTGGCGTAACGGTGTGGATTTTGATACCGCCAGTTTATCACTGACCTTTGGGCTGGCCGATTTGTGCATGTCGATGAATACTGATGGATTGGTGTATGTGTGTCATAATATGGTGAACGAATATCCAAGTTAGCGGCAGTCAGCGTGGCGGTAAGTGGGATTTACCACCAATGTCATTATGAGGGCCTAAGTCTCTACAGTACTCTTTCGTGGTCTCTGACATGATATATGTGATTAGAAATATGTATTATTTTGCCCTTCTAGGACAGAACGCTTCCTATCATTTTCAAAAGTTTTTGGTACATAATCTGGTTGTTCAAGATCTCTTTTTGGAATAAAGAAATCCTTACCATGGTGCAAGCTTGCTGCAACTTTTTAATATGTTTGGGAGTGTGTTTGGTAGATACCAGGTTATATGCTAATTCTGATTCCATCTGCTGAAGGTTCTATGGTATCTGTTTTGCTGAAAGCACAGTAGGGCATAATGAAGCCTCTTAAGTATACTTTGGAGTTCTCCCAGACACAAATGCCTCCGGCTAGCCATTATTATGCTAAAAAAATGTCAAAGGTGGAGCTACACATTGTTCCTATTGTTCATAATTTGTCAGATGGGACATGTGTGCGTTCCAAAAAATATTTTTATAACATTGCCTATTCAATGTTTCTAATGAACTTTAACACACAGGAGCAGGAAAAAACAGTTTCGGCTTTGATGCCCTTCAGTTCCGTTGAGCCATGAAAACATCTGGCATGTATACCTTACAAAAAACATAGGGGGTCATTCTGACCCTGGCGGTCGGTGACCGCCAGGGTCACCGACCACGGGAGCACCGCCAACAGGCTGGCGGTGCTCCCTCGAGCATTCTGACCGCGGCGGTTCAGCCGCGGTCAGAAACGGAAAGTCGGCGGTCTCCCGCCGACTTTCCGCTGCTCGGGAGAATCCTCCATGGCGGCGGAGCGCGCTCCGCCGCCATGGGGATTCTGACACCCCCTACCGCCGTCCTGTTCCTAGCGGGTCTCCCGCCAGGAACAGGATGGCGGTAGGGGGTGCCGCAGGGCCCCTGGGGGCCCCTGCAGTGCCCATGCCAATGGCATGGGCACTGCAGGGGCCCCCATAAGAGGGCCCCACAAAGTATTTCAGTGTCTGCAAAGCAGACACTGAAATACGCGACGGGTGCAACTGCACCCGTCGCACCTTCCCACTACGCCGGCTCAATTCTGAGCCGGCGTCCTCGTGGGAAGGTAGATTTGCCCTGGGCTGGCCCCCGTAAGAGGGCCCCTCCCGGGTCTCCCGCCAGGAACAGGATGGCGGTAGGGGGTGCTGCGGGGCCCCTGGGGGCCCCTGCAGTGCCCATGCCAATGGCATGGGCACTGCAGGGGCCCCCATAAGAGGGCCCCACAAAGTATTTCAGTGTCTGCAAAGCAGACACTGAAATACGCGACGGGTGCAACTGCACCCGTCGCACCTTCCCACTATGCCGGCTCAATTCTGAGCCGGCGTCCTCGTGGGAAGGTAGATTTGCCCTGGGCTGGCGGGCGGCCTTTTGGCGGCCGCCCGCCAGCCCAGGGCAAATCTCAAAATACCCTCAGCGGTCTTGCGACCGCGGAGCGGTATTTTGTCGGGGGAAGACTGGCGGGCGGCCTCCGCCGCCCGCCAGTCTCAGAATCACCCCCAAACACCCTCTGAAGCTATGCCTCTGCGTAGCTAGGGCAGTAGACCCTTACTGAGAATAAGGAGGAATGCACAGGGGCATAACACTGCATCATGTAGCCCATGCAGCATATGAGGGAAGCGAATATATTCATGGGGCTCCCATTCATCTCAAGGCAATTAAATATCTGTGAGATATGGGGAATGGAGAGGCCCTTCATCACATTCTGCAGGAGCATCACCACTGGTACACACATACTTTAATTAGTAAACCCTGCACTGCTTGAAAGGGTGGTCTTTCTTAGCAAATAAGATGGGTTGAGTCGAACTAAGGAGGGGTTTTTCAACCTGTTGGTGGAATAGAGAAGGAGTCCAGATTTTTTTTTGTTGCTATTTTATGTAGCGGAAACTCAACCCAAACGTATGGGAGCACTTTACATGAGCACCTGTTATATTACACAAGGACACGTTCATTTTGTTTTTTTAGGCATAGGGAGATTAAGGCGGTCATTACAACA
The DNA here is from genome assembly GCF_031143425.1 of Pleurodeles waltl. Taxonomy (NCBI): domain Eukaryota; kingdom Metazoa; phylum Chordata; class Amphibia; order Caudata; family Salamandridae; genus Pleurodeles; species Pleurodeles waltl. Next base: position 136,595,295 of record NC_090443.1, read on the forward strand.
TTGGCGGTAAAAGCCGCTTACCGCCGTGCAGAAGACCGCCAACACACCGCCGCGGCCGCGAACATCCGCTACAGCTATTATGACCCACGGCTTGGAATCCGCAAAAATTCAGACACCCACACAAGTCCGCCACACCAAAGGTCAGTGATAAACTGGCGAAAACAAATCCTCCACCGTCACGCCAACAGAAATACGGCCACACTATCACGACACACGAATCCACGCGGCGGTCTTTCAACCGTTGTATTCCATTGGCGGTACACACAGCCGCGCTCAAAATACACACACATTTACAAAACACAACCACATTGGACAATTCCAAATACACACACCTGATACCCACACACCTATTACAATATAAAACACACACCCACATCACCCCCAAACCCCTACAACCAAAATTACCAAGAGAAGGTCAGAGAGACACCACAAACAACTACCAAGCATCCACAGACACACAATACCATCACCCACCTTACTTCCACGCACCTCACACAACACACCACTAAATATCACCCCACTTATCACTACACACACCACCCCACACATCACCCACACCACCCCATGGCATGGCAAAGACACCCCAGGTTCTCTGAGGAGGAGCTCAGGGTCATGGTGGAGGAAATCGTCCGGGTAGAGCCACAGCTATTCGGATCACAGGTGCAGCACACCTCCATAGCTAGGAAGATGGAGCTATGGCGAAGAATAGTGGACAGGGTCAACGCAGTGGGACAGCACCCAAGAAATAGGGAGGACATCAGGAAGAGGTGGAACGACCTACAGGGGATGGTGCGTTCCGTGGTCTCAAGACCTTGCGGTTCAGCGGACTGGCGGCGGACCCCTTCTTCCCCCACAACTAACAACACGGGAGGAGCAAGTCTTGCCGATTCTGCATCCTGAGGGCCTCGCAGGAGTAGCTGGAGGAATGGACTCTGGTAAGTCAAATCGTAACTAGTACATCCCCCACCCTACCTGCATGCTATCACATACCCCCACCCTCACCCCCATCACTCCAACTTCTCACAAATGTCCCAATATCACAAACCACACATCCCAACCCCAAGCCCTGCATGCAACAACAAAGCATGGACACCCATCACCAAAGCATGACCACTGCACATACCCATACACCCCCCCCCCCCTAAACCACCATCACACAAGGTCCCACACAGGAATGCAAGCACTGGGGTACAAGGTCACCCACCTATTGCACACCATAGCACACACAGATGTAATAAACATCCTTTTATACCCCTGCAGGACCCCTACCCAATGTCACCGGACAGGAGGGTCCACACATGTCCACACCACCAACAGAACAGGCCCACAGTGATGACAGCAGCTCTGTCCAACTGGATCTAGATGACCAGCCCGGCCCATCGGGGACCTCGGGACAGTCGGTTTCCCTCACACAGTCACAGGCCACGACAGAGCTTCCCCCCTCTGGAAACACCAGCACAGTACCCACCCAGCGGGCCCATATCTCTGTCCCCATGCCACGTCAATCAGCAGTTTGTCCACCACTACAGGGAACCCAGGGTAACCCACCACCCGAACAATAACAGGGACCTGGGGGCAGTGGTAGTGGGCACACGGTCCAGGGGACGGAGGCCCAGGAACACAGGGGAACTGGGAGGGCTGCTGTGCGACAGGGGGAGGGCAGGCCCAGGGAACCCACTCTCCACGAGGCCCTCTCCAACATCATGGGAGCCTACCACCACTCTCAGGAGACGATGGCAACGGTCCTGGCCAAGTTTCAGGAGACCCAGCGCCTGCAGGAGGACCAGTATTTGGGCTTCAGGGAGGAACTCAGATCCATCAATTCCACCCTGGGCACCATCGTAGGGGTGCTGAAGGAAGTACTCAACACCAGGAGGGACACTGTGGCACAACAAGGGGCCCCTGACACTAGCCTGGACGATGAACTGCCCACCACCTCCGCCGGCGCTAGTGGACAGGACGCCCCGCCACAGGACCACCACACCAGCACCCCAACCCCTACAGAGGGAGAACCACCCCGCAAACGGTCCCTGAGATCCAGGACAAAGACAGAGAACGATGCCAAGACCCCCGCCAAGAAATGAGACCACCCTGAATGTCATCTTACTGTCCCACTTTGTCACCCTGTCCGTCCTCAAACTGCCCCAGCTCCACTTCCTATGCCCATTTGGGCAATGCACCTGTGAGACTAATAGCTTGGACTCTGCCATGGACATTCCTCCACCATCACCCCTCATCATTTGACAACCCCCTACAATATTGAGCACATAAATAAACACCCTTGAAGCACAAAACAATCTGGAGTCAGTCTGTGATTTCGAAATAGTGTATTAGCAATTACAGTGTCAAAATGCTCTTTCAAATGTAATGTCAACATACCTATGTCACACAGCTCTAGTCCATGAGGAAACAAAGCTGATGTCACACAGTGGGACCCACATCTGTGAAATCATAAGGGAAAGTGACAACTCAGTGACCATACACTGGGTGAAAACGACAGACAGCAGAGAGGTAGTAGTGGTAAAGTACATGTAGTAGGCAGGTTTGTATTCTTACCTGTGTCTCACTGGAAATATTGCAGGATCACCAAGTTCCTGTTATCGATGTCCTCTTCTTCTGCTTCCTCGTCTTCACTGTCCACAGGCTCCACAGCTGCAACAACACCGCCATCTGGACCATCCTCCTGCAGAAAAGGCACCTGTCGTCGCAAAGCTAAGTTGTGAAGCATACAGCAGGCCACAATGATCTGGCACACCTTCTTTGGTGAGTAGAATAGGGATCCACCTCTCCTATGAAGGCACCTGAACCTGGCCTTCAGGAGGCCGAAGGTCCGCTCTATTATCCGCCGAGTTCACCCATGGGCCTCTTTGTAGCGTTCCTCTGCCCTTGTCCTGGGATTCCTCACTGGGGTCAGTAGCCATGACAGGTTGGGGTAACCAGAGTCACCTGCAAATTGCGAGGGACAACTGTTAGACACACACTAACCTGTAGTGTCCCCAGACCCTGACAACCATTCCCACTGACTTGCTTCCAGGTGCTCACCTAATAGCCACACACGGTGCCTCTGGAGTTGACCCATCACATAAGGGATGCTGCTATTCCGCAGGATGTATGCGTCATGCACTGAGCCAGGGAATTTGGCGTTCACATGGGAGATTTACTGGTCTGCCAAACACACCATCTGCACATTCATGGAATGATAACTCTTCCGGTTTCTGTACACCTGTTCACACCTGCGGGGGGTACCAAAGCCACATGTGTCCCATCAATGGCACCTATGATGTTGGGGATATGTCCCAGGGCATAGAAATCACCTTCCACTGTAGGCAAATCCTCCACCGGAGGGAAAACTATGTAGCTCCGCATGTGTTTCAGCAGGGCAGACAACACTCTGGACAACACGTTGGAAAACATAGGCTGGGACATCCCTGATGCTATGGCCACTGTTGTTTGAAATGACCCACTTGCAAGGAAATGGAGTACTGACAGCACCTGCACTAGAGGGGGATTCCTGTGGGATGGCGGATAGCTGACATCAGGTCTGGCTCCAACTGGGCACACAGTTCCAGGATTGTGGCACGATCAAGCCTGTAGGTGATGATCACATGTCTTTCCTCCATTGTCGACAGGTCCACCAGCGGTCTGTACACCGGAGGATGCCGCCATCTCCTTACATGTCCCAGCGGACTGTGCCTATGAAGGACAACAGTGAGCACAGAGTCAACCAACTCAGAGGTACGTACCCACAGCTTACACAGAACACGAATCAGAATCCGAAATTTGGCCTGTGTGAGTGTTGAGGCAAGGCCTAGGTATGTGTGACGCAGTTAAAATTAAGCCATGTAGGCCCCTGAAATGGCGGCTGCCTGACCTGTAAAGTGGGACAACGGGATGTGAGGTAACTGCGCTGGCGTTGTACACCGTTGCGGTAGGCGGTCGAAGACCACGGCGCAATTCTGCATTGGTTAACATTGGACCCTATGGGTCCCAGGAGCCAATGACGATGTATGCCGGCGGTGACGGTACGCACCGCCGCGGACGTGACCGCCATTTTCTATCTGTTCAATCACTCACTACCTGATCTTCGACAGGAGAGGACCTACACTACAAGTGCTGCTGTGACCTCGGTCTGGAAGAGACAATGGTCGTGCGTCTGGGGAAAGGGCCCCTGCCTTCACATCTGAGGAGTTGGAGAAACTCGTGGATGGGGTCCTCCCCAGTACACGCCACTCTACGGTCCTCCAGACAAACAGGTAAGTACACTGGAAGCATGCTGTATGGGCTATGCCTGTGTGGAATGGGGTGGATGAAAGATGGGGGGGGGAGAATGAGGCGTGCATGAAACAACGGTGAGTGCATGTGCCACATGGCAAAGGTAGGGATGGGGGCCAATGGCTGTGACGGTGCAGTTGGTAATAACTTTTCTTTTCCCCCTGTACAATTCATGTAGGTCAGCGCCCACCAGAAAAAGGATATTTGACGTGCCATCGCCAAGGACGTCCGGACCCTGGGGGTCTACCACAGACGGAGCACCCACTGCCGTAAGAGATGGGAGGACATTCGCCGCTGGAGCAAGAGGACGGCGGAGGCCCAGCTGGGGATGGCCTCCCAACGTGGGAGGGGTGCCTGCCGCACCATGACCCCCCTGATGTTCAGGATCCTGGCGGTGGCGTACCCGGAGTTGGATGGGCGCTTGAGGGCATCATAGCAGCCACAAAGGGGTGAGTACACTCTCATTCTGCTGATTTTGCGCGCAGTGGAGGTGTCTGGGTGCGGGAGGTGGGCTGTGGGTTTCCCTAGGCCAGGGCGAGTGTGCTAGTTAGGTCCCCTTGTTCAGGCAGACCCTGTGGCACCCCACCCCACCTGTGTACAGTGCCACCTACACCTAGTCAGGCTCCTGTGTCATCCATGTGTGCAGATGTCGGCCATAGCCTTGTAGACCATGTCCCAGGGATTGAACAGTGGAGCCCAAGTGCGCGGCGTAGTGCAGGGGGCTTCGGTGGCTGTCGTGTCCACCAACGGTAGCGGTAATGCATGCACTCAACATGTCTTTCTTCTGTCGTCGTCCCCCTTTTTGTGGTCTACCTGTTCTTGTGTGCATTAGTATCATCAGGCGGAGGAGCAGTGGCACCGAAGCAGGAGGGAGTTGCATCCCACATTTCTCTGGAGGGCGAGACAACGGACTCGGAGTTCACCAGTGGGACGGAGGGCGAGGGGAGCTGACACCAGTGACACAGACTCGTCCTCTGATGGGAGATCCCTTGTGGTGGCGGCAACATCTGTTCCCCCCGCATCTAGAGGTACAGCCGCCACCCCCCCCTACCAGCACCGCCCTCCCAGCAGCCCCTCAGCCTTTGCCCCGTGCCCGCTCACCCAGGAGGGTGGGCATCACCTTCGCCCCAGGCACCTCAGGCCCTGCCCCAGTCACCCCTGCTGTCCTCAGTGAGGAGGCCATTGACCTCCTCAGGTCCCTCACTGTTGGGCAGTCTACCATTTTGAATGCCATCCAGGGTGTAGAAAGGCAGTTGCAACAAACAAATGCATTCCTGGAGGGCATTCATTCTGGTCAGGCGGCCCTTCAGCGAGCTTTTCAGACTCTGGCCTCAGCACTGATAGCAGCCATTGTCCCTGTCTCTAGCCTCCCTCCTCCAACTTCCTCCACCCAGACCCAATCCCCTCTACCTCAGCCTATCCAAAGCACACCTTCAGACCAGCATGCACACACGTCAACACACAAGGGAAGCTCAGGCAAACATAAGCACCACACATCCCACAGGCACTCACGCAAGCATCACACACATGCAGACACACCGACATCCACTGCCTCCACTGTGTCCCCCTCCTCATCGTCTCTCTCCTCCCTCCCAGTCTCGTCTCCACTCACACCTGCATGCACTACATCTACAGCCACTACTTCCATCACCAGCACACACAACACCACACCCCGCTCATGTGCAGTCACCACCCCCACTGCCATTCACACGTCCCCTGTGTCCTCTTCCAGTGTGTCTGTGATGCCACCTCCCAAGATACACAAACGCAGGCACACACCCACCCAACAGCCATCCACCTCACGACAGCCTCCAGCGCATGCACCTTCACCCAAAGTCACCAAACGAACACCTCCTACATCCACAACCTCTTCCTCCACTCCCAAACCCCCTCCAGCTACCCGTCCCAGTGTTTCCAAAAAACTTTTCCGGTCCAACCTTGACCTCTTTCCCACACCTCCCCCACCCCGTCCGTCTCCTAGGGCCCGACTCTCCAGGTCCCAACCTAGCACCTCAGCCACAACATCTCCGGGACCAGTGGTGCCTGTAGTCACCGGAATCTGGAGTGCACCGGCCACCAGGGCAGCCAGTGTGTCACAGAGCCACAGCACGGACAGTCCCCCACCTGTGAAGCATCAAAAGTTGGCCAGTGCCCGGCGGGAGAAGGGGAAGACTCCAGCCACCAAAGCCGCTCCCAGGGGTACAGGTGGGAGTGTGGAGTCAGCTGCGACACCTTCCAAGGTGGGGAAGGGCCACAAGAAAGTCAAGAAGGCTGGGAAGAGCAGCATGGCGGAGAAGACCGCCATCATCCCCGCTGCCCAGGAGGCCACCGCCATCATCCCCGCTGCCCAGGTGGCCACTGCCAGCACCTGCCCTGCTGCCCAAGAGGCCACCGCCATCATCCCCGCTGCCCAGGAGGCCACCGCCAGCACCTGCCCTGCTGCCCAAGAGGCCACCGCCATCATCCCCGCTGCCCAGGAGGCCACCGTCACCAGCCCCGCTGGGCCAGAGAGGACCGCCAGCACCAGCCCCGCTGGGCCAGACAGGACCGCCAGCACCAGCCCCGCTGGGCCAGAGAGGACCGCCAACACGAGCCCCGCTGGGCCAGAGAGGACCGCCAGCACCAGCCCCGCTGGGCCAGACAGGACAGCCAGCACCAGCCCCGCTGGGCCAGACAGGACCGCCAGCACCAGCCCCTTTGGGCCAGAGAGGACCGCCAGCACCAGCCCCGCTGGGCCAGACAGGATCGCCAGCACCAGCCCCGCTGGGCCATGAAGGACCGCCAGCCGGGGATGATGGCAGCAGCTGAGTCACTGCAAAGGACACCGCCGCCACAAGCATCACTGAACAGGGCACCGCCGCCACAAGCACCGCTGAACAGGGCACCGCCGCCACAAGCACCGCTGAACAGGGCACCGCCGCCACAAGCACCGCTGAACAGGGCACTGCCACCACAAGCACCGCTGGCCCATGAGCGCCAAGGGCACTGACGCTACTGAGTCCGTCACGAGCAGGATGAAGCACTCTGGTCACCAAGCCCCCTCCAGAACCAGTGGAGATTTACATCCACTACCTCTGTCCTTGGTAGGATGAAGCACTCTGGGCACCAAGCCCCCTCCAGAACCAGTGGAGAAAGACATCCACTACCTCTGTCCTTGGCAGGATGAAGCACTCTGGGCACAAATCCCCCTCCAGAACCAGTGGAGAAAGTCATCCACTACCTTTGTCCTTGGCAGGATGAAGCACTCTGGGCACGAAGCCCCCTCCAGAACACCAGTGGAGGTTTACATCCACTACCTCTGTCCTTGGCAGGATGAAGCACTCTGGGCACAAAGCCCCCTCCAGAACCAGTGGAGATTTACATCCACTACCTCAGTCCTTGGCAGGATGAAGCACTCTGGGAACCAAACCCCCCCCCCCCCCCCCCCCCCCCCCAGAACCAGTGGAGATTGACATCCACTTGAGAGACTGTGGCTTTGCACTCCCCAGGATTGTACAGTGGGCAAACCACCCACTGTAGAGACTTGAGAGACTGTGGCTTTGCACTCCCCAGGATAAAGCAGTGGGCAAACCACCCACTGTAGAGTCTTGAGAGACTGTGGCTTTGCACTCCCCAGGATAAAGCCATGGGCAACCCACCCACTGGAGAGACTTGAGAGACTGTGGCTTTGCACTCCCCAGGATAAAGCAGTGGGCAAACCACCCACCGTAGAGATTTGAGAGACTGTGGCTTTGCACTCCCCAGGATAAAGCAGTGGGAAACCCACCCACTGTAGAGACTTGAGAGACTGTGGCTTTGCACTCCCCAGGATTGAACAGTGGGCATGTGGCCCCCTCGTGGATTTGGCGTCATGCACTCAACTGGCTGAGGTGCCCCCCCTTTCTCTCCCCCTGAGGTGCCTGTTTTATTGCTATCTGATGCCCCTGCAGTGTTCTCTTCGTCATGGTCGGAATCTTGTGTGGGCCTCGCCCATACCGTGTGGGCCCAGTGTTCCACAGACTTCAATGGAGCACTACCTGGACTACTATTCTTGGTGTATATTTTGTTTATAGTGTATATATGTATATTTTTGCATACTGGATTTTAATATTTTACAATGGTTACACTGATTTTCTTTGGTCTTTGCATTCTTCCTGGGGGGTTGCGTGGTGTAACTGTAATGTATCATGCTGTATTAGTGTGTGTGTTGTCGTAGGTGAGGGTGGGGGTGGGGGTGTTGCGTGTGTGTGTCCCTGTTTTTTCCCTCCCCTCTCCCCTGTGTCATAGGTGCAGTACTCACCGTGGTCTTCGCCGCCGGCATTCGTGCTCCCGGTAGAGGAGCAAGAAGATAAGGGCTGGCAGGATGTGTAGCTCTGGTTCCATGGCGTCCTGATTCCTCGTGGGGTGTGTAGAGGTGAGCGTTTTCCCTTCGAAGTCCTGTTTCCGCTGTGTTTTTGTCTGCGGTGAATCCGCCCCGGAAAAGGTGGCGGATTGGTAGGTTGTGATACTGTGGGTGGTACATTGTCTCCCGCGTGTCTGTTGGCGGTGACCGCCACACTGTTTGTTTGTACCGCCTTGGCGGTCGGAGGGTTAAAGTGGCTGTCTTTGTTGGCGGTTTCAGCCACGTCGTAATTCCATTTTTTTACTGCCGGCCTGTTGGCGGTCTTACTGCCGCTTTAACACCATCCGCCAGGGTTGTAATGACCACCTAAGTGATTTGCCGAGAATCACAGGCTGTTGAGCCGCGCCGAGACTCAAACCTGGTTCCCCATTTCCAAAGTTGGCAGCTCTGCCAGTTGTACCACATCATCTCCTGTATTAGAGCACATAACTTTACATCTAAAATATAACGGACCACAACAACTTAGTTTCATAGTGAATTTCTACATGGATAACACTGTAGCAGTTCACAGTTGAAAGACTTTATATCGCTGGGAAACCGCAGGGTTCAGTCACTGTGAGTAATAGTGACTTGTAGACCGGTGACAGACTTGGTCAACAGTTGGCACTTAAGCCTACCCTTGTGAGGTACTCTTACTTTTGCAGGATGCCATAAAGATACTTTCAAGCTTAGGTTGAGCAGTTCTTTCTTAATGGCCGCAGTTTTTGACTTACATTCTGTGTTAATTGACTGTATTCAAGAAAAATCTGAATAAACTTGCCTTCTATGGCAGCTCCTTGATGGTTAGCAGTGGCGGCCCGTCCTTTAGGGCGGAGGGGCCACGCCCCCCCACCTTTTGCCCCTCATGAAGAGTGTCTGTCAGGCTGAACAAAGGTCAGCCTGACAGACACTCTCCATGTTCAGCTCAGGCAGCCAGGAGCAGACATGCGCGATTTGCGCAGACTCCTGGCTGCCTGAGCTGAACATTGCTGGGCTGAGGAGGTCACAGCTCATATGGGCGTGACCTCCTCGGCTCAGCAAAGGTGCCTCGAGGCCCTCCCCTGGATGACGAGGAAAGCGTCATCAATTGACACTCTCCCTGGACGCTTCAGTTTAAGCCCAGGGCGAGTGTCAATCAGTGACACTTCGTCACAGAGTGGGGTGGGGTCAGCAGTCAGACCCCATCCCACTCTGTGACGAGGCTGGGACTGCTGCCTTCCCTCACTGGCTGACCTGAGGTCAGCCAATGAGGGAAGGCAGCAGTCCCAACCCTCCTGAGACCTGGAGGCTGAAGGTAAGTGTGTGTGTGGGTGTGTTTGTGTGTGATGTTTTAAATTGAATGTTTGGTGTACGCGTTTATGTTTGAGTGTTAAGAATATTGTTAATGGATGTGCGTGCGTGTGAAAGAATGAGTGTGTGCGATCTTTTAAAATGAATGTTTGGTGCGTGCGTGCATGTTTGAATGGTATGAGTGTTGTTAATGGATGTGCGTGCGTGTCTGTGTGTGAAAGAATGAGTGTGTGTGTGTTTGTGTGTGTGTGTCCCGCCCGCCCCCTTCCCTCCTAAAGCTGCCGGCCGCCACTGATGGTTAGATGCCTCTTTCAGGATATGCTGTCTCTCTTGTGCATTCCACAACTCCGCAATAATGGTACCCACAGCGTTCTTGTTGCTAGTTGCACCTTTCGTTGGGAAACATAATGGGGGTCATTCCGACCCCGGCGGGCGGCGGGTGCCGCCCGCCGGGCGGAAGCCGCCAAAAGACTGCGCGGAGGTCATTCTGACTTTCCCGCTGGGCCGGCGGGCGATCTCCAAAAGATCGCCCGCCGGCCCAGCGGGAAAGCCCCTGCAAAGAGGAAGCCGGCTCCTAATGGAGCCGGCGGATTTGCAGGGGTGCGACGGGTGCAGTGGCACCCGTCGCGATTTTCAGTGTCTGCAAAGCAGACACTGAAAATCTTTGTGGGGCCCTGTTAGGGGGCCCCTGCACTGCCCATGTCAGTGGCATGGGCAGTGCAGGGGCCATCAGGGGCCCCACGACACCCGTACCCGCCATCCTGTTACCGCCAGGAACAGGATGGCGGGAAGGGGGTCGGAATCCCCATGGCGGCGCTGCAAGCAGCGCCGCCATGGAGGATTCCCTGGGCCAGGGGTAAACCGGCGGGAAACTGCCGGTTCCCCTTTTCTGACCGCAGCTTTACCGCCGCGGTCAGAATGGCCCAGGAAGCACCGCCAGCCTGTTGGCGGTGCTTCCGTGGTCGTTGGCCCTGGCGGTCGGTGACCGCCAGGGTCAGAATGACCCCCAATGTCTTCTGCACCACTACTGTTGAGTACTCAGTGGGGAGAATCTCTGAAGTTATAACAACGCTTCGGCACCCCAGTAGGTGAATGTTGACCGCACAGATCTGTTCTTCTGTTAACTCTAATTGTGACACCATGAGAACCAAGACTGGGGCAACACACTCTTTAAAAAGCATGTGGTCAATACTATCCTGTTGTAACGAGCCACAGAGGCCTCATTACATTTTCCAGAATTTCCCCCTCCATTATATGTACCCGCTGATGGACTCTAGATCATAAGGGCCTCAAATGTGGGTACTTTTGCTAATTTTCTTGGCAGTTCACTACAAGCATCTCAAGGCTGATAAAATCAGTATTTCATTCCAGGTTGCCCCATGCCCACTTTCCTAGGGTAGTGCACATTTGGTTCCACTAGAAAGACAGAGAGTTGTTAAGCTTTCGAACTATCATAAAATAACCTCAAAGGAAAGAGTTAAGTAAATCAGTTCTCCCAAAAAGAGGGTACCCTACTCTGCTCTAAAATATCTTGAAAGTGCGCAGATTGACTGAACTGTACCCTACTCTGCACTATCTCACATTTCTAACTTTTGCTACACCTACAGATAGTACCCAGAAAATGCTCCCATCAGGTTGACGTATAAAGATACATCTCAAACTCGTTAGTTTCTCAGGGCCATCCAAAATACAACTTATCTAAGCGTCATTCAAACTTACAATTATCTGCAGTAAACAAGATACATTGGACTAGCCTGTACTATTTAGGGGAACTGTGGCAATTAATTAGGACATTCTACAGTTATTGCATAAGAGAAAATATTTCAGATGAAAAAGAACAAAACAAAGACACAATGCATTTGTTAATTGAGACCAACTTCTCCTAGAAATAAAATGGAAATGTCATGCTTCATGCAAGATGGCACCCAATAGTTAACTATTTTAAATACAGGTCTGCATTAGCTGTGGTCAATTTAAACGTGAAAAATACACAGGTAATAACAATTGCATATTTACATGTTAATGTGGGTAAAATGGAAAAACATTTAATATGAAATAACACTTTAAATGCCTAGAGACGAAAAAGTCTGTCAGTCTATTGCTTACAGAAATATTCTCTTATGAGGGCGTAGGGCCCAGGCCTAGTGTGATAGTGGAGGCAAGGTCCCAAAATGATGTATTTAGAGAGGCCTACAGAGCCGGTCAAGGTCCCCAGCAATATTAATCATGCAGCTTCAGCAGTTTCACAGCAACACTTCAGCCAAGGCCACTGCTAGCTCCTTTGGCCACACCTCTCCTCTCGACTGTGCCTTAACCTTCTTCAGGCATCTGAGGAACGCTCACATGAGCCATGTAACCTACTGTTCCTCTGACTGCTCGGCTCCTGTAGTATAGCCTCTACAGGACCCCTCCTCTGGCGGCCTGCCTCAGGCTTGCAGTGGTTCAGGATCATGGCCACCACCAGGGCTGGCGTTGACCTTAAGGGCGGGGGGGGGGGGCACTGCCCTCAAAAGGGCACTGTGTTAAGCAATAACGTACCATTTAAAAGCAACTGCTGCAGAGCCCCTTGTGCTACAGATTTCAGGCACCAATAAAAGATGTCACAATAACTCTTGTAACTAATGTTCCTTCTAGAGAGAGAGATTAGAGTTTTGTCTAGTGGCAGTTTTAATTCACCATAAAGTAGCGCAAAGGGTTAATATGGCTGCTGCAGAGAACAGATCTGTATTTTATGTGGCTAGGCAAGTGGATTAGTAAAACCAGCCTTTACCAGCGCTTTAAAACAAATGAGAGAGGGGCTATGGAGAGATGAGGGGTACTTTTGCCAGGTGCTAGTGAGGGATTCCGAGGAAGCGTGCACTGAAGAACAGACCTGCCACCTCTCGCAGTCCCACTAAAAAACATAATATGGGCTCCTATCACAGTCACCCAGTTGAAAGCAAGGACGAGTTGGAAATCCCTGCATTGAGTGAGTTTCCAGCTCGTTTAGGATCTGAACAGCGACGATGTCCATTACATGTTTTAAAAACACTGCAGGACATTGGTGGCAGCCTCAGCAAGTTTTTGGTGATGGGTTAGTAGTTGGTAGCAGAGGGGGCAGAAGTGCCTTTTAGGCAGTTCTTGCTGTTCCCCTTCTCTTACACGATGAACATTTTTTTTAAGTTGCAACGATGGAACAGTGAAATCTTACTTCCGAGCATGTACAATCGTTTCGTCTCTAAATAAAGGTGAATAATTCCTCATGCTGCCTCATACTGCTCCAGTTTAGTGAAATGAAGCGGAGTGGCCTGCTGCTGTCACTTCCCACTAGCGCAATACTCACTAGTCAAACTGAACGAAAATGGCTGCTACTTACCGTTGTGCCTGGGTGTATGGCCTACAACAAAGAGTATTCAAATTGTACAAAGATGGCTGCGTGGACTCATGACTTGGTTGCCCTCTACGTAACTGCTTGAATAAAGCATGCTGCAAAACCTAACAACTTTTCTACAGAGTGTGAATTCTTGTCACGAGCCAGGCCCTGCACAAGCACAGAGGATCGTACACCAAGTTGTAAGCTAGCAATCTTCTGCCTGCTTTTAGCAAACTCAGCGACCCTGTGACAGCTGTGCCAAGATAGAGCGTCTGGGGTACTAGCCTCGTCAACTACTTTAGGGCAACAAAAGAAACTGATTACAAAGTAAAACACCGTCTCCTCATCCACTGTGCAGGAGGGGAAACAGGTATATCTTTCAGCAACCACCCAAACTAGAGCAAGAATATGACAGGGCCGCCGGTGCCCCCAAAGTACACTTTGATTTACAGATAAACCTTGACTTTGAGATATTCAAACTATGTCAAGGTTGCCAATGTGAAACTGAGTCATTTGATATGTTCTCTGCCAGATTAAGGGAACTAGTTGGAGTGTGCATAGAAGATGATCTGAATAAGGAGGCAAGAGCCCAGATGATGTAGGGCTGCAGATCAACAGCTTTGAGAAGGAACATTTTCTGTAAACCAGGGATGTCGCTACACAAGACACTCACCCTGGAAAGATAGCATGAACTCCTGAATGTCAGAGTAGAACAGATGTAGTCTGCACTCAGCAAAATCATCGTTAAAAAGCTCAAAAACACAACAGAATCAAAATAGAAATGACTGACATCTTGAGGTGAAGGCACACATCCCAAACAACCTCAAAACCACTTAAGGCAGGGGTGCATGGCTTGGGCGAGGGAAAAGATGGGGGGTTAGCTTGCAGCCTTGCTACAGGGGAACGTTTAAATAATAATTCCTTTGGCTACACAGCCCTCAATATGCCAGATTTGTCATAAAGGGTGCGTTTTGATTGTGTGCTCACTAGAAGACACCAATTGTGACCCCGGTGACTAAGTATAAACCAAATAAGGAGACCGCACCCCCACACAACCACACGGCTTACTCTAGGAATGGATAGCCTGCTGTACACCGACAATATCAACAATCAAGTAAGCGCTTATAGCCCGCGAGTGAGCACGCCATGTGTGGATGTCTGTTTTACTGTATAGTGCCAACTGAACAAAAGCAGTAGCCTACAAGCCTACAGGCGACATGAACCTTCTATCGGAATAAGCCAAAATGGCAGCCCCGTACGCACTGCACAGACTATGACAAACCAGTAAATCGATATACAATCAGTGACTCCGTACGAATAGCGCTCTTGAAACAATCTGAAATAGCTGCCAATAACCACTGCACTGTGTAAAGTAGCTTGATAAGCAAACATATTGAGCACATTGAATATATTGATAAAGAAACAATGAGTCAAGCACACTGTACAGTCAATGCACTGAGGGTGGTTCAAAAATTAGAGTGGTTTAAAAATCATCTAACGAGTGTGGGGGCAAGGAATTTCTTGTCCAAAACTGAGACCGTCTGGAGCCAACTAGCCCATGTAGCACTGCTTAAAACTGAATGAAAGCGGTTTAAAAATTGTTTACCGTGATGGGAGACAAGGAGTGGTTAGCCCTAGATTAAGACTCCTAGAGCTACATTTGACTTTGATTAGTGCACAGCACTCTTTCTCTAGGCTAACAGAGCTAACAGTGCCTACCAATGCACAGTGATTTATTTCCTTACACTGTACTACTGTAATATCACACATAATTGAGATTTTCCTAGTCTTGGTGTCTGAAAGGCTAGATTTTATTAAAGACAAGAAGGTAAGTATTATGCTTTCTTTTCTTGCTTTAATTAATCAGCAGCCAAGAAACAGCAATACCAGGAAACCCTGGGAAAAAGAAAACTATAGTATTACATCATAATGGAAACACCAATCACATGTTGAATATGAATATATCTATCTTGACTGGAAGCAACAAGCCCTCTTTTCTTGTGAGAATCAGTCAATATGAGAAAACAGAAATAAAATGAAGAAAAAACCAAGAGTCAGTAAGGCATACAACAAGTCTTTCAAGGTGTCCATAAAAAGGACAGAGGGGGAGGCCAGTCCTGGTGGATCCAGAAAGGACATCCAACTAGAAAAACCCAGAAGGTGAGATGAGCCTCTTGCGTTAGATGGAAACAGTTGAGCTGGTTGAAGGCATCGGAGCTGCAGTGTTAAGAAAATAAGGTGGGTTAAAGACCTGTGGTGGGATAATACTCGCCTCTTTGTCTTTAATAAAATCAAACCTTTCAGACACCAAGGCTAGGAAAATCTCAATTTTATTACAAGACCCGAGGCTCATATTATGTTTGTTTAAAGCACAGAGACCACCCTTTGAAATGGATGATCAACTGGTTTACAATAAAAGGTTCTAAAAGTATTTTCATTTGATCAATCTGCAGATCTTAGAATATCTTGTAAATTGGCACCAGCCCAAAAGGCTCTGGAAGCCATGGCTCCCCAAACTGAATGGGCTCCGAAGGAAGGATTGGAATCCCATCAAAAGACATAACCCATTTAACCCATCTAGCTCAAGTAGGAGTAGAAACTGGTTTGTGTTATTTCTGAAAGGATATCAGGAGATGGAAAGAGGATAGACTTCTAAGATTTGCAGTTTGTGAAACCAAACACTTTAAACAATTACCAATGCACAATTTTGGTTGAGAAGGGAAAAAGATAGTGTACAGGGACAGGTTAATTTTAGTACATCTATGAACTTGAAAATAGACACCCAAAGAGAAGTAATTGAAAGAAGATACATCAAGAGCTTATTACATCGGATATACGTTTGATAGAAACCAAACATAACAAGATAGGTGTTTAGAAGATAATTCATCATTATCTGGCCTCGAGAGAAAAAGGCGTAAAAACAGGTTTAACGTCCCACATAATATTGTATTTAGGACTAGGAAGTTTAGCAAAAAAGTTTAGCAACCATACGAAAGGATGTTCTCCGATGGGTCTTCCATCCACTCTGAGGTGTTCTGATGAAATTGCAGATCTATAAGTATTGACCATTCTGTAAGCTTTGCCTTGGGCAGCAAGGGAAGCTTGAAAGTTTACCACCAGTGTGACATTTGCTGAAAAGGGATCAGAATACCTGTCCAAACACCAGCTCCACTATGCCAACCAGGCTGCTTTGTAAACTTTAGCTGTTCAGGGAGCCCAGGATTGTTGGATGAACTGAAGAGCATCTTCTAAAATTCCTGGGGTTCTCCAGGAAGCCCTGAAATCCCCCAAGCTACTAGATATAGGGAGCCATCCAAAATAAGGTTGTGTCTGTGTCTCTGCGGATCGAGGAGTAGGTCGGGAAAAGGAGAGATGAGTATCGGAAAGTCTGAGGTTAGTTCCAATAGAGTTGGGAAGCAATGCTGAGTTTGCCAGAAAGGAGTAACGAGTGCTAGGGATGATTGTTGTCTGCCGACTTGATCTAGAACTTGGGCAATGAAGAGGAAGGGAGGGTAAGCATACAAAAAGATCTGAGGCGATGTTTTGAGAAGTGCATCTGTGGCAATAGCCAAAGGATCTGTTCTCAAACTGAAAAAGGAGGGAAGTTGGGTATTGCCACGTGAAACAAGCAGGTCTATTGACATGATGCCAAAGATTGAAGACAGAAGATTGAAGACTGAAGGATGAAGCTTCCAGTCACTTGAGTCGTATAAGTGTCTGGAAAAGCAGTCCGCTACCGTGTTCAATTTGCCAAGGAGATATTCTGTTTTGACTGAAATTTCTCTTGGAAGGCAAAATTCCCAAAGATTCTTGGCTAACATTGCCAGAGGTTTGGATCTTGTACCTCTCAGTCGATTTATGTACCTTACTGCTGAAAGGTTGTCCATGCGAAGAACTGTGCATTGTACTTTGTCTTTGATATAGGATTGGATGGCAAGGGAACCTACAAGCATCTCTAAATAATTGATGTGCAGTAGCGATGCCTGTGCGGACCATGTACCTCCAGTCGAGAGATGACCACACCTTGTGCCCCATCCTGTCCAACTTGCATCTGATTCTAAGACAAGATCTGGGGGGACAGAGAAAATTGTTTTCTCGTTCCAGTCGTCTAAATAAGTCAACCACCAGGTGAGTTCATCTTCAGAGTCTGAGTATAGAGACACTGGGACTAAATAAGCTAGACCTCTGCATAGATGGCGAATTTTTAACCTCTGAAACACTCTGTAGTGAAGAGGACCTGCGAAAATAGCTTGAATCGAGAAAGACAGGAGACCTACTAGCTATTGATCTGAGAAAACATAGAGGAAGACATAGGGCATAGCGAATTTCCTTTTTTATGAGGTCTACCCTTGATTGGGGTAATTGAAGAATGGCTCTGTTGGTATCCATCATGAAACCCAACAATTTGAGCCACTGGGAAGGAATGAAGAAAGATATTTCTAGATTTATCAGAAAAGATAGACTTGTTAGAAGGTCTTGACAAAGAGAGAGATGAAGCAAAATATTATTGTTGCCTTGAGCCATATTTAGAAAGTCGTCCAGATAGACGATGAGTCTAACCCATTGACTTCTGAGGAGAGCAACCACTGGCTTTAGAATTTTGGTGAAACACCAAGGGGCAGAGGACAAACCAAAAGGAAGTGTTTTGAATTGATAGAAGGAATTTTCCCAATGGAATTGAAGGAACTTCCTGTAAGATTGTTGAATGGGAATCATCATATAAGCATCCTGAAGATCCAGGCGGACTAACCAGTCGTTCTGAAGTAAGATATCTCAGAGATGGAGAATGGTCTCCATTTTGAAATGAAGATAAACCAGAAAATTGTTGAAGGATTAGATTTAGGACAGGTTGATGTTACTTGTTCTTCTTTAGAACCAAGAATATGTTGCTGAGGAAATCTGAGGGGTTGAAGGGTATTTGTTCTATAGTTAGTTTTATGAGTAGAGATTTAATTTGTTCTTGAACTAGAAGATGTTGTTCTTCGGAAAACATTAGGGGTTGGGAAAATTGATCTTGGAAATGGGTCTAGTGGAGATCTATGCAATAACCTTGAACAGTTTGAATTACCCAAGGATCCGAAGTCAGAGATAACCTAGCATCTAGGAAATTTCCCAACCTGCCCCCAATGGAAGGAAGGCCAGAACTCGAAACTCTTACCTGAGAGTTACTCTCCTCTGGCGCTAAAGGCCCTATTGCGTAACCACATGAGCGACAGGAGTAGAACTGGGGTTTGTATCCTTGGTAGGAATCATGTTGATAGCCGTGGGTATAGGAGCCTCTGTTGAGGTATTGACCTCTTGAAACATAACGGCTGGCTTTCTTCTTTTGCCAGCCCTGCCAAAACCCTGATTGGAGAAAATGTTCTTTATGGACGTTTGTGTCTTATCTATCGCAGCGAACGTAGTCACGTACTTGCCTATTTCCTTATGAAAGAGTCTCCGAAAAGTAGTCCTTAAACTTCAAGATCCTCGTCTTGGCTCACCAGACTGCTTAATTTTGGGTCTATCTTGAGCAGAAGGTTCTTACGTTGTTCTTGTGATATGTAGAAATTGGCATTACCCAATATACAGATTTCACGCTGTACCCAATTGGAAAGAGTGTCAGGTTCCACATATTCCCCTTTCATTTTGGCTTCTTCACCAAATCTAAAATCCTGGTTTGAGGAACAATCAGATCTAACAATCTGTCCTGGCAGTTAAACCAGGCTTGGTAATCCCTTTTTTGGGATCTTTCCCAAATTTAGTAAAGAATAATAGCATATAAGGGTCAATCACGGGGGTATCAGCTACCTCGGAGGGGAGGGAGGGGCGAGGAAATTTTTCAAGTAGATTTATCTAGGGAGTGTCTTAAATAAAAGGAAATATAATCCGACGCATGGTCAGAAGGGAACCATTTAGATGAATTTGGGTGATGAATAGATGTAGGGTCTAACACTGGGAGTTCAGTGTGGTCGACCAAATCAAAAGATTTAGTGAGGGAAGAAATCTCTGAAGGAGAAATTTGTCACCTTTTCTCCGAAGGCCCACTATGAACACTGTCATTAAACATAAAATGGGATGAGATATCATCCCCAACATCATTCCCATCACTATCTGTGTCACGGAGCTCAACAATATTAAGGGAAGAAGAGGGAAGCTCTGAAGTACTATTCGCCTATCATGCGGGAGGCCTAAACATCATAGAAACGCCTTATGAAGCTCCGAAGGAGCAGCACATTTTTTTCCTTTTTTTTACAAGGAACCTCAGCGTGGTTTTGCAACATATTTTTGATATATTCAGCATTGAGACTTATACTGCATGCTGGACTGAATCCTTGACGAAGGATTTCAAATTGTCTTTTAAAATTTGAGACTGGTCACTATCAGTCATAATGTAGGCTTATCATTAACCTGGAATTAGGTTAAAATTAAATTAAAACTAAGTTAAAATTAACTTGTAATAAAATGTAAATAAAAACAGTTGGAACAACTAAATTACATTAAGTTTAAATGATTATGAGGGAAAAACCCAGCCCTAAGGGGTTAAACTTGAGAGGGGAGTGAACCTTGGCTTGGCAGAGTGTCCGGCCGAATGGCGGAGCACGAGAGGCAACCAGGACAGAAAACGCCCTCACAGAGCCATCATGAATGCGGAGCGCATGGGGCACGGACGTGCGATGGAGTGCTCTGAAAATGAGGGGAGAATTTCTCTCACGGCAGAGCAAAAAGGGTAACAAGGCAATGAGGTGGCAAAAAGGAGCCACGGGCCGCAGCTGTGAAAAGGCAAGTGAGGGATAGGCGCATCACCTATAATAATATAAAGGCAAAACGTTCTAAATGGAACAAAAGCGCTTGCGGGGGGAACAGGCCAGTAGTAGCACGTGCAGCGCTAGTGCTATGATATAACCTAAATTAAAATATTTTTAAAAATAACATATAAATCACAATAAATGAATTAATCTTAACGAGCAGTATACTTATCTTGACTGCAAGCAGCAAGAAAAGAAGGCCTGTTGCTTCCTGTCAAGATAGATATATTCATATGTGACGTGCGATTATTGTTCCCATGTAATAATGTAGTTTTCTTTTTCCCAGGGTTTCCTGGGTATTGTTGTTTCTTGGCTGCTGTTTAATTAAAGCGGGAATAAAAGCATAATATGAGCCTCTGGACTTGTAATAAAATCAGGTGTCAATAACCATCCTACCACTTCGCCAGTTCAGACATTAACACCCCGTTCCACTTAAGTGCACAGCATTTTTTTTCCTGACTGACATCGCTGTGGTGATAACAATGCTCTCATTTGCCTTGAAAATAGCCACCTGTTAGCTCACAACTACTCAACAGCTTCTCGGCAGCTCTGCCACAGCCATTATCCTCTACATATGTTGGAGCATAAAGCCAAATACAGGTTGAATAGTATAACATCCACATCCCCACTAAAGGGATTCAGAAGATGGCTCAGAGGGACATCTGTGACACAACATAGGGGACAAAGAAACCAAAGCGAGTCTGAAAGCAGTCAAAGAGGATCCACCCACTCCCGGTTCACCCGTCAAATGCAAAAATGACATTAACACTACAACGGAGATGATCCTCAAGAAATTAGCAGAAGTTAACAACCTGGCCAAATCCACAGAAGATAGCACATATACAGTGCAGAATGAAATCTGCACCATCCATACCAATCTCAAGCAAATCAACAGCAGGATAACAGAAACCGAAAATAGAATTAGTTATCTAGAGGACTCCGATGTCAAATCCTATCTAAACTCTTAATTCCACAACTCAGTCTCTCTTAAAAGAACTAGCCACTGTGGAATAAAGAAACAGGGGGAGGAACCCCTGTATATTCGGCATCCAGAAGGAGCTTTAGAAAAGTGAATCCTTTCAAACAAAGACATTGTGTTTGATAAAGAACTGTAATTTCAGAGAGTGTATAGTCTACCGACTAGGAAGCTCCCTAACTAAACTCACCGACCCCAATTGTATGCAAACCACTTCGCTATCAAAATGTGGGAAAAATACTAGTATTCATAAAACACAATCATATATAATGGAAGGGCAACAAGGTTATAATCATCATCAGTTTATTTAGGTTACAAAGATCCATAAAGCCACAATAAAACAGTCAATACACTTCCAACATATGTTGGAACAACAAAGAAAGAAAAGTAGCAAATTAAAATGCATAAAATTAAAAAAGATTTTTAAAAAACAGACCGTCATCAAAGTGCATGTGCAGTACGAGAGCTAAATAGCACCCTTAATAAACAAGTGTCAGTTCCATTTCAAAGGAATACTGCATTACCATTATTAGTAATAAAAAATGCCGGTGATTATCTACAAACTGGATGATGTCCTATTACGTAAGACCTCCAAATGTACGACAGTGGTCATCAACCCACACAGTAAGCCCATCCATGCTCCCAATGTAAGTATCTATTTGATGCTAAACGTCTATATTCCACACAGATAAAGATAAGTATGGAATAAAATCAGGGGAGCAAGTCAGCACCAAAATGCTCACCTCTGTCAGGTTCACTGTTTCCGTATGAGTCATGCTGCATATATAAATGTAGATACTACAATGGCAATGACAACTACTTCGTTAGTATCAGCACACACAACTCTGATTGCAGTGATATGCCGTATGAAACCCAAAAGCTTGCATACTGGCTTAAGCCATTTTCTACGTGGATGGTCATAAGCACTGCAAAAGAAGGCAAAATGGTGAAGAGTTTCCTCTTCCTGGTTACACCAAGGGCACTTGCTGAAGGAGGAATTATTGATAGACCAATTTGAGCTAAAACGTTTGACAAGAAGAATACCATATCTCCATTTCAGAAAAAGTTGTGTTGCAAGGTGCCCTGGGATGACGTCAAGGAATGATTCATATATAGGAACAAGCATTGAAAAAGGCCTCAATCAAGCCACCGGGCTTGACTCCTCTAATTTCTCGCACCCATAGATATTCCATGCAGCAATCTTTTATCAATGAACTCAATACTTGCTTAGTTTCATCAGGGTTTTCCCACAGCACTGGTAGGCCTAGCTCATAAAACATAGACTTAATAAAAAGAAACCCGGATATCTTCTCCCATCCATTTTGAATAATGAGTAACTTAATCAGCAGTCTGTAAGATTCCCTCTCCTCAGTAGACCACAGCTTGTGCCAATAAATCAGGGGGTATGATCATCAGGGTGAAATGAATCAGGGAAATACCAACATCAAGAATGTGGGGAAGGCGAGGAGCACTTTTGTGGGAGATTTAGTAAATTCCTAGTGTTTTCTACCTTAACAAGAGCCTCAGTTCTTGCATACCCCCATAGCTCTGACCCATACACAGCTGCACTCTTTACTTTTATGGTATCTCCATTGCAGGTGCTAGTGGGCTGGTGCAGTGCAAGTGGGTTGGCCCAGGTTTTCTTCCGCATCATAATCATAGCACCAGACTCCTGCTGAAGTTTCAAATGACTCCGGTTAACCTGCAGAGACCAGCTAAGTTTATGTATTAAACAGACTTCCATTTGACAAATTTCGCCCTCACTATTTCATATTGGTTAAAGACCATCAATTTTGTTTTATTATTGCAGAATCCTAAAAACCTATCTACTGTGACCTGCAGACCGCACTGAGTTTTCAATATTAAAAGGGTATCATCTGTAAATATCAGGGTAGGGATCTTAAGAGAACCCATTTTAGTAGCATCATTGCTGGGAAATTCCAGAACTTTAAGAAAAATGCTTAACATAAAATGTAAACAGGGTCAGCACCAGAAGGCACCCCTGCTGTACACCTGTCTCAATCTCAAAAGGGGCTGTTAGTTCACCTTTGTTTCCAAATCTAACACATGCATATTTTGAAGTATGTCATTTTGCAAGAATTGCCAAAAGACTCTCGGGGAGCCCCACCTCCTGCAGCACCTTCCAGAGTTTCACATTGGGGATAGAATCAAATGCTGATCTCAGATTATTAAAGCCCACAGTGGCCCTTATCCAGCATTACGGTTTTCCAATAGATATTGCAAAAGCATAAAATCTGATCTTGTGTTCTTATGTTTTTCCTAAAACCCACAGAGAGTATGCCATTTACTTGCACACTCTCTAACATTTCCCTAAGTGTGAGCCAGCAGAAAACTTTCTGTGACACATCAATTGGACTGATTGCTTTATAATTGCTGGGATCATCTCTTGAGCCCTTTTTAAAGATTGGAACTCATTTGGCTTCCTGCCATGACCTAGGTATAGGGCGACCTTCCAGGATTGATCTAAAAAGTGCATGAAAATAGGGCCCCCAGACAATGTGCTCCAGTGGGGAGAGGTCACCTGGCATGGATTAAGGACTAGCCACTTTGTTAGGTCGAATAACCTTAATCGCCTTTAGAATGTCTCTAAGTGCAACATCCAGCTAGTCATCAGCCTTAATCAGGAAAGCTAGGCCTACTGCAGTGATGTTTGGTGTAGTACCACCCCTGGCTGTACAGACCTTTTTAAAATGATGAACCCAAGTCAGGGGTTAAAGAATAAAGTTAATGCTGGAAGCATTAGGTTGACTGCCGTGTGCCAATATGCCCCCAAACTGTTTATTGTCTCCCGCCCTGGCTACTTCTACTAGATCTTGCCACAAGGTTTTGACTCTGGACAAGGTATTCTTATAATTCGTTCTGGTGGCAGAAATGTCTACTCTTTTATCCGCCTTTAGTGCCATGTTCAGCTCTGACCTGGCTACTCTACACTGACTATTAAACTAGGCACCTGAGACTGCGGCTTGCTTGCCTTTCTCCACTCTTTGGTTAATGATGCCTGACGTTCTTTCTAAAGCTCATCATGAATGTTGTGTGTGGATCGGGCGAGGGGATTTGGAGAAGTGCTAGTTTGCAATTTCTCCAGAGTATCAGCGACCGGCTTTGCCAGGACATTAGCAATTTCTCCAGAGTATCAGCGACCGGCTTTGCCAGGACATTAGTGTTCTGAGACACAAAGGATCAGTTAAGAGACCCAACTCGCCTGCCATCTTGGAAGTTGTATGTGGCTGATCTTGGAACCCCATACTAGTGATGGTTAATCTAAGAGCATTATGGTCACTATCATGCATCCATATCCACCAAAGAAGACCACACTTTCAAAGGTAAAAATATGTAATCAAATTGACTTTTTTGGATGAGACTTATAAAGGTTTGGGCGCCCCTGCGGTCTGAAATGGACTAGCCATTGCAAAACTTTAAACCCAAGAGGAGGGAAACCCTTGCAACTGCATAGCCACCATTGAACCCCTTTTGACTGGTATGCGGTCTAAATGAGGAATACCCCAGGCTATATCTTCCTCTTCAGTTATATCAGAACACAACGGGCCAAGAGGTTTAAAGGTAACATTGAAGTCTCCTGTGACAATTAACATGATGTCACATGGTAGTGCATCTATAGCCTCCTCCAAGGTGGATAATGTGTTAGACAAACTATTTACCCCACTAAACCTGATATATACATTACAGATATACAAGGTGGACTCATCTCTCTCCAGATTAATTCCCAGAATATCTGGAGTGTCTAAATTGAGCCTCTTAATTGCACAGGCTTGTGAGTATCTAACCCAGAATATAAGGCTGCCTGTGGGCCTACCACTGCCCTGCGATGTAGCAGGACAGTGGAAGGTTGTACAACCAGGTCTATACACTAGCTACTTACACCAGGTTTCTTGTAGGAGTCAAAGAACAAAAGAGTACATATATGTCCCCAGTCGGGGTCTTCCACTTTTGATTTCAGGCTAGCAATGTTCCATGAGATAAGATTACAGTTTTCAGGTTGCGGCTTAGAGGATATAGTCAGCAGAGAAGAATTCTCCATTAATGATTCTCGTCATATTTTCGGGTCACCTATTCCCTCCAGTAGCCCTGAACTTGAATCTGGCCCATCCTTAGCCTAGGGTGTCTTGGCCTTCAGGTAGATTAGGTTTCTGATGGACACAGAAAACGCACTTCCAAACCAAAACTGCTGCTGCCCCCTGGCTATTCTTCAGATACCAGAAGGAAAGCCATAATAGGTACTGCCTCTTGTGTTTGGACTAAAAATGATACTCTGGCTCCTGCTCACAGTCCCCAGTGACCTGCTTCAGATCTTGTGTACCGCCGAAAGATTGAGATGGAAGGCTTATGACGCCTGCCCACAAGAGTGGATCCTTCCACCCCACATCGCTGTAGGAGCAGATTTATTGGACACCTTAGTTCTGAGGTTATGGGGATAGTGGGCAAAGGTATCTGCAGATTCAAATGTCGTAAGTTGCATCTGGAATGGAGTACATGGGTGGCATATCCACAGGGTGCGAGCTGCCCATTGGCAATTGCCGGAGAATGGCAGTTACTAAACTATGAAACTCGGTTAGAGGAGTAATCTGGGCTCTTAGAGATTTTACTCCATCTACCAGGTCTGTAACGACTTTAAGGAGTGCTTATGTTAAGTCTGGGGTGGACCAAGTGTACTTGCACCACCTCCCTGTCATTATCCTAGCAAGAGGGGCATAGCGATTGCTGCATGGAACATCAGTCAGGGTAGTAGCCACAGGCAGTGTAGTCCATGTAGGGGTCTCTGGTGCTGGTGTGATATCTAAAGAAGCATTCACCACACATCCATTACCCGAGCCCAAATGTTTCCGGCTTGTGGATGCGTGAGTGTAGCCATTTACCCCCTTTTTTGTAAAAAAAAATGCAGCTGAGCAAGAGGTAGGCTGGGTTTTTTGAACGTTCAATATTTTTTCGACTTCTTCAATTAGTATGTCAATCTCTGTTAGTGTATTGTTACTTTTTGCCGCACTCAACTTTTTCTTTGTGGTGGAGGCCTGCACAAGTCTCCAACAACTTTCTCTTCCCCATATTATTTGTCTGTTAGCTACACCGCCGTGAGACTACCCAAGACCTCTGCCCATTCCTCAGTAATTGTAAAGGTTAAAAAGTCCTACTGTCCTGGAGTTGGGGATGTCAGAGGGGTGGCCCAACCCAGCCTCATCTGGGCGATAATGGGCCCAATACAAGCTTGCTCTTGGCCCAAGCTTTGCCGGGGCATGTCCCGTACGGCAGGTTGCAGAAGTACTTTTGAGCACAGGGCCCTACTGATCCCTGGCCCCTTCTTACACCTGGGCAAACTGGTCCTGCTGGTTCAGCGTCCCGCACTGCAGGTGTAGAAGCGCTTCTGTAACTCAGGGCCCTCTTGGTTCCGGCCTCTCATTACACTTTGGCAAACTAGGATACATAGTCCAGCTGTTTCAGCGCCCCACACTGCAGGGTGTAGAAGCACTTTTGTAGCGCAGAATCTTCCTGGTTCCTGGGCCATCCTTACACCTGGGAAAACTGGGACACATAGTCCCGCTGGTTCAGTGCCCCACGCTGCATAGTATAGAATCGCTTGGTAAGACAGGGCCCTCTTGGTTCCTGGGCCCTCCTTGAACCTAGGAAAGCTGGTACTCGTAGTACCGCTGGTTCGGCGTCCCACGCTATGGGGTGTACAAGCACTTTTGTGGCACAGGGTCTTTCTGTTTCCTGGCCCCTCCTTACACCTGGGCAAGCTGGGATACATAGTCCTGCTGGTTTTGCGTTGAATGCTGCAGAGTGTAGAAACGCTTTTGTAGAACAGGATCGTCCTGGTTCCTGCCCCCTCCTTACACGAGGGAAAACTGGGACATATAGTCCCACTGGTTCTGCATCCCACACTGCAGGGTGCAGAAGCGCTTTTGTAGTGAACTAGGACACAGAGTCCAGCTGATTTGGTGTCCCACTCTGCGGGGTGTAGAAGTGCTTTTGTAGCGCAGAGACTTCCTGGTTCCTGACCCCATCCTTACACCTGGGCAAACTAAGCCCCGTAGTCCAGCTGGTTTGATGTCCCACGCTGCAGGATGTAGAGTACTTTTGTAGGTCAGGCCCTCCAGGTTCCTGACTGCTCCTTACACCTGGGCAAACTGGGACAATTAGTACCACTGGTTTATTTGGTTTTCATTCCAGAAGACTATTCTAAGTTCACATGAGAGACGAGAAAAGGTTTCCTTGCCTTGTGCCCAAGACTGAAGGCAATAAACTCAGTTGTCTTTTGCAGGTCCAGCCAAGGACTGCGTAACAGTTCAGGGTATCTCACACATCTTTACCGACCATAATGCACTCACGAAGTTCCTGGATGACAAAGCTGAATCGGTGATGGATACTTCCTAGCATGAGGTCGTATCCTCAGCAAACAAGAATTAACTCAATACTGACCTTAAAATCGCTAAAGATTAATTACCTCCTTCTATCACAAACTGAAATGTCTCAACCGACGGTCAGCCAAGAAGAAATTGTGATGATCTGCTAGACTTATTTCGGTGTCTAAGCACTTAAAATTGCAATTATTCTAGCCCACACACTCCTTCTGTAAGTAATCACCTCTATGTAGCAGATCCAAAATTAGCTACTGCAATATCTTAGCTGTCTGTGTAAACTAGGTATAATCATTTCTCTAAAGACAAAATGTGAGAGACTTTACTAACTCAGAATGTTTTGATACGGTATGCCATGCATTATTATGGTTTCTCAGGTTATTTCTATACTAACATACAATCTGACAATTTTCATATTTAGTAAAGAAATAGAATAGAAATAACCTGAGAAAGAGATAATATCACTAATTGTAAAAAGGGATCAACCATCGTATTAAAAAGGAAAATTATTGCCTACTTAAACAAACTAAGGGGGACAGCAGCCTGCTCGAGGACACCAAGGTTGACTCCATACACAGCTCATCACTCAGCAATAACCAATTTAGTGATGTGACATGCCCCCCCTGCAGTTTGGAATAAAAATGGCATCCTAATGTTGATCTCTAAGAGGTCATATAGAGAGATGGTGTCCAATCTTTCCAATAAACAAGGGAGATGGATTATCTCAAAACAACAAAAACAATAATGTCTTCTTTGCGGTCAATGTCTATGTGCCCACTGCTGCCAATCCCACCTTCTGGAATGATCTTTTGACTCAATTTAAAGTATTCTCAGATAATGCCATGACCATTTTCGCATGCGATTTCAATCTCCCGTTGGATCCTACACTAGATTGAAACTCACAGTGTACATACCGCCCTAACAAAAGCCATAAGACCCAAAAGAACCTGGCTCTAGACACAATCTAATTGACACGTGGAGAACACAAAACCCAGATGAAAGGGATTACACCTTTTACTCAACCCTTCACAACTTGTACTCTCAAATACATGACTTGAAAACAACAGTTGAACCAAGAGTGATGTCCGACCATTCGTTCATCACTCTGTCAATCAGGTGATACTGCACAGGACACAAAACATATGCAATGGAGATTCAATGACGAAAGTGTTAAGGACTCAAACACCAACATAATGTGCAAATCATTGAAGAATCCTTACAGAAGGTCCTCAGCGAAAACAAACAACATTCTTCCTCTGTCCTCACTAGATGGGAGGCACTTAAAGCCACATTAGGAGGTATGATCATTAAAATTAGATTCAAAATGAATAAAGAGTTTAACAGCAAGTTCATGGAGCTAGAGAAACAAATCATAGAATTAGAGAAGCGCCTATCACTGTTACAGCTAAATATATACTAAACAAGATTGCCAATACAAAATACAAATGCAACTAAATTCTAAGGGCTAGAGCAGGTATCTCGGTCAATAAACAAAAACGCATTAGACTTTGGGAAGGGAACAAAGTTGGCAAAACCCTAGCAGCATACGGAAAACAAAGAGTACAAAGATACTCCATAAAACATTTAAAAATGACAAAGGTCACGAACACACTAACCTAATAAAATTGCTGATATCTTCAAACATTTTTACAGGGAACTTTATACAAACTAAACATCAATAGATCACAAGAAATGTGGCGTAGACCTAGATAAGGCCATCTTACTCAAAGAAATGAAAATGATTAATGTCCCGAGAACTAAAGATGAAATAGCCAACACTATCAAAAAGCTCAAAATAGGTAAAGCACCTGACCAGGACAGGGATATGAAAAACAACAAGGTGATGGATGGAATGATTAAATTAATCTCATCCACTGGCAATTGCTCAGTGCTGTATGCCTGTGCATCGTTTTGTTGCGCACCATGCCACCCCAGTTTGGACCCAGCCATATACAAACCAGTATTGACTCTACTCCCCATGGGAACAGTCTGGCCCGAACTACCAGACCAGGTCCTACCTGGACAGTAAACAAGCATCCTGGGACTGGTTTCAAGGTATCATCCCTCATCAGCAAGGCTACCCTGAATTAAATGCCATAGTGAGTCTGTAACCCACATCTGGGCATACCCGGCACACTTAAGATGGCAAATGCAAAAAACAGAAGTTGATGGACGAAATGCTTGAATTAATCTCAGCCACAGGCATTCACATCTGCATTTGTTTGCCTAAGTGGGAAGAGTATGCCCAGACAAGGGCCCCGTGCTTAAGCTTAAGCTAGTCTGGCTGATGAGGGGTGATACTGTGAATGCTTGTCCTAGGATACTTGACCTTTTGACTATAGATTGGTGTGGGGACCGTGTAGCTCAGTATTATGTTGAGTGCGCCAGTAATCCTGTTCAGATAACCGCTTGCTTTAGAGAGTGTGTGAATACGCTCGCTGAATGACAGTTTTGAGCAAAATAATTAATTCCTTTGTCTAAATGTTGTCTCGCTGGGGTTTGTCCTTGTTTTGTGACTTTATCTATCATATTTATTTCAGAGTGTGACTATAATGGGAATCATTCCTCTTCCTGACCAAGAAGCCGTTAGCCCCTTTAACTAGGGTAAGGGTGATCAGCGTTTGAACATCCTTATTATTAGGAGCATTCTAAGTAGTAGTAGGAGAAACACTATCCCTTCCATTTGATAGCAAGCATGTGTTTATAGAAATTTAAGGGAGGCATTGCATGACTTAGGTCACTTGTTGCTTCTGTTTGCAGTGAAGTGTGGTGTGACACTCGTGATCACAGAGTGATGTTCAAGGGTTCCGTAAGTTAGTAGGGATGGCTTCTCTAGCTATGTTTTTATGTCCCTACAGGTGGCTCAAGGAATTCTATGTTTGAATTAAGGTAGGATACTCCTGCATGTAATTCCCTTGCACTCAATATTAGAGATAAATAATCAAACCAGGTAGCAAGGTAGAGTAAGGATCCTTGGCCCTGATGAATGCCCAAGACCATTAGGGCTGTTAAGAATGGGCAGAAACATGTTGGCTGCTTATTAGGTGTCTTGAATCATAATTGACGAGATATCGCCTCCTTCTGTTTTTAACAATATATGTGTTCTCCACCAATAAAGGTGACAAGTCAGGGTAACACAAGGTATTTTAGCTTATCTGTCTGAGTCCCGGTTTTTATCCAGTAGTTACTTATTAAGAATTACCTCCTGTGTTGAGTTATCAGGTGGTTGAGTCTGCCCTGGTGGCACTATCCTACCAGAATGGGGAGAGGAAGCCGAAGATGAAGCATGACACTACTAGGTGTATGAGGCTTTGCCTTCCATAACGGGAATACCCCTCTGTGGTTGTAATAGGTACAGTTAGACCTTGAGTGGAGGCTTGTTAGAAAAAATAACCACTATTGGGCTTGTCTTCCATAGCAGTCACATCTGGTTGTGATTTTTCTGCTACTTAAGGGGTTATGTGACTGTTTCCGTCTCTTCCCCTTTCACTCCATCTACATGTGATTGAAGGAAGAAGAAGTTGCTCCCATGGGGAGCAGGGTCAAGACTGATTTCCATGTGGCTGGGTCCACACTGGAATGACATGGCGAGCAAAGAAAATGATGAATTTAGGCCTGATCTGTGACTGGGGGTAAATGTTTGTTGTTGTTCAGCATTCTGTCCATCATCGGTTCTTTTTGTTTTTTTCACTTAAGTGGGAAGGGTATGCCCAGACGTGGGCCTGTGCTCACTATGCCATCCTATCCTACCTGGCCTGATGCTTGTTTCCAGTACGGGATGACCTGGCCTAGCAGTTCGGTCTGGACTGTTCCTACAGGGAGCAGGGTCAAGATTGGTTTGCATATGGCTGGGACCAAACTGGAATGGCATGGCAAGCGCAAAAACGATGGATTTAGGCCCAGATCTGCGAGTGGGGGTGAATATTTGTCATTGTTCAGCACTCCATCCATCATCTTCTCTTTTTGCATTTGTCATGTTAAGTGGGAAGGGTATGCCCAGACGTGGGTCCATGCTCACTATGCCACTGGATTCAAGCTAGCCTGGCTGATGAGGGGTGATACCCTGAAACCAGTCCAGTTTGCTTGATTCCAGTCCAGGGAGGACCTGGCCTGGCAGTTCGGGCTGGATTGTTCCCATGCGGATCAGAGCCAAGACTGATTTGCATATGACTGCGTCCAAACTGGAATGGCGTGTCTAGCAAAAGAATTATGGATTTAGGCTAAGATCTGTGACTGGGGGTGAATGTGTGACATTGCTCAGCATTCCGTTCATCATGGGTTCTTTTTTGAACTAGACAGGTTTACAGCACAATTCTTTAAATCTTTCTCCCCAAGAATTATTCCATCTCTTTTAAAACTCTATATCCACTTTGCCAATATTGGACAAGTCACAGGCACCCCCACGGAGGCCATCATAACTGTGATCCCTAAAGAAGGGAAAGACACTACGCTTCTGAAAAACTGCAGACCAATCTCATTACTTAACTTAGACTACAAAATCTATGCCATGACACTTTCCTCCTGGCTTCAAAAATCTAAACTCATCTACCCTTCACAATTTGGATTTTTGAAGAATTGAATATCCAGTGACAATATAGGATATTTTAACGTGTTATTTTGAAAGCCAAACTATCTACAATAGCGATCACACAACAATCACACTTGACGTGGAAAAAACATTTGATAAAGTATATTGGCACTATTTAAATATGGTTCTTGAGAAATTTAACTTGGGTTATCCTTTAGTACGAATTATAATGGCACTCTATCACAACCTGGTTGCTAGAGTTGAAGCCGGGGGTACTACTTCTAACACATTTTCCTTGAAACAAGGAACGAGACAAGGCTGCCCCCTCTTGCCTCCCTTCTTCCTCCTAGCACCAGAGACATTTCACCCTCACTTAAGGTAAAATTCAGGGATATCCGGCGTATCATTCAGTAATACCACTATAAAAATAGCTGCCTATGCAGATGATATTTTAATTACCACCGAAGACGCCCTGCTTCCATTACCACTTTAATAACATTGATCTAGGAATTTGTAAAGGGACCAGGCTATAACCTTAATAAAGACATGTCTGAGGTTAAACTTCTCAATAATATTGGAAATTAAGACATTTCAGGACTTGCTTGGCACCGAGGATGCAGTAAATACTTAGAGAAAGCATTTCCAAATGATCTAATTACCACTTCAAAATATAATGAAGATTACACATTCAAGAAGTTCAATAAACTTCTTGATGAATGGTCACCTAAATTAATTTTGTCGTGAGGAAGACCGCAATCCCTCAAAATGATGATCGTCCTTTTAGTTAATTATTTAATCCATATGCTTCCTATGACAATCTCTGATGAATTCTTAGACACAATTGACAATACCTTCAACAAATTTTTATGGCAAGACAAAAAAAACAAGAATCTCACTGAAAAAAACTAAGGCTCTTTAAAGATAAATGTGGTATAGGTCTCCCTAACATTAGTAACTACCAAACGGCATATCTGTTCAAACAGGGCACTAACTGGTTCCTTGATGGGTCAGACTACTTACCAGTCTGGGTGAATTTAGCAAAATCAATACTAGATGACAAATCTATTTGCTCATACCTATCAATGGAACACTATTACCTCCTCTATTCCAAATACATCATGAATAATACTAAAAATGTATTTTAAGGATGGACTACCATTCTAAAATAAAGATTCACAACTCCAACCTGTCACCCACCTGGTGTGGCCCGACCTGTCAGAGAAATGAATTAACCTAGTTAAACACTTATTTGATGGTACTTCCTCACTCCCCTGCTCAAATCTGTAATCATGCTTCAAGTTGGATATCCTTGTATTCTACAAATTCCTAAGGCTCAAGGTTCAGCTATCTAAAAATCAGCGCTAAAGAATGACCCCCAGCTACCTAGCTTTATTAATAACTTGTGCAAAGCTGGCCATATGGTATCCAAAGTATACAAACTACTCTTACCAAAATCTTTCAAATCTCACTCACAGAATGAGCAAAAATGGGAGGTAGAACCCTCCAAAAGTAATTAAGCATTTGATTGGAAACTTAGCTACAAAACCCTGTTCACTAATAAGATATCACCAATGTTATCCCAAACTAAGTACATGCTCATTCACAGATCCTACTAGACCCCCCAAAAATTGCATAAACCTAACCTCAAACAAGTGCTCACCTGCTGAAACTGTGGCAACCCACAGGCGGCCTGGTGCACATGCTCTTTTATTGCCCCATAGTGCAAAATTACTGGAATTACGTTTATAAGTTCATTAAAAGTATCCAGGGTATTAATCCTAATCATGTATTCTCCTATATTATACTAGGACAACTAAAAACGGACTCTAGCTGGCATATTGGTTCTCACTAACTGGAAGAACTCCAGTATTGTTTCATTTCATGGTGGCGTGAAAGAGGAGCTGATAATACCTTGTTGTAACTCACCCCCTGCATCCGACCAACAGACCTATGTGGGGCTCATTTTAAAAAAAAAAAGATTTTATTGAAGTTTGTAACAGTTATGCATTAGCCAACACCATAATTTAAAGAACGAAAATCAATACATGCTTACTTCTTTCAAATTTCTTTGAAACATTTCCCCCTCCCACCCTCGGCCCCTTGCCGCCATCCTAGTTTGTGTGAGTGCAAATCTATTGGGTGGTGTTGATGTATGCTAGTGTTTTTCGGAAGCTACAGGGGAGGGCTTGATGTCGACGTTCTTGCTAGCGGGTCTCCCACTAGCGGTGAGCAGCCTATTTACATGACAGAGAAGTGCTAATGGCGAGGAGCTATTGGAGAGGCCCCAGGGCAGCTCCCCGGGGATAGTTGGCCAGCGTCTTTCAGGTTATCCACCAGGTACTCCCAGGTCTGGGCCAAGTCCTGCGATCCTCCACTGCGTCTGGCCTCACGCATCAGTCCCATGCTTCTGTATCCCGCCCAAAGCTCCAATTCCTTCTTCCAGCAACTGATCCTAGGATCTCCTGGGTTTTTCCAATTCCTAGTTATCTACCTCTTAGCCAGGATATAAGCCAGATCCTGGAGTCCGCTGAAGGCCCTATTCTTAGGGGTGTGGGAGAACCAGTTGAGGAGGCAGTGTCCGGGGGTACAAGGAACATCCTGAAAGATAACCTCAGTCATGAAGGCTTTCACCTCTCTCCAATATCCGGTTAGGATTGGGCAAGACATATCATGTGTAGGAACTCAGCTGCCACCTCCCCACATCCTGGACATTTCACCTCAGCTGCATAAAAGTGCTCACGAAGGCATCTGGGGGTGAGATAGACCCTGTGTGATATGTAAAAATGTATCGATTTGAATCGGGCATTTCTAGATACTTTTGGTGTTCTTTCCAGGATAAGCTCCCGGTCCCCCTCTGGAATTAGAATCCCCGGATCATCTTCCTATCACACTCTCAAAGCCTCCAGGGGCCGTAGTGCATCCGTCCAGATTGCCCTATATAAGCAAGTTACTCCTCTAAAAGTGCTCACTTCTACTACTACATAATTGCTGGCAGCTGAGGGTGCGGCTCTGTTCGCCCAGAATGTAATTTTTATGAATTGAGAGGGTAACAGGGTGATGCAGGAGGAAATGTCCGCATGGAAGATCATAGTCCTGCTAGAACTCCTCAAAGGGGAGAAGCTCACCATTCCTGTACAGGTCCTCCAGCTCTGTGGCTCCCGCGTCAGTGCAGGACGCCCCTACTGTCACCTGATGGAGTACCTAGAGTAGCCAAGCCAAGGGATGTTCGTACCTGTCTTTTGGAGACATCTATTCCAACAATTTTGTATGACCCGAACCTCTGTAGTGTCCGTAGTTATGGGGTGCATAGATTTCTGTAGGGTTCCCACTAATTGGGAGAAGTGTGGGACAGATGGATTTGCGCCACCATTCTGTCTTTCGCCACTCGATCCATTAGGTAAGCCATTGCAGTTGGGCTGCCAAATAATACGACTCGTAGTCAGGAACCCCTAGTCCCCCCACCGCCCTCTGACTCTTCATGATAGTAAGTGCTACCTGACACTGTCCCAGTGATCAAAGAATCCAGTTCCAGAAAGACAGTAGCAGGGATTCAAAGCAGCAGAACCTCAAAATAGTACAGTAGCCTAGGAAGGGCCACCCTTTTGAGCAACGCCACTTTCCCCGCCACCGACAATGGGAGTATCTTCCAGGACTCAAGGTTAGCTTTCAGCACTCTAATTGCTTGCTCTATATTTCCCTCCTGGAGGTCGGCTCTAGAATGGTAAGTATACACCTAGGCTCCCAGGGGACATGGTTCAAGTCTGCAGGTGGGTCGCGGTCTGCTGTTAGTGGGTACAGTTGAAATTTCTGCCAATTCACCTGCAGGCCCGAGAGAGAGCTAAACCTTTCCAGGAGTGCTCTGGCTCCCCTCAGTTCCGACGCTGTGTTCTGTAGGAACATGAGCAAGTCATCCACATAGAATACTATGCGGTTGAATATATCCCCGTGTAGTAGCCCTTGTTACCAGTGAGCTGTTTGTGCCTGGCTGGCCAATGGCTCTATGGCCAGTGCGAACAGCAAGGGCGAGAGGAGACACCCCTACTTGGTTCCTCTCTCCACTCCCTGTATTTCAGAGATCATACTTCCAGTTCACACTCAGGCTCTAGGGTCAGTATATAAAAGTTGCATTCCACTCAAGAAAAACGCCTCCCAGCCCTAGGTGTTTAAGCACTCAATCTAGGTAACTCCATTCCAGACTGTCAAAGGCCTTCTCTATATCGACAGTGAATATGGCAGCCGAAGCTTTGTCTGGGATGTCAGCGTCAAGGAGACTCATGAGGCGTCGTATGTTCTGGGCTGTGTTATGAGCGGGAATAAAACCTGCTTGATCAGGGTGAACAAGGCTAGTCATGAAAGGCAATAGTCTTGTTGCTGGGACCCGACTGAGGATTTTATAATCCATATTAAGCATTGGCAGCTGCCTATAGGCCTTACTGTCATGTGCTGGCCTGCCGTGCTTCAGCAATGGAACTATCAGTGCTTCTTTGGTTGTATCAGGTAGGTGCTCTCTGTCTTTGGCCTCTTTGTATATTTCAACGAGTCTGGGGGCTAGGTGGTCCACATACGTGGCATAGAATTAATTAGGGAGCCCATCGGTGCCCAGTGTTTTCCCCCTCACAAGGCCCTTTATGGCCACTCGGATTTCAGGTAGTTCAATTCCCCCCAGGCAACCCCTCTCCAGCACCTCCCTTTCCTCGCCAGTGAGGTTCAGGTGTGGCAGCGGTTCCAGGAAGGTCCTTACATGAACCTCCCTGCATTGTACTTAGCTGGTATAGAGAGAGGTGTAGTATCTGTAAAAATGTTGGTTGATCTCCTCTTGTCAATACGCCCTCTGCCTCAGAGGTGGCACTATCTACAATGAGCGACCCCCTTTTTGACGGGTTAGCTAACCTTGTCCGTTTTTATCCCTTTTGGCATGGGCCCTTATCATATAGTTCTTGTAGTCAAAGCAACGGAGCCTCTCTTTATGCTCCGCGACACTCTCTCTCTCTTCTCAAGCACCTCTCGCTGCAGCTCAGGGTGACCTGATCTCTCTTTCTCGATGTCCTGTAGCTCGCCCTCCACGTCTGTGACCTCCCATAGCAATGTTCTCCGTATCCCTATGGACTCTGCTATGCATCTATCTCGGGTCACTACTTTGAAGGCATCCCATAGGATCTGGGGGGAGGAGGCGGTGCCCTCATTCTCCGCAAAATATTGCTTGATGTGCCCCCCCCCCCTATCGCTTCATGGAAGACTGGGTCTTCCAGCGGTTCTGGTTTCAGGTGCCAAGGTGGTATATGGGGTTTGAACCGTTCCCAATGTAGGTGGAGAAGGATGGGGTTGTGGTCAGAGACAGTCCTCACAAGGTATTCCACATCCCATATCTGGCCATGTACTTCTGGTGTGCAAAAGAATGTGTCCAAATGAATATGTAAGTCATGCAAGGTAGTAAAGAAGGAATAGTCCTGTGTATGTGGGTAGAGGTGGTGCCAAGAGTCCACTAATCCCCACTCTGTCTGCTAGTCCCCGAACGCATGGGTGGCCCGGCAGGCAGGGGAATTCCTGAGAGGGGGATGTGACCTATTTACATCAGGGTCTGCCACACAGTTATAGTCACCACCCCCCCCATCAATACTGATTGTAGTAGGTAAGGGTCCGGTGTCCCCGTGAGATGGGCCAGGAACATTCCCTGGTCAGTGTTCAGTGCATAGATGCTAATAAGAGCGATAACGCAACCCTCCAGGAGCCCGGTGACCACCACAAAGAGGCTTTATGGCTCTTTGGCTAGCCCTGTTTTCTGGAACTGGACTACCGCCCTAATCCAAATGATGGTCCCACGAGCATAGGTGGAGCAGGATGTATAATAAACCTGGTCCCTCCATTGTCTCTGCAAAGCCACTCCATCTTTGGCTGTCATGTGTGTTTCTTGCAACATTGCTATATGGGTCCCCCTTCGCTGTAGGTAGGAAAACACTTTGTAACATTTAGACATGGTATACATGCCCCTAATATTCCATAGATTCAATTTTATAGTGTAATGATGAACCCATCTGCTCAGTCTGCTGTATAGTTCTTGCCGCTCATACCACATCTGCATAATGCCTAGTTCGACCAACCACCCCTTAGAGGTATCAATCTCCGAGGGATGCAGCAGCTTAATCCCACTAAACCAACAAACCAAAAGCATCCCAAACTCCAATCCACAGGACAGGTGAGAAAACAACCTTGCATCCAAACTGGTAACATAACTAAGAGCCCTCATGGAGTTCCGTAAGGCTAACGAGGTGAGGCTTGTGGTGGTGCAGGGTTCCCCCAACCAGGTCCCCCCCTCCCGATCTGACTTGTAATAGCACAATAGTCCCCCATGGACGAGGTGAGGTGTCCTCAAAGGTCTTCTCTTTTGCTCAGCTGAAAGTTTCAGATGATGTCGTCTGAGGTCCCCGGCATCACGACAGGCAACTCCATGCTGGGAGCTGTCGAGGCGCCGGATTCGCTGTCGGATTCTGAGTTTTGTTCGCACTCACCAGTCACAGTAGACAGAGAACAGGCCTCACCCCCATTTAAGGATGCCACCGCCGCTGTGACCTTCTGCCTCTCTCTCTCTGTG
Organism: Pleurodeles waltl; assembly: GCF_031143425.1. Taxonomy (NCBI): domain Eukaryota; kingdom Metazoa; phylum Chordata; class Amphibia; order Caudata; family Salamandridae; genus Pleurodeles; species Pleurodeles waltl. The sequence continues at coordinate 136,633,842 of NC_090443.1, forward strand.
CCTCCTCGGTAGCCAGCATGGCACTACTGCTTTGGGGTCCATTGGACTGCGGCCGGTGGTTCCGGGGTCGATCCCTCCGGCATTTCTGTTTTAGGTCCGCCTGTGGTTGCTGGTCTAGCCAGTCACAAGCCTCTTGAAGGGTCTGAAAGAAAAGTGCCCCCTCTCTCGCCACTACCCTCAGCGTGGCAGGGAGGACCATGGCATAAGGAATGTTCAAGGATTGTAGCTTTTTCTTTGCTTCTAGGAAATTGGCCTGTTGTTTCTGCACCTCTGGGAAAGTCAGGGAAAATACAGACCGTACTGTTCTCCACCGTCAGAACTCCCCTCTTCCTGGCTTGACCAAGGATATGGTGCTGATCTCCGTAGTATAACAGCCTCACCACCACTGGCCACAGGGGAGCCCCTGGTAGCGGCGGTTTAGCCGGTATCCTGTGCGCAAAAATGGGATAAGCACTCTGATGCTACCTTGGTGCAGACCCAGTTCTCCAAGAAGGAAGGCATGTCATTATGTTCAATCTTTTCTGGTAGGCCTACAAGTTGGATATCTTTACAGTGGGACCTGTTCTCTGCATCTTCCGCGCAAGCTTCAAGAGTCTTCGCCTTTAGTTCCTATATCTAATGGCGTCTGTCAGCGGAGGAGAGCACCAGTGGAATCTCTGCTAAGTCCCTTTCCACTAATGTGACTCTTTCTGCCAGCTGCTTCTGGTCTTCTCGTAGTATGCCCACGTCCGTTGCCAAGGTGTCTGTTTTGGTTTTGAGGGCCTCGCGGGAGGCCGTGATAGCTTGGAGAATGTCTTGAAGAGTCGAGCTTGCAGGCGGTCTCTCAGTGGGTGCCTTGTTCACTGTTCCACGAATAATCTTCCTGCTGTCGTCCATTCGGTATATGTTGCCTGTTCCGGGATCTTTCTTTCTTCTTGATCTTTCCTTTATAACAGTTGGAGTGCTGCCTTCAAGTGCCGTCAAAGTGCAGTGAGGGTCAGGAGGTGGCAATGATGGACCCAGCTCTCAGTAGGGCTGCGACCACTCACTACGCACCCGGCGTTTGAGCCCTGCTAAATGAAGTCCAATTCGCCATGCCCCGAGATGATGGCCTCCACTGTTCTCAGTGGTGGAGCGGGAACCGCCAAACAGCGGCAGTCAATGCACCTCCACGGTGAGGCAGGGAGGTCCCAGACACAGTCCAGCTATGCCTATGATGGCGGATGTAGCAGCTCAGCCAATGTTGTTGCGGGCCCTAGGCCGTGGCTTGTCAGTTCTTCGCCGTCAGTGGCCCCCTGCAGCTCCCAAAGCCTGCCAGCACTGCTTGGTCGAGATGCGCAGTGGGCCCCCCATACCCCAAGGTCCTTCAGGGCCCAGCGCAGTGTGTCAAAGCAAACTAGGGAGACCAGTCACAATATAGTCATTCACTCCAGGTTTCCAATGTGGCGCACACATGCAGACACCAGGTGGTCATGGCAGGACCCCTCAAGGGGCCCGCCCGCTGGTGGCCTAGTCCCAGTCCTCCTCGCGAGACAGCCTCCAGCCGCTGCTGCAGGGCAAGACTCACAACTCCGCAGGGCAATGATGGGCTCTCAGAGATGTTGCGAGGCAGAGGATTCAGCCACCCGCGCCCTGCGCCCCGACGCTCCCAGTGCTGCCCGGCCGGCAGACTCCGGGCCGAAGACTCAGGAGCAGGGGAGGATCACTCTCATCAGCCAAGCTCCTCCACAAAGCTTCTCCGCTGCCTGGCCCTTGCGTCAGGCATGGCGGCCCGCACTTGCAGAGAGCGGGAAGCTGGGGCAGGACCCCCACAGGGACCCCTGCACCCAAGGTCCATCTCTGATCCCCATCCAGGGCCCAGCCCACACCGCCTCTCCAGGACCAGGCCCTCCGCTTGGCAGAACGCCGACAGGCAGCCGGGAGAGCAGATGAGGCAAGAGGGCAATCCACAGTGGCACTGCGCTGCGAGGTCCCCAGCAGTGCCAGGCCTGAGGGACCCGGGCCAACAACTCAAAGAGCTGCGCCTCCCATCTTGGTTTCTTCCCCGTCCGGCCTCACTTCTCGGTCGGGCCATCACGGTCGGCCCACGCAGATCCCAGCTCTCCTCCACTGGGCAGTGCCGTTCTCTGCAATGTCAGGCGCCAATAATCAGTGTATTGCAGGGGGTATTGCTGTAGGATGAAACCGGATGGGGTACTCCGATGCAGTAGCACTCTTCTTCTGCGCCCTACGCTTTTGGTTCCAAGCCACACCGCCTAAGTGGAGCTCACTAGACGCTGCTACCTTATCATTCAAACCACCATAGCGTTATGGGCCTCCCACTAGGGCCTGAAGGCCATGATTCGGAGTACAGTCGATCCTGGTTTCTTTTTTCTTTTTTTTTAACCATAACTCCCAGTTTGTAACCTTTATTCAATTCAAAATTAGTTCACTCATACTCATGCGTCCATTGTATCAATTAAAGTGTTGTCCGTACTTTCTACATTGGGTTCAAAATTGATATTAACAAATATATTTACTGCATAGTGTTAACCCACTTCCCTTTCTTATGTCCTCTTCCTTACCTGCCTGTGCTTTATAAGATCGATGATACAACTATAACATGGATTTTACTGAAGGGCACATTCTGTCTCTTATTTATTTGCTTCCAAACTGTCCTTTTGTTTGTTTACTCTTTTGCCTAATCAATAAGGATTATTTAAACAAAAAACTCCCTAGGTAGGAGGCAAAAACAATCAAAGTTTCTGGGTCCTGAGATGTGCCAGGGCACCCCCTGACAGAAGGTCTGCTTGGGCTCTATTAGACGCAACCACTTTGCAAGAGCATCTAGAAGAGGACAATGGACTGATATCCCACAACCTCATAATGCAATGTACAATTGCTCACTGATGAAGAAAGCACAAGCAACCTTGGCCAGGATCCTCTGCAAGCAAACCCTTCACTCGTCTACAAGACAGGCGTCAAGATACTGCTACTATCTTTCACAGAAGATGACAGCATCAATAAAATAAAACAAAAGGTCATCTAACTGGCAAGCCAAGGTTCAATGAGTCCTGCGTATGGCCCTTATAGACACTGGATCATCACTGCATGTCATGAGCGAAGACCACTTTGACATGCTCCGATCACTCCTGAACGTTTATCCCATATGCACAAGGATTTTGGCATATGCGGACACAGAGCTCTGCCCTTTGCCGGGAGTCTCTCTAACTGGCCGGGGCCATTATTCAAGGAAGATCTGAGTGGAGGCCTGTGGCAGAACAGTTTTGTGGATTTTGGCTCCGTACTGATGAGGGTGAGCATGGTAGTAATATTGGGGAAATAGATGCGAACCGCGTATGCATGTGAACATACCACAAGGCGGCAAGCTGACCACTATCATGTGGATCAAAGCCTTCACTGCCCCCATGTCTCAGAGACTATTTCAAGTTTGTCGGAATAGCGTGAGGTATTTAAAACACATGGTAAATACCATTATCCCATGGTGAGGTATTCGCCACGGTTGGTAAATCCCTCCTAATCTGAGTTTTCAACAGGAAAACGCAGCGTAACACACAGAATATTTTTTGACATACAGAATTCTTCATGTGTTCCCATATTTTCCGTGCCTTTTCCCTAATAAATTTCGGGAGGTTTGACTTGCAGAGTTTATCAGGGGAAAACTGTGAGGGTATGATAGTTATCACACAACTCGTGATTTCATTCGCTGTGTATACATGCAGTGCTTTCAATTGAAACATAGAAGTTCAGGTTCGTACTATTCAAAGTGCCTGTTTGCTCCCGAGAAGTGCTAGTGCTCTTATTGTATTGTAGCAGTGCTGGGAAGTGTATGTATTCCCACTTTCAAATTTAAGAAGTGCAGGTACTCAGTAGCGGACAGAACCTGCCCATTTAAAGCACTGTATGCACATGTTTGCAAAGAGATAAGAATTTAGGCCCTGATTTAGAGATTGGTGGACGGGTTTCTCCGTCACAAAAGTGACGGATATCCTGTCCTCAGAAATCCAAATCCCATTGGACATCATGGGATTTAGATTTTGAGAGACAGGATATCCGTCACCGTTGTGACGGAGTAACCCATCCGTCAATATCTAAATCAGGCCCCTAGTCCTGATCCTGTAAAGAGGGCCTCGGTCTTCTGAGGAAAACATTTGTTTATAACCCAAAATATTTTAGGTTATACTTGTTATAATGTCTGAATCTTTGTTATAAGCTGTTCGGTAAAGATGGAGAAGAATGTAGTGTGTTAAAAAACAGACTTCACAAGCAACTCACACCCCTGCATCCCGGGAACCAATAAATAGGTGCCCGTGGCGGCCGTGCACACACATTACATCCACTACTAATGCCGCAAACTGCTGAGGTCACCAAGTAACAAGAAAATCTAGGATCAAATTTAAATTTCGGTGGATGGGTTACTCCTCGCAAAAGTGACGGATATCTCGTCCGCCGAAATGTAAATCCCATTATTTCCAAAGTGATTTATTTTTCAGGGGATGGGATACCCGTCACCATTGTGACAGAGTAACCTGTCTGCCGTACTATAAATCTGGCCCCCAGGCTTGATTCCACCACCTGTTGTTTTCCAATGCCCTACATTTCCTGTCTCCTTATTTCACTCTTACAGGTTCTTTTCCCTCAATTCTTTCTGCCTTTGTCACTGTTTTTCAATCTTTCTCCTCCTTTCTCCTTCTTTTTCTTCCTTTCTCTCTCTTGCAAAATAAGTCTGATGATGAAAAAACAGTGAAGGCAAATTCAGAGAGCCTCAGTATGTGCCTGGTATGTTTAAACCCGGCAACCGTCTTCCAGCCACTAGGTGGTGCATGAATACAGATGCCGAACAAGGTAGGAATGACACCGCGCAACAAACTTTGGCCCTCATTACAACCCTGGCGGTCAAAGACCACCAGGGCTGTTTTGGAGGTTGCACCGCCAACATGCCGGCGGTGCAAACTCGGGTATTACGGCGGTCGCACCGCTGTAACCGGCGGTTTTCCGCCATGGTGGTCCCGGCGGATTTAATCTGCCAGAGCGCTGCCCAGGGGATTACGAGTCCCCTTCCCGCCAGCCTTTTCATGGAAAGGCTGGCGGAAAGAGGAGTCGAAGGGCGCCCCGGCACAGACCTACACAGCTTTTCAAAAGCACGACAGGTGCAACTGCACCCGTCGCACGGCCGCAATACCGCCGGCTCTATTTGGAGCCGGCTCCTATGTTGCGGCCCACATCCCCGCTGGGCCGGCGGGCAGAAACTCTGTTTCCGCCCGCCAGCCCAGAGGGGATGTCATAATGGCAACTGTGGGAGTGCGGTCGCATTGGCGGCCGCACATCGGTTACAACTTGGCGGGCGGCGGTTGGGGCCCGCCAAAGTTGTAATGAGGGCCTTTATTCTCTCTGGGAATACAGACCTTTCGGGAGCAAGACTTCTTATGCACACTTATACCACCTTGGCCCCATCACAATATTCGATTTCAACTTTTGCACTACATATCAAGCGTCGTTTGCTGGCTCTTCGTCTAGGCACTCTACCAACCAGAGCGGACCAACCGTCTTGGAAGAATGGAGGAGAATCTTCCGGTAGGTTATGTAAAGGTACCAAGGAAGACATGGTCCATCTGATTTGTATTTTCCCGGCCTTAAAGGAAGCACGACGACAACTGTTAAAACCAGTTTTCGAGAGGAATGAGATTCGTTCCTGTCGGCCAGCAGTGATGTCAATGTTTGACCCTCACGATCCTCAGTCAATCTGCAGATTCATCAAATTTTTGACTGTCCACACCGCAAGCGTAAACTTACTATTTAGGACACACCTTAGCTGACAGTTGGCTCACTTTTAAGTGTTTATTTATTTTTATCAGTCGCGCATTAAAGTTTTGACAATGTTATAGCACGTGGAAGAACACATTTTAAGATGTCTCAGTTAAAAAGGTAAAAGAGAAGCCCGTAGGCGCAACAGCAGGTTCTCAGGATGTACACATTGAGTTAGCACGTAACATCAACCGCACCACGGGCATCAAGTGTCTGCAAAGTTAGTTCAATGGTCACTCCGCCCCTCGACTGCTTTAGAATTGCAAGCTATCAAAAATCCAAAAAAAAATCTTGGCACATTGCACTTTAGTTGTGTATTTATTTCAAAGATTTTATAGAATTTTCTCCTTTTGTTTGTCCTTCTTTTATAGAATTTTATACATTGTATACAATGCATTGATTGTTATGGTTTTCATTAACTAAACAATAAAGATTACTACTACTACATACAACCTTTGCAGGAAAGTGCCTTTTTGACATGGTTACCCCCAACTTTGTACCTGATATCTGATGTGATTTTGACTGAAAGTGCACTGGCTTCCTGCTAACCTGGTCCCCAGTGCCAGATCTCTTTCCCAAAACTGCACAATTGTTTCCCCAACTGGCAAAACCTTTAGCACCATCTGTATGTCCCTAGTAAATGTTACCCCTGGTACCTAGGGCCTAAAGGGTACTAAAGAAGGTCCCTAAGGCTGCAGCACAAATTGTGCCACCCTAAGGGACCCCTCACCAAGCACATGACAGGCTGCCATTGCAAGCTGTGTGTCCTGGTGCAGACAAAAGTGAAAACAGGACATGACACACAGCCTGTGTGCCATGTCCCCTAACACTGCATGCAATATATGTAAGTCACCCCTCTAGCAGGCATTACAGTCCAAAGGCAGGTTCAATTACATTACATGTGAGGGTATATCTGCACAAGCAGATATGCTCCTGCTATGTCTGTCGATTCTCAGACATAGTAAGTGATCAGGGGAGCCATTTTACATGCATGTGCTAGAAACTGGTCAATACGAGTTCTCCAGCTACACGATGGCTTCACTGAAGATAGGGATGTTTGGAATCAAACATCTCTTATTGGTGAACCCACACTTATGCCAGTGCTGGATTTACCAATACATGCACCCAGAGGGCACCTTGGAGGTGCCCCCTGAAACCTTACCAGCATCTGGTGTGCTCGCTAAACAGTTTCTGCCAGCCTGCCACCCAAGACACTGTTCTAGACCTCTAGGGTGAGAGCTTTCTAAGCTTTCTACTTTCAGGTAGCCTAGAACAAAGGCTCGTCCGGGAAGAGGGTGTAAACCCCCTTTCCCCCCAACAGGATGACTTGCTGATTAGCCTTCCTAAGTTGCAAGCCTCAAAGGGCTGCTGCCTTTGAAATGCAAACTGGCTTCCCTTGCAGTAAAGTTAGCCACCCCCCTTTCCAGAGCCCATTTGGCATCTGGGCAGGTGGTAAAATTGGCTAACCAGGTAGGCGTGCCATCCCAAGGTTAGTACCACCACGAAGGTGGGCTACTGGGAGGTGGATACAATTTTAAAGAAGTAGCCATCGTTGGGATAGTGTGGATCTCCTTTTTGAGTTGTGTGTCTCATTTATTAACTATTCTGTGTATTTGTAGATGTCTTGCACTCCTCTTGTTAAGCCTAAGGCTGTTTGACCTCACTCCGCCTAAATAGAGTACTTTGAGATTGCATAGCAATCCCTATCCATTCACTGGGGAACCCCTGAATCCTTTACATAGTATACACATATCACATAAAAGGCCTGCATTATGTGGCATAATTTGTCTTTTCTCGCTGCATAATTTAATCAACCTTGCAGCATAATTTGGAAGTCCCCTGCCTCATAAATCCAGTGGGCCTTCTGATAAGGTGTGTTTATGTTGTAACTTAGATCAAAATGGATGATTTGGGGCAGCTCTTGTGAAATAATGTAAATAAAATTTGGACTAGTCAGATACATTTTTATACAGTAGAATGGTTACAAACTGGGTCGTTCTAGGTTCTGTATGTCTGTGTTCAGTATTTATGTTTATAGAAGGTTTGAACTGTTTGTGGTAATATTCGGAAAAACACATTCTGCTCTGTCAGTGTACTTTCTGCTTTTGCTGCTTGGGGCCTGATTACCATTTTGAATGGGAGATAGTAGGGGGGACCAAACTTCAGTTTACAGGACAGTATCTTCTCTGCAAACCCCAGCCATTAAGAGTTTTCCCTTCAAAAGAAGAAATAAATGTTCGCACTTAGATTCACAGGTGCCTTTCCGAGCAGTTTTTTGTTATTTTGGTGAAAAACACCGACATTGACCTCCGAGCAGTAGGAGGTGATGTTAAATGGGGGGCAAAAGTGATGGGCATGCCTTTGCCAGTCTGGGGTGGGAATTAAGTGCTCCCCTGGACTGCAGCATGCAGGGCTGCGAAATACTGCTTGCCACAGCCCCCAATCCTGCTGCCTCCCGGAGAGACCAGTGTCACTGGGAGGAGAATTATCGGGCTGGAGATATTCTAGACCATGGGTACTCGCAAACATTTTCCCAGGGGCCAAAAAGTTTGGTCTGTGACGTGCCTGGGGGCCGCATTGATGCCAGGGTAGTGGCGGTCGGGTAGGGTGGCTAGGGGGATTGATGGCAATGTAGGTGTAGGGGAAGCAAAGGATATACATCTAGTGGCTGAAGTAAACAATAGGAAACCAGAAAACCTGGAATTAATCCCGGCTTACCCTCTTTTCCAAATTGTGTGATCCTAGGCAATTGTTTAGTGTCACTTTCCCTCCTTTTTCTGCATTATCACATTTAAGATGACCTCGAGATACATGATTCATGTATGATAGGAACCCAGGCCACCCATAAAGTGCACATACCAAGTGACTTGCCTCTTTAATTTACTATTGGTGGTGTTCTCAGGGTAAGGGAAATAATTAATGTTTCCAAATTTGTTTCCAAATGTATGTTTGAAAACTATAACTTTTAAATGAATACATCTCAATGCACTGATAAAACAAATTGTACTAAGACGAAAAGGTTCTGCATGTTAACTAAATACACTTTTTTAATTTTGAAGCGACTATCTTAGTTTTACACTTATGCTGCAAGATGTCTTTAAAAATTAAGGCGTTTCTAAAGTTAAGTGCAAGATCCCTAGTTACATCCTTTCTTTAACACCAATTAAGTTTCAAATAAATTATAAATAAATGATTGTGTGTGTATTTAATATTTTTATTAATGCGGTCGAGCAAACAGCTGCCCAGTGCTCCTGTTGCCCCAGGGGCCGCATGTAAAGATCAGAGGGGCCGCATGAGGCCCGCGGGCCGTACTTTGAGTATCCCTGTTCTAGACCCTCCAACACTAGGGCACAAATTTAAGAAAAGTGACGCTGCATCGAATTCTGCGCCACTCTTCTTGTGCACCTTAGTGTCCCCCTACCGCCACCATGTGTGCGCTCTATAATATATACGGCGCACCATGGCGCAGGGTCGGGCAATAGCGTTAACATTTTCTATGCTATTAATGTACAGTGTAGGACTAGCGCCAACATTTTGGCGCTAATCCTTCAGAGCACATAGGGGCCCATTAAAAACAATGGTATGCCCCCTTTCAACGCCTGCTCTGTGGAGGTGTTAAAAATAGCCACTAAAAATGGCGCAGTGGAATCTTTAGATTGTTTGCAGTCCCCCTGCATACATTAAGCCTGGCACAGTCATAATGTGGCACAAGGAAGTTACAAAGTGGCGCAATGCATGCATTGCGCCTCTTTGTCAATGTGGGGTGGACAATTAGGCCTTGATAGGCCACATGAGCGTCATTAAACATTTATGCTACTGTGGTGCAAGGAGGTGCTAAGCCCTCTTAAATTTGGGTCTAGGAATTGCGTTATTTCACCTGAAGTTACCACTCCGGGTGAAATAACACAAATTCTTAGGGCCAGATTTAGCAGGCCCAAGCTCCTTCTTGCGCCACATTAACGTAATTTTTTATGCTAATGTGGCCCAAGGAAGCAATTTTCATTGCGACATATTACCAAAGTGGTTAAATTGGCACACCCATTGAAATCAATGGGCCTCCTTGCTCTTTGCTAGCTGCAAAATCTTTGACGCTAGTGCAGCAAAGCCCACAATAGCATCCAAAACTTTTATGCTGTTGTCCTAACATGCGCCATGGTGCACCGTACTGTACATACAGTGCAACCATGGTGTCGTTAGGTGGCGGTAGGGGCACAAGAAAAGTGGCGCATCTGGACCAATGCGCCACTTTCTTCTAAATCTGGCCCTTAGTTGGGAACCTTGAGCATTAAACCGTAGTGGTTGTTGTCAGCTCAAGGTAGGAGTGCTGAATACTAATCGAGTCTAAGAGTCTATACTGATTGTTTAGACGGGTGGAAAGGTTTGTGTAAACTCTGAAATCTAAGAGGAAGGGGAGCCTGTGGGATGAAGCCTAAGATTCCGCCGGGTATTTAAATGTATGCAAATTCCATAAATTGGAAGCTGACCCTGTTGACTTGATCTGTTGGTATATTTTCCCTCCCACCAAGGACCAGAACTGATTTGATTCTGTGTACGTTTCCGGGTGCCTGTATGTCTACAGTCGTCTGTAGACCCCAAGTCATACAACCATTTCCTCTTCTCCCGGCGAACGTGGGCAGAGAGGCCCTTGCGGTCTGCAGGCTCCCACCACACAGGAGACATCACAGCCAGCTGGATCCACGCGTCCCTGGCCCCCTGTGCCCGTGGGCTGCCTCGGCACTATGGGGACTCCCCTTCCGAGCCCCTCGTCTTTATAGGGCCTTCTCTTTCCCCGGTTTGTGGCTTCTTCCCTGACTCCAGTTTCATCGTGGCCTTCTCCAAACAAACACGAGAGGCGCTTCTCGCGCCCTCAGAGAGAAGAACCACCTCACGCTCTGCCAGAACAAAATGTCAACAACTGGAAACACAAATCCTCAAATCGTAACCATCTGCCTGGGTGGAGATCAGATCGGATCTTTCTTATTTTTGACAACTTTTTCCCTTGTTCTCGCACATTTTCCTTCATAATTCTTTCTGAGATATGAAATAACTTTCTTCCTCTGAGGACAGGGAGTGGTGGTACACACACAGCACGCAGTGAATGGATGTGGCACGAGCAACCAACAGGGCAGAAAAACAGGATGCGGCACACTCAGTTAACACTTTAAACTGCCATGATATAACATGCACAAACAACAGGGCAGCGAAAATGGATGTACACCCAGAAATCAATGCAAAGAAAATGATATAGCGTACACGACCAACATGCACAAACAACAGGGCAGCGAAAATGGATGGACACCCAGAAATCAATGCAAAGAAAATGATATAGCGTACACGACCAACAGTGCTGCAGAGTAGGATGTGCAGGATATGCAGACAGACAAGGTGTGGCACATACAACCAACTATCCTGAGCTATAGGATGTGCCACACAAAACCAACTGTGCAGAGAAACTCGATGAGACATAATCAATCAATGGTACAGGAAAATGAATGAAGTACACACAACCAACAACGCAAAGAAAGAGTATGCAACATGCACCACCAACAGTGCAACAAAAACCGCGGAGCACATAAAACCAACGATGCAGAGAACATGAGCATGGCACACACGGATAAAAAAATAAAGAAAAACAGTATGAGACACAAACAGTCAAAAATGTTGAGTAAGGACATGTGACATACACAACTAACAATGCAAAATATAGGATGACACTTACAAAACCATCAGTGCAGAAAACCAGGGCGTGGCACACTCATCCAAAAGTTCCCAGGAGCAAGATGTGACACACGCAAAAACAGCACACATCCACTAGCCCAAAGTAAAAATGTGTAATACACATGCAGAATGACATGTCATAAGACACACTCAGTAAGTGCACAGAAATAACATGCAGCACACACAGGCAACAGCACAGAGTAACGTAGCAAACAAAGCTACCAATGCAATGCAATAAAGGTACACAAAGGCAACAGTAGGGCATAAGCGGGTGAGGCACACACAATCAGTGCAGAGAAACAGTATGTGCCATTAACAACCAAAAATGCAGAGAAATAGGTTGTGCTATTGACAGCTACCAGCAGAAGGAAACCGGTGTGGCTTAAGTTTATAACATAGTCAACAGTCCATAGTAACAGTGAGAACAATGAAGCCAACACTGCAGAGAAACATAACATGATTGTAACAATCATTACTGGAAATGGAAAACATTTTACTCCGGAAACCAATAAATTGAGGGCCAATGTGTGGCAGAGGAAAAGGTGTGGAGTCACGAGGGCTGACAGCCAACGTATACATTTATCGGAAAAAAAATCTGCCCCCGAAGAAATTGGCAACAAGGACAAATACGACAGCTAATCTGTTCTAGCTTCCTTAATTGATCACAAAGAGGCTGCATTTTAAAATATCCTACACAGTTATGACGCCCACTACAGAGATCTTTGTGTGCCCGGCAATTGTGAGGGGATCATAATAACAGCGGTACAATAACTCTGGTGGGTAATGCAGATCTGAGAGAGTTCTGTGTTTTGTCCAGTCATAGTTTTGACTCATACAGTAGCGTAAAGGGTTACTGACCCTACTAGATAGAACATCATGTAACATACAGATCACAAATTTGTATTTAATGTAGATAGATAAGTGAACTAGGAACTACTGCTTTTGACACTGAGATCGTTTTGTTACTTCCATTTCATAAGTTGCAGTCCTCCTAATATTGCACGATAATCTATTTACCTACATTAAGGAGCTGCATTCAACCTATAAGTCGTGGGTTTAGATCCCTACTGTTTTTTTTCAATCTGTTGTTATTCTAAGTTTGCCAAGAAGAGCTCCTCTGGGAATTAATAAAGATTGGTTAGTACAGACAACCCCAATCACTGTGTTACGTTTTATATCCTTTGTGCTTCTCTCTACCATTCACTCTTAACATATAGGCCCTCATTATGACCCTGGTGGTCGGTGATAAAGTGGCGGTAAGAACCGCCAAATTATGACCATGGCGGAAAGATCTCCGAAAGACAGTCAATGTACCACACTGACCGCCAGGGCGGAAACAACAGCCACCACGGCGGTAGCTGCCAACAGCCAGGCGGAAGTCAATGTTCTGCCCACCATATTAAGACACAGGAAAACACCACCTTTTCCGGGCCGGTACCAACGACATCAAAAGCATGGCGGAAACTGAGCTCAGAAGTGAAAGGATTCACCATTGGAAACACAATGGAACCAGAACTGCATGTTTTTGTGATGATTTTCTACGTTCTGCTCCACCACGAACACTAACGCCGGAGAAGACAATGACGGTGAGTACAGCCGCCTAGCACACAAGGGAGGGGGGAGGAAAAAGAGAATGACACACACACGCACAAAACCCCCCGCACCCCCCACACACAAACCATACACACAACCAGTTGCACTACAAAAACAATTTGACCCTGTAACTCGGCTGAATAATGCAAGGACAAAACTATTTTGCCAAAGTGTTTGTAATAAGATCAACACAGTAGAAACAATAAGTTAGGCAAGATAATAGATATATACATATTTACAGAAAAAGGGACACAGCCCAGTTCTCAATTTGCGTGGGCCAAAGTCCAAGGCCACACTTGTCACCTGCTTCAACACCGAGAGGACACTTCAGGGGCATCAGTTGGTAAATAGGCAGGCAACTCGGGGGACGGGGGCACCTCAGCCGGGAGATGAAACAAGACCACTGGTTCTGGAGGGGGCAACATGCCCAGTGCTTGGTCCTGGGGAGTGCAAGGCCACAGTCTCTCATGTGGGTGTCTTACCCACTGGTTCTGGATGGGGCGACATGCCCTGTGCTTGATCCTGGGGAGTGCAAGACCACAGTCTCTCAGGTGGGTGTCTCCAACACTGGTTCTGGAGGGGGCAACATGCCTTGTGCCGTGGCCTGGGGAGTGCAAGGCCACAGTCCCTGGAGTGGGTGTCTTGCCCACTGGTTCTGGAGGGGGCAACATGCCCTGTGCTTGAACCTGGGGAGTGGTGGGCCACAGTCTCACATGTGGGTGTCTTACCCACTGGTTCTGGATGGGGCCACATGCCCTGTGCTTTGTCCTGGGGAGTGCAAGGCCGCAGTCTCTTGAGTGGGTGTCTTACCCACTGGTTCTGGAGGGGTCAGGCCGCACAGTAGCCCATGGAGGCAGGATTACATAGCGTCCGCCGGCGGTGATGGCTGCACAGTGGTGGTGCTACTGGTGGGGGGAGGCTCCTGCACATCCCCTGCACCCTCGGACGGATGCACAGTAGTGGTGCTGCTGGTGGGAGTAGGCTCCTGCACATCCCCTGCAACCTCAGAGAGATGCACAACCATGGTTGGTGGTGGGAGCTCCGTCACAGTTCCTGGTCCAGGCTCCTTGTCCTTTCTGCCTGCTGGTGAAGGCTCCTTGCTCTTCCTTCCTGCTGGTGCAGACCCCTTGCTCTTCCTGCCTGCTGGTGCAGACTCCTTGCTCTTTCTGCCTGCTGGTGCAGGCTCCTTTCTCTTCCTGCCTGCTAGTGCAGACTCCTTGCTCTTCCTGCCTGCTGATTCAGGCTCCTTGGCCTTTCGGCTGGCAAGTGCAGACTCCTTGGCCTTTCGGGTGGCAGGTGCAGGCTCCTTGCCTTCCTTGCCTGCTGGTCCAGGCTCATTCCCCTTTAGGCTGGATGGTGCAGGCTCCTTCCCCTTCAGTACATGTGGCCTGGATCCCTTTCCACCACGAGTGGGTGGGGTTAGGACAGGGTCCGTGGACTGTGTGGCTGAGGTGCTTGGCTGGGTTTGTGATGCCCTGGCCATACGTGCAGGATGGGGGGGGGGGTAGGGAAGAGGTCAATGGTGGATAGAACAGTTTTTTAGGGACATTGGGGTGGGACGAGGGAGGAGGAATGGGAGTGGAGGATGAGGGAGTGGTTGTTGGAGGTGTCTGCTGCTTTTGGGTGCATGGGCTGTATGCTGTTGTGAGGTGGATGTCTCTTGGGTGTGTGAGTGCTTGCATTTGTGTACTTTAGGAGGGAGGGACAGACACAGTGGGAGAGGACACAGGGGACTTGTGCATGGCTGTTGTGGAGGTGTCCGCCAGTGAGGTGTGTGTTCTGCTTGGTGTGGTGATGATGCTGGTAGTGGATGATGATGTAGTGCATGCAAGTGTGAGTGTAGACGTGGCTGGGAGGGAGGTGGTGGAGGGGGAGGAGGGGGAAACAGTGGAAATAGTGGATGTTGTTGTGTCTGCAACTGGATGGTGTTTGTGTGAGTGCCTGTGGGATGAAGTGTGGTGATTGTGTTTGCCTGTGACACTTTTGGGTGTTGTCTTGTGTGCATGCTCGTCTGTATGTGTGCCAGGGATAGGTTGGGGTTGAGGAGAATGGGGCTGGGCAGTGGAAGGTGGAGAGGGGACGGTAGGAACAGGGAAAATGGCTGCCATCAGAGAGGAGGCCAGAGCCTGAATCGATCTCTGTTAGGTTGCCAATCCAGTGTGAATGCCCTCCAGGAATGCATTAGCTTGTTGCATCTGGGCTGCCAGCCCCTGGATGGCATTCACAATGGTTGACTGCCCTACAGAGATGGATCTCAGGAGGTCAATAGCCTCGTCACACAGGGCAGCAGGGCTAACTGGGGCAGGGCCTGAGGTGCCTGGGGCGAAGGAGATGCCCACCCTTCTGGGTGAGCGGGCACGGGCAACTCGCTGAGGGGCTACTGGGAGGGAGGTGCTGGTACGGGGTGGCAGCTGTACCTGTAGCTGGGGGGTCACAGAAGTGTTCGCCCCCACCACCAGGGAGTTTCCATCGGAGGAGATATCTGTGTCTGAACTGTCCCCTCCAGTCTCCGTCGTGGTGCTCCCCTTGTCCTCCGTCCCATTGGTGCCCTCACCGTCGGTGGACTCTGCCTGCTGGGTCCTGTGGAAAGCAGCTCCCTTCATCACCAGTGCCTCTGCTCCTCCGCCAGATGATGCTAATGCACATAAGGACAGAATGACAAAACAAGAAAGTGGGGGGAAAGACAAAGGATACACAGGATCAATGGCTGCACCAACACCACCGTTGGCGTCCACAGCACCCTCACACACAGGGAACAGGCCTACGCAATATGCATTGCACGACCAGAGAAATAGCTTGCCACCAAGCCATGGGGAGTGGCGCACACCGCCAAATGCAGCACACCTGGGGCCCAGGCCGTAGTGGATGCCAACAAGGTAGGTAGCAAGATTATCCCTTCAGAACCCTAGTCACCGGGGACCTACATTGCAATGTCAGGCCTGGCCTAGGGGCACCCACTGACACACATCCCCCACCCAGATACTACCCTACCATGCATATGTTGTAATGATGGGCACTGTACTCACCTCCTTGTGGCTGCTGTGATGCCCTCAAGCGCCCATCCAGGTCTGGATAGGCCACCGCCACTATGCGGGCTATCAGGGAGGTTAGGGTTCGACGGGCACCCCTTCCTCGTTGGGAGGCCAACCCGGCTGGGCCTCCGCCGTCTTCCATGCCCAGTGTCTCAGGTCCTCCCACCTTTTGAGACACTGGATGCTCCGCCTGCCATAGCACCCCAGGGTCCACACGTCCTAGGTGATGGCACGCCATATACCCCTCTTTTGATGGGCGCTGACCTGTAGAGGCAATACACACACAGGAAAATAGAATTAGTCAAACAGTCCTGCCTGTTACACATATGGCGCACCATACCCCTTCCCATCACCATTTACACACACATGGCCCAGAACACAACCTGTACGCCACCAAGAGGACATCCACCCACCCTCCTTACACGAGGCCTTCACACACAACTCCCTGCATTCATGCCAGATGCATCGTGCTCATAGTGTACTCACCTGTTGGTCTGGAGGCCCCTACAGCAATCCGTACTAGGGTAGGACCCCATCCACCAGTCGCTCCAACTCCTCCGAAGTGAAGGCTGGGGCTCTTTCCCCGGTCACACGGGCCATGGTAGGTTCCAGACACAGGTCACAGCAGCACATGCAGTGTAGGTCCTCTGCTATGGAAGGTCAGGCAGTAAGTGAGGAATATGATAGAAAATGGTGGTGACATCCACAGCGATGCATACCGTCACCGCCGGCATAGATCACCATTGGCCACTGTACCCATAGGGCCCAATGTTAGCCTATGAGGCTCCTGCAACGGCGCACTACGTCAGCGGAATTACCGCACTTCCACCTGTCCCTCTACACAGGACAGGCGGACGCCAATTCAGGGGTGGGGGGGGGGTGGTCCTAGAATAATGCTGCGTCACAGGAGATATTAACACATACTGGACAAATCAGAATGACCCATTACATGTTTACAGGTTGCAAACTACTGTTGTAGTTCCATTGATCAGTTTGTGACCGGCTCCTCACTCTTTTGTCCCTTAGATTCCTACCGCTGCGGATGAATAGAAGATGGAGACATACCTCCGTGTACAGACCCCTGGTGGACTTGGCAACACTGGAGGACAGGCACATTATTCTTACTGATAGACTTGACAGGGCTGCAATCACAGAGCTGTGTGCCCAGTTGGAGCCTGACCTGAGATCTGCTATCTGTCATCCCACTGAAATCCCCCCTCTTGTGCAAGTGCTATCTGTACTCCATTTTCTTGCAGCTGGTTCTTTCCAAGTGACAGTGGGCTTGGCAGCAGCGATGTCACAGCCAATGTTCTCTATAGTGCTGACAAGAGTGTTGTCTGCCCTGATTAAACACATGTGCAGCTACATTGTTTTCACCCAGGTTGAAAATTTGGCCACAGTAAAGGCCGAGTTTTATGCAATGGGACATATCCCCAACATAATTGGGGCGATTGATGGAACACATATTGCATTTGTCCTCCCCCGGCAGAATGAACAGGTGTTCAGGAATCGTAAGAGTTTCCACTCCATGAATGTTCAGATGGTGTGCTTGGTGGACCAGTACATCTCCCACGTCAATGCTAAGTATCCAGGGTCAATGCATGATGCCTTTGTCTTAAGGAATAGCAGCATCCCAAATGTGATGGGCCAACTCCAGAGGCACAGGGCATGGCTAATAGGTGAGCCCTGGTTCCCACCTAGTAGATGTTGGTGTATGGGTATGGTGTGGGCCATATAGGATAGTGTGTGGCTCAATGTTGTCCCTCAGTATTTGCAGGTGACTCTGGTTACCCAGACCTATCATGGCTGCTGACCCCTGTGAGGAATGCCAGGACAAGGGCAGAAGAACGTTATAATGAGGCACATGGGCGAACCAGAAGGATCATTGAAAGGACCTTTGGCCTCCTGAAGGCTAGGTTCCGGTGCCTCCATCTAACAGGTGGATCCCTGTGCTAGTCACTAAAGAAGGCCTGCCAGATAGTGGTGGCATGCTGCATAACCTGGCCCTCAGACGCCATGTCCCATTCCTGCAGGAGAAGGAGGCTGGAGATGCCCGTGTGGCAGCAGAAGACCCTGTGGTCAGTGAGGATGAGGAGGCAGAGGATGAGGATGAGGACAACAGAACATATGTGATCCTACAATACTTCCAATGACATACAGGTAGGACAGTGTTACTTCACATTTCAATGACTTTTGTTTTAATTTGTGTGGCAATGGCATGCTGATAATTTCAACTTCTAGGCCCACTTACTGTTCCCTCTGGCAATTCATTTTGCAGATGTTGGTGTCCTGACATATACTCCTGGTGTGACTACAGCCAGCTACAAGTCATTATTCTATGCTCATTGTCTGTACAGTTCATTTGCAATGTTTTTACCTGTTACAATGAATATATATTTGATATACATGGCATACTCAAAAATGTTTTTTTTCAAAGGGTATTTATTGAAGTGCTAATATATTGAGGGGCAAGTGCAATGGGTTGGGGTGACGATGGAGGAAAGTCCAGGGTATTGTTCCAGTCTGTTTGTAGCACAGGTGCATTGTCCAAGGGGACATAGGAAGGGGAACAGTGGCAGTTCAGGGTGGACAGGGTGACTGAGTAGGACAGAGGGGTGACAATCGGGAGAGTCTCATTTCCTGGCATGGGTCTTGGCAAGTGTCTCTGGCTTCTGTCAGGATCACAGGGAACGTTTGCGGATGGTTCACCTTCTGCAGGGGGAGGGGTGCTGGTGGCCTGTGAGTCCTGTGACGGAGCCTCCTGGCCACTAGTGGCAGGGGAGGTGGAAGGCTGTTCAGATGTCTGGCTAGTGGCAGGGGCCCGCTGGTATGAGACTGCCTCCCTCATAATGTTGGCCATTATGAGGGACACTGCAATGGAGATCAGGGTGTTGTTAATGGCATGCAATTCCTGCCTGATCCCCTGGTACTGTCCCTCCTGCAGCCACCTGTTCTCCTGCACTTTGTCCAGGATCTGGCCCATCGTGCCCTGGGAATGATGATAGGCTCACAGGATCTCTTTGAGTGCCTCCTGGGGAGTCGGTTCCCTGGGCCCGTCCTCCCCCTGGTGCACAGCAGTCCTCCCAGTGTCCCTGGTGGCCTGTGCCTCTGTCCCCTGAACGGTGTGCCCACTACCACTGACCCCAGGTCCCAGATTGTCTTGGGGGCAAGATGTGCCCTGGGGTCCCTGTAGAGGTTGACACACTGCTGATTGACGTGTCCTGGGGACAGAGGTATGAGTACGCTGGGTGGGTGCTGTGGTGGTGTTTCATGATCGGGGTGGCTCTGTGGTGGTGTGTGACTGGGCTAGGGTAACCAGCTGTCCAGTGGTCCCTGATGGGTCAGGGAGGTCATCCAGATCATGAAGACCAGAGTTGCTGTCATCACTGTGGGCCTGTTTAGTTGGGGAACTGGTTGGTGCAGGCACCTCCTCTCCGCTGACATTGGCTAGGGTACCTGTGGGGATGTAAATGATGTGTTATGGTTTCTGTGTCTGACATATTGTACATCTGTGGCTTCCCCTCCTTGGTTGGATTTGCCCTGCCAGCTTTCACTTCTGTTTGTTAGTGTATGGTGGGATAGTTAATTCTCTATAGTGTGCATGCTTTTGAGATGAGTGCCCATGCAGGGCTGTGAGTGGTGACCATGCATTGGTTCTGCATGCAGGGCTTGGCATTGGGATGAGTGAGATGTGATGGTGGGGTGTGTTGGAAGTAATGGAGTGAGGGTGAGGGTATGTGATGGCATACAGGTAGGGGGTGATAGTTGTAGAGAGTTGACTTACCAGAGTCCAGTCCTCCTCCGACTCCGGCCAGGCCCTCAGGATGCAGTATTGCCAAGACTTACTCCTCCCATGCTGTGAATTATGGGGGAGGAGGTGAAGGTCCACCGCCAGTCCTCTGGATTGCGAGCTGGTGTCTTGCTGCAATGGAACATACCTTCCCCCATAGGTCGTTCCACCTATTCCTGATCTCATCCCTAGTTCTTGGGTGCTGTCCCACGGC
Source organism: Pleurodeles waltl (assembly GCF_031143425.1). Lineage (NCBI taxonomy): Eukaryota > Metazoa > Chordata > Amphibia > Caudata > Salamandridae > Pleurodeles > Pleurodeles waltl. The sequence goes on from NC_090443.1 coordinate 136,653,973, forward strand.
GTTGACCCTGCCCACGATTCTCCGCCATAGCTCCATATTCCTAGCTATAAATATCTGCTGCACCTGTGCTCCAAATAGATGTGGCTGTACCCTGACAATTTCCTCCACCATGACCCTTAGCTCCTCCTCTGTGAAACGGGGATGTCTTTGCGGTGCCATGGGTGTTGAGTGATGCGTGTTCATGACGCTGTGTTGGGTAATGTGTTGGGGTGTGTGATTGGTGCATAGCTGTGAGTAGTGTGTGGCTCTAGTTGTGTCCATGGTCTTGGTGTCTCTCTGCTGGCAATGCTTTGTAATCATAAATGGTCGTGGGTAATGTGGGTGTGTGTTTTTTAGTGGTGTGGGTGCGGTGTGTGTATGAGTGTCGGGTGTGTGTTGTTTGAATTGGCCAATGTGGTGTTGTCTGTGGGTGTCCATTGTGAGCGCGGCGGTATGTACCGCCAGTGGTTTACTGCTGTTGAATGTCCGCCGTGGTGATTCGTGGGTCTTAATGTGGTGGGCGCAGTTCTGTTGGTGTAACGGTGTGGGTTTTGGGACCGCCAGCTTATCACTGACCTTTGGTCTGGCGGATTTATGTATGTGGCTGAATACTGACGGATTGGTGTGTGTGTGTGTGTCATAATATAGTGAACGGATATCCGCTACGGCGGCGGAAGTTGGCAGCCGTCAGCTTGGCAGTAGGTGGGATTTACGGCCAATGTCATAACGAGGGCCATAATGTCTAGAAGTATGGACGATATGTGATTTGTACACCTTTTTATCCTCATTGTTTTAACTAACATTCTTACAGTGCATGCACATCGCTTACATATCGGGGTTTGATCAAAACCTGCCTCCAAGTCATAGTTTTCCTAAAGTACTTGTGAAGTGATAAGGTTTGTGCCTCGGTTTCCTTCCATTTGCATTGGCATCTAGGTGTTAGTCTCTGATGTATGCCAGCCAGGATTATACTGGAACAAAAGAGAGCTGATGTTCCTTTAAATCAAGCCTTTGTTTGTGCCCTGCTGGAAGTGAAAACAAGAAAGTCTGTTAGTTGTCTGCATGTTGCTACCTGAAGGCAATGCAGACAAGGTGGGGGCACTGCTGAATCATGTCCCAGTGTTGGAAAAGGTCACCAGGGCAAAGTCAGCATATTTTTGTGGGTCGGCCGGATCTCGTCCCAGAAATTGCTGCAGGAACCTTAATCCTGCTATATTCCAGCACTGGTAGGCAGAAAACCATGCCATACTGCTTGGAATATTAACTTTTTCACCCTCTTTCTTACACACTTTCTCAATCCCTTAAGAGACAAAGTTCACCTGAGAATCATTTATTTTTCTGTGAGGCTACTCGCTTGGCCTAGCATTGAGTGAATGGTACCAATTAGACAAGGGCTGTGGTCATGTTTTAATTGATGAGGGCAAGAATCACTTAAAGGGAGAAGTCGTAGATGAGTTCAATGCAGTGGCGCTCAACATTAATTAAAAGTGGTGGGGCATGTGGGGACACACGGGGAGCCTGGGGGTGGTTAATATTAAAAAATCTAAAAAAACACTTACCTGGTGCTGCCGGCTGCCTCGCACTCCTCTGCTTCCTGGTCCAAGAAGTCCCAGGGACAGCATTAGAGACTCTCTGTGCAATCCCCATGCTGCTCTCATACTATTACGAAGCATGAGAGCAGTGTGGGGATTGGCATGAGTGGGCTGGTTTACTGCTTGTTGAGGCACAGGGAGTCTGTGCTGTTTCTCCAACCTGGCTGTGCAATACAGCTGTGTTGGTGAAACCTAACTGCGCTTGTTTGTTTTGCCGGCCGAGAACGGCCTGCCTAACTGACTTGCACACTTAAGTGCACACCACTACTCCACTGTTTCTCCCCTCTCCCATGGCTTGGCCTCGCCCCTCCCTGCAAACGATGGCTCAGCCAGCAGATGAAAAATAAAACAATAATAAAATATATATTTTTCAGCTGGTGCCTCTGAGCCAGTGGGGCGACGCTCCTCTGTCATTGCAAAGGATCCACTGCTGGTTCAAAGTCTAGGAGATTTTAGAGCATCCTGTCTGGCGTAATGTTTCTCAAGCTTATGGACTAAAGATGTTGAAATCATGCATAGTAGAGGACTTATTTAGATGAGCACCCTAAAGCTATAGAAACTGATGAGGGTATGATTGGGCTTGGCTAATGGGAGCCTGTCTGACATTGTCAGATTTAGGATTTGGAAGATGAGATCCTGGCTCTAGCCAGCTTCTTGGGATGACTGGCTGACTATTTGTAGGAGGCCATGGTTGAAGATATCGTCAACCTCTCCTTGTGCCCATAAATGGACTGGGTAATCTATTGATCCATCCATCATTCCTGCTGGTTCTCCTTATTTCTGAGAAGCATTTCTACTTTAGAGTGAATTTATAAGAATGAACTTGTTCTTGTCATTGGTGCAGCAAAATCTACATAGACAGAGTCTTCCAAGTGTGCTGTAAAGAAGGATGAGGTAATCTTCAGCGCAGATTTAGGATGGGGTGATGAGGGACACAAATATCAATAATAATTTATACACACTAAACTCTTGAAGGTTTTGGGTGAGGCACAGGGATATTATTTCACTTCTCCAACACCTTTGGCATCCACTCCTGATCACTTCTGTGACATTCTTTGGAGAAAGTGGAAGGTGCGTTGGGGTCACCAACGGAAAGGTTTCCTTTGTTTCTTGCAAACTGACTCATCTGTTTTGCACTGGAAGGAGTTACGATATGTAACATTTACATCTAACTATTGTGCAAAATACTAAGAATTCATGGCCAACAGTTTCACTTATATATGGACAATACACAGGTGAATTTCAGATTCAACAGGACTTTATCTTATAGTTATTCCGAGTGCACAGCATACACAGTGAGACTTCAGCCATGGATGAGGACATACTGTCTTACTGTAAACACCATATCAACACACAAAGAAATGATGGCTGGAGTGCTGAAACTTTTCAAACACACACCCCCCAGTCACAGATCTGGGTTAAATCCATTGATCTTTTGGTGACCATGGCACCCCAAGTTTAGACCCAGCCACGGGCAAATCAGTCCTGATCATGCTCCCCTTGGGAATTGTTCAGCCCAAACTGCCTCGCTAGGTTCTCCCTGGAACAGAAACAAGCATCCTGGGGCTGATTTCAGGGCATCACCCCATATCAGCTAGGCTAGCTAGAATCCAGGGGTACCTTCTTGCACAAAAACAATCCCAAGAGGAGTTTTCTTCTTTCTATGTGTGCTGCAAAATGCAGCACACATAGAAAGAGAAAAAAACAGGGAGAAATTGTGATATTTCTCTCCGTTGTGTAACTTCTATGCCACCCCTGGGGTGGTGTAGGGTTTTGACACATTCCCAGGTTTACAAAACCTTGTAAATCTGGGAATGCATCAAAATCAATGGGTGTTGTGTGGGAACACCCACGCAACAACCATGGAAACGCCTCCCCGAGGAAAAATAAGGCAATGTAGTGACTTGTTCTGCGTTGCTTTACTCCATATCTACAAGGCCATGTAAAGTCACTCAATGTGGCTTTGCGTGGCCTTGTAGATATGGATCAGTGGCCTGCATTGCCAATGCATCAGAAAAAGTGATGAATCGGCGGCGCAGGCCACTTGTAAATCTGGGACTATGTTTCATTCTCAACAAGCAGGCATTACAATCCCGGGCACTGAAGGGAACTGCTTTGTGTGCAGATATGATTGTTGTGAAGAAGCAGAATGCAGCCACTATCACTTATTTTAACCAATCGCTGATGTGGGCTGACCCATTGTCCCATGCTGTATGCTGCAGCGTTTGAAGGAAAAGTGAATGACACACAAGACCACTGGAGAACGAGGGCTAGCTGAAAGCTAGAGTAAGCATGCATATTATATGTATATGGTTTGTAAAGTCAAAAGGTCTAGGCTAATGCCAGACCTAATTAAATAATTTGCTACACACAGCCAGTGGTGCAGAAGCACATTCAATGGCGCAATGCAACCACTGTTGTAAACAGCCACCATAAATGTGGTATATTTTGGTGTGCCCAGGGAAAGTATTCATTTTAGCCCTCTTCTCGCCCAGTGAGTGGGCCACAGTGTTCAGGGGCAAGCAAGGTCCCGATATGTGATTCAGAGAATGCCCTTCTGTGCGTAGCTGATGGAATGTCAGGCTCTGTGCTGGGTGATGCCATGAAGCGGCCCAGGAAACGCCCTGCTAGTTGAATTAGTGAATAACTTGATCTTGAGCAGTGGAATGGCCCAAGCTGAGGCCGGTAACCTGTGGAAGTTTACAATCCACAGCAGTGAAGGTTATGGTCTGGAACAAAGAATGTCCTGCTCTGCGACAGGTTGTTCTGGGGCAGAGAATGACCAGATCTAGGAAAGCATTATGTGGTCTGGTGCAGGGAAGGCAGAGGCGGCGAGCGCCCGACGTCCTGTGGTAAGGGATGATGTATGAGTGGCCGGAGGTGGTGGTAACCTTTCCCCTCTACTGAGGATTGCGTCCTTTGAAGTGACTCAAAATGTGGCTTGGCCGGTTTTTGGGCCTTGGTCGTAAGCTGTTGCCCTAAGCTCCAGCTGGAGACGTGGTTTTTGTGGCCCTGGGTTGCCTGCAGTCATTCTCTGATCTGGTGTACACATGTCAGGTATGCATGCAGGTCAGGTATAATGTGAAGTATGCCATAATCATGTAAACACACATCAAATAAAGACAAGTGAGGCACATACCGCTCATATGCTCACGTTTGATGTTCACTCCCGGATCGTATACCCAGGCCAGGTACGCATATATCATTTACACACAGATCATGCACCTATGGAAATCGTGCTCACAAAAACAACAATAGGCAGGTCAGGTATGCACAGATCATGATATAGTAGAGAGGAGTGTAGACTACAGAACTGAGGCCTAGTGAGATATGTATACTCAGGCGCATTCCATGCAGGCCCAAAGTCCTAAGCCCGAGTGCTTATCAAGTTTTACAATTCTGGACTCAATAGCACCTTTTGTTGGTTCGAACGTTCCACTGCCACTATTAAAACCAAAATGAAACCCACTACCTGGTTCCCTGCTTCTCTGGGGTTGAATTGAAAAGCCATAGCCTAACAACTGGAGCAAGCTTGGTGTGCTTCATATTTCCCATCATAGAGGCAGGACTACAAAGCTCACTTGTGCCACTATAAGTCTCTCAGTGCTCATCATAAATGGGAGAACCTAAGACCCAGAAGCATTAGTACTACCTATTCCCCTACAAACTCTTTTTATGTCTCAGATTGTTACCTGATCTGACTCCCCCCCGAGATAAGCTCTTCCTAGGAGCTTTGTGGAAGGTGACAACAATCACCAACAAAACCTCGAAGAGTTACACCTCCATTATAATTCCTGCAACTCCTTACAGCAAATACCGCCCTCTACAACCTTGGGGTCACTTAGAGTTTGGCGGATGCTGGATAACCGCTGTTAACCGGTAACTGTCCCACTCTGGAAAACCCACTGTTCCCTGCCTTCATTATATCTGGGGTAACCACCTGGTTTCTGACTCTGAGTCCTATTTCCATTCTTGTTCGATGACACACAAATTCTCCTGAGTTTTAAACAGGATATATCCATCCCACCCCTTGGTCAGAGCTGCGGGACTGTCTTCATTAGACTCATCAGCAGAACTCGAACTACGTCGAGTTTAACTCAAAGCGCAGGTCTTCAAGGAGGCACAGATAAGTTCCTCTGGGACCCTGCCATTAGTCATGCTGAACCTGTGCAGCCACAGTCCAAGCGACTGGGCTTCATCTCTGATGACAAACATATACTTTCCATCCCAGTTCATGCGTAATCTCACAGTTTATTTACCACCTTCCCTGACATGAAAAAATCGTATATTTGCTCTTCCTAGCTTCCCTCCACATGCTCGCTGTGCTTGAACACAGAAACTTAGGGGCATACTTATACTCTGTTTGCGCTGTTTGTGCGTAAAAAAATTTATGCAAAAACGGCGCAAACGTAACTCCATACTTACATTTTGACGCTACACCCGTCTAGTGTCAAAATATTGGACCCCATCCCAGGTGAGTTTGGTAAGTATTTTTATTTTTAAGTGCCACTTCATGACACTGGGTCCAATGGCCATGCCCAGGGGACCCTGGTCCCCTGGGCATGGCCATTGGAGTGGTGGGCATGACTCTTGTCTTTACTACGACAGGAGTAATTTGTGGGTGCTATTGCATCAAGAGATGACACTAGGCTGGTTAACGCCATATATATTGGCGTTCACCAGCCTAGCATCATTTCTGGCACCCTAACGACATTTCCCCCTACTGCCACTCCCTGGGGCTAGTGTCTTTCCTTTAGACGCTAGCTGATCCTTACCACAGGCTTGCGCCATTCTATAAATATGGAGCCCAGCTTGCGCTCAGGGATAGCGCAAGCCAATGGTAAAGTTTTTGACGCAAAACTGTGTCAAAAAGTATAAATATGGGCCATAGGGGCATATTTATACTCTGTTGGTGCAAGTTGTGCATCATTTTTTGATGCAAAAATGGCACAAACTTAACTCCATATTTATATTTTGACGTTAGACCCATCTAGCGTCAAAATATTGGAGTTAACAACATTTGTTGGATGAGTGGACCTACTTTGCGTCAATGAGATGCAAGGTAGGCGTTCCCATCCAAAAAATGACTGTAAGCCTGTAGTGACATATTTATCCCCCATGGAAAAATGGCGCATGGATGGGAGGCGGGCCTAAATAATGGTGCTGCGCCTGCTTAGCACCCTTATTTACCACCTGGGTCTGAACAGGCGTTAGGAGACCTGTGGACCCATTTCCATGGCCAAAAACCATGGAATGGGCCCACAGATCCCCACCCCAAGATCAACCTAACCCACACCAGAGGGAGACCAGAGAACAGGGGACCCCATTCCAGGTGAGTATAGTAAGTATTTTTATTTATTTTTCTAAAGTGCCATTGGGGGCCCTTACATGGGCCCCCCTGAACGGCACTGGGTCCAGTGTCCGTGCCCAGGGGACCCTGGCCACCTGGGCATGGCCATGAGGTTGGTGGGCATGACTATTGTCTAAATTAAGACAGGAGTCATTTTTGGGTGCTATTGTGTCAAGATATTACGCTAGGCTGTTTAAAGCCATATATATTGGCGTTAACCAGCCTAGCGTCATTTCTGGCACCCTAACGCCATTTTCCCCACCACAATCTCCCCCTTACCACCGGCTTGTGGCATTCCATAAATATGACGCCCCGCTTGCGCTCTGGAATGGCGCAAGCCAGCAGTAAACTTTTTGACGCAAAACTGCGTTTTCGCAGTTTTGCATCAAAAAGTATAAATATGGGCCTTAGAGAATACACACCAAGTGCGACGTAAGCAGCAGTTGTTAGTGAAACTAGTATTCAGCTTGAGGACATTAGAGCACGTCACTATGTCAGCAAATACATCACTGCATTGTGAACTACTCTGCATCTACCTCCTTTTTACGCTACTACAGTCAGGCTACACTGGTAGGCCTGAAGCCATGTTTTACACTGTCACTGTAGTGAATGGCGCAATAGATGCTGCAGTCCACTACCGATATTTAACTTACAAGTCCTGGGTACACTTTGTACCATATACTAGAGACTTATAGGTAAGGTATATATACCATTTAGGAATATGCTAATGCCATCATATTTAAAGTGGGAGTAGAGGCTGTTTAGCGAGTTTAAAGAGTACAGAAGTCTAACTGCAGCACAAAATATAAGGTATAGAAAAAGGTAGAAAAATACAGGGAGACAATGCCATAGTGGATTGTCAACATGCTTTAGAACGAAAGCCGAATGCAGCTTTGCTCGAGGCCTGCCTCACTTGAACACAAATTATATCAAAGTCTCTCTTGTTAGTAGAAAGACTCTGGGACGATGTAGGGCTGTTTAAAGTGCAATTTATTTTGAAGCTTCGGCTTGACGTGTTTCGGCTGCTTCCGTAGCCTTACTCACAATGGAGCGTGCCATTTTTGTTCCATCAATTATATCCCGCACCATAATTGTTCACAAAGTAAGAAACATGTAGATACACTGCATCCTGTTGGAGGAAAAGAGTACTGCAGGTCCTGAGAGCTCCTGGCAGTGCATCCTCAGAAATAGTTCTAAAGTGGCACGTGCTGGAGTGAGCTGGGACAGCAGATCTTTTATGTTCCCCACAGGAAATGCTCATGATATTGCTATGTCTACACCTGCTATGGGAAGCTCAAAACTCCTGATGTCTGGCTGACTCCAGTAGAAAACACTCTAGGATTGTAATGAAAGCGCGAGGTTCGAGGAGTTCCTAAGATCTGCAGTCCCAGCTCAGTCCAGCAGGAGACACTCTAGGACTATGGGTAGTTTACCACTGTTGTGCCAGGGCCTGCAGTCCCAGTTACCTCCACCAGGGGCGCACTTTAGAAAGGCAGCAGGAGCTCCCACTAATAGAAGGTTTAGTTCACAAACTTTCCTGCAAACATTCCTCACCCTGTAAATAACCAACGATTTGCTCCCGCCGAGTTCTGCAGTACATCCCGTTTTAGGATTGGAAAGGTAATGGAACACCTCCAAACTTCATGGGGGTATTGGGAGGGGGGTAGTTTCTCCGCAAGGAAAAATATTATTCCCATGAAGAAATAAAGAAAACATAAAAATACACATTTGCACAGAATACCATTTGACAATGCACAATGACATCCTACCTATAATTTCAAACTGTTCAAATGGCAGCAACTGCAGCAAAAATGGAAATAACTTTCCCAGGAATACGTCAGTAAACGTGCAGCTGGTGCAGTTTCCTGATATAATCTTGGAAAATGTTGGGAATTCTTAACAACTGTACATACCACGTTGAAGCATACAATATCCTACAAGGTTCTGTGGGAAACGGCCCCGAATAGTTCCGACTTTTGCGTTCACTTCCATTGCTGGGTAAGGAAAAGGTTCCTCTGGGAAACAGCTAATACGGGGCGAGAAGGACATGTAGCAGGGCGGCAGGAAAGGAGTGCAGTTGTGAGGGCCGCATTCAAGAGGGGCGGGGCCAAGAGGAGCAGCGCTAACGGCATTTAGCAAATGAGCTGAAAATACGCATATCTTATTAATTACATATACTTCCCTCGAGGATATTGGGAGCAATGAAAAATGCAGGGACGCGATGCTGGCTTAATTTATTGTCTTACTGACAAGCAAGAGTTTAGAGTGCCGGGTAGCTGAAGGACCCTACTGTAGATGTCTACTGCCTCCAGCAGGGCACAGGGTGCAATTGTGATAAGATAGCTCAGGCGATGAATACACTTGCTGCAGAGATCAGTCTCTGGTCAAAGATTCAGATCATCATAAATTAGTTTGAGGATAAATGTAGACCATGGTGCATTCCCTGCAGACTCAAGCAAGATACTTCAATGGGTAAATTTCCTTGTGTAACCTGAAGATCAGAAGCTCCAGTCCTAATACAATAGTTCAGTAGATTATGAACCACCTGCTTTTATTTTCAAGTAATATCTTGGACACAACTTTAAAACCTTTCTGATTTCATTCATACTTTCATTTTTCTAAGATTTATTAATGAGTGTCATTGAGTTGCCACCATTATACCAGATCCACCATAATTATGTGTCAGTGAATAACTACATAATGCATCAACATTGTCTAAGTAATGCAGCAAGGAAAGGCAAATATGAAGTGTAATGTGGCCAATTCTGTGGCGGTGTTATTTCACTGATTTGTAATTTACAACATAATAAAACTTTCTGGGCAAAAGCTTCACTTCTGTAGCACGGTTTAACACCAGGCTATCAAAACAAGTAACAGGAAGGTGACCAAATAACATTTGTAAAGTGTCTGGCATTGCACAGTACCACAGGTGGTGCATTTTTGTAACGTTGGAAACAACCTTTTGTTGAAATCTGCAAATTATGCTGCAGATGATAGGAAGTGCCATGAACGGAGATTCACAATATTTGAGTTTCCCTACTTACAGCCAGTTAGCTACATGTCTAGTTCAGCTCTACCAACGCCTGATAGAAAAAGAAAGGTGATGGAAATGACATTTTTTTATGTGGTGTACCGACATTGTTTTTTTTGCCTTGCTGTTTTTGCTGGCTGTAGAGCTCTGTGCACTTTCACCTTTCTAACCCCTGGGTGGTGTCAAAGTGTATTCCTCCCAGCTATTCAGAAACCTGGGACTTAAAAACTTTTTGGCTCCAAAGACCACTGAAGTACCAGGACCAACCTGCCAATCCAATGAAGGTTCGATGCCACTGGGCTGAAGTTTCATGTCACTACCGCTTGGAGCATTTCCATAGCAGCAAATCACATTCATCTGGAACTCCTGGAGAAGGTAGCTGGCCTCAGGAAGCCCTCTTGAGCTGCAGTCTGTAACCTTGCCCAACTGGAAGAATTCAAGCACCAGAAAAATGACTAAGGGAAAGATTTCTATCTTTGCGCTTTCCATCACGATCGCAACTGAGTTTCCATACCACCAAGATAATGGTCTGCTCTTCAAATGTATATGTGGGTGGACCTTGGTTTTAATCATGGTGGAGACTAGTCCGTATCCGCCGTGATTAAGCCCATATGATGGCCCTATGAGTAACAGCTGTTGGAGGCAGACCGTTAATTCTGCCCAACCAATTTAGATGGGCGGAATTAGAGGTCAGTTTTCACTGCCCGTCGCTGCCAAGAAAACCCTGGCAGTAAAAGGCAGTGGAAACTGCTAAATGCTCCCCTCGCCATGGCTGAGCACTCCCTTAGTGAGGGGAGCATTTACTTATTTCTTTTCATAAAGAAAATCCTGCATTGCCACCAATTTATGCCTGTCTACTCTGTGCCACAGCTACCAGGGCATTGACCTCAAGTAAATTTTGCGCCATTAGGGTTCACCCTGAAGAGGTTCTGGTTATTACTTAAGATGTATACTTGCCCCTTCAACTAACCCCCAATTTTTCACAGAAGGATTATTTTGGCTCATCTCCCTGGTGGAGACTAGTGGGCAGGTCCTGTGAGGAAGTATCACCTTCACAAGCACATATGACCAAGAGCATGGCCTCTTCTAACATGTGCACAAAGATAATTTCCTGAGCTGCCATCCCCACCCCTAGGGTCGGTCCTGTCAGAAGAGGGCCGAATCCCGAGAACAAGTACCTGCTCAGCTCAAGGATGGTCTAAGAAGAATACACATTGTCCAGTGATGTTACAGGGTTTCTCCATCAATATGGAACCAACTCTGAGGATTTTGTGGGATGTTTGTACCAAGGGACTAAACTGAACTTCGAGAAAGACTCGTTTGAACCTAACTCGATCTTTCAAAAAATTCAGGGTCTGTACCAATTTTGAGTTTCTCTCTGCCACTTGAGAACATATGATGGGCCTGTGAGCCAGGAAACGTGTTCATCTTGATTTCCAGCGGAAGCTCTGTGCCAAACAAGCGGACTGCTTGCACCAGGGGCAGAGAACTTGGCGGACTTCTCATCACTACGGACTTAAATCAAAATTTTAAGGAAAAGACTTGGTTTATTGTGCCATGCAGGAGATAAGCAAGTGCATCGTACCACTGGGGAGGGGGGCGGTCTCAATAAAATAGTTTACTCCACTCAGGAAGCTGTGATCATATTCACAATACATTCGCAGATAATCCTTACGATACGTGTACCCCTCACTCCTAGGGAGACCAGGTGAGTGGTATAGTGATATATATATGAAATCACTCCTCCCCCCCCCCCCCCATAACAGTGGACGGGTAGAAGCTTGCGCCTAATTCCATATGAAGGGTGCAAGGAGGGGCTCGATGATGAACCATGCCACCCGCTGGGTGGGGGTTTTCGACCTTAAACATTGAGTCCCCATCCCAGTTCTTCCTACTTATTGTGTTTTTCCCCTGCACATTAGAGACAGTTATGGCGTGCATTGTTGTTGCAGAAGGAATCCCTCTGAGTGCTTGTCTCCAAGACTGCACCGGAAGTCGACATGTGAATGGTTGTCCATGAACAATAGCTGTTGGATTTTCTAAAGCACCCCCTCAGAACTTTCTGCCTTTTCCCTATAGACCAGGCACTGCACCTGTAGATACTGCTAGGGTTGCGCAGGTGCCATACGTTCCCTCGAAAAACTGTCCTGACACCAACGTTTTTTTTTCCTCTTTTCAGCTTATGTGCCGGAAGCCTGATACTTTGGGAAGCACTGGGGTTTTCGTTATGTCTGGTGATTGTGTTTCTCTCATATCACAGGATATGACGTGCTAAGCCCTGCAGCTGCGCTGAGTGCGGCGTGCATAGCGCTTTAAGATCACTGCTCTCAGGTACAGCCTAGTTAGACATCCCCAGACCACCTCCTCTGCCGCACTATATACAGTGCGGCCCAGGATGGGACCCTCAGCTCTCCTACACTGGCTCACTTCTCGAGAGGCACACTACGCACGGTGTTGCCTCCGAACACACTCTTTTATTCCCCCCCAGGGACCCTCTTTGATGTCCCTCCCTGCATTCCGGGCCCCTAAGCACACCTGTTCCTTTGTTTTTCGGCTGAGAGGATGAATGGCCCGGGCCTTCCCTCTGGACAGGGGTGGGGATGGGCCCGGAATGCCACTGACCAGTTAATGAGGAGGGCCTGGCCGCCTCCGCGCGGCCTCAAAAGGGCCCCGGCAGTTCAAAATAATCACCCGGAGAGGGAGAAGAAAAGCAGCTAAGAGGCAATTACTGTCATTGTGCGCCCTGCTTTGTCCCGGTAGTGCCACGTCTTCAGAGGCCCTGAGGTCAAACACTCCATCGGTAAAAGAACCAACTAAATTAAGTTCAAACGTGCAGAGGGGGTTCGGCCTATAGAGCACCATTACGACATTTCGAGGCAGTCTGACGACCCTGCAAGGCTGGTAGGGATCGATCAGATTCAGTTACAGCTCTCCATAGGCTGTTGGAAATCAAACAAAGCCTATATAGGCCGCTACCTTTAGAAAAGCCCAAGGCGTTTTCTCTGCTGGAAATCTAACTTTTATCTTTCTGACCGTAAAGATCGTAGAGGATCACACCCACGTGAGCTGCGCACCAACACTTGAGCAGATCTATTGTCCAGGAAGCATTGTAACCATAAATTATCAACAATAAAAATATCATATCTGGCTACTTTTTTAATAGATTTTATTGGTTTTGCGATAAGAATACAGCCTCTGGAAGCAAATACACAAATAACACAAACATAGCCAAATCCCTAGGTGCGTACCCCTGCTCCACACCTACCAACCACAAATGATCCATAAAAAATCTCTGAGAACAGCATCACGCGCCCCACCCCCTCCCGATAGCGCCTCATCCATGAAAGTCCGAATTTTGTCGTTCAATACTTTATGTTGGCAGCCTCGTGCCTTGTACACCGCTATCTCCAAGTCCATGAACTGATCCATCTCTTTTACCACCCCCAAGGAAGGCGGGACCTTGGCCTTCTACTCTCTCCTTATGTCCTGCTTGGCAAGGGTCAGTCCCAGGAAAAGCAGCAGTGATTTGTAACAGTTGCCACCCAATGTGTCATCAATGTGTAGGAGAGTAAGTTTAGGGTCCATCAGGATAGTCCAGGCCAAAACCTTGCCTAGGCAGGAAGTCAACCTGCACCAAAAAGGATCTAAGGCAGGACTCCCCATACTGTGCAGTGCTGCATCGGAGGCAGATTGGAGAAGAAATCACCCTTATCCTCCTTAGATGATAGCACGTGAGATAGACGCATCTAATCAATTTAATGAGGTCAGAGAATTAGTAATTTTAAGGTTTTGATAGATACGTTTTGAGTGCAAAGAACTACCTCTTGGGTTTTCAGGGCAAACATACCAATTTGTACTAGCAAGCCAATCCAAAAGATCAGAACAGAACTAACAGCAGAAGTTATGACGATAAAACCAATAATAGCAAGGTACTGAACAAACAAAAACAGATTTTGCTTTTGTTGTGGCCTACTACCTTACCATCTCTGTGCTGATCTGGCTACATCAATCTCCATTCATCTACCTTCTTCTTCCTTACACCTGTGTGCCCATATCCCCAGCCAAATGAGCAAACAGTAAGGCCACAGAGGCAGGAAAGACCTGGTAGGGTACAAGAAGACCCAGACCATGAGTGCCCAGAACCAAGGGCCAGATGTAGCAAATGTTTGCGAGTCACAAACGGCTCGCAGCGCTATTTGTGACCCCGCAAAATGCGAAATGGGATGTTCAAATCCGATTTCAGAGTACCAAATAGCGATGCAACCCATTACCGACTCGCAAAAATTGCGACCTGGTTTTGCGACCTGCAATTAGTAAGTCGCAAATTGCGAGTCACAAACCGTATGCAAAAGCCAGTCGCAAATTGCGACTAGTCGCAAAAAGCCCGTTTTGCACACCCAGATTACCACTGATTCAGAGCAGGTGGTAACCAGAACCAAAGTATAAAAGGAGACCCAGAAGGCATCTGGGCTACTCAAAATGGCTGCACTATACGTGATTGCATGGAGGAGGAGAGTCCAGGCTGCCCAGCAGAGGAGGAAGAGGAGGCAGAGACAGGAGAGGATATATCGAACCAGGCAGACACTATTTCAACAAACTGAGGAGGAGATATATGATAAATACATACTGAGAAGCGCTGTTATCTTAGAGATAATTGAACTGCTGAAACCTCAGTTTGAACGCCAGACAATGCGCAGCAGCACCATCCCCACACATGTGCAAGTGCTCTGCTCACTGCACCTCTTGGCCTCGGGTAGCTATCAGGGGGTAATTGCTGTAGCAGGTGGGGTATCCCAAAGTGCACTCTCAGGATTCTTCAGATGTTTCCTAGATGCCATACTCGCACACATGTTCAGATATATGTACCTTCCCAGAAATGAGGCAGAAATGAACAGCACCAAGTTGGACTTCTACAGAATTGCCAACTTTCCCCATGTAATAGGGTGTGTGGACGGAGCACATATACCAATTTGCCCACCAGCAAATATGGAATATGTGTTCCGCAATAGGAAATGTACCCACTCACTAAACATCCAGGTGGTATGTGATGCCCATAATGTCATTACTGACATTGTGGCTAAATATCCAGGGAGTACACATGATGCATACATATTCAGGCACAGTGGGATACACCAACGCCTAGAACATGGGGAGTTTGGAGAAGGATATTTATTAGGTACTGACGAGTACACTCTGAAGCCTTACGTACAGGTCACTGTGTAACCCTGTGATGCCCTGCTAAATTTGCCTCTCTTGTCAAACAGGTGACAGTGCATATTCCCTGAGACCATGGATACTCACCCATTACCTAACACCTGACAATCAGAATGAGAGGCAATACAACATTGCACATCGGCGGACCAGAACTGTAGTCGAGAGGACGTTTGGCTAGGTGAAGTAAAGATTCCGATGCCTCCACAAAAGTGGAGGAGCACTTCAGTATGCCCCAGAAACAGCATGCAAGATAGTGGTGACCTGTGCCATCCTATACAACATTGCCACCAGACGTGGGCTATATCTCACCCCTGAAGACACAGATACGGAGGATGAGGAGCAAGAGTTACCACACCGACAGCCTGGGGATAGAAGCATTGCAATGGAGGGCAGAAAGAGCCGGAACCACATTGCAACCCACTACTTTGGCAGGTACGTAGCAACCATGACAACACTCACTAATGTAAGACACACATAGCCCAGTTGTGTAGTCAAACAAACTAATCCTTTTATTGCAGGGCCATAGTGTTGAAATCATTGTGAACTATGCTACAGTATGGGAAAAAAAACAGTCAAATCGGACACATTATGTCCATGTGCCTCTGTAACAGTACGTGTCAGTAGCTCACAGCCTCCTATGACTGCGGCCACCATGGCTCACTCCAGCTTGGTCCCCTGAGCCCTGCCGTGCACTGCTACTCCGCAACACACGTGCATCAGTGGCAGACACACTACTCACAGTGGAGCCCTTTTTACTGTCCTGTGGGGTATCCCCAATGCCCCTTGCAGCCTGTCTGGTCTCCATCAGAATCACCACATGGCTGAAACGGCCAAGTCCACGTGCCACATCTCCTGCAAAATGCTGCAGTTCCACTTGCAGGCTGACAGTGCGCCTTGACAGGCAGGTTGTATTGGTTGCCAGGCGCCCTGTGGACACACCTAGCCTGTCTAAACGGGCAGAAGTGTTGCGCCCCCTGCGCTGTGCCTGTGTCCTGCTAGCCACCAGTTCCCTGACCAAATTGTCTATGGAGGTAGTCAGGTTACCCAAGTGAGTGTTAATTGTTGTGAACTGGTTGTCCACATTTGCAAGCCCATGCATGATAGTGATCTGCAGTCTTGAGAGGTTACGGTTCATTAACCTAATTTGTCTGTTTTGCAGGCGCTGACTCTGCAATAAGGATGCCTCAATTCCCACAAAATCTACATCGGACACATCCTCACTATGCACAGACTGCATTGTGCGTCGTCGTCTACGCACTGCGCCTGATGATCCATGTGTTTGTCTTTCCATAGGCATTGGCCCTGGTGTTCCAATGGCTGCCTCCATAACCAGCGCAGGATCGTCCATGGTGTCCTGTGCCAATTCCACGGGTTTTGTTGTCCTGCATTCCCTTGCGGTGTCTGTGGCAGCCTCCTCCTGTGTGTCTCTGTCATGTTCCTCTCCCTGCACAGTGGTGCGGATGGGGGACCTTGTGGGAGAGCTGTGGGACATAGGGGAAACACTGTCAGTCTCGCACATATGTTTGATGCCTCAAAATAAATATTTGCCTATATTTTGACTACTGTACTACATTGCCCATAATGCACTATTCTATAGGTTGCAAAACTGTGACTGGAGCTACTGTGGAGGTGCCTGCTGATGTGTACTGGGATTGTGTGCGTAGTGCATATGCGGGTGTGAATGCATACATTTTGGTACTTACTTTTTGATGTTCCTGGTGCAGAACTTTCTATGTCTCCAATGCCCAGTACAGCCTCTGGCTCCAGAGTTGTCTCCACCATGCTTTCGATTGCTGTAGGGGGTGGAACAATAGATGGCCCTCCTCCAGTGCCATGCATCTCCCTCATGCGCTCCGCCACCCTCTCCTTGGTCCTGGAGCGAAGGTCATACCATCTTTTGCATATTTCATCCAGGGTGCTGTGGCTTACACCAATGGCATTGATCTTGTTCTGGATGTCCTGCCAGATCTTTTTTTTTATTGGGTGTCAGGGACACTCATTGCTGCCTTGCCAAATAATTCTTCATGGTGCAGGCAGCACTCCTCGGTCAGCACCTCCAACTCCTTGTCAGAAAACTTGATTTTGCGTTTTCTGCCTCCACTGGGTGTCTCCTTCTCTTGCGTAGCCATTGTTGCTGCAGCTCCTCTCAACTGGGTGTGGCTCTGCAGTTTGGGCTGGGTGGTTTCCTCCCTCCTCCCTGTGCCATGTGGTTACTTCCTGGTTCTGATGTCTTCACTGAGAACCAGGAAGTGGGTATTTCAAAAGTTGAATTCCAGCTGCATGCAATTTGCGAGTCAGTCGCAATTTGCGACACCGGACCACACCCTTCGTGCAATTTGTGACCTCGCTTTTTGCGAGGCCACAAATTGCGGTGCGACTCGCTATTTGGAATAGCGATTTTTACTGGAATATCGTTTTGCGAGTCGGAAATAGCGATTCGCATGGAGTCGCTATTTCTGACTCACAAATTTTTTCGTTCCTATATCTGGCCCCAAGATTCAGCACCCTATCCCTCACCAAGTGTGGTCAAGGGTCCAGACCATGATGAGGAGTGAGACAATACTCTACTGCTGATTCAGAAATGTGGACCTCATTTGGCATCTTGCGCCCCTAAATCCTGCTGTGTTGTCGCAGAGTCACAAGGCAATCCTCGGATCCATAAGAACCAATTCTTTGAGTGTCCAGAGTATCTATCCCCAGGCACGAGGCACTGGGTCCCTCAACACTCTGGGGGGAGCAAAAAAGTCTAAACCAATACAATACCTCATAGAATCAAATACTTGCCCCTGACATCTATTCCGACCTGCTATTCCTGGCCAGGCAAGGCTAGTTCAGCCTTTTATCCATCTAAGGTGGGGGAGTTGTCTATTATTACTTTGGGTAATATAATTTGCTCACTCCTTGCTATATTTACATTAACTTTGTATTCCACATGGCATCTGTAGTAACGTTACCTTTGCATTCTGCTAAATGAACCGAGGGCCAAAGGGCAGGGCGTAGTTCCCGATTCCCTTAAGTAGGATCAAAAGTGGTGCAACATAAGCTACTAAATAAGGGCAGGTCTCCCATGCCTGTGTGGTAATAACATCTTACAATGCACCCATGCCACGATCACACATGAATCTGGTGCCTCAATCTGGATATTAGAAGTTCAGTAAGTTCATCTTCTTTTCCCCCATATCACCGGAAGAGCAGCAGGGTCTCTTTTGGCACCAAGCCAGCATAGAAGTTTGACAAGATAACTAACGCTTTGAAGGTTCAAAAATAACTGCCAAATGTAGTATAAAAAATAATCTGAACCGAATCCCTCTTGGAATTGTTCTATGATCAATTAAATACCTTTTTTGATAGATGACATAAGAAGGGGGATGACAAGGGAAGATTTCCTATTGCCACCTACTAAATTATTGCTTAATGACTTATCATTATCAGTATTTCATCCAATAGACCTAACCAAATTGGCTAAGCAAATTAAGGCCCATATTTATACTTTTTGACGCTAAACTGCGCTAACGCAGTTTAGCGTCAAAAAGTTTTGCGCCGTCTAACGCCATTCTGAAGCGCCATGCGGGTGCCGTATTTATGGAATGGCGTTACACGGCGCAATCAGACCGGCGCTGCCTGGTTTGCGTGGGAAGAAACCACGTAGACCAAACAGCGCCGGCGTAGGGGGAAAATGGCGCATGGGCGTCTTAAAATGGGGCAAGTCAGGTTACGTCGAAAAAATCGTCTTAACCCGACTTGCGCCATTTTTTAACGACGCCCATCCCCCATCAACATGACTCCTATCATTGGAAAGATAGGAGTCATGCCCCCTTGCCCAATGGCCATGCCCAGGGGACTTCTGTCCCCTGGGCATGGTCATTGGGCATAGTGGCATGTAGGGGGGCACAAATAAGGCCCCCCTATGCCACCAAAATAAAATATAAAAAATAAAAAATAAAACTTACCTGAACTTACCTGAATGTCCCTGGGGTGGGTCCCTCCATCCTTGGGGGTCCTCCTGGGGTGGGCAAGGGTGGCAGGGGGGGTCCCTGGGGGCATGGGAGGGCACCTGTGGGCTCATTTTGAGCCCACAGGCCCCTTAACGCCTGCCCTGAGCAGGCGTTAAAAAGTGGCGCAAATGCGCCGTTTTTAGCCACGCCAACTCCCGGGCGTCTCTTTTGCCCGGGAGTATAAATACCACGTAAAGTCCTGGGAGTCATTTTTTAGACGGGAACGCCTCCCTTGCATATCATTAACGCAAGGAAGGGGTTCACGCTAAAAAATGACGCACATTCCGGGAACTTTGGCGCTATTCGCCTCTAACGCCATAGTATAAATATGGCGTTAGTTGGCGTTAGTTTTGCGTCGAAATTGCGTCAAAAAAAACGACGCAATTTCGGCGCAAACGGAGTATAAATATGGCCCTAAATCTGGATCCCTATTTGTTGATCCTTGCCTTTCTTCTCTGATGAAGTGTACTACCTGTCCCTTATGGAACTTTAAAATTCTTCCTTACAACAAGGCACCAAGCCACCACCCTTTAAATAGGCCATTGTCCTCCCCATCTAAAGGAACGGTATAATGAACCTTTTAATCAGTTTATCTTTTGCCATTCTCTGCTAAAATTCAATAAGCTCACGCTGCCCACATTTCAAGCAAATCTCTTCAGGGGTCCATTTTTTCAGATTAAATTCATGCTGGCTTTGATTCTAACCAAATCAGTGGTGCTCATGGTCGTGGGTGATTTGAGGCTGGAT
The DNA here is from genome assembly GCF_031143425.1 of Pleurodeles waltl. Taxonomy (NCBI): domain Eukaryota; kingdom Metazoa; phylum Chordata; class Amphibia; order Caudata; family Salamandridae; genus Pleurodeles; species Pleurodeles waltl. Next base: position 136,673,881 of record NC_090443.1, read on the forward strand.
TGTGACAAGTCCCATACCACTACCGTTGTGCTCTTGGATCCTTTGGCTGCATTCAACACCATGGATCATTACATCTTCTTGTGCCATTTCCAGGCAAATGGATTAGAAGGATCTTCCTTAGAGCTTATGGAATCATTCCTATCTAACCCTTCTTAAGCAGTTCAGCTGTCATCCTTTTCAGATGAGATGGTTCCAACACCCTATACTGTACTGCAAGGGTCTTCTTTGTCTGCTCAACTTTTTAACATTTACGTTCAACCCCTGTCAAATGAGCTGACTTCTGAAGTTTGCAAGCTGTACATATACGCTGATGACTCGCCAGTAATGCTGTAACTTGGAGGAACCCTGACCTCTCAACTCATGTTCCAGAACATGATGCACTATATTTGGTACTATATTTGTGACTGGGTGGGCAACAACTGATTAAAACTGAATGCTAAAAACAGAGTTTATTGTTATTATTACCAGACCAGACCCCTGAATTGGTCTTCTCCAAAAACCCCGGTGAGTGGTCACAGATCATAGTTTGGTGTTGTAATCCCAGATCTTCCCACTAGTTTTCAATTGTATTTCCCTACTCAGATTGCTCGGGAAAATATCTCCATTCTTGACAGCTGATGCTCTAAAAACAGTAGGGTGGCCTTGATAGGCTCAAAATTGGGCTACGCCAGCTCGCTATATGTGGGTCTCCAAGGCTCTCTCCTTCATAGACCAGGTTGTCAAAATGTTTGAGGTACCTATAACATTCCATGAAATGCCCTCGCTAAAACATCTTCATTGGCTGCTGTAATGGTCAGAACCCAATTTAAGACCTTATGTATTATTTTAAAGGGACTACATTGACAGGTCCCAGCTTCTGTTACTAATGAAGTGTTGTGTAATGCTCCGTCCTGCTTTTTACCCTCCTATTCTCCACACTATCTGACAGTGCTTACATTTGCAAAAGCAAGAGAAGAAGGTGCGATTTTTAAGTTTTCAGCCTCAAACTCTGGAACTTCCCTGTGTCTGATCTGCTCTCTTTCAGATTCCCCCTAAAGATCTGGCTAATCAAACAAGCTTACTCACTTTAAGCTCAAGCATTCTGAATTGGTCAACCAGCACCAAGAAACCAATTGTGTATGAATGCTCTATTAAGTATCATATGGATAGTTAAATAGGAAACCTTTAATGAGGGGTACAAAAGGGTGCATGTTGCACTCTTACGAAGAAATATGAAGAGATGCCTTGTGTTTGTGGGGTTTGGGGGCTGGTAGAGGCCCACTCGACCCTTCTAGAACAGGACTAAAGTTGCACACCATGCAAGCATACATACTGGGCCTTAGTATCCTATACACATTTTCGACCTAGTAGAGTGGGACTTATGACTTAACAGGGACAGACAGTTAGCTGCAGAAACCTGTACGTGTGCCATATAATAAGCCATAAACAGACAAACGGAATCCTTCCTATAGGTGATCATTGCCAAATTAGGACTTTAATAATGTGCTTAGTCTCATTGTAATCTGCTAAATCGGTGACAAATTTGACTGTGGAATTCTATGAGATTCTTGCACACAATTTGAGATGCCCCAGCTGACATACAAATATTCTTTACAGAGTGCTTCTTTGCTCTTTAGCACCAGGTTCATACCATTTAAAATACCTTACATAAACACCTGTGGTTACTCTTACACTCACTTCCTCTTTCTCCTTCTGTGGGCATTAATTGATTTAACTCACTAATCCGTTTTACTGTCATTGTCACCTGTGATCTGCAGGTTACCCACCCATCACTGCAGTAGGCACTCAACCTCCTGAGCTATCTCAAAGGGACTGGTTTCCATGACTCGTGCTGAACTCGCCAATCCGTTTGTTGGCAGCTTTTCTTTTCACACAACACACAGCGACCTCAAAGTATGGATAGATAACAATGGCTTCAAAAGGGCCGTTACCTTTTCAGAATAGTGTCCTCACTCACACGTGTACCCCTGACATCCCCTGTTCCTCCAAATGACATCTCCCAATCCTCCCTCCATCATCCTTCCTTCCCGCCCTTCACAGTATTTTTTCAGTTGGGTAGTGGTATACCCTAGGTATATATGCCAATCTTACACAAGCACGGATTAACATAACAACGCAACATAGCATAAACCCCGGTAACAGCTGGTGTTCCACTGCGTTTAACGCACGGCGTCCTTTTCATAGACGGTGCTCTTGGTCTGTTAGGTAGAGGGTTTCAATGGTGAATGGGCGAGTAGGAAGACATTTGGCGCCCATATGCACTTTTAGGCGCTTCTTGGCTGAAGAAGTGATTGCACGAGGTTTGTAAAATATATTTTCTCACTCGCGGCCTTCGTGGCACTGGACGAATAGTCCCGTGGCCTTTGGGCACACTCAAGCGAGACGTGGCAGAAATACCGATGGATAGAGGTGGAGAGAGAGCGGCATCTGAAAGGGATGAACTGTCACTCTCCAAGTACCTCAAGGTCGTCGTGTATGACAGGACGGCTTCAGGCCCCAGAGGGAGGGGGACGGCTCCAGGCCCCCGAGGGAGGGCACCCGCCCGCTCCCGCCCACTCAAAGGCTTCATTGTTCGATGGTGAATGCGGTGTTGAGAGAATGCCTTTGTGCCGGGCCCTCGTGGGCGCGAGAGTTAAGTGACAGTGATTGCGCCAACAACTCGGCGACTTCTCTTATTAAACAAACTATCCACAGGGGCATTGCCCTCCTGAATAAGTGGGGTGTATCAAGCGCAGCCACTCAGGACTGAATCCAGTGGATTCACTGAACTGTGTCCGCTCCCTTCGTCCCACTCACCTGCGGCCTGCGACAGGCGCTGTCGATGGATTGTAATCGAAAAGCCACAGAAGCAGCGAAAAGGTTGACGTGGACTGTGATCCTCCTTAAAAGAGGAGCGTTTAGAAGAACGGCTTCGCGGTCTTAAGAGAAGAAAGTTCTAATCACAAGTGTTTGTGGCAGGGACAAGCTTTTCTAATATGCACTTACAGAAATGTATTTTGCTAAGGGGAGAGGAGTTCTGAAAGGAAAATGTTCTTGAAAGAGTAGCTTTGCGACAGGGAAGGTTCTTAAAGAGGAGATCTGAGCTAAGGCCTGTTCTTCAAAGATCAGCTCTAAAACCAGGAATATTCATGAAAGTTGAGCCGAGGCAACGAATGTTCTACATACAGGACCTCAGGGTCTGGGAGGGTTCCTCAAAGATGGGATCTTATCCAGGGCTGTTCTTAAAGAAGGGGCGCCTAGCCAGGGACTGTTAAAATGGTTTCCAGAGAAGCCCTGAGTTTGGTGCTGTTCTTCATCGAGAAGCTCTGAGTGGGTATTGGTGGTTAAAATGGAGCTTCCTGGAAGGGCATGTACCACAGAGGAGGCCTGGGCAGGTCAATGTCTCTCAGAGATGAGCACCAAGAAGGAAATGCTCTTCAATTACAGGTCTGAGCATCAGGATTGTATTTATAGAGGATTTGTAATATGGCAGTGTTGTTAAAAGGAAAGACTAGAATAGTCTACAAAAGGGTGAGCTGAATAGGTGAATATTTATCAAATAGAATATGTTAGCAGAGAAATGTCCCCTAAAGAGGAGTGCTAACAAGGGAAATGTTCCTCAAAGAGGTCCTCTGAGTAGAAGACTTTTATTCATAAAGGAGTTCTAAAGAGGTGACTCTCCTTCAGTGGAAAGATATGTTCTTCAAAGGGAGCTTGAAGAAGGGAAATATTCTTCAAACAAGAGATCCGAGCAGAGAAATGTTCTTCAATGGGAGGGCAAGTGGAGACTTTTTTCTCCAAGTTGCACTCAGAGTAGGGAATATTCTTCCAATAGCTTTGACTATGTTCTTCGGAGAGAAACTTTGAGCCAAACAGTGCTCTAAAAAATAAGTCATGATGACAGAGTGTTTTTCAATGGGGAGCTCTGACGAGACGTTTGTACTTCAAGCAGAGGCTTTCCAAACAGAACAGGAGTTCTGTTGCAAGGAGTGGCCTTGAGCCTAGGCATGATCTTCAAAGAGGGATTTTTGAGAGAGAAGTTTCCCTCAAATAGAAACTCTCAATACAAAAATGTTCCAGAAGAATGAATTCCTACAGAGGAATCCTTTCCAAAGATGAATGTTCTAGAAAGTGGAATATTCTTCACAGGTGAGTTGTGGTCAGGTGAGTGTTCTTTAAAAGGGGGTAATGAGGAGGAGGAAGGTTTTTCAAACAAGAGCTTGGAGCAGGTACATTTTTTTAAAACAGATTTTTAATGTTCTTTTGGCCAATTCAGGCAGCAGGTTTAATCTGTTACAATGGTATACATTGCTTATTATGTTTTCAGCAGTATCTCCACCCCCACCCCTTCACCCGACACAATAGCACACCCGTGACACAAGGGTATCAGTATTCTGCAGTTTTGATCATTTCTTTCGCTTCATCAAGTTAAGGGCTATGGCAGCTGTCCTTGTGTTCTACTCTCTTTCAGTAGTGAACATACATGCACCCCCACCACATATATTATACCAAGTGGTACGGTTATCCTGGAGACTGTGGCCCTCATTATGACATTGGTGGTGAGTGACAAAGTGGTAGTAATACTGCCAAAAGGCTGGTGGTAAATACCGCCAAATTATGACCATGGCGGTGATACCTCCCATAGACAGCCAATGTACCACACCAACTGCCAGGGCGTTAACACCACTGACCACGGTGGTAGACATCAACAGCCAGGAGGAAGACAAGGTTTCGCCCACCATATTATGACATAGCAAACCGCCTGGATTTCTGGGGCAGTATCAATGCCATCAAAAGCCTGGTGGAAACACAACACAGAAAATGTGAGAGTCACCAACAGGTACACAGAGGACACCACCGCCGCCATGGAACAGGAACTTCAAGACTTCCCGATTCTATTCTATGCTATGCCCTCCTGGAACACCAACACCGATGAAGATGATGACGGTGAGTACAGCCACCTAGCACACAAAGGAGAGAGGGAGGAAAAGGAGAGTGACACCCACCCACAACACACGCCATACACAGAACCAGCTGCAGAGTTAAACCAATATCACAGGACACACATTAAAATAAAACAAGGACAACTGAGAGAATCAGTAAACACTGTAATTTGATGCCAATAGCCACCACATTGTCCATTCGATTCCAAATGCAGGTGACAATGTTCAGAATGGGCCAATGGCCAGTCCAAAGTACAAAAGGGCCACATGGCCACAGGGCACAGTCCAAGGCCCGACTTGACTCCTGACAACGTCCGGAATCCACTGTTCAGGGGCGTCATGTTGGAAATGGGCAGGCACCTCAAGGGGAAGGGGAGAGGGGTGGGGGGCTCCTCAGCTGAAGTGGGGAACTTGCCCACTGGTTCTGGAGGGGGCTCCATGCCCATTTACCTTTGCTGGGGAGTGCAAAGCCATAGTCTCTGAAGTGGGGAACGTGCCCACTGGTTCTGGAGGGGGCTCCATGCTCATTAGTCTTTGCTGGGGAGTGCAAGGCCACAGTCTCTGAAGTGGGGAACTTGCCCACTGGTTCTGGAGGGGGCTCCATGCCCATTTGTCTTTGCTGGGGAATGCAAGGCCACAGTCTCTGAAGTGAGGGACTTGCTCACTGGTTATGGAGGGGACTCTTTGTACAATAGTCCCTGGAGGTTGGCCTACATGCCCTCTGCTGGAGGTGAGAGCTGCTATGTCTCTGCTGGAGGTGAGGGCTGCTGTGTCTCTGCTGGAGGTGAGGGCTGCTGTGTCTCTGCTGGAAGTGAGGGCAGCTGTGTCTCTGCTGAAGATGAGGGCTGCTGTGTCTCTGTTGGAGGTGGAGGCTCCTTGCCCTCTGCTGTTGGAGTGGTCCTCTTGCCTTTCATTGGTGGTTGAGTGGGCCTCTTGCCTTTCATTGGTGGTTGAGTGGGAACCTTCACTTTCATTGGTGGTTGAGTGGGAATCTTCACTTTCATTGGTGGTTGGTGGTTGAGTGGGAACCTTCACTTTCGTTGGTGGTTGAGTGGGAACCTTCACTTTCATTGGTGGTTGAGTGGGAACCTTCACTTTCTTTGCTGGTTGAGTGGGAACCTTCACTTTCTTTGCTGGTGGAGGGGGAATCCATGTGTTCCCTCTTGTGACAGATCCCCTTGGCCTTAGACATGTCACTTGTGTCCTTGGCTCCAGGACTAGGAGGTGCCTCCACTGTACTTGTCTCACGTCCCTTGCTTTTCACCACCCTAGTCCTCCCTTTCTGAGCTGGAGGTGTGCTCTCAGTAGGAGTGGCGGCCGCCACACTCTGAGGCCCCTTTGTGCCCAGCAGCAGCTGATGATTTGATGGGAGCAGTGGCAGACTGTTTGGCTGAGGTGCTGGGCTGGGATGTTGGGACCCTGCCCTTACAGGCAGGATGGAGGGGGTGGAGGGGGAGGGGAGAGGTCAAGACGTGCAAGGAAAATCTTCTTAGGGTCATTGGGGTGGGATGTGGGAGGAGGGATAGGAGTGGAGGTTGAGGGAGTGGTTGTCGGAGGTGTACGTCTGCTGGAATTGGGTGCAGGTGCATGGACAGTGTGCGTGTGTGAGGTGGATGGCTATTGGGTGTCTGTGTGTGTTTGTGTCACTTAGGAGGGGGCAGACAGGATGGGAGAGGACAAAGGGGATGCGAGGATGGATGATGTGGAGGTGTATGCAAGTGAGGTGTGTGTGCTACATAATGTGGTGGTGGTGGTGTACTTGTAGCTGGGGTGGTTCCAGAGGTGTCCGCCACCACCAGGGAGCTCCAATTGGAGGAGGAATCAGAGTCAGTGTTGTCACCTCCTCTCTCCGCCATGGTGCTCCCCTCGCCCTCTGTCCCACTGGTCCCCTCGGCGTTGGTGGAATCTGCCTCCTTGGTCCTGTGGGATGCAGCTCCCTCAGTCACCGGTGCCCCTGCTCCTCTGCCAGATCATGCTAATGCAGATATGGAGAGGATGGCAGAAGATAATGGGGGGGGGAGAGAGAAAGGGAGTACTGGGTCAATTACAGCAACAACACCACAGTTGACATACACATTACCATCACACACAGGGATCAGCATTGAGCACTATACATCGCACTGGCATTACATTGGCTAAGTGCCACAGCAAGATAAGAGCCAACCACCGCCAGCTGCACCCCTCCTGCGACCCACTAAGCCCTGTCTGGAATGCTGCCTATCTAGGTTACCAGATTTCGCTGTACACCCATTTACCTTGAGCCGGATCATGCAGGAATGGATAAGCAGCCATTAAGGGGCACTGTAAAGAAATGGCTCCCTGTTGCAGTTACCCCCCACTTTTTGCCTGATACTGATGCTGACTTGACTGAGAAGTGTGCTGGGACCCTGCTAACCAGGCCCCAGCACCAGTGTTCTTTCACCTAAAATGTACCATTGTCTCCACAATTGGCACAACCCTGGCACCCAGGTAAGTCCCTTGTAACTGGTACCCCTGGTACCAAGGGCCCTGATGCCAGGGAAGGTCTCTAAGGGCTGCAGCATGCCTTATGCCACCCTAAGGACCCCTCACTCAGCACAGACACACTGCTTGCCAGCTTGTGTGTGCTGGTGGGGAGAAAATGACTAAGTCGACATGGCACTCCCCTTAGGGTACCATGGCAACCTCACACTGCCTATGGCATAGGTAAGTCACCCCTATAACAGGCCTTACAGCCCTAAGGCAGGGTGCACTATACCACAGGTGAGGGCATAGGTGCATGAGCACTATGCCCCTACAGTGTCTAAACAAAACCTTAGACATTGCAAGTGCAGGGTAGCCATAAGAGTATATGGTCTGGGAGTCTGTCAAAAACGAACTGCACAGCTCCATAATGGCTACACTGAATACTGGGAAGTTTGGTACCAAACTTCTCAGAATAATAAACCCACACTGATGCCAGTGTTGGATTTATTAAAAAATGCACACAGAGGGCATCTTAGAGATACCCCCTGTATTTTACCCAATTGTTCAGTGCAGGACTGACTGGTCTGTGCCAGCCTGCTGCTGAGAGACGAGTTTCTGACCCCATGTGGTGAGAGCCTTTGTGCTCTCTGAGGACAGAAACAAAAGCCTGCTCTGGGTGGAGGTGCTTAACACCTCCCCCCTGCAGGAACTGTAACACCTAGCAGTGAGCCTCAAAGGCTCAGGCTTCGTGTTACAATGCCCTACGGCACTCCAGCTAGTGGAGATGCCCGCCCCCTGGACACAGCCCCCACTTTTGGCGGCAAGTCCAGGAGAGATAATGAGAAAAACAAGGAGGAGTCACTGGCCAGTCAGGACAGCCCCTAAGGTGTCCTGAGCTGAGGTGACTCTGACTTTTAGAAATCCTCCATCTTGCAGATGGAGGATTCCCCCAATAGGATTAGGGATGTGCCCCCCTCCCCTCAGGGAGGAGGCACAAAGAGGGTGTAGCCACCCTCAAGGACAGTAGCCATTGGCTACTGCCCTCCCAGACCTAAACACACCCCTAAATTCAGTATTTAGGGGCTCTCCAGAACCAAGGAACTCAGATTCCTGCAACCTAAGAAGAAGAGGACTGCTGAGCTGAAAAACCCTGCAGAGAAGACGGAGACACCAACTGCTTTGGCCCCAGCTCTACCGGCCTGTCCCCCCCCTTCTGAAGAAACTGCTCCAGTGACGCTTTCCCCAGGGACCAGCGACTTCTGAATCCTCAGAGGACTGCCCTGCTCTAGAAGGACCAAGAAACTCCTGAGGACAGCGGCCCTGTTCACCCAAGACTGCAACTTTGTTTCCAAAGGAGCAACTTTAAAACAACTGTGTTTCCCGCCAGAAGCGTGAGACATGCAACTCTGCACCCGACGCCCCCGGCTCGACTTGTGGAGAACAAACACTTCAGGGAGGACTCCTCGGCGACTACGAGACCGTGAGTAGCCAGAGTTGCCCCCCCTGAGCCCCCACAGCGACGCCTGCAGAGGGAATCCCGAGGCTCCCCCTGACCGCGACTGCCTGACTCCCAGATCCGGACGCCTGGAAAAGACCCTGCACCCGCAGCCCCCAGGACCTGAAAGATCGGAACTCCAGTGCAGGAGTGACCCCCAGGAGGCCCTCTCCCTTGCCCAGGTGGTGGCTACCCCGAGGAGCCCCCCCCTTGCCTGCCTGCATCGCTGAAGAGACCCCTGGTCTCCCATTGATTCCAATTGAAAACCCGACGTGTGTTTGCACACTGCACCCGGCCGCCCCGTGCTGCTGAGGGTCTACTTTCAGTGCTTACTTGTGTCCCCCCTGGTGCCCTACAAAACCCCCCTGGTCTGCCCTCCGAAGACGCGGGTACTTACCTGCTGGCAGACTGGAACCGGGGCACCCCCTTCTCCATTGAAGCCTATGCGTTTTGGGCACCACTTTGAACTCTGCACCTGACCGGCCCTGAGCTGCTGGTGTGGTAACTTTGGGGTTGCTCTGAACCCCCAACGGTGGGCTACCTTGGACCCAAACTTGAACCCCGTAGGTGGTTTACTTACCTGCAAGAACTAACAATTACTTACCTCCCCTAGGAACTGTGAAAATTGCACTGTCTAGTTTTAAAATAGCTATATGTGTTTTATTTAAAGTTCCTAAAGTACTTACCTGCAATACCTTTCATTCAAAGTATTACATGTAAAATTTGTACCTGTGGTTCTTAAAATAAACTAAGAAAATATATTTTTCTATACAATAACCTATTGGCCTGGAATTGTCTCTGAGTGTGTGTTCCTCATTTATTGCCTGTGTGTGTACAACAAATGCTTAACACTACTCCTTTGATAAGCCTACTGCTCAACCACACTACCACAAAATAGAGCATTAGTATTATCTCTTTTTGCCACTATCTTACCTCTAAGGGGAACCCTTGGACTCTGTGCATACTATTCCTTACTTTGAAATAGTGCATACAGAGCCAACTTCCTACATTGGTGGATCAGCGGTGGGGTACAAGACTTTGCATTTGCTGGACTACTCAGCCAATACCTGATCACACAACAAATTCCAAAAATTGTCATTAGAAACTGATTTTTGCAATTTGAGCTATTTTTCTAAATTTTTAAAAGTCCTGCTAGGGCTTGTGTTAGTCCTTGATAGCATTTCTTTTAGAGTTTAAAAGTTTTGTGAAAGTTTGAATTAGGTACTAGAAATAGTTTTAGATTCTTAAAAAGTATTCCAACTTTTAGAAACATAATGCCTGGTGCAGAAGAGAATGTGGTGGAGCTCGACCTCACACCTTACCTCCATCTTAAGATGAGGGAGCTAAGGTCTCTCTGCAAAATAAAGAAAATCCCAATTGGCTTAAGACCCTCCAAACAACAGCTCCTGGAGCTTTTGGCAGGGTTTGAAAAAGCCAACCCCTCTGAGGATGACAACCCAGAGGATGATGATAGTGACTTGGAGGAGAATTCCCCCCTTCCAGTCCTAAGTAGGGAGATCAGGGACCCTCAATCCCTGACTCCAAACATAATAGTCAGAGATGCTGCTTCCCTCGCAGGAGGGGCCAGAACCTCTGGAATCACTGAGGATAGCCTCAGTGAAGATGACCTCCTGTTAGCCAGGATGGCCAAAAGATTGGCTTTGGAGAGACAGCTCCTAGCTATAGAAAGGGAAAGACAAGAGATGGGCCTAGGTCCCATCAATGGTGGCAGCAACTTAAATAGGGTCAGAGATTCTCCTGACATGTTGAAAATCCCTAAAGGGATTGTGACTAAATATGAAGATGGTGATGACATCACCAAATGGTTCACAGCTTTTGAGAGGGCTTGTGCAACCAGAAAAGTAAACAGATCTCACAGGGGTGCTCTCCTTTGGGAAATGTTCACTGGAAAGTGTAGGGATAGACTCCTCACGCTCTCTGGAAAAGATGCAGAATCTTATGACCTCATGAAGGGAACCCTGATTGAGGGCTTTGGATTCTCCACTGAGGAGTATAGAATTAGATTCAGGGGGGCTCAAAAAACCTCAAGCCAGACCTGGGTTGATTGTGTGGACTACTCAGTGAAAACACTGCATGGTTGGGTAACTGGAAATGAAGTGCATGACTATGTTGGGCTTTATAATTTGTTTATGAAAGAACACATTTTAAGTAACTGCTTCAATGAAAAGTTGCATCAGTATCTGGTAGACCTAGGTCCAATTTCTCCCCAAGAATTGGGAAAGAAGGCAGACCACTGGGTCAAGACTAGGGTAACCAAAACTTCCACTGGGGGTGACCAAAAGAAAGGGGTTACAAAGCCTCCCCAGGAGAAAGTGGGTGACACCAGAAACAAAGAAAAAGAGTCCTCTGTAGGCCCCCAAAAACCAGACCAGGTGGGTGGGCCCCAAGACACAACCCAAAACAAAGGTGGGTACCAGGGTAAGAACTGGGATGCCGCTAAGGCATGGTGCCATAACTGTAGACAGACAGGGCACCACACCAAGGACACTTCTTGTCCCAAAAACAAACCCCCTAGCAAAATCCCAGGGGTGACCAGTGTAGCCATTGGGGATGACTCCTCAGATGAGGAGGTCTTCATAGCCTTCAACTGGAAAAAGGGCCCAACAGGTGAGTTGGAGATTCCAGAGGGAAGTAGACACTCCCACCACCTACTGGTGAATGGAATCCCAGCCACTGCCCTGAGAGACACTTGTGCCAGTCACACTATTGTGCATGACAGGCTGGTGTTCTCAAACCAGTACATCCCAGGTGAGACTGCCAGAGTAAGAGTTAGCCCAGACAGGGTCACTAATAGGCCTGTGGCTTTTGTGCCCATAGAAGTGGGTGGGACTTTTAGCTGGAGAAGGGTGGTAGCCAGTACAGACCTCCCCCTTGATTGTCTCCTTGGAAATGACTACCCAGAGGTTAGTCAGAGCCCAAGAGAGGAACTGGTCCAGTGCCAGACCTCTACCAAGGATTCTGGAGGTGCTACCCCTGCAGTAACTGCAAGTAGGCCCCAGAAGAAAAAGAAAGGAAAACAGAGTAGGAAAGGTGGACAACCTTTAGCCAAGGTTCCAGCAAGCCAAGGAGATTCTGCTCCAGTAGGGGAGAACTCCAAAAATGGCACTGGTAAAGTCCAACCTGACCCGCAAAAACTCCTGGCTAGTCAGGCAACTGTTAAGCCTGAGTGGGTGGCTCCTCAGCTAACAGAAGAAAGAGTGGAAGAAGGGTGTTTACTACAAGATGTGGTAACCCCCCACTCTAATACAGCAGACAGGCACCCTGAACCCAAAGAAGCCTGTAACTTAGCCCCTTCCCTTGTAGGTGAAGAGCTAAAGGTGTGGTTCTGGGCACTGACAGCTGTCAGTGGCCTCTGCTGGGTGTTAGCCTTTATGGCTGCACTATCCTTGGCATGGTGGTCAGACCCCATGCCAAATGGCAAGTTAGTCCCCCTGACCCTGTTGGTCATGGTGGGGTAACTCCAGCTCTGGGTAACCTCTTTGTGTAAGCTAGGGGTAACCCTGGCTAAGATAAGATTAGCAGAGGTGGATACCTCAAACCTCAAAATAGAGAGAATGGGTGAAGACATTAAAAGCACAGACAAGAGGCAGTTCAGATTAGGTCCTATCACTGTGGAAGTGGGTCAGTTCCCCAGAGGGAATGACCTGAACAGGAGGATGTAAGGCAGAGTAGGCCCTGCAACAAACCAGCCTATTTCCTCTACTCTTCCTCGCCTGACAGACTAGGAAGACTCTCCCAGCTTTGGCTAAGTCTCCTGGCCTGTGGGCTGGGGGGGGGGGGCTTGTGTAAAGAAATGGCTCCCTGTTGCAGTTACCCCCCACTTTTTGCCTGATACTGATGCTGACTTGACTGAGAAGTGTGCCGGGACCCTGCTAACCAGGCCCCAGCACCAGTGTTCTTTCACCTAAAATGTACCATTGTCTCCACAATTGGCACAACACTGGCACCCAGGTAAGTCCCTTGTAACTGGTACCCCTGGTACCAAGGGCCCTGATGCCAGGGAAGGTCTCTAAGGGCTGCAGCATGCCACCCTAAGGACCCCTCACTCAGCACAGACACACTGCTTGCCAGCTTGTGTGTGCTGGTGGGGAGAAAATGACTAAGTCGACATGGCACTCCCCTTAGGGTACCATGCCAACCTCACACTGCCTATGGCATAGGTAAGTCACCCCTATAACAGGCCTTACAGCCCTAAGTCAGGGTGCACTATACCACAGGTGAGGGCATAGGTGCATGAGCACTATGCCCCTACAGTGTCTAAACAAAACCTTAGACATTGTAAGTGCAGGGTAGCCATAAGAGTATATGGTCTGGGAGTCTGTCAAAAACGAACTCCACAGCTCCATAATGGCTACACTGAATACTGGGAAGTCTGGTACCAAACTTCTCAGAATAATAAACCCACACTGATGCCAGTGTTGGATTTATTAAAAAATGCACACAGAGGGCATCTTAGAGATACCCCCTGTATTTTACCCAATTGTTCAGTGCAGGACTGACTGGTCTGTGCCAGCCTGCTGCTGAGAGACGAGTTTCTGACCCCATGTGGTGAGGGCCTTTATGCTCTCTGAGGACAGAAACAAAAGCCTGCTCTGGGTGGAGGTGCTTAACACCTCCCCCCTGCAGGAACTGTAACACCTAGCAGTGAGCCTCAAAGGCTCAGGCTTCGTGTTACAATGCCCTAGGGCACTCCAGCTAGTGGAGATGTCCGCCCCCTGGACACAGCCCCCACTTTTGGCGGCAAGTCCAGGAGAGATAATGAGAAAAACAAGGAGGAGTCACTGGCCAGTCAGGACAGCCCCTAAGGTGTCCTGAGCTGAGGTGACTCTGACTTTTAGAAATCCTCCATCTTGCAGATGGAGGATTCCCCCAATAGGATTAGGGATGTGACCCCCTCCCCTCAGGGAGGAGGCACAAAGAGGGTGTAGCCACCCTCAAGGACAGTAGCCATTGGCTACTGCCCTCCCAGACCTAAACACACCCCTAAATTCAGTATTTAGGGGCTCTCCAGAACCAAGGAACTCAGATTCCTGCAACCTAAGAAGAAGAGGACTGCTGAGCTGAAAAACCCTGCAGAGAAGACGGAGACACCAACTGCTTTGGCCCCAGCTCTACCGGCCTGTCCCCCCCCTTCTGAAGAAACTGCTCCAGCGACGCTTTCCCCAGGGACCAGCAACTTCTGAATCCTCAGAGGACTGCTCTGTTCTAGAAGGACCAAGAAACTCCTGAGGACAGCGGCCCTGTTCACCCAAGACTGCAACTTTGTTTCCAAAGGAGCAACTTTAAAACAACTGTGTTTCCCGCCAGACGCATGAGACTTGCAACTCTGCACCCAACGCCCCCGGCTCGACTTGTGGAGAACAAACACTTCAGGGAGGACTCCCCGGCGACTACGAGACCGTGAGTAGCCAGAGTTGCCCCCCCTGAGCCCCCACAGCGACGCCTGCAGAGGGAATCCCGAGGCTCCCCCTGACCGCGACTGCCTGACTCCCAGATCCCGATGCCTGGAAAAGACCCTGCACCCGCAGCCCCCAGGACCTGAAAGATCGGAACTCCAGTGCAGGAGTGACCCCCAGGAGGCCCTCTCCCTTGCCCAGGTGGTGGCTACCCCGAGGAGCCCCCCCCTTGCCTGCCTGCATCGCTGAAGAGACCCCTTGGTCTCCCATTGATTCCAATTGAAAACCCGACGTGTGTTTGCACACTGCACCCGGCCGCCCCGTGCTGCTGAGGGTGTACTTTCAGTGCTTACTTGTGTCCCCCCCGGTGCCCTACAAAACCCCCCTGGTCTGCCCTCCGAGGACGTGGGTACTTACCTGCTGGCAGACTGGAACCGGGGCACCCCCTTCTCCATTGAAGCCTATGCGTTTTGGGCACCACTTTGAACTCTGCACCTGACCGGCCCTGAGCTGCTGGTGTGGTAACTTTGGGGTTGCTCTGAACCCCCAATGGTGGGCTACCTTGGACAAAAACTTGAACCCCGTAGGTGGTTTACTTACCTGCAAGAACTAACAATTACTTACCTCCCCTAGGAACTGTGAAAATTGCAGTGTCTAGTTTTAAAATAGCTATATGTGTTTTATTTGAAAAGTATATATGCTATTGTGATTATTCAAAGTTCCTAAAGTACTTACCTGCAATACCTTTCATTCAAAGTATTACATGTAAAATTTGAACCTCTGGTTCTTAAAATAAACTAAGAAAATATATTTTTCTATACAAAAACCTATTGGCCTGGAATTGTCTCTGAGTGTGTGTTCCTCATTTATTGCCTGTGTGTGTACAACAAATGCTTAACACTACTCCTTTGATAAGCCTACTGCTCGACCACACTATCACAAAATAGAGCATTAGTATTATCTCGTTTTGCCACTATCTTACCTCTAAGGGGATCCCTTGGACTCTGTGCATACTATTCCTTACTTTGAAATAGTGCATACAGAGCCAACTTCCTACAGGCACCCACTAACTGAAACCTACCACTAGGATCCCATGCAACCCAAAAATAATTGTTGTCACGCTCACTGTACTCATCCCCTTGTGGCTGCTGTGCTGCCCTCAAGCGCCCACCCAGCTCTGGGTAGGCTACCGCCAGTATGCAGGCCATCAGGGGGGTCAGGTTCCGACAGGCACCCCGCCCTCGTTGGGAGGCCATCCCCAGCTGGGCCTCCGCGGTCTTCCGGGCCCAGCGTCTCAGGTCCTCCCACCTATTCCTACAGTGGTGCTCCGCCTGCTATAGACCACCAGGGTCTGCACGTTCTTGGCGATGTCACGCCACAGTCCCTTCTTCTGATGGACACTTACCTGCAGAGGTAATACAGACTGGAGGACACCATTAACCATACAATCCAGCCAATCACACATATGGCCCAAAAATACAATTTCCATCTCCATTGGAACACACATCACCTGGAGCACTGCATGTACAATACCACCAGACATATCCCCCACCCAAATTACACACTACTAGCACACGCATCTCCATGCAACCTTGTCACATGCATCATGCCCATGATGTACTCACCGGTTGGTTTGAAGGCCCATACAGGGGTAGGACCCCATCCACCAGGTGCTCTAACTCCTCTGAAGTGAAGGTAGGGGCCCTTTCCTATCGTGGCTCCTGACCCCTGTGAGGAATGCCAGGACAGGGGCTGAGAATCGGTATAATGATGCACATAGGTGAACCAGGAGGATTATAGAACGTACCATTGAACTCCTGAATGCCTACATCTGACAGGTGGATCCCTGTGCTACTCCCCTGAGAAGGTTTGCAAGATAGTTGTTAAATGCTGCATGTTGCATGTTGCACAACCTGGCCCTCAGGTGATATGTGCCTTATCTGCAGGAGGAAGAGATTGGAAATGCCCTTGTGGCAGAACATCAGTTATACAGCAGTACTTCCAATGACACACAGGTGAGACAGTGGAACTAACCATTCCTCTGATTATTTATCCTTTCAGTGTTGTTGTATCATGATGGCAGTCAATTCCTTTCCATCCCAACTGACTGTCACCTATGCCTTCTCATTTTGCAGATGTTGGTGTTATTACTACTGTGTACTGATGTGATGTCTACAGACAGCTACAGGTCATTATTTGTATGCTATCACAGAGTTCAGGTCATTTGCACAAGATGTAAGTGTTACCATGATTGCACATTTTCTCAACATAAAGCACCATCACTCAAGTTGTGTTCAAGGTTGTTTATTGTAGTGACATTTATAAATGGAATAGTGCAATGGAATGGGTGATGGTAGAGGTAAGTCCAGGGTATTGGTCCAGTGTGTTTGTAGCACAGGTCCAGTGTCCAAGGGGCCATAGGAAGGGGAGCATAGGTAGTTCAAAGTGACAGAATGGGACACAAGGGGGGCATTCAGGAGGGTCTCATTTCCTGGTGGTGGTCTTGGTCTTGGCAAGTGTCTTTGGCATCTGTCTGGGTTGCAGGGACCGTTTGTGGGGTGGTTCACCTTCTGCAGAGGGAGGGGTACTGGTGGCCTGTGGGTCCTGTGGCAGGGCCTCCTGCCCACTAGCTGCAGCAGATGTGGTGGGCTGTTCAGTTGACTGTCTAGGGGAAGGGGCACGCTGGTTTGCTGTATATTCCCTCATTATGTTGGCCATGTCAGCCAGCACCCCTGCTATGGAGACCATGGTGGTGTTGATGGCCTGCAAATCTTTCCTGATCTTCTCATGGTGTACCTCCTGCAGCCGCTGGTTCTCCTGCATGATTTCAAGAATCTGGTCCATCTTGTCCTGGGATTGTTGGTAAGTCCCCAGGACATTAGTGAGTGCCCGCAGGACAGTCGGTACCCTGAGCCTGTCTGCCCCCTGGCACTCAGCTGTCCTCCCAGTGTCCCTGTCCCACTGTGCCTGTGTCCCCTGAATGGTGTGCCCACTGCCACTGACCCCAGGACCCTGATTGTCTTGCTGTGAAGTGTGGACTGAGGCCCCTGTACAGGTGGGCACACTGCTGATTGACGTGGCCTTGAGACAGAGGTGTGGGGATGTTGGGTGGGTGCTGTGGTGTTGGATACTGAGGGGGAGGCTCTGTGGTGGACTGGGAGTGGGCTGGTGTGGCCGACTGACCAGTGGTCCCTGATGAGCCAGGTAGTTCATCCAGATGCCAGAGTTACTGTCATCACTGGGGGCATCTTCAGTTGGGGGACTGGATAGCCGTGGCACCTCCTCGCCGCTGGGATTGGCTGGGGCACCTGTGGGGATGTAAGTGATGTATTATGCTTCATGTCTGTGACATATTGTACATCCCCAGCTTCCCATATATCGTTGCTGTTGCCCTAACACCTTTGTTTGTGTATGGTGATGTATTGTGTGATTGTTAGTTCTTCATGCTGTGCATACATAGGTGGTGGGTGTACATGTAGGGCTGGGAGGGCTGTACATGCAGTGGGTATGGCATGCAGTGCTTGGCATTGGGGTTAGTCATATGTGTAGGTGCACTATGTGGGATGGAGTCGAGTGATGGGAGTCAGGGGGAGGGGTTAGATGACATGCAGGTATGGGGGGATGATAGGTCATAAATGTTGACTCACCAGTGTCCAGTCCTCCGGCTACTCCAGTGAGTCCCTCAGGATGCAGTATTGCCAAGACATGCTCTTCCCATGATGTCAGCTGTGGGGGAGGAGGTGGGGGTCCAACGCTAGTTCTCTGGATGGAGAGCCGGTGCCTTGCTGCCATGGAACGTACCTTTCCCCATAGTTTGTTCCACCTCTTCCTGAAGTCATCCCTTGTTCTTGGATGCTGTCCCACAGCGTTAACCCGGTTCACAATTCTCCGCCATAGCTCCATCTTCCTTGCAATGGAAATTTGCTGTACCTGTGCTTCAAACAGCTGTGGCTCTACCCTGACTATTTCCTCCACCATGACCTGCAACTCCTCATCTGTGAAACAGGGGTGCCTTTGTGGGGACATGGGTGTTGGGTGGTGTGTGTTGTGCATGTGCATGTGCAGTGCGTATTGAATAATGTGGTGGGGTGTGGGGTGCGTGACAGATGGCTTGGTGTTAGTGGTGTGTGTAGATGTGTCTGTGATTTGCGTGTCTCTCTGTGGCTATTGTATGCGTTCATAAAGGATTGTGGGTTATATGGGTGTGTGTTTTATAGTGCTGTTGGTTGGTGGGTGTGGTGTGTGTATTAGTGTCAGATGTGTGTTTTTGTTATTGGCCAATGTTGTATTGTATTGTTTTTGGGTGGCCATTCTGACCGTGCTGGTGTGTACCGCCAACGGTTTACCGCCGTTAAATGTCCACCGTGGTGATTTGTAGGTCATAATGTGGAGGGCATTGTTTTGTTGACGTGACGGCGTACCAACCCTTTGCCACTTACCTTCGGTCTGGGAGATATGTGTTTGTGGCTGTATTCTGTCAGTTTAGTGTGTGTCTTAATATGGCAGATGGATGTTCGCTTTGGTGTCCGTCACCGTGACCGTAAGCGGGATTTACCGCCAATGTCATAATGACCTCCTCTATCTGTTCAGTTGCCATCCCCTCCCCAAATTCCGTAAGCTTGTTCAGAATGTCTCCCCACAATTGTAAGTCTTCCTCCAAATTATCATCAGTGTGCACTTCCCTCATTCACCTCTCTTCTGCTAGTGCCCACAATCCCTCACATGGTTTTGCAAGGATGCATAGGTAGGGTCTCTTGGGCAGAGCCAGTGTACTGCTAGTCGGCATTTACCTAACACCAGTTCCAGAAAGGCAAATCTATATCTGATCCTCCCTCTCTTTGGGCGTGGTATGAGCCCCAGCATGCAGTGACTAGGAATATTTTCTATAGCTTTGTTGACAACCTTTTTTAAGGTTGTCGCCACCTTCAACCATAACGCTTGTATAGGACCGCACCCCCAGGTAATGCGTGGGATTGTGGCTCTAGTGGCATTACACTGAATACAAGCTTTTTTGTGTATTCTTTCCGGTGTGAGATATGTGCAGTGCAAAATGGTTAAGTGGATCAATTTAAATCTCACAATATTCGCTATGTGCTGCACTTGCACACATTTTCTTTCCATTCCTTCTCTGTTAATGGCTCGGGCAACTCTTCATTCCATCGCTGCCTAGTAGTCAATGAGGTTTTTTTGTTTGTCTGCCTTTAGTGTTTTATAGACTAAAGGTATGAAGTGTTGTGTCTGGGTGATCTCCAGCAGTGTATTTATGTTATTGCTGGTCTTGGGCATATCCTGGAAGAATGGCCATAATTATTTTGCTGTTTCCACCAGTATAGCAAACCGTACCAACTGTCCTTTTCCTACACTGAATATCTCTCTAGCTTCCGCAAATTGTTAAAAATGGGGTCCCTGGTTGGCAGTCAGTTTGCACTGTGTTCAAGTAGGGACCCTCACTCTAGTCAGGGGAAGGGAGATACACAGCTCAGATAACCCCTGCTCACCCCCTTGCTAGCTTGGCACAAGCAGTCAGGCTTATCTCAGAGGCAGTGTGTAAAGTATTTGTACAAACACACACAGTAACACAGTGAAAGCACCACAAAATGACTCAAAACCAATTTAGAAAAAATATATATAATTATCTAAATCAAACAAGACCAAAATGACAAAAATCCAACATACAGAAGCAAAGTTATGAATTTTTAAAGATTAAAATTAAATATAGCGCTTAGGAACACAAATGCTTAATTTTAGGGTTATTGGGGCATCATGGCGGAGTCGTTTCCAACAATCCCACGCCAATGGTGCTGGTCACAAAGTCACACGGACCCCCGGTACAGTACCACGGGGAACTAAGAAAGAAGCTGGTGTACAGAGTCAGGGAGGAGAGGCGTCACTGGATTTGGTGCGGCGTTGGTTCCTTACTATGGAGCAGGGGAGGAGATGCATCATTGATGCGAAGTGTAGGTTCCTTACACTATGACAGGGTCGATGTCTGGTGGGTCAAAATGCAGTAGGGTGACCTCATGGGGTTGGGGTCACGCCACTGGACTGCTGGTGCAGTGGCGGAGGCAGATGTCACAGATGTCGGTGACACGCACTCGAGACTCACAAAGTCACGGGACATCAGCGGGGCTGCAGCGGTGTCAGGCCTGCAATGTCAGCAGGGTCATTGCACTCCAGCAGCGACCACAGCTACGGTTGTAGGGGATGTCACGGTCTCAAGCAGTGGCTTCGGTCATGGCTTCGTCCGGAGTCAGTGCATTGGTATTACTTGTGTTTCAAACAACTTTCAATCCCAGGGGCCCAGAGACTGGAGTGAGCACCACCTGGCGAGCTAGGATCCACAGCAAGTAGACACAAAGGGTGGTAAGTGAAGTCTTTGCTGCCCCGAGACTGCTTAACAGGAGGCAAGCTCTCTCCAAGCCCTTGGAGACACTTCACAGGCAGAATTGTAGAAAGCGGAGTCCAGTCCTTTTCCTCTTAGGCAGAAGCAGCAGCAGCAGCAGGCCAGTACAGCAAAACAACAGGCAAAGTGGCAGGTTCTCCTCAAGCATCAAACTCTTCTCCTTGGCAGAGATTTCTCTTGGTCCAGAAGTGATCTGGAAATCTCGGGTTTTTTGGTCAACTACTTATACTCATTTCTGCCTTTGAAGTAGGCAAACTTCAAAGGCAAGTCTCTGTTGTTCACAATATCATGCCTTGCCCAGGCTTGGCCCCAAACACACTCAAGGGAGTTGGGGTCTGCATTGTGTGAGGTCAGGCACAGCCCTTTTAGGTATAAGTGTCAGCTCCTCCCTCTCCACTCTAGCCTAGTAGATTCATCAGGATATGCAGGGCACTCCCCAGCTCCGTTTGTGACACTGTATAGTAGAATTCACAAACAGCCCAGCTGTCAATCTGACCCAGTTGTGGATTACACAAGCAGGCAGAGGCACAGAAGTGTTAAGCAACAAAATACCCAGTTTTTAAAAGTGGCATTTTTAAACAGACAATGTGAAAAACAACTTTTACCAAAAGATGTATTTTTAAATTGTGAGTTCAGAGACCCCAAACTCACATCTCGATCAGCTCCCAATGGGCAACTGCACTTAAAAGATATATAAAGGTAGGCCCCATGTTATCCTATGGGAGAGATAGGCCTTACAACAGTGAAACACAAATTTGGCAGTATTTCACTATTAGGACATGTAAAACACATCAGTACATGTCCCACCTTTTACATGCACTGAACCCTGCTCATGGGGCTACCTAGGGCCTACCTTAGGAGCAACTTACATGTAGTAAAAGGAAAGGTTTAGGCCTGGCAAGTGGGTACACTTGCTAGGTGAAATTGGCAGTGCAAGACCTCACACACAGACATTTCAGTGACAGGTCTGGGACATGTTTATAAGGCTACTCATGTGGGTGGACATTCAGTGCTGCAGTCCCACTAGTAGCATTTGATTTACAGGCCCTGTGCACCTTTAGTGCACTTTACTAGGGAATTACTAGTAAATCAAATATGCCAATCATGGATAACAAATCACCAATACAATTTAGACAGAGAGAACTTGCACTTTAGCTCTGGTTAGCAGTGGTAAAGTGTCCAGAGTATCAAAACCAGCCAAAACGAATTACAGCACTGGGTCAAAAAACAGGAGGTCAGAAGCAAAAAGTATAGGGAAACCACAATAAGAGCTGCCAGGTCTAACATGTGTCCCCTCCAGGTGAAAGTTGGGAGAACGACCTAAACCCTTGGGAGTTCTCTTCACCAAGATGGAAAAATCTGGAAAGACCATCAGCGTTGGTGTGGTCTGTTCTGGGGAGGTGTTCCACTGTAAAGTCCATTCCCTGTAGGGATATGGACCACTTCAACAGTTTATGATTCTCACCCCTCGTCTGCATGGCCATCTGAGGGGCCTGTGGTCTGTTTGATTCTGTAAGTGAGTCCCAAACAAGTAGAGTCTTAGCTTCTTCAGTGCCCAGCCCACAGCAAAAGCTTCACTTTCTATTGCGCTCCACTTCGGTTCCCTGGGAAGTAACCTCCTACTGATGAAAGCTACAGGTTGGTCTAGGCCCTCTTCATTCAGGTGGGAGAGCACAGCTCCCACACCATGCTCTGAAGCATCTCTCTGCACCACAAACTTTTTGGAAAAGTCAGGAGCTTTGAGCACTGGGGCTGTGTACATGGCCTTCTTCAGAGTGTTAAAAGCAGTCTGGCACACCTATGTCCAGATCACCTCACGGGGCTGCTTCTTGGAAGTCAGCTCTGCCAAAGGGGCAACAATGGTGCCATACCCATTGACAAATCTCCTGTAATACCCGGTGAGTCCTAAGAAGGTCCTCACCTCAGTCTGAGTCTTGGGGGGTGCCCAAGCCATAATGGTGTCAATCCTTGACTGTAGGCACACCACCAATCTGCTCCCTACCTGGTGTCCCAAGTACACCGCAGAACCCTGCCCCATTTGGCACTTACCGCCTTAATGTGAAGCCTGCCCTTTGCAGGGCCTTCAACACTTCCTGGAGGTGGCGCAAGTGGTCCTTCCAGGTCGAGCTGAAGACAGCAATGTCGTCTAGGTAGGCGGCACTGAAGCTCTCCAACCCCGCTAGGACCTGGTTGACCAGCCTGTGGAAGATAGCAAGGGCATGACACAAAGCTGGTAGTGTTGAGGACACCGACCTCTTTTTTGCCCCCTCTGTCAAGGCAATCTGCTAGTACCCAGACATCAGATCTAACTTGCTGAGAAACTAGGCAGATCCCAACTGGTCACTGAGCTCTTCAGCCCGGGGATGGGGTGTGTATCAGTCCATGTGACAGCATTGAGCCCCCTGTAGTCAACGCAGAACCTAAATTCAGGTGTGACACCAGGTGGAGCAGCCTCGGGGACTAGAACCACAGAACTGGACCAAGGACTGTTGGAGTGCTCAATCACCTCTAACTCCAGCATCTTAGAGACTTCCTCCTTGACATATAGACTATACCCAGAGCCAATATCGTGGGTGGCCCAATGGGTGCCCCAAGAGATGAGTGAGAACAGGAAGGCAGACTGACCCAGTAACTGGCGACAGTCCCTCTGCTGTTCTAGGGTCAGAGTAGGGGAGAGGTTCACACCCCCCTACTGACCCATCCTGCTCTTTGGCAGACAGGAGGTGGGAGAGAGGTTTACTCTCCTCTTCCAACCCATCTTCTGTGACCAAGAGCATGGTCAACTCAGACCTCTCAATGTGTGGTTTGAGGCGACTCACGTGTAATACCCTTTAAGGGTTCCTAGGAGTCTGCATGTCCACCAAGTAGAGGACACTACTTTTTCACTCCTTCACCTCAAATGGCCCAGACTAACATTCTTGGAGAGCACGGAGCTCTAATGGGGGGATTACCCACACTTTCTGACCAGGCTGAAATTCAACCAGAGTGTTATTCTGGTCAAACCAGCGTTTCATGTCTTCCTTGCTAGCTTCCAGCTTCCAGATTCTCTTGGGTGAGGTGCTGGAAGCTGGCTGTCTGGTTTCTGAAGGCCAGCATTTAACTGAATACATCCTGGGGGGGCTTTCTGGGAGCTTACTCCTGGCCCTTTGTCACTAAACTGAGAGGCCCTCTCACAGGGTGTCCATGCCGAAGTTCAAAGGGGCTGAAGCCAACCCCCTTCAGTGGTACCTCCCTGTAGGCAAACAACAGGCATGGTAACATGACATCCCACTTACGTCTCATGGGTTCAGAGAGACCCATCACCATATGCTTTCCATATAGCCTTCATGTACAATGACATGAAATTGGTACCCCGGTCAGATACCACCTCCTTGAGGAAACCCAGAAGGGTAAAGATCCCCATCAGTGCCCTGGCCACTGTGGGTGCAGGCACTGTGCACAGGGGATAGCTTCCGGGTACCGGGTGGCATATTCCACCAGGACCAGGATAAACCTGTTGCCCATGGCTGTCTTTGGATCCACCTGCTCTAAAGGGGTGCTCACGACAGGAAAGAGATGAAGAGGAGCCTGAACCTCTTCCCAGATTTACCACTTGCCTGGCAGGTCTGACAAGTCCTGCACCAGGCATCTGAGTGCTTTCTTATTTGAGGCCAATAAAAGTGGGTGACAAGCCTGTCAAAGGTCTTGCCTTGCCTCAAATGGCCTGCCAGTGGCACATCATGAGCCAGACCCAGTAGGAAGGGTCTGAAACACTGGGGTACCACCAGCACATGGGCTCAGCCACCTTAGGCGCACTAGACAGGTCATTCTCCCAGTAAAGTAGGTGAGTTCCAGAGGTGTCACCAGCTGCCTGGGCTTTGGCCTATTTCCGAACACCCTCAAGGATGGAGCATGTTTTCTGCCCTGTGCAGAACTCTTCCCTGGTGGCACCTCCTTCCTCCTGCCGTGGGTCAGCTCAGGCAGGTCCCCTAGTTCAGCCACCTCTTCCCCTGTAGGTTCCGGGATGTCCCCCTCAGGTTCAGCCTCCTCCTGGACTGTGGGAATTTCAGGAACAGGTTTCCAAGGCCTCCTGCCCCTTCCTTTCTTGACAGGCACCTGTGCACCTGTCTTAGGCTCTAGGCCCTCTTGACTACCCTCTCTGGCGGCCATGGACTGTGTGGTCATGCACATCCACTCTGGCAATCCTAACATTTCCAAATGGGACCTGAGCTCCACCTCCTTCCAGGCAGTATGCTCTAGGTCATTCCCTATCTGACAGTCAACAGGCATGGAGGGACTCACAGCTATCCTGAAGCAACCTGAGACCCCCCCATTCAAAGGGAATCTGAGCTATCAAGCATTGGTAGCTCAGGTTCCTTGGTGTCTACGCTGCACCCTAGTGGACCACATTAGGGACTACCTGCTCTTGAGACATCAGATGACAGTGGGCTGGGTCATACTGGCACTGGTGCCTCTAAGACCCTCCACCCGCCTCCCATTGATGGTCACCCACTACCTGCACTTCTTTGTATTATCAGTCATGAGGGTTCTCTGGACCATCTCACCCTCACCCAGGGAGACTAGGGTTAACTCAGCTGGCTCCCCACCACTAACTGGGGTCAACTCCTCCTCAAGCCCAACACTGCTCCCTCCGCCATGTGTCTGCCCACCGGTGTGGGGCAGTGCTCACTTTGGACACTTGTGACTCCCTCTAATGTGCCCTTCCTGACCACAGGCAAAGCACATGATGGGCCTCTTCCATGCAGGCTTACCTGAAGGGAACTAACTCTTCTTCTCAAGAAGGGGCTGGGAATCCTTACCCAGGGAACTAGATTTGGGCCCTTTAGAGAACACCTTGCTTTTATCCTTGTCCCCCCCCCTCCTTCTGTTGTTGGGACCCTGCCCACCCTTGTCAGAGTCTCCCCCATACAACTTCTTGTGGACCCTGGAACTAACCTAACGGTCTGCCTCCTGAGCAAGCTTCCTGAGTTCAGTAAGCCTGCTGTCAATCAAGTGCTGGCACAGATCTGGAAAACACAGACTAGACAAGTGCTCCCACACAAACAAATTGTAAAGCCCCTGGTAATCTGTTACCTCACTGCCCTTCACCCAACCATCCAGTGCTCTGCAAGATAAATCCACACACTCAATCCAGCTCATTCAAGCTCAGCTCCTGAGCTAAATGCATTTTATCATTTTACATGGCAATTCTCTCTTTTTCCATAGTGACTTTCTTTCTTCTCCTCCCTCCTTGTCCTAGCCAGATCCCTTTTATGTTTGAGCCTTTCCATATCCAGTTGGTACTTCCTTGTTTTACTGCCTATCCTCGAGTTCCTTCTGGGTCAGTCCTTTGGAAGACACAGAGCTGCCTGCCCTGGAGAACCTCTCTCCAGGCAGACCTTGGTTGTCCAATATCATGGATAGTTTGCACCTCCACCTCCCCAGTGCCGTTCTCCTCCTCAGTGGGACATAAGCCTCCTTTTCTGCCAGCCAGACCCTAAGCACCTTTTGCAGCTCCTCCTTTTTAGTGAGGCTTTTAATTGGACACTTAAACTTCCTGCAGAACTTTTTGAGTTGAGGCACTGTATAGGCTTCCAGCCTCTCCTGCTCAAACACTACTTCTACAGCTCCAACTGATGGCTCACCAGACTGAGACATGATTGTGAGATGGTTCAACAAAGGTGCAAAGTTCAGAAGGCAGGAAAAATCGAAAAACAGGCACAATAAAAATAATTCCAAGGAAAAACAGTATGTGGTTGTGTAATGATCTGCAATAAAACTGTATGTCAAATACAAATACAAGTCCTAACCTCACCCCTGATCACCAATGTCAGAAATGAGGTCTCTGGTTGGCAGTCAGTTTTCACTCTGTCCAAGCAGGGACCCTCACTCTAGGGAGATACACAGATCAGATAACCCCTGCTCGCCCCCTTGGTAGCTTAGAACAAGCAATCAGGCTTATCTCAGAAGCAATGTGTAAAGTACTTGTACAAATACACACGGTAACAGTGAAAATACCACAAAAGGACTCGACACCAGTTTAGAAAAATAGTTCATATTTTTTGAAAATCGAGGAAGACCAAAATGACAAAAATCCAACATACAGAAGCAAACTTATGAATTTGTAAAGATTAACAGTAATTAACTTATCTCCAGGTACAAAATGGCTCAGTGTGGTGCACCCCCACTTCATCCCATATTTTCAGCAATATGTTCTGTTGGATCTGGCATAAGGGCTCTAACCATTGCAAGGGAAGAGCTCTATAGTACGGGCCTGCTTGAAGACCGTTATACTGTCATTTTTCTCACTCTGTGACTCTCTGAGCTATATATGAGAATCCCGCATGCTGATTCGGCCCTTTATTAGACGCACTGTTAATGTTTTGGTTTATATTCCCCCTATTAATAGTCATTTCTTCCAATTCCCTGCATCTCAACACCACATCGTTGCATATTGGAGCTGAGTGGCGAGGTAATAATGCTCCATGTCTGGCAGGCAGAAGCATCACTCCTCCCTGTCTCTTTTTAATATTGCCAACTGGACTCTGCTTCCTTTACCCATCCACACTAATGAGATCAGCAAACTATCTAAGTACAGGAAAGTAGTCCTAGGGACTGGACTTAGTGAATGTTGGAGTGTATAGAGGCATTGTGGGAGAAATATCATGGTTGCTACCGCCACCCCTCCAATCACCACAAGTGGCAGTGTATTCCAGAATCGGACCGAGCTGCATAGGCTCTGCACTATCCCCATGTATTCCCATGCTGTAATCATATTGTTGCTGCTCAGTGCACGCCAGCCTAATGCCCAAGCTGTCTGTTTCTCACCTCAAACCCAGGCCTGATAGCTCCCCTGCCTTCCTATTCGCCAGCGAAGTCAACGGGAATAGTACGTATTTCTCCTGATCGTACGAAGTTGTGACACCTCTTCAAGCCACTATAGCTCTTCCAATAATTGGTGGGACTGATGTATCAGGGTGAGTCAAATACACCAGGGTATCATAGGCGTACATTGACACCGCATGATTTGTTGCTTCCATATACATTCCACAGGGTCCCAGTGTTTCCTGCAGTATTGCCACCAAGGACTCTCCAGGGTAAATTGTAATGGTGAAAGTGGACATCACTGCTTCGTAACCCTCTCCACTAACCAACTATGGGAGACCACACCGCCAGACCTTGGGTAAATGCCAACAAGCAAAACAAACAAACCCAGGACTGAAACTGTGGTCTAAAACTATCCTCTTCAGCAGTGCAAACATAAAAGCCCAGTCCAGGGTGTTAACTGCCTTTTCTATGTCCAAGGCGACCAGCACCCCTCCGTTTCCATGCCCTTAGTCTCATGCATCATGAGTCGTCTCATGTTCACATGAGTGTCAGGTCCCGGAATGTAGTTGCACTGGTCCTCATGTACCAGTGTTTCCACCACTCAATTGAGTGTGTTAAAAACAACTTTAGCCAGAATTTTAGTGTAGACATTGATCATGGAGAGGGAATCTGGCAGGCTGACTCGTCCCCTATATTAGCCTCGGAGTCTCTGTCCAGTGTGGGGATTGTGGATTGTCTCATGAAGGCAGGTAATCTGCCCATTTGTCTGGCTTCATCGGAGACATTAAGGAGCTGATCAATCAATTTCCCTAGGAATATGACATAGAACTCTTTTGCCAACCAGTCCATCCCTGGCTCTTTCCCAAAGACATACCCTGAATAGCCTCTGATAGCTTCTGACTGCTAATTTTTATCTAGTCTAGTACCTGACCCTGGGAGATCCTTGGTATTCACACATTGCCTTGAGATGTGGAGCCCGCGGTCTCCTATACACTTCTCTGTGAGACCTTCAGAGGGCCTCATTAACAACCTGCTGAGTTACTGGCCTTGCTTGGTCCACATCTGGGATTTGGCCTTTCATATTTTAACACCCAGGCCAACATTCAGCTCGATTTGTCACCCTCTGCATGGAGTCGTTGGTAGTAGTCTGTGCGTCTCACCCTGTCAAGTATATCCCAGGTCTCACCTACCATATGCTGGGTATCCAGAATAGCTATGGCCATGATGCCCTTCCTCTGTATATCAGCCAAGCGGTCCTCTGTTCTCCGCAAGTTGTTTTGTAACTGCCAGCATAGCCCTTAAACAGTTCTCAAGTACTTCCCCCCTAAGCACCACAGTGAGGGCCTCCCATTCCATCCCACTTCATTCTGTTAACTCCCAATTACTTCGATGTCTATGGCTTCCCCTATAAAAGCGGGGTCATCAAATGCGTCTGGATTCAGACGCAATATGGTGGTGTTGTGCACTGCGGAGTGGTGGAGAATTCTTTAGTGTGTGGATGCAAGACCCTCCAAATGTCCCTTCAGTCCATGTCTTCCATCATCTACCTAAGTCAGCCCGGCACCCCTGTAAGCCTCCCTTCCCACTAATGTCCAGCTGTGATTTTGCATGAGCAGCGGCTATAGTATGTGTCCTATTGTGTGACCTGTGCTGCGTACTCCTCCTTCCCTTCCTGAGTAAACACCATATGAAACCTGCAAATTTTGTTTCCCCAAGTTGCCATCTGCTTTATCGGGCAGCATAAACTCCTCCTTAGAACAGCTTTGCCTTTAAAACATAGAACAGTTCTAATAAGTACTGTGGTCTCAGTTTATACTTAGGTGGAAAGGTGTGGGCGCCGGGGTACCCTCCAGCCTCAGGAGTGGTAGGCTGCTCTCTGGAGATCAGCCCGCAGCAGCCCTGTTACTCCAGGGGAAAGTAAAGTATAGCAAAAGGTCCAATATCGTCTCCCCACCCTGCAGCCCCAACTCCCTCCTGTTGTAGGTGGCCACTGTGCTCATGCGGTTTATGTAGTATGATGGTCTCACCCAGTCTCTGCAGGAATTGCCAGTCTATAGTGTTAGATGGGCTGTTAGATTGTCGATGTGTTACTGGCCAGGTAACTGTTCCCACCTTCACCTCCTGGTATAAGGCCGATAACCCCCATGTCTGTCAGTCTGCAGAAGGGCCTTCTTTCGTCTCTGAGTACACCCGTGAGGCTGAGTCCACCAGTGTTTCGGTCCCAGTATGCCGTCCTGCTGTACCCCCATCCGGTTGTTAGTGCCTGCCCTAGCATTTGGTCTCCCGGAACTGACTACTCTGCCTCCTGTATGTTAGTGCCTCTTCTGCCCACATGGCCTTCTTGTGTGGATGCATGCATCAGAAACTCCCCACATTCCAGCCAGTCCCAGGCTGCCTCTGGTGTACTGAAGAAGTAGACCCTCATCTGGTGCAATACCTTGAGCTTTGCCATGAAGAAGAACATATATTTCAAGTTCATGGCCCTGAGTTTAGCTTTAATTGCAAGAAAGGATTTGTGTAGGCCTGGACTTTCTGTGTATAATCCGGAACACCCTGATGATGTGTTTCTTGAGTTTGACTACTCTGGTTTTTCTGAGCCATTGGAGTAGAGTATCTCTGTCCTTATAATTAAGGATTCAGGCTATGAAGGCCCTGCGTGGAGCCCTGCCGATGGCACCGGTGCCAGCACACGGTGCATCCTCTCAATGGTGAACATCCAAGATAGGCCTTCAAGTTACACCACTTGTTGGATCCACTTCTCTAAAACTACTCCGTGGTTGGGCCCGTTCCTGGAAGCCCACAAAATGGAGGTTATTTCTATGTGATTTGCCCTCCGCATTCCTCCACTCTGGAGTCTAGAGTGTGTGTCAGATGCAACAGCATGTGCAGGTCCTTGATCTCCTCCTGTAGGACTTCCACATTCTGATCGGCCTTCTGCGCTCTCTCTCTGACCTTGCAGATGCCCACGCTGAGCAAGTTGACTTCTATGGCTGTCTAGTCGGTTTTGTGTTCCAGGACCTTCCTTAACTGTTCTATCACTGCTAGGATCTCTGCTCCAGGGGGCTTGGTCTGTTCAGTGTGCCGCCCAGGTTGGCCCCTTCTGTAGCCTCCTGCAAGCATTTTGTTTCTCCAGTATATTGTCCTATACAAGTTTTTTGAGAGTCTCTGAGTAGTTTCTCCTTCCCATGCTATTGCGATATATATTCCTAGTTTGGGATGCATTGCTGGTTCTGTCACTATTGCAAATCTACCCTCACAAGTGACGCTCTGATTGTGGGTTGAGATCTACCCTTACAAGTAATTCTGCAGATTGTGGATTGAAACATCGGGTTGGCACTCCTCAGCCCCCTGGATTCCTCACCCCCAAGGCCCAGTCCCACCGGGGTCTGACCCATTCGCTTTGCAGAGGGGCCCCACTGTCTTCCACATTCATGAATAAAGCAGTGTGAGCAGCAGGCATGAGCCCTCTTCTGCGGGGTATCAGTCTACCCCCTTTGTGCCTTGAAGCGCAAAGTGGGCTCCCCACTGCCCCTCTCTGCCATTGACCTTCCTATCAACGGATGGTCCAACTTTCCAGTTGTAGATTCCTTCACTCCCATTGCTACACTGGTCCCACAGTTTTTAAGTGGAGGTTGAAAATTCCAGAAGGTAGGCGCCTCTGCCTATAGTGAAACGTCATCACTCAACTCTTACCCCAACCCTCCTGCACAGCATTTTGGGACAAAATGGCAACTTTCAAGTAGTCTGTGGAAAGCCCATCCTGAGGGCCTGAAGCCTCACCACTAACTGCCACAGTCACCTGGTATTTTTCCTCCAAAGCTTCAAAGGAGAGCCCATACTGTGATTGGCTTGAAAGGTGTGGCTACCCCCTTTATTCCACGTGGGATGGTTCTTCCCGCGCCTGTTAAAGTGTGAAAAGGTCATCAGCACATCTAGATTCTGTACCCACGCTTTGCTTTACCAGTAATGGGCCTAACCACTGGCAAATGGCCAGAAGGTTTTGATCCCCCAGCTAACCAGGAAAGTAATTCACTTGACCCACCAAGGTGATCCAAAGCCAGATATTTAATCATAGAGCTGGCTAACAGGATAATGAAAAAAATCAAGTGCAATAAGGAGTTCAGATATTGCAAAGTAACATTAAAGCTATACTTACGAACCATTACCTCTGTCTCTAGGCATATCTATGGCAAAACTGTACTTTGTTGCAGATGTCACCCACATGACACAATAAGATAAAGCACACCCTTTTCAATTAAGCACTACTAATGTACACTATGGTGAAAGAAATTAAACGCTTGAGAAATCTTACAGAAGTCTAACACATGTTTAATGCAAAAAGAGCCAGCAATCACCAAAATTATTTTAAGTGCAAATTGCCATTTCAATGGACCTGCACTCCACCACCTTATCAGTTGGAGCATGTCTTGCTAAACTCTATAGATTTATTCTAAGTAATAAGCAGAGGAAAGGACATGTGGTCAAACAGAAATGTCAGACAGAAGCTAACGAACAAGTGCAGGCTTTTTTCATCTGAAGAATGTGACAAGACCTTGAGAAAGAGACACAAAAAAGCTTCAGAATAACCCTACGCCTAATTGAACTGTTAAGCTAAATGTGCATTTTGCAACATAGGAGTACAAGATGGTAGTGCATTTAAAATACGTGCAAATGTTCAGTAATTCTATGGCTTTAGTGTGCTTTAAGCAGGCACAAATAATTCACAATTATTAATAAAAACAGCTAGGTATAAGAAATATGACATCCTCATTATGAATGGAAACTTACAGTATAAGGCTTGCACAAGTCCTAACCAATTCATTAAAAGGTCCCCTCTGCGACAGGCTACCTGAGCAGAGATACTGGGCTGAGTGGGACAGTAGTCCGATTCACTCATCTGACGCACCTGTGCACATGTATTTGCACATATGTTCATGTGAAACCACTGCACAGCCTCATCTCACAGCTACACAACAGCACACCTTGTATGAGAAGGTGTGGACTGCCAGCAAGCACCCACATCCATTATAACAGAGTTTACAGTGAGTAAGACTCAATTAATGAGACACAATCATAGTAGAGGTCCAAACAAATGGGTAGTCCAAATGCTGAAAAGCATGCAACTAAATGGTAGGAAGTACATTTCCTTCACTTTTGATTTGTGATCTTGTGTGATGTAGGAACTTTAAAAGTGCAGTTTGTGAATAGCATTAAGCTTAATCTTTTGTGGGTGGGTGTTTGTATTATCATATCCCTCCCTAAACCTCTCCTTACACCTCCCTAAACCACCCTTTTTGTTGGTACTGCTTCATGCCCAAGAAATCACCCTGACTACCTTGTCCTGGTGAGGTCTTGGTTTCATTGATGGTGCTGGACAGTATGCTTTCCAACTTTTTCCTTTCTCCAGCTCTACTGAGTGTCCAGTTAGTAGATTATTCCAATACACCGTTGGCAAACTTCCTCTGTACAAAGTATTTGGAGGTCAAACAAATCATAGACTTCCTAAGCTCTATATTCATATCCATAGCACATATAGAAACATAATTTTGGCACCTGATAAGTGTCCTTTGCTATTCAATAGAAACAATTTTATCAAACTTAGAATAATGAAACATTGAGCAAAAACCTGCATTGATTTGAATGTGTACATTGCAAGTTACATGCACTACTTTGCAATGGGTGCTGTTCAGCATTAGCAAAAAGAAAAAAAATATATATTTATACTGATGCTGTGCAGTATCTGTAAAAAATGTGTGATCATGTGTGTGCGTACATGCACCTGATGAATGCACGCATGCATGCGCATATGGCATGAGTCGGCTGCAAGTTTTCTATCAACCATTCCAAGATGGCAGACACCAATCTTGGAGCAGTAAATAAAAATCAAATCAGTAAATATGCAGAAAACCATATTTTCAAGAAAAAAGCAGGCCTATAAAAAAGGAACAAAAAAGATGTGCTGTGGAGGGGAGGTGTGTAGTGGTGTTGTGGGTGCTATCTGGAGGAAGAAAATCCATAGACCGACTAGAATGAAGGGAAGGGGAAGCAAACAAGGAGGTAGGATGGGGCTTACATTAAAACAGTAAAAAGAGGAGATAAGAATTGAATAACAAGCATTGGCAAAGCAAATAGGTCTCGCCAATGCCAGAGTTATTGGCTTTGAGTTAGGCTTAGAGGAGAGTGGCATGGAGTGTCATAGAGTGAAATTGCCACGAGTGGAGCTGAGTGTTGTAGAGTGGAGTGGAGTGTCGTACAGTGAAATGGCCAAGAGTGGAGTAGAGTGTTGTGTACTGGAGTGGCACAGTGTAGTGTCGGTAGAGTGGCAAACACTGGAGTGGCAATGAGTACAGTGGACTGGCGTAGAGTGCATTTGCATAGAGTGTTGCAGAGTATAGTGGAGTGGAGTGCAGTGGCATTGAGTGCAGTGGCATTGAATTCAGAGGCGTACAGTCCAGTGTTGTAGAATGCAGTAGCATAGATTAGAGTTTTGCATGGTGGAGGGGAGTGGTGCAGAGTGGAGTGGCGCAGAGTGGAGTGACAAAGAGTGGTGTAATGCAGAGAAGTGTGGCACAGAGAAGAGTAGCACAGAATAGAGTAAAGCGTCATTGAGTGTAGTGGCATAGAGTGCAGTGGTTTGGAGTAGAGTGGCGTTGTGTGGTGTAGAGTGGAATGGCATAGAGGTGAGTGATGCCGAGGGCAGTGGTACAGTGGAGACTCGAATGGCATAGAGTGCAGTGGTGCAGAGTGGTGCAGAGTAGAATAGCATTGAGTGGTGCAGAGTAGAGTATAGTGCCGTACAGTCCAGTGACATTGGCTTCAGTGGCATAGAGTGGAGTAGGGCAGAGTAGAGAGGCTTAGAGTTCAATGGCTGAGAGTGCAGTGCTGCAGAGTAGAGTGGCAGAGTGCAGTGGTTTGGAGTGGATTAGAGTGGCGTAGAGAGCAGTGGTGTAGAGTAAAGTGATGCAGAGTAGAGTGCAGTGACATAGAGTGCATTTGTATAGAGTGCATTGGCGCAGAATGCAGTGGTTAAGAGAAGAGTGGCACAGAGTGTAGTGGCATAAAGTGGTGCAGAGTGGAGTAGAGAGGCATAGTCACAGTGGCATTGATTAGATTGTTTCAGAGTAGAGTTCAGTGTCATAGAGTGGAGTGGTGCAGGGTAGAGTGCAGTAGTGCAGAGTGGCATAGAGTGTATGGGCATAGAGTAAAGTGCTGTAGAGTACAGTGGCATAGAATGCAATGGTGCAGAGTAGATTAGAGTGCCTTACAGTGGATTGGCCATAGAGTTGAGTATTACAGAGTGAAGAGCATTGAAGTAGAGTGTATTTGCTTAGAGTGCATTGCATAGGGTGCAGTATTGCAGAATGGCATAGAATATAGTGGCGTAGAGTGGAGCTGTACAGAGTAGATTGGTGTGGCCTAGACTGAGTGGTGTAGAGTGCAGTAGCAAAGACTGCAGTGGGGAACAGTAGAGTGGCAAAGAGTGCATTGGCAGAGAGTAGAGTGGTACAGGGTAGAGTAGAGAGGAGTAGCATCGAGTGGCATAGAGTTCAATGGCATAGATTGGTGTGATGCAGAGTGCAGTGGCATTGAGTGGTGTAAAGTGGAGTGGTGCAGAGTAGAGTGCAGTGGTGTGCAGTGGTGCAGAGTAGAGTGAGGTAGCGTAAAGTGGAGTGAACATTACCATTACAAACAACACATTTTAAATTGAAATGACCATTGCTTTTGCACAGATATATGGTTTTAATAATAAAACTATACAGTGCACAGACAAAAATGTGTGAAAAGTGCATCACCTAGTTTAATGATTTGTTTTGATCATATTTAAGTATGTGTTTCGAACACACTTAAAAAATACCAAAACGTGCTTCACTTGTGCGTAGTTCTCTGATTGTGAGCAGTAACAGCATGCACGTCATCCAAGCAAAGGGATGGTAAAGAAGCTATCATCGAGAGGATGGACAAGCACAAAAGAGGAAGGAAAGAAATCAATTAAGAAGCAAACAAATTAGAGTGACAAGAAGGCTAACCAATTGCAAGCAATGAGCTGGCACAAAGCTCACTGTAAGTATTTGTATTGTCAACATTAGGCCTTTCACAACAAAGAGTGAAACGATGTCTATAGGCAAGAACTAAAAGGTAAAAAAACCGAGGTACATCACCTCATTTCAGAGATGGCACTGATATAATAAAAATGTTGTGCGTGAATGTATTTTTTAAACACTGGGATAGCATCATACCTAGTAAATGTTTGCGGCCTCAACTTATATAAAAACTGACAATGATTGATTTACAAAACTTGGGAAAAGACTGAAAAATACTCACTGCAGCTTACAAAAATTGGTCGCGGAGCCGGAAACTCTAGATACATTTAACCCATTCTAAAGCTGCCTTTAACGTCACAGCGGAGTCCTCTGAATGAGGAGGGCGTGATCTACTGTGCTGGAAGCTGGTCAACGATCTAAAAGGATGCTGGCCTTGCTGCCTCTGTCCTCATCCCCCACCCGTAGATCGTCGAGGACTGAGAGAACAGCTGGTTCGCAGCTCATGTCTGGTCACAAACCAGTTGCAATGATTCTAGGGTGTGCTGGTTTTCTATATTGGCTTGTAATTGCTAGGTCACAAAGTTTCCTACAATTTGGAAGCAAATAAAAGTTGCAGGATGCAATGACAGTTGCCCCGGTGTGAAGCGTCCAGGCATGTTTCCAGCAGAGCTTAGCTAACTATTATTGTTAAGTGCTCAGGGACTGACTTACCAATTGGAAATCATTTAATAAATTGCCAACTGCTGACCCAAAACGTCTGCCATATCTTGTCCTATTTAGGAAGACCCAAATCTTGACTATATTGAGGGCTGAACCAGTGGAGGAATGTCAGTAAAGGAGAGCCGACTAACATTTGTTAGTAAGTTAATGGGTGTTCAGAAAAAGGATAATTTCAGTAACAAATGAATCTCTAATTTACTTTATCTAAAAAGAAATCCCTCAGTTCTCACGTAGAGTAGTGAGACAGACTAATTGAGTACTGTCAAAGGAGGAGTCAGACCAGCTACATTTTAAAATTATTATTTTGTTATTTTAAGCACAGTTAATTAGTTATTAATGAAATAAATATCTTTTCTGCTTTGATTGGTATTTTAAAGCTCAATAGGAGCTCAAGATATTTATATTGTTCTTCCTGCATATAGTCCATTCTCCATACCCGTTTATCTTGATGTACTTTATGTTTGAAGGTCTAAGCTCTTTAGTGAGACGTCTGCCTTTGTTCTTCTGTCTCCAGTTTTGCACTTCTTCTCTACGAAGGTTACCTTCAACGTTTACCTGATTCTATACTTAAAATACTTTAATACTCTTGCATTCGTAATGCTATTCACTAACAGCTATAAATTATCAGATATGTTTTTGTCAGATTTCAAGTTATGTTCACAACTGCCCTAACATGTTTGGAGGACTGTTTCACTGGTTGGAACCTTGACATGTATAACAAAATGGCGCAACAACCTTAACATGATGGGGTTTCCAATTGTAACAAATTCTAAAGAGAAAGGGGGATCTGAAAAGTAACCTGTGATGTGAGTTGGTGAAATATTCACATGACTGTACATTCACAGCAGCCATATCATCAAGAATGTTGCTAACTAGACAATTCCAAAATGTTGCTCTGACCACAGAATTGGACGGAACACTATTTAATTTCTGTCTGCACAACAAATCTGATTCCACAATCCCCTTCATAAGAAACAACCGTACCCCCATCCCAATCAGCAGAGAAAAATGTGTGCAATTTACCATGCCTTGAACACTGACCCCTCAAAAAAAAATTATGTTTCGCAAAACACATCCATCAACCTTCATGGCTTTTCAGCATCTATTGAGGACTGTTTAACCCAGATACCTTCAAAAACACTTCTTAGGCACAACCATCTAGACTTCATGGAGCCAAAAATAAGGAACATTCAAAACACAATCTTCAGCAATCTTTTACTATCTCACCGCTAGTCAAGCCTTTCACCTTAAACTCAACTCACTTACATCTTTTAAGCGTCTGAAGACGAATGTTTTGCAGAATCTGGAACCCAAGTCTAAAGCATCTAAACTACAGGGGGAATCATGATTAGCTGCGCACAACAAAGTATTCCCCCTTTTACCTGTAGGAGGTATTACTAACATGACAAATGGCTCTCTTTCCAAGGGAGTTCTTCCTAGGCCTTTAAAACACACTGTCACCACTCTCCTCTTGAAACAACTATCAACCAATTTCTAAGTTCCCTAATTTAGCAATATCACGTAAAGAGAATCAATCAATCAATCAAAGAAATTTATAGAGCGCGCTACTCACCCGTGAGGGTCTCAAGGCGCTGGTGGGGGGTAAAGGGGGAGGGAAGGAGAGTCACTGTTCCAAAAGCCATGTCTTGAGGTTTTTTCTGAAAAGCAGGAGGTCTTGGGTTTTGTGAAGGTTGGTGGGGAGGGAGTTCCAGGTCTTGGGGGCGAGGTAGGAGAAGGACCTGCCTCCAGTGGTGGTGCGTTGGATGCAGGGGATTGTGGCTAGTGCAAGGTCGGCAGTTTGGAGATGGCGTGTGGGAGTGTGGAAGTTCACTCTTTCGTTGAGGTAGGTTGGACCGGTGTTGTGGAGGGATTTGTGTGCGTGGATGAGGATCTTGAAGGTGATCCTCTTGTCTATGGGGAGCTAGTGAAGGGATTTGAGGTGTGATGTGATGTGTTCGTGGCGGGTGAGGTTCAGGATGAGGCGTGCGGCTGTGCTCTGGATTCTCTGGAGTTTGCATTTGAGTTTGAGTGTGGTGCCAACGTAGAGGGCATTACCGTAGTCTAGTCTGCTGCTGATGAGTGCGTGGGTGACGGTCTTCCTGGTCTCTGTGGGAATCCATTTGAAGGTTTTTTTCAGCGTGCGGAGTGTGTGGAAACAGGAGGAGGTGACTGCGTTGATTTGCTGGGTCATGCAGAGGTAGGTGTCTAGGATGATGCCGAGGTTGCGTGCGTGGTTTGCGAGGGTGGGTGCGGGGCCTAGGGTGGTGGGCCACCATGAGTCATCCCATATGGTTTTGTTGGGGCCGAAAATGATGATTTCTGTTTTGTTGGAGTTGAGCTTGAGGTTATTTGTTGTCATCCAGGTGGCGGTGTCAAGGGGTGCAGCGTGGAGGTTGGTTTTGGTGGTGGTGGGATTGCGGGTGAGGGAGATAATGAGTTGGGTATCATCTGCGTAGGAGAGGATGGTGATTCCGTGCGGTCAGAGGATGTTGGTGAGAGGGGTCATGTAAATGTTGAAGAGAGTGGGGCTGAGGGAGGACCCTTGGGGGACTCTGCAGATGTTTTTGGTAGCAGTGGAGTGGTAGGGTGGGAGGCAGACTTTTTGGGTTCTATCGGTGA
Organism: Pleurodeles waltl; assembly: GCF_031143425.1. Classification (NCBI taxonomy): domain Eukaryota; kingdom Metazoa; phylum Chordata; class Amphibia; order Caudata; family Salamandridae; genus Pleurodeles; species Pleurodeles waltl. Next base: position 136,712,751 of record NC_090443.1, read on the forward strand.
GGAATGAGGTGAGCCAGTCTAGGGCTTTGTGTTGAATTCCTGTGTTGTGGAGGCGTGTGCGGAGTGCGTGGTGGCAGACAGTGACAAAGGCCGCAGAGAGGTCTAGGAGGATGAGTGCGACGGTCTCGCCCTTGTCGACTCTGGTTCTGATGTCATCTGAACATGCGATGAGGGCAGTTTCTGTGCTGTGGTTCTTGCAGAACCCGAATGGAGAGGGGTCGAGTGTGTTGTTTTCCTCCAGGAAGTGGGATAGGCGGGCGTTAACTAGTTTCTCTGCGACCTTGGTGGGGAACGGGAGGAGAGAGATGGGGCAGTAGTTGGAGAGGTCTACAAGGCGGCTTTGGGCTTTTTTAGGAATGCAGTGATTTCTGCGTGCTTCCAGGGGTCTGGGAAGGTGGCGGTGTTGAATGAGGTGTTTATTATGTCGCGGAGTTTGGGGGCGATGGTTGGGCTGGCTTTGTTGAAAATGCGATGGGTGCAAGGATCGGAGGGGGATCCGGAGTAGATGGAATTCATGTTTTTTTCAGTTTCTTCGTCAGTGGTTGGGGCCCAGGTGGTAAGTAGGTTTGGGGGGGTGTGATGGGGGTCTGAGTTGGGTGGGTGAGAGGCGTGTGTGGTGGGTGTGTGTGATATGAAGCTGTTGTGTATGTCCAGGATCTTGTGGTGGAAATGGTTGGAGAGGGAGTCCCAGAGGGCTTGTGTGTGTGGGGGGTCTATGTTGCTGGCTTTGGGTTTGGATAGCTCTTTAATGATGGTGAAGAGTTCTTTGCTGTTTTGGGAGTTGTTGTCAATGCGTTCCTTGTAGTGTGCTCTTTTGGTGGTGCCTATGAGTTGGTGGTGGGTGTGGATGGGGTTTTATGAGGATGGAGTAGTTGGTTGTAGAGGGTTCTTGTCGCCAGGCTTTCTCCGCTTGGCGGCATTTGCACTTGGAGTCTTGGAGTTCAGTGGTGAACCATGGGGCGTTCTTGATGTTGTGGGCGGTGACGTTTTTCTGAGGGGGGGCTAGTGTGTCTGCGCAGGTCGTGATCCATTTCGAGAGGTTGTAGGCCACGGTGTTGGGGTGGTCGGTGTGGGGGGGTTATGCGTCAGTTGGGAGTTCAGGCGTTCTGCAGGGATCTTGTCCCACATGCAGTAGGGTGTGGTGTGTTGGTGGTGGTGTGTTGGCGGTTTGGCGAAGGAGAAGTGGACGCAGTGGTGGTCCGTCCAGTGGAGTTCGGTGGTGTGGGTGTAGGTTATGTGGTGGCTTGAGGTGAAGATTGCGTCAGGTGTGTGTCCTGCTGAGTGGATGGGTGCTGTGACCAGTTGTTTGAGTCCTAGATTGGCGAGGTTGTCTAGGAAGGAGGAGGAGTTGTGGTCTTGAAGGTTCTCCAAGTGAAAGTTGAAGTCACTGAGGAGGATGTAGTTTGTGGAGATGAGGGCGTGCCTGTTGATGGTGCCGGCGATGGTGTCACAGAAGGCGGGGCATGGTCCTGGGTGTCTGTAAATTAGTGAACCTCTGAGGGTGGTGTTGTTGTTAATGTGAATTAGGAAGTGCATGTGTTCTGCGCTGTTGATGGTGTCTTGGAGTTTGTGGTGACTTTAATGGTGTCTTTGTGCAGGATGGCGATGCCACCTCCTGGCTTGTTAAGGCGGTCTTTGCGTTGGAGTTTGTATCCCATAGGGGTGGCTGTGGCTATGTCGGGCTCTGAGGAGTGGTTCGTCCAGGTTTCCGTGAGGAAGACGATGTCCGGTGAGTTTGATGTGATGAGATCCCAGAGTTCTATGGCATGTTTGTGTAGGGAGCGGGTGTTTAGGAGCAGGCAGTTGAGATGGTTTTGGTGGGTGTTTGTGTTGTGTCGTAGGATGGTGTTGCTGTGAGTTGTGGTGGTGTTGTTGTGGGGTGCGTTCAGGTCGAGAGGTGTTATGTGATGGGGTCGGTTGATGGGCTGTGCTGGTGTTTATTGCGTTGAGGTATTTGTGTTTGGCGGGGTCGCTGGGGTTGGTGTGGGCTGCGTGGGGGTGTAGAGCAGGAGAAATGGCAGGTGTAGCAAGTGAAGGGGCCCTGTGTGTGTGGGGCTGGATTGGGTGCAGGTGGGGCGAGGTCCTGGGTTGAGGGAGAGGAGTAGAGTTGTCTGGGAGGGTCTTGGCTGGGTGGGGTGGGAGGGTGGAGCAGCTGGAAGGAGGGAGGGGGCCAATGGGTATGCACGGGGGCGGGCCTTAGGGGAGGCAGCGGCAGGGGAGAAGGAGATCGGCCGGAGCCGGAGGGCAGAAAAACGGGTGAGAGAGAGAGAGAGAGCGAGGCGAGAGGTGAGCACGGGGAGAAGGGGGGCAGAAAGCGTGGAGAGCGGAGCGCTGAGAGGAGAAGGAAAAATGAGCAAAAACACAGCAAACTAAAGAGTAAAACTAAAGAGTAAAATATGGCATTCATAAACACATTTGAAAAGGCATAGACAAGGTACTATGGAGCATAAAAGGCAAAAACGGAATGCAAGGAATTTCAGTAAAAAATACACAAGGATGACTTACACGGTCGTCGGAGATCGGAGAAGCCTATCACTAGGCACCAGGGATGAGGCGCAGGTGGGAGCCTGCGGGTGGAGGAGGGCCTCGAACTGCTGTCCAGGCGGCAGTCTGATGGATCAGGGGCACGGGGGGCAGGCTGGTGGACTCCAGGCCAGAACCAGGTGATGCAAAATGCAGAAGTGATACAAACACATGCTTGGGGTACAGATTCTGCCTCAGCAAATATCACTGAAGTTCTCCTCCTCTCCTTAGGTTTGCAAAACAGAATATTGTGTGAAAAAATATTGACTTGCATAAATATTGTTGTGAAGCCCTGAGGATCAGTAGAGCAATCCGACATCAATCCTGAAATGCCCTAAGGTTTGCCCTTAACCTTAATGAGAAATAGGCTGAGGTAGCCCTTGGGGGTAATACGGGAAAAGGAATGAAGAGAATGATAGCACACTGGAGACAGCTACTTGTCATCCGACAGCAAGCCCCATTCTTTGCAAAATAGGTAGGATGTGGGAACTGCAGATACGCAAGTCTAGCATAGGCTAACCAAGGTCGGTAAATGAGGAAAACCAAGGAAGGTCTGAGTTCATTAGAACAATTATGAGCAAATTAGGTCACAAAGCGTGAGGCTTCTTAGACAGACAAATGGTGCCAGATGTTGGATTCTATTTAACTGATATTTGTACTGCATCTGCTCCTGCTACCCTGTAAGTGTATTGCATGACACGAAGACCGCAGTCCCAAGCCCTGCCCCTCTGAGCCTCCCTAGTCACAAAAGAATGGTCCTACATAGCTGACAAATTGTTTTCTCTCTGGGTGTCTTCTATGTACAAGACACGGACATGTGCTTGAGTGATCTTCAACAGATGGACTAAAACATCTCCATCTTTGTTAAGTGGTTACTTGCTGCTTCTGTGAGGTATCTTACAGATCACTGAGGAAGCATGTATCACCTGTCCCTGACACTCTTAGATTGAATATTGACTACTACAATATTGAGAAGGTTAGTATATATAGGTAAATATAAATTTACTATTACTATATCTCTACATCTACATAGACTTGATATTATATATATTTTAAAGTACATATGCGGAATTGAGAAATGGTAAATTGATGCTAACCTAGGTATACTTATCTTTCCAATATTGTTGTAGTTGATATTATAGGCCCTAACACATGATATTCTAGTAGAATACTCTCCTTAGATGAATATAAAAGACTTGGCTGAGTACTCCTGAACCTCTCTGCTGACTATGAGACACTGGGCCCAGAAATTATCCTAGAAAAGATAATGAACTGAGCAGACGTCTCGGTTTAGCGTCCAATCTTTTGTCTCCAATCAAACTTAGAAATTAATATTTGATTCAGAGGAGTCATCTTCATGGTTGGCATCAGTCAAATCAGTCAAACAAGTCTTCATTCGGTGGGAGCCATAAAAGCACAACAATAACAATAAAAATAACAATACAGAGAAAATCAACCATGGTATCCATAAAACAATGTGGGTTAATAAACTCAGATACAGTTTTTGTATAAATTGCACAAAATGTTAAAATTAAGATCTCTTTCTTGACTGGAAAACAAGCATATAACATTTTAGCAAAGAAAGGGACTCATTTGTTAGACATAAAGTGCTCTAATATAAGTTGATACCCAACTATTGATTTTATTAAATAGGATTCATATATTTTCCTAATATAAAAAACCTGATTTTATAAAATTTAACAACATATAGCAAATTTCTGGGGATTCTAAACACTGCAGGAATATTAGCCCATCGTTATGATGTTTGACATTGGATTTATGCAATATCAGGAGCAAGCAGGAGCGTCTTGGCCCTGAATACAAAGTGGAAAACAAGATAAAGTGACTAGTGCATTGCATTGAAATACTGCCACAACCACATGGTGGTAAATCCTGTTGCCAAACCCCTGGCATAGGAAAAGCAATTTTAAAGTGCAACATCCAGAGCCTAAAAAGTGTGAGCCAATAATGGTGTGTAGACCTTGTAATCCATCCTAAATAGGGATCTATACTGTATTTTTTTGCCAGTAGAAAGTATTTAACTAGATGTAGATTCATACAGTGTTCCAGGTAGCATTCCTTAACTTTTAGTTCATGTTCTGGCCCAATTATAAGAGGATTTTCGAACAGTCCCTGGAGGCTTATGGTCCTAAATGATTCCCTCCAGTAAGAGAGACAGTGTATTTGGACTACTGTATCAAGTAACAAGCATCAGTGATGCAGGTTTTGGGTACGTTGGCCTCAGAGGCTCCCCAAATTTTGACCCACAGTAACAGAAGGGCTATCCCAATCAGGTTCTCCACCCGACTTCCTTATGGCATATAAAGGTGGCAGTGCTTCCCGATACTGACAATAATCTATGCATAAAGAAATTTTCTGCTCCTCGGAGGATGCCAGTTCTGCAATAGCTCCATAGTCCAGCACCATATGTCCCAACCGAAATACATTTACGTTTGTACAGGCTCAGCATTTCTATAACTAGTTTAGTTTGTAACTTGTGGGCAAATCCAAATATATCCTCAGCGTTCCTGTTAAAGGGCTGCAGTTTTGAAGTTAGAAGTATGGTCCAGCTAAGAGATTGATTAAAAAGAATCCTTAAATAATGTACATTTTTTACCTTTACTAAGTTAAAGTCCCCCATGATAAAACATTTAAACTTCGTGATTGGGCGATCACATGTCATTAACTAAGACTTTGAATACGTTAGCTTGAGGTCCAGGTCTTTCGTATATGCTAAAAACAATTGTAAAAGAATTGGGAGGCCATTTGTGCTCAATCAACACCACATCATCCACTTACAACAAAATGGGTATAGATTTATATCCCATAATTGGCACATCCCTTTCTGCTAAATAATTATTAATTCCATTAATATACAGCAGGAAAATGAAATGGGCTAAAATGCACCTGAGGGACCGTAATGCACCCTGACTAGAAATTCTTGTTGTAGGCTCTTAATGTCATACCCATCTTACCCATCAAATCCCATAACTTGGAGTGATTCACTAGATCAAAGGGACTTGATAGATCAATAAAGGCCTAACTAGAGAATCCTTTTTTGCCTTGACATACTTCCCCACTATTAAATAAAGGTTTAAACATTTTTCAGCTGCCCCTATGCCCAGTCTAAAACCAAACAGAGCATCTGACAAGACATTATTAGCCGCAGCACAACCTTCAATACTCTGCCAGGATCTTGGCGCTAGAGTCCATTAAGGAAATCAGCAAATAGCAAGTCGGTTGGGTCTTGTCCCCTTTTTTGAAAATACGAACAATGATGGCAGTCTTCCAGGAATCCGGGCTAGGGCCCAGTTTTATAGATGTAAACACATTTGTCAGTGAAGTGGCCCACATATGAATATTGGTTTTAAAAATATTAGCTGGGACACCATCGTGGCCCGGAGCTTTTCCTGGGATGCATTTATTAATAGCTAAAATCACCTCATGGACTTCAATAGGATTTTTGAAGATTTTGAGCGTGCTCATTGACAAGGCGTCCTTAAGATTCCCAGCCATTATATGGTCTTTCCACGCTATGTTACTGATCTCAGATTTCATTTCCACAAGGACCTGTTTATATTTCCTTTTGCATCTTTAACATCACATATTACCCATGGAGAGTTTTTCAGTGTAACCATCACTTGCTTGTGAGCAGCAGAACATTCCACATTAAACCATCAAAAGGGTGGCGTCTCACAAAGAAAAGCAGAAGGTGTGAGATTATTCGAGATAGACCTGCAAATATTAGCAAATTCAAATTGAATTTCAGCTGGCCCTAAGTCATCAGTTAAGCAAGGTATAACAGAATCCACAGAGTGCTCAACAATAGTTTGGTTAAACAAAAAACAGGATTAACCTTATCCCATTTTAGTTTGAATCCCTTATTCACAGTAGCTTAATCTATCATGCCTATTTGAATTAGGAGTTTTAATAAAAGAGTCTAATTTAATAAAAAGTGGGTTATCATCATTTACACAACTGCTAGACACCACCAAATCAATTAAATGGGGTATAACTCAACTGATAACAGAATATAATGTATGTTACTTCCAGCTGGATTTCCTATAATAGGTGAAAGACGCACATTCGCTGAACCACAAATGTCACTTGGAAAAGTTAGATTATGTGTGAACATTAATTTGTTTAACACCTCACCATAAATGGAATGAGAAAAGCAAACTGCATTTTCACTGTGAGCATTCCTAAAACCATATACCTGTGTATCAGATAACTTATATGTAATTATATTAAAATCTCCAGCCTATCGACAATACATTTAGATGTTTGATAAAAATGCTCTAAAAATTTGTCAAGTTGGTCAATTATATCCCTCTGCGACTGCTTAAAGATATGATATTAAAAGTCTATCTGCAGAATATCAGGTTCGGTGGAAAATGATAAGAGAGGGACCAGAAAATGAGGGGAGGCCAACATTTTGTTGTTTGAAAGTCAGTAACTTTGACAGAAAAGAAGCTAGCGAGGTCACGCCTAGCTCTACCTGCATTGGATGGTATTGCTTGTTGAAAAAGAGCATAGTACCCGTCAATATGGAAATCCCCTTTTTACCAGGGTCTAATCAGGGGGATCTTCTAACCATTAATTTTTCAGGTGGTAAATCCGGCATCCAGCCAGCCTTACTTTTGAGCCAATTGACTTTTATATTCTTCAAGCCCACAGAATCTACATGAACCGATATGGAGATGGTTGGGACATTTTTCAACACCAAAACTTAAAGAGTAAATTCAGGTCGAAGTTGGGGAAAAGTTTAAATTTTTCCCTGCAAATTTTGGAGTTTCCCTATTAGTTCCAGTTCTGCCAGCCTCGCCTTGGCCCAGCCTTACTGGGGTGGTCTATTCCCTTCTGGTAGTCCCCAGGGGCCCTTAAACAGGTATTCGAAGTATTCATTAGAGAATGGGTAGATCCGGCCTGTTTAGTGATAATGGGGCTTATCTCCATAGATGAGTAAAATATAGGCCTTGCCTCTTGATGAACAGGGTTTGATGACACCCCAGTTTCTTTGGGTACCATAGAAGAGGAGACAAAGTTACTTAATTTGATTTCAGTAGTCCACAGGCAGACATAGTTGGGTTCGACTTTACTTGATATAAATTCCAATGTAGAATCCTTAAGGTCATTGTGAAGGACATTTATTTTTATGGTTAAAGAGTTCTCTTCTGCCTGCTCCTTTACAGACGTGGGTGGAAGGGTTGAAATATGAGGCTTTTTAGATTTAGAGTTTACTGATACTCTTTTACTTTTTCCTAGCTGATCCCCAGTTGTCCTACTAAGTGCTTGAGTGCCTCCCCCAAGGCCGATGTAGGTAAAAAAGGTGCTAGTTGATGCTATCACTGCCATCTCGGGGTTTCGCTCTGCATTCAAAAGAATGGATTCACTATTTACGCTACAATTTTGAGTGACCATCGGCTCATACAGAACATAAGGGAATATTAGGAGGAAAGGAGAGTGACAAGCAATGCTCGGCCAGCTCGACTTTTGCAATAACTCCAACCACCCATTTAAAAAACCCATCTAGGGTGGTTCCTGCACCCTCGGTGGAGGCCGCTGTGGTCTTATGCTTTCCCATGACTCCAAAAATAATCACCAAAAGGGTGGAAAGAGAAAGGATTTGAGAGTGGTGACTCCAGGTAAACAGAGGAAGGGGCAATATATCAGTCCAGCCACTTCCTTCTCCTACTCACTCCGACAGACTCTGGGCTCAGCACACCCTTTACACGTTAAATGAGTGATATGGAAGCCTTCTATGGCCCCAAAAACGTGCAAAGCTTTTACCAGGCTTATGATTTCTTCACCAGCACTGAAAGTACACCACTGGCTCCTGTTGGAGTCAAGGATTAAATGAATGGCCCTCTGCATAGTTAATGACGCATAGTGGGGGATAGGCCGAGAATATTAAAAGTCCATAGGACTCTACTACTCAACAACCAAGTATCAATCGATGTTTCTCAACTGCACACCTCATCATCTAAAACTGATTCAAATTGTTTCAGAATTACGGGTGGTTCTTGGGGTCCAATGCACCAAATGGGTAGCACTGAAAACATCAAACAAGGTCCCACCTCAATGATTATACTCTAACCTCTTCAAATGAATAAACTAAGTTCCTCTTTATCGTAACTTTCAGTTCTCTCATGTAACCATAAGAAGAAAAGTATAGCTTTCTAAAATTATTAAATAAATAAAACATATGTGGATGTGCTTGGTCGAACCAAAGATTTAATTCCACTGGTATGAGCCCCAAAACTTTCAAAAACAGAGAAATTAAAACGGCAGTGAGGAATGCAGACTTAAATATTGTAGAGAAAAGTGGTTGGTAATCTAGAGGAAACTTGAAATAATCTGTATTCCTATTCACTATGAATTTAGTTATGTCCACTCTTGTTATTTGTGGGTTTGGAAGATCTTACTCCCAAGTATGTGCCTTATTTAGAGATTGACAGTAATGGGAGACCTATCAAAAATAGGCAGATGCCTCACCTACCAACATCATGGTTTGCCTACCTCATTTAGAGGGGCAAAAATCCTGATGGCACATTCACCATAATCTTCACCATCCTAATGACAATGCCCACTGGCCACACAAAAATGGAAATGACAGCTGAATGCCTACCCTGAATGGTGGGCCTTCCTATGCCATGTCCACTATGATGTTTTGTGCTAGAACTACCAAGCATGTCTCAATGGTCCCAGGCAGTATATAGCAATCCATGTCCCTCAGCAAAAAAGCCCCTGTTCATGAGGGACACTGATTTTCTGTTTTCTAAAAATAAAGTCAACTTGTGTTTTTTAAAGCAAAGGCCCTTTGTTTCTACTACATAAACATGTCACAGCGGGCAACATTGAGTAGTGTCACTGAAAATGCTCTGGTGTGTCAACAGAAACACTTTTAGTGACTTTTCCACTATCATTCGGAGTGGAACATGAACTTTGGTGAGTGGGCTGTGGTTGGGGTGGCAAGGGTGGAACACCTGCTAGCCTAGTTGCTTGTGGCTGGTTCATTGAAACATAAATAAGGAACTATATCATTTTCATACTCTCAACTCATTCCCATTCTCAATCTCCCTGATACATTCCACAATAAATGAAAATGAGACTGTGAGAGGGGAATACACAGTTTTGAAGAGCACAGGCCTAGGCAAGCGGGTTGTGCAGTACTTCCAGACCAAATTTTGTGTTACTATGGACACAACCACAAGGTCATAGTATCAACAAACTGCATGTGAGAGTAGCCCATGTAGCTGCCCGACATTTGCAGGGTATGGCACCTGAATATTGACTCCAAAATATAGTCTTATCCTAATATTATGGTCAAAATACGACAGAGCAAATAATATTGTAGAAAAGAATACAAATGCTAAGGATTTTTAAATATTTGTAAATAATTTCAATGTTTAAAATATAGGGTATGAGAATTTTGCTGAATATAATATTATTTTTTTGTATTATATGAGTTAGTGACTTTTTATTAAATGTATTTATAAGTATTTTAGTTATTGTTATTTAATTGTAATGTTTACAGTTTGTTTGGTTTGTTGAGGTTTGGAGTGAGTAGTGTTTTAGTAAAAATATTACCCAACTTGTATTTTGTATTTAAACTGTATTTTCATAAAGTGTTAAATTACTCATTTATAATATATTAATTTTGCTATATTTTCAGGCTGTGGGGTTTATAGTAGGGTTAGGTTGATAGTATTTGAGTTATTTATATATTAATAAATATGAGATTACTATTTCAAATCATGTAATTAACTTAAATGTTTAATAACCTAGTGATTTAAAACATGTTTTAAAGTATTTAACAAATACCAAGGTTAATTTATTTATATTTTACAAATTGTAAAAACTAAGAATACGAGTTTCCTTTTTTGGATGTGATTAGATAGATAGGTTTGTTCCTACTAGGAAGATACATTTAGACACATATTGGGGATTTGAATTGATAATATATTACTTTGTAAATGAGCATGTAATTGGTCCATTATTCTCTTTAACAATAATATTTTCAGGGTCTATGTTTAACTTAATATCTGTTTAAAAAAATAATTGTATTAAATAAAAATGTGTTGGACCTTTGTTTTCATTGTTTTCAGGTGAAACACTAAATCAAAATAATATTTGCTATCTTATGTTCGTTTTTGCAAATAACACCCCCCAGCTCACCTATCCCTCCTCACCTATCCCAAGGGCTAGGAGATATGGGCACTGTGGGAAATGTCCCATTCCCTAGATATTTTCAAAGAGTGGCTCTACAATCAACCACTATGCCTTGCCCATGGGCAAGAGGAATCGTCCCATACCATCACTCACCTTCTCTCAGGGTGAGGGTGACTTTAAACTACCAGATGCCCTGCTCCTCCCTCCTTGACCTGCACAGTGATGGGTTCCACAGAGGAGTGGTGCAGCTAGTTTCTGAACCTTTTTCCCAATCCACAACAGAAACTGCAATGGGTGCCAACTTACCAAATCCTTTATAACTCAGAGCATTGTTCAGATCATTCGAGAGCAGGTCAGACACCTACCCACTGGTACCTGCTTCCACAATATCTTTGCATCAGGGAAAAGAGCCTAAAAACAGGTGCCAGCTAACTCCTCAGTGGCATGCAACACTGTTTAGGCCACATCTGGAACCCGCTCCTGAACAGAGTGCAGGAGCGGGTACCAGATGATCTGCTCCTCCATGGCTCACACAATTCTGTGGGGCTCCGAGGAGCATATTAGCTGCAACTCACCTTTATACATTGTTTAGCAAAAAAGGGCACATATATGGTTGGCACTTCACCTTCTCCCCTTGTCTTCTTATTTGTAAGCCCCCATGCCATTGGACAAGGAAAGAGAAGAGTGTGAGGGTTATACTACTGCCACCTTTAGGCAGGGCAGGGGGCAGTTCAATTCAAAACCCACCGGCACTTGAGGAAGGCGGCGTGTGGTGCAATAAGGGCACCCACTACCCTTTGGCATGGGTGCTGTAGTAATTATAAACACTTACCCTTGGGCAGTGAAGGGGCTACAGGCCTCTTATGCCCCTTTTGGAGATTACAGAAAACTGACTTGTGAATACAGAGCTGCAGGGTAGAGTCAAAATAAAAAAAACTTTGATCTCCAAGGTCAATAATTATTTTGAAATTCTTCCTGAACAACGGGAGAGATTTTTGTAAATAAGATTTAGAGAGAGAGGGATTTCATATAAATCTTCAGATGTGGCATCATATGTCCAACCCCCTTCTTTCCCAAATGCATGGATGAAGCACCACCATTACTATCATCACAATTGACACTACTGTTACCAGCACCACCATTATTATCACCGCCATTACTACCATCAACACCATTACCATCACAACAACCAGTAACACCAAAGCCACCTTCACCATTACCACCACCATTATCACCACCAGCATTACCACACCACTATTACCACCACCACCACTACCATTTCTAACACCACCATTACCCGCCACCACTACCAGTGCCTCCACCATCACTTACACCACATAATTATGGAAACTGCCACCATCATTGCTTCCATGAACACCACAACCAAAATAATCATAATACTTACCACCACATCACACTACTATCACACAGTAACACACCTACTACCATACGTTCGCAGAACCAAGATCATATGCCAACACTCCCAGCACCAGATATCCACACATCTAACATCATACAGCAACACAACCAACATCCTCCGTTTACACACCCAACATCTAAGGGTAAAACACTCACTGCCATATGCCAACACAACCATCATATATACGCCTCAACAACTATTGTATGTTAACATAGCCATCACTACACACCAACATCGCACACCAGAAAAATTAACATCACATGTCAACACACCCACCTTCACACATCAACACAACCACAGCATACACCAACACACCCATATAATATAGAGGCAGACTATCATATTTTCATACAACCAATATCATATGGCAACACATCCACCAGCGTAAGTCCTGACAATAAACATAATATGACAATAAATCTACAATCATACACCCAGATATTTGCCATCATGCAGCCAAAATTAAACACCTCCTCACTCACAATCATACGCCAACATATCCACCAACATGCATTCACATAATATCATGAACCAACAATCATAAGCAAGTATAAAACCAAAAAAATGACTCTCTTTAATGAACTCGAGTTGGAAGGGAGTGAAAATTGACTAAAAAATTAGCAGACGTTGTTCACAAACACTAAAAAGCCATGTAATTCACGTTTTAAGATGCTGCCTCCAGTTCGTGTCCTGCCCTGGCTGTAATAAGTGAACCTTGACCCCAATCCAAAGCGTACACTCTTCACAAAGTCAAAAACATTTTCAAGCACAAAGTTACATAAAATACAATAAACAACTTCAGTATTTACATCAAAAGCTAACACACGAACCACCATAGGTACACATAACTAACATCATACAGCAACAAACCCATCAGAATATACCAGCACGTCCACTTTAATATATGCATACTCCCAAAGTAATACAGCAAAATTGCAACCATCATTAAACTTGCCCACAACCATATGCCAAAATATTAATCAACTTTCATCCACCCACAAAACCACTATTTACTCTCTCTAACACATTTAATTTCAAGCTTTCTTGAGTATAATTGTATAAAAAATTTACAAAAGGGAAAGAACGAGGAAGAGAACGACAGAAAAAGTGAGAAAGCAGGATCCAGTAAGAGTGAGATAAAAGGGCAGATGGTGTCTAGTGGTGAATTATAAGAGGCATGAGGTGGAATCAAGACGAATATGCCTTGGTAATCGGCATGCTGAAATGCAGTAATACCAGCTGTAAGTTTCTGAACAAAACTTTGGAACACAATACTTATTCTTTTACAAATTAAGCACTGTTCACCATCATACACCAAACATAAAAAGAGATGAGAGGAATGCTCTCACTGGCAATTGCTCGGGTTAATGTTCCAGCCCATCATTTTTTTTTACACATTATGTCACCTCAGATTAGATCCAGTCATGGACAAATAAGCCTTGATACTGCCCAAATAGGAATAGTCCAGCCCGAACTGCTAAGGCGGGTCCTCTCTGAACTAGAACAAAAGAAACCCAAGATCGGTTCAGCCCAGTTGGGGCTATTCAGTGAGGTGCACCTTGCTTCCAGCAGCACAGTGAGCACAGGAGCCACATCTGGGCGTACTCTTTGCCACATAGGGCGTTATATCAAACACAAAAAAGTGTTGAGAGGAATGCTTTTAAATAGTCTAGCCAGTGGCAGTCACTCAGGTAGCATTCCAAACCATCATTATTTTACCAGTATGCACCTCAGATTAGACCAAGCCATATGTAAATCAGCCTTCCCAGTGGGAACAGTCCAGCCCAAACTGGCAAGCCAGGTCCTTTCCAAACCTGAACACAAGCAGCCCAGGATCAGTCTCAACTTAATTGTGCCTCCTCAGGCTGATGCCGCATGGTTCCAGTGTCACAGTGAGCATGGGACCCCGACCTGGGAATTCGCTTCACCAGATAGGGTGGCGCATCAAAACACACTAGTATAAACTCGGGCTATTTACCAACCCATTGGCACATAGCACTACCTTGCAACAGAACCAAAAAATTTCATCTTAAGGGCAAGGTACTGCTAATACTGCACTTGTATAGGACAAGATCCAACCCCATTCCCTTGAAGAGCTGGTTGGACCTACAGATATGGCTGATTAGCAGAGAGAAATGAGGGTGTATGTTAATTGAAGAGAACTAAGAATACAGGACTCATGATGCAGGTACTGTCCCTAACACCTTTATCTGGCTCTCAGCTATTCAAAGATCCAGATTACCCACGCCCCAGATGCTGCTTGGTCAACCTCATGGCAGGTAAGGAAGGTCTTACATATCATCTTCATCCTCTCTGTTCCAGCATTCCTCAAAAGTACCGAAAGCACCCAGGTGGATCTTTCCCATCTTTGTTTGGGGTGCTGACAGATATAGTGATTATTCAAGGGGCTGGTTATATGTTAGAAATTCAGATACATTGTGAGACAAATCCAATGTATTAAAGGTTAATGTGCACCAGATCTATATTTAATAAATGTTTTATGCCATCATTTATGTCATTAATTTACTCTGGGCATGATTAAATTGACTTTGAATCCCTTTATTGTGTCTGCTTTAATTGGATTGAGTGGACTTTCACTGGGTCAGAATTATTGCATCCTTTCGGGATGTTTGATGAACTAATTCAGACAATTTGGCCTGTGTTTCGTCCATTTAATCTGGCTCTGGGCATGTTTAAATGGGCTTTGAGTCCCATCCCAAAGCTAGTTTTAGTTGGTATGACTGTAGGAACCAACCTCAAATCACCCTAAAGATAGTAGACACAACCACATGCAAAGTTGTCTCTCACTTTGGCTTTTCACACCACATATAAGTGCAGCTACACATTTGTAGCAGCACATCATGCCATCCTGAGGCGCATTGTGGACTCCTTACTTTGACTCCTAATCTGTGGTCCGAATAAATTGTCTGGAGAAAGCCCAATGGATTTCGGAAGCATTCCGCATGCTTCTGAAGCTAGTGTTGTTTGGAACCACAGTTAGAATTTTTTTATGCGGAACACTAGTCTGGTTGCTGCTGGACTCCACGGTGCCCAATATGCCAGCCCCAGTTCCATGGGTGCCCTCCTACAGTAAAATCTCTGTTGTGACTTGTGAGTCCTGAGATAGAGGCCCCAACCTTATCAACACTTAAAAGGACAATTGTTGGGTCACTATCTCCAGAAAGTGGCCCATTGGTTACTTGACCTGGAGAGTCAATGTACCCACTGATGGGCAACGGTGACCAGACACCCTGTAGACTGACAACCCAATACCCAAACTTTGGCATCACTTGGAGACTCCAAGAAAATATACATACTTTAAAGGGAGGGGTCTTCAGTTTTATGGTGGTGGATTCATATGGCATTGTTTGGACATCTTTCTGTTTTTATGTTAGGTACGCAGAGGCACATACCTCAGTATCATTGGAAACTAATAATTGCAAACCTAAATTGCAAGATCATTAGCTACGGGCTTTGAGGTGACTTTAAAGGAACTTTGAGACAACCTTCGACTATCTGGTTTTAGTTTCTCCCCAAAGTACAACATGAAATTTTAGGACCATACCAATAGTTCCCCTATAGGAGAAGAAGAGCTGGTGGGCGCGATGTTTAATTATGCTAAGGCACTCGTCGCTTAAGAGCTTTAAAGACTTTTGGGATCCTAACTATGACCTAGAAGATTCCAGATGTTTCTGGTTTTCAGCTACTGGATTTATATTGTTGGCCATTTTACTATCTGTTAATAACGTTTTTATCTCCTTAAAGTTAAGCACCATCTGGACATTGAACATATTACCTGTTACGCGATGTGCATACTGTTTCAGAATGTCTAGCCTCACACTATTTGCTGGAGTAATCCTTGACTTCTCAACCGTGCTACCCTCTGAGAGCCAAGGGCTAAAATATAGTTTTTGGACCTCAAAACACATGTGTAAGCATACAGCACCAGATTTCATCATATCACACCACCCTGTAACACAAGAGTTTGAGAGTTAAAACATTGTGAATACAATTGTGCTGCCATGAGTGAGCCCTTGATACACTTTTCTTTCCTGAACGAAGAAGTCAGAGGACCTCCAGAGATTCTGTAAATATTATCTGAAGTCCTGGTGAATGCCGAGTAGAATTCTAAGACATAAGCAGAGTGTAGCCTTTATTTACCATAGTGAGGAAAAAGATGTCTAGGCTGATGGACGATCAGTGAAGACGGAAAGGGTCCTGCTTCCTCTCAGATGGAAAACATGATGCTCACATCCTTCGGAAACCAGAGGTACCAATGAACCTAGTAAAGGTGACTGACCTTTCAGCATCTTTGCTGGAGTAGAGGGCAACTTCCATTGAATTACCATTTTTTGATGATTAATTGGGTCCCTAGATGGTTTGGGTCAGAATAACTATCTAATCTTGAAACATTTGGGACTAATTTAGTTTGTAGGGAAAGCCTACAATCTCTGGGGGAAATTTTAAATACCAAATAGAATTCACAAGCTGAATTTTTTCCACCATAGGGAAATTATGTTGGAGGAAATTCAGCTGGTGGATTCTACGTCTTCTCCATATTTAGAGTTATCTTGAGAAATATGAGTATTTATAGTTCCCTGCGAAATCTATACGAGGCCCGATGTGACAGAAAGAACCCTTGCCATCTAGTAAAAACCAAGATTTAGGCCCTAATTACGAGTTTGGCAGGCAGAAAAAGCTGCCTGCCAAACTCCAGCGGTCAGGAGACTGGCAGTCTCCTATTATAAGTTTACTGCTGGCCTAGAGGGAAACGCACAACAACATTGACGCCGGCTCATAATAGAGCCGGCCATGGGGGCCCCTGGCACCCCATCTCTGCCAGTCTTTACATGGCGATGAAACTGCCATGTAAACGCCGGTGGAGAGAGGGGTTGTAATTCCCAGGGCAGCGCACCCTGGCGGATTGGGACCACTAGCACCCCCAGGCTATCTGACGGCCGAAAAGTGTGCCAGTGGTCATAATGTCGCGGCCGGACTGCTGCTTTGAAGGCGGTCCGACTGTGAACATGACCCTGGCCGTCTAGAGGGCCTTAGTGCCTGTTAACTTCCATGTGACATCTTTCGCTGTGAAGACTTCTTCCATTGAAGAAGTAAAGTGGAATTTACCCACTAAGAATAAACTGTAAGAGGTGCAAACCCGTGACTGTAAATCCTAATGGATTAAATCTGTTCCAAAGCATCAGATTTAGCCATAATGGCTGCTGCTCACACACTCCTCACATCTCCTCTCAGCATTACTCCATATACCTGGGGTACTGGCAGTGCAAGGAATAATTTTACCTTGGTTTTTGCAGATAATCTTAAGTATGCCAGAGAAGGCTAATCATTTCTTTTGGCAAGGCTGACTATCATAAAAAGGGCATGCTTTAACGTCAGTGCTGCCTAAGAATGTCCAGTGCGTATCTCTTTTTACTTCTTGTCCCAGAAAGAGTTTTCATTGCAAATCAGAAGTTCGACTGTGGGAGGTGTGCACAGAGAGGCTCCAGGTGCTCTATAAGCACCTCCATAATGCTCCTGTTGGGGGTTATTGGCTTCAGTTTGGGTGCTACAGATGGGTGTTCTCTCGGGAAGAAGAAAGCCATACTCTATGCAGCCTCTGGCAGGGGCACCGGCTATGATGCGGGACCTGCTATTTGGTACCCTGGGTACTTTCCTCTGTACCCTGGTCGAACAGGTAATGAAGGCAATGGATGGAGCAGAAAGTAATCATGGCTTTGTAGCCATGCTTTCTTTCAAAAGTTTCACCATTGCCCTTCCTTCAAATCTTTATCCACAATTAGGAGATGTTGGACCTGGCTTTTTGACAGGGTCATCCCCAAACTTTTTGCCTCCTTCCTCCTATTTTTTTCTGACCTGTTGTTGTTGGCTTTTGACCTCTGGGCACTTTACCACTGCTAACCAGTGCTAAAGTGCATATGCTCTCTGTGTAAATTGTACTATTGATTGGTTTATCCATGATTGGCTATTTAATTTACTTATAAGTCCCTAGTAGAGTGCACTATATGTGCCTAGGGCCTGTAGATTAAATGCTGATAGTGGGCCTGCAGCACTGGTTGTGCCACCCACTTCAGTAGCCCCTTAACCTTGTCTCGGGCCTGCCATTGCAAGGCCTGTGTGTGCAGTTTCACTGCCACTTCGACTTGGCATTTAAAAGTACTTGCCAAGCCTAGAACTCCCCTTTTTCTACATATAAGTCTCCCCTAATGTACGCCCTAGGTTACCCCTAGAGCAGGGTGCTGTGTGGGTAAAAGGCAGGACATGTACCTGTGTAGTTATATGTCCTGGTAGTGTAAAACACCTAAATTCATTTTTACACTACTGTGAGGCCTGCTCCCTTCATAGGCTAACATTGGGGCTGCCCTCATACATTGTTGAAGTGGCAGCTGCTGATCTGAAAGGAGCAGGAAGGTCATATTTAGTATGGCCAGAATGGTAATACAAAATCCTGCTGACTGGTGAAGTCAGATTTAATATTACTATTCTAGAAATGCCAGTTTTAGAAAGTGAGCATTTCTTTGCACGTAAATCTTTCTGTGCCCTTCAATCCACGTCTGGCTAGGTTTAGTTGACAGCTCCTTGTACATTCACTCAGACACACCCCAAACACAGGGTACTCAGCCTCACTTGCATACATCTGCATTTTGAATGGGTCTTCCTGGGCTGGGAGGGTGGAGGGCCTGCCCTCACACAAAGGACTGCCACACCCCCTACTGGGACCCTGGCAGACAGGATTGAACTGAAAGGGGGCCTGGTGCATTTCTTAGACACTCTTTGAAGTCACCCCCACTTCAAAGGCACAACTTAGTATAAAACAGGGCCTCTGCCCTACCTCATCAGACACTTGCTGGAGAAGAAACCTGAACCAGAAACTACATCCTGCCAAGAAGAACTGCCTGGCTGCTCAAAGGACTCACCTGTCTGCTTTTTACAAAGGACTGCTGCCTTGCTGTTGGCCTGCTGCCTTTCAGAAATCTTGTCTGGCTGTGAAAGTGCTCTCCAAAGGCTTGGATAGAGCTTGCTTCCTGTTGCCTGAAGTCTCAGAACCAAAAAGACTTCTCTTTTTCACTTGGACGCTTCGTGCGGCGAAATTTTTGACGCACAGCTTGTTCCGCAGTGAGAAAAACGCCGCACACCGATGCTGATCGATGCGACGCCTTCGGGACGACCGGAACTTCGACGCACGGCCTCGCAAGGACAACGCCGCCCGACCTCCAGAGGAGAAATCGACGCGACGCCTGCCGTCAGAGCGAAACTTCGACGCACAGCCCCGCAGAACGACGCACAGCCGGAAAACAAGCAGGAGAATCTACGCACATACCCGGGACATCTGGTAATCCCCGCGATCCACAGAAAGAGACTGTCCGGGCACCGGAAAACGACACACGACTTCCCCGCATGAAAAATAACGACGCAAGTCCGTGTGTGCTGGGGAGAAATTGACGCACACACCATTTTTTCCACGTATCTCTTCTTCTGCGGCCCTCTGCGGTGATTTTCCACTCCAAACCAGGTACTTTGTGCTTGAAAGAGACTTTGTTTGCTTTTTAAAGACTTAAGACACTTTATATCACTTTTCAGTGATATCTTTACAAATTCACTTTGCAACTTTATTCGTTTTGACCTACAATTATCCTGATAAATATTATATATTTTTCTAAACACTGTGTGGTGTATTTTTGTGGTGCTATATGGTGGTATTGTATGATTTATTGCACAAATACTTTACACATTGCCTTCTAAGTTAAGCCTGACTGCTCGTGCGAAGCTACCAGAGGGTGGGCACAGGCTGATTTTGGATTATGTGTGACTTACCCTGACTAGAGTGAGGGTTCTTGCGTGGACAGAGGGCAACCTGACTGCCAACCAAAAACCCCAGTTCTAACAGGAGGCTTAACAGATAATGAGAAGAAGAGCAAACTTCCAAAAGAGAGCTAATGGAGGTGACTCGATGCACCATGGGGGCTGCCCAGAAGAACGTAGGCGAGCCTCAGAACCTCAAAGCATCCAAATTCTGAATCTGGAGCCCCAGTGGAGGGATATTCCAAACATGCTTTGTAGTAGATCCCAAAAATTCAGGCACGCAACACAATAGCCAGGGACATTGTGTAAGAGACAAACTGCTTAAGTAGCGCCAGGCCACATCACCCAAAAGAGTATACATTTTAGTTACAGAAATAGAACTTTTAGAGATCTGGGGACAGCAATCAATAATACTTACACCTTCAAGAGAAATAATCAGACTGAAAAGCTGGGGACTTTCCGAGTTGCCCTGAAGAGAATTATCGCTGGATCCAGAAGTATTATTCTGGAACCAGAGATGCCAGGTGCGCGTGCCTCTCTGCAGCCCACCTGGACTCATTATGTTAATCCACCCCTTGTCCCTTCAACAAAGTCCAGGGGAGGGTTTACAAGAGCCCCTTGCGGAGGCGGTGCTCCTTCCTCCTTGCTCTTTGCGCTTCTGGCCTATTGGTGCCCTATCTCCACCAGAGCCTGTCTAATAGGACCAGAGCAGCGCCCCTGCCCCAGTGCTTCCCAGCTGATTATAGGTTCATGTTACATGTCCTGGAAGGAGAGAGCCGGGATTTTCAGAACAGAAAGCTTCTAAATGTGAATTAGGTGGAGCAGGCTGTCTTTAAAGCGGGTCGTTTGCACCTCCGCCCCATGCGCTTCCTTTCCATCTCACAATCCCCATTCTTCTTTCAACATCAGGTCTTTAAGTGGCATAACAAAACCGGGGAAAGGGTCTCTAAAATAGCCGCGGCAACCCTTTTGAAGGGGAGTGGTCAACATGATTAGGGGTGTGGCCTACTCCATGGCTAATGAGGCATTTTGTGAAGATTGGAAAAATGCATTCAGTTGTAATGTGTCATGGTTACCCACTCAGAAACCCCGTGCTGTACGCCGCTGAGTAGATGACAAAATAAACGTCGGCTCTCTGGGTGCTCCTCCTGGATTAGGGCGCGGAGACAGTGTTCGGTCTCACTTTGCAAAGGATGCCCTCAGGGGAGTGTAATCACAGATGGCACAGCAACTTCACATGGGGTTACTGGCAACCTTTCAAAGGTAGACCCGAGTTTTCTCCGCATTGACAGTATATGTTCCTGTGCACCTGCTCCCGAGCTTTTCAGGCAACGTTAAAAAGAAAAACGATGATTTTGTTTAAAGTTGTAATTCAGTATCATGTCCTGACCTTTGCACCAAATTAAAATGTTAACACGTAGCTGGTATTTGTCTCTCAGAAAGGTGATATTTTTTGGGATAATAGGTTTGTTGCATTCTGTGGAAAGTGTTTTAAGACTCAGGAGGGAAGTTTGTGTATTCTGTAATTGCAACGAGGGGCACAACTGACAATTAGGTTTTATGCACAGAATAATTCCATCACTGACTGACATTGCATTCATTGCTTACAAATCCTTTCTTGAGGAGCAGTGTGTTATCACTTCATACCACGCCACAAATCCCAGAGGTGTGGCCCACTGACAGCCCGAGGAGTGTGTACTAAGCAGAACAAACAGATCAGGATTTTTACAAACCGGCAGCAGGCATGCAGTAGAGTGACAGTGTTGCTGCAGGGTTGCCGCTGTCACTGACTAATTTTCTAGCTTCGACCCCAACTCAACCTTTCGACGTTCTGAGTGTGATGAATGAAGACGTTTGAGATGAGTAAAGCAAGCAGTCATGTAAGCGCCCAGTGGCACAGCAAATGAGCTATGGCTGCTTGCGCAAGTGTGGAAATAGAAGAGCGAGTGTCCCCAGAGTATGGCGGGGTGACACACGTTCCTTGTGACATGGACTTGTATGTGCCCCTCCCCCGCCAACCCAGTGAGGCAGCAGATGGATACCACTTCGGTCTAGTCGTCGAAGTGCAGTGAAAAACAGTACTGGAACTGTGATGCTGCATGCAATGGGGCAGGGTCAGTGAGCGTGGAGGAGCGGTCATAGGTGTGGCTAAAAAACAAAATGTCCTTAAGGTTTTTTTGGTCTTTCACCATCAAGTAGCTTCATATAAAGTAACACAGTTTAAATTAAAGATACATTTAAAAAGTTGTTACTCAGTGGGAAATGCACCATAGTACATTATGAAATCTCTATTAGTTAATGCACTGCAGAGGTCTGTGTGTAACTGGAGGGTCACGGAATAAAATATTGGTGCAGCGGAGACCTGTGGCTTGTCTATTTTGTCCGAGCATGTGTGAATATGTAAATTCATCATTTTAAACTTGCATTACACACAGTACACTATAGACTGCTACAAAAGACACAAAAGGGTTTAAGATAAAATGGTGCTTCCAAAATGTGGATTTTATGTAATTCTTAGATGAAACGTAATGCATTTTTTTTTACATAACTGTCCCTTCAACACTTAGTCGGGGTAGTAAGCTCTATGTAAATACAATTTCAACAAAAAGTATGCACTTCACAGCTCAGTTGTTAATTCTTTCAATTACAACTCTAAAAAGAAATCTTTGTCATCACAAACCTTTGAGTTATTTGATCAATTAAAGCCAGTACTGACTCGCAAGCATCTTTGACATTTGCAGAGTACCCTCTACATTTGCTTATTAACTTGTTGCGAACATTTGCATTTTTTCATGCAAGCAGACACCCCTGGAAGAAAGGCTCGCTTAGGCTCATCTTCGGTTTCACAGCAGAGGAGACTCACTGCATGACCCTTCAGCTGAAGTATTTAAAATATAGGAATTAACTGCCCTGGTACGGTTGCATTTTTACACAAAGTAGGGGAATGGGTTCTCATAAATCAGAAATGTGTGGGCACATTGTGCCCCTCAGACGCCGCCCATTTCGACCACTGCGTTGGTCTGAGCTGAGTGCCTCCATGCGATGGGCCTTGTTGAATGTCTTTACCAAATCTCAGTGCTGAAAAGGCACTGGCACACAGCCATGTAGCCAGTGTGCCATGGGCATAACACAGAGCCTAATAGGGACTTGTTGAGTACCGGCAGGACCCAGCCCACTTAAAGCCCTGTTCCTCATGGTCCCCTCTCTGACACGCCTGGCATGTAGCTTTGCTCACTATCCAGGTTCCTCCCATATTATTGTATTGAATGCCACTTTAATTATGCTGCAGGGGACCAAATTGTGCATCAGGTTTGACTGAGTTATATGGCAAGAAAACACAAATTATGTGGTGTAATACGGCACGTTCTGTGATAGTATTACTTAACTTTTTTGTCATGTTTACACATTAACACTGTCTGGACAAAGGCTTCACCTCATTAGTTTCAGTTTAAAACCCACCTCATTAGATTCAGTTTAACACCCACCTACAGCACTAAGCAAACAAAAGCTGACTAGTCAACATATGCAACATGTCACTGTGCAAAAAACTGTGTTGCCACATTTTTAGTAGCTTTTAATCCGTCTGACCTAGAAACATTGTCTTATGTTAAAGTCTGCATTTTTTCAGCAGGTGACAGAGTTTGTGACAAATGCATAAAATCCATAGTTATATGGAAAAATATCGGCGGCTGCAGAATGGCCTTATTCCAGAGGTCCTGTCAGTTCAGCAAGGGATGAAAGAAGTCTTAACATGAGGTTTATGGTGTACGTGGGCTTTCATTGTGTGACAGTCATGTTCATAGGAGCACAGGACCTGTGTAAAGAAGAGGCCACACTCCCAAAATAAAGTTGTATATAAGGGATGAAAATGCATTTTATGTGCGATGAGTCGAAGGCTATGGCCAATGCATGTCTTCTTCCTTGGAGGAAGATTTATGAGTGAGAGATAAAGTGAGGTGATATCTGCAATAACAGTGTTGCCTATGTGGAGGTGGCTGTCCGCTGTACAGAGAGTCAGGACACTGAAGATGCAACAGAACTCTACTGCCCACCAAGTAGGCAGGTCACCATTACCAGAAATTGTTGTCCCTTGGGTACATTTTCCTTCCTCCTGTGGAAGGCTAGCTGGTGTAGTTAAAGTGCAGGGTTTTCCTACAAGAATCTGGAGCCATTCAAGCATGCCCACTCAGCCCGTGCATACCCAGACACACCAGGCACTACAGTAGAATGAGAGAAAGCAAGGTGGACATAAAATAAAGCAAGGTTCTGTACATCCTGGTACCTTTGAAAGGCTGGAAAGATTGGAGAGAGTGAGTCACACATCAACAGCTCACTTGAAAAAGACCAGCTGAGAGAGTGAGGAGTGAGTCACTTTTCAGGCCTGTCTTGGAAAAGCAGGTGACACAGACAAATCAGTCACAAGTAAGCAGTGTGGTCAGTGAGTCAAAATACTGCTTCTCCCTCCTTTTTTGTTCTCTCCGATCTCACTGTTTCCCTTACCTTGTCATATCTTCTCTTATTATTCATGTGCTTCCCCTCTCTGTCTCTCACCTCTGCGAGTTAGAAGTGCACTGTCATTTCCTCCTTTTATATCTGTAACACTCAATACAAATCTCTTCAATTCCATGTTTACATGACTACTACTGTCACCTAGCAATGCTCTTATCCTTTAAATGAAATACAAAAATATAAAATGCTGAAGTGCTATCTTATCATTTGAATAGCATATCTGTCCCTTATTTGCAGTTTCCTCTTTGCCAGCGCACATGTGTTCCTAATAAAACAATGTAGCATTCTTACTATACCGAAAGCAACTAAATTATGTGACAATATGTATCTTCAGGGAAAAGCCTAAAGAGGGCAGGAGGATGCCACCCGATTAACAAAAAAGACATCATCTAGGTGTAGGAAGTTGGCTCTGTATGTGCTATTTCAAAGTAAGGAATAGCATGCACAGAGTCCAAGGGTTCCCCTTAGAGGTAAAATAGTGGTAAAAAGAGATAATACTAATGCTCTATTTTGTGGTAGTGTGGTCGAGCAGTAGGCTTATCCAAGGAGTAGTGTTAAGCATTTGTTGTACATACACATAGACAATAAATGAGGTACACACACTCAGAGACAAATCCAGCCAATAGGTTTTTATATAGAAAAATATCTTTTCTTAGTTTATTTTAAGAACCACAGGTTCAAATTCTACATGTAATATCTCATTCGAAAGGTATTGCAGGTAAGTACTTTAGGAACTTCCAATCATCAAAATTGCATGTATACTTTTCAAGTTATTCACAAATAACTGTTTTGAAAGTGGACACTTACAGGGCTTAGTTCTTGGTCCAAGGTAGCCCACCGTTGGGGGTTCAGAGCAACCCCAAAGTCACCACACCAGCAGCTCAGGGCCGGTCAGGTGCAGAGTTCAAAGTGGTGCCCAAAACACATAGGCTAGAATGGAGAGAAGGGGGTGCCCCGGTTCCGGTCTGCTTGCAGGTAAGTACCCGCGTCTTCGGAGGGCAGACCAGGGGGGTTTTGTAGGGCACCGGGGGGGACACAAGTCCACACCGAAATTTCACCCTCAGCAGCGCGGGGGCGGCCGGGTGCAGTGTAGAAACAAGCGTCGGGTTTTCAATGTTAGTCTATGAGAGATCTCGGGATCTCTTCAGCGCGGCAGGCAAGGGGGGGATTCCTCGGGGAAACCTCCACTTGGGTAAGGGAGAGGGACTCCTGGGGGTCACTTCTCCAGTGAAAGTCCGGTCCTTCAGGTCCTGGGGGCTGCGGGTGCAGGGTCTCTCCCAGGCGTCGGGACTTTGGGTTCAAAGAGTCGCGGTCAGGGGAAGCCTCGGGATTCCCTCTGCAGGCGGCGCTGTGGGGGCTCAGGGGGGACAGGTTTTGGTACTCACAGTATCAGAGTAGTCCTGGGGTCCCTCCTGAGGTGTTGGATCGCCACCAGCCGAGTCGGTGTCGCCGGGTGCAGTGTTGCAAGTCTCACGCTTCTTGCGGGGAGCTTGCAGGGTTCTTTCAAGGCTGCTGGAAACAAAGTTGCAGCCTTTCTTGGAGCAGGTCCGCTGTCCTCGGGAGTTTCTTGTCTTTTCGAAGCAGGGGCAGTCCTCAGAGGATGTCGAGGTCGCTGGTCCCTTTGGAAGGCGTCGCTGGAGCAGGATCTTTGGAAGGCAGGAGACAGGCCGGTGAGTTTCTGGAGCCAAGGCAGTTGTTGTCTTCTGGTCTTCCGCTGCAGGGGTTTCAGCTAGGCAGTCCTTCTTCTTGTAGTTGCAGGAATCTAATTTTCTAGGGTTCAGGGTAGCCCTTAAATACTAAATTTAAGGGCGTGTTTAGGTCTGGGGGGTTAGTAGCCAATGGCTACTAGCCCTGAGGGTGGGTACACCCTCTTTGTGCCTCCTCCCAAGGGGAGGGGGTCACAATCCTAACCCTATTGGGGGAATCCTCCATCTGCAAGATGGAGGATTTCTAAAAGTTAGAGTCACCTCAGCTCAGGACACCTTAGGGGCTGTCCTGACTGGCCAGTGACTCCTCCTTGTTGCTTTCTTTGTTCCCTCCAGCCTTGCCGCCAAAAGTGGGGGCCGTGGCCGGAGGGGGCGGGCAACTCCACTAAGCCGGAGTGCCCTGCTGGGCTGTGACAAAGGGGTGAGCCTTTGAGGCTCACCGCCAGGTGTTACAGCTCCTGCCTGGGGGAGGTGTTAGCATCTCCACCCAGTGCAGGCTTTGTTACTGGCCTCAGAGTGACAAAGGCACTCTCCCCATGGGGCCAGCAACATGTCTCTAGTGTGGCAGGCTGCTGGAACCAGTCAGCCTACACAGATAGTTGGTTAAGTTTCAGGGGGCACCTCTAAGGTGCCCTCTGTGGTGTATTTTACAATAAAATGTACACTGGCATCAGTGTGCATTTATTGTGCTGAGAAGTTTGATACCAAACTTCCCAGTTTTCAGTGTAGCCATTATGGTGCTGTGGAGTTCGTGTAAAACAGACTCCCAGACCATATACTCTTATGGCTACCCTGCACTTACAATGTCTAAGGTTTTGTTTAGACACTGTAGGGGCACAGTGCTCATGCACTGGTACCCTCACCTATGGTATAGTGCACCCTGCCTTAGGGCTGTAAGGCCTGCTAGAGGGGTGTCTTACCTACACTGCATAGGCAGTGAGAGGCTGGCATGGCACCCTGAGGGGAGTGCCATGTCGACTTACTCATTTTGTTCTCACTAGCACACACAGGCTTGTAAGCAGTGTGTCTGTGCTGAGTGAGGGGTCTCTAGGGTGGCATA
The DNA here is from genome assembly GCF_031143425.1 of Pleurodeles waltl. Classification (NCBI taxonomy): domain Eukaryota; kingdom Metazoa; phylum Chordata; class Amphibia; order Caudata; family Salamandridae; genus Pleurodeles; species Pleurodeles waltl. The sequence goes on from NC_090443.1 coordinate 136,739,962, forward strand.
AGACATGCTGCAGCCCTTAGAGACCTTTCTTGGCATCAGGGCCCTTGGTACTAGAAGTACCAGTTACAAGGGACTTATCTGAATGCCAGGGTGTGCCAATTGTGGACACAATGGTACATTTTAGGTGAAGGAACACTGCTGCTGGGGCCTGGTTAGCAGGGTCCCAGCACACTTCTCAGTCAAGTCAGCATCAGTATCAGGCAAAAAGTGGGGGGTAACTGCAACAGGGAGCCATTTCTTTACACAAGCCCCCCCCAGCCTACAGGCCAGGAGACTCAGCCCAAGCTGGGAGAGTCTTCCTAGTCTGTCAGGCGAGGAAGAGTAGGAGAAATAGGCTGGTTAGTTGCAGGGCCTACTCTGCCTTACATCCTTCTGTTCAGGTCATACCCTTTGGGGAACTGACCCACTTCCACAGTGATAGGACCTAGTCTGAATTGCCTCTTGTCTGCCTCTTCAATGTCTCCACCCATTCTTTCTATTTTGGTTTTAGAGGTATCCACCTCTGCTAACCTTATCTTGGCCAGGGTTACCCCTAGCTTACCCAGAGAGGTTACCCAGAGCTGGAGTAACCCCACCATGACCAATAGGGTCAGGGGGCCTAACTTGCTATTTGGCATGGGGTCAGACCACCATGCTAAGGATAGTGCAGCCATAAAGGCTAACACCCAGCAGAGGCCACTGACAGCTGTCAGTGCCCAGAACCACACCTTTAGCTCTTCACCTAAAAGGGAAGGGGCTAAGTTACAGGCTTCTTTGGGTTCAGGTTGCCTGTCTGCTGTATTAGAGTGGGGGGTTACCACATCTTGTAGTAAACACCCTTCTTCCACTTTTTCTTCTGTTAGCTGAGGAGCCACCCACTCAGGTTTAACAGTTGCCTGACTAGCCAGGACTTCTCGTGGGTCAGGTTGGACTTTATCAGGGCCATTTTTGGAGTTCTCCCCTACTGGAGCAGAATCTCCTTGGCTTGCTGTAACCTTGGCTAAAGGTTGTCCACCCTTCCTACTCTGTTTTCTTTTCTTCTTCTTCTGGGGCCTGCTTGCATTTACTGCAGAGGCAGGACTTCCAGAATCCTTGGGAGAGGACTGGCACTGGACCAGTTCCTCTCTTGGGCTCTGACTAACCTCTGGGTAGTCATTTCCAAGGAGACAATCAAGGGGGAGGTCTGTACTGACTACTACCCTTCTCCAGCTAAGAGTGCCATCCACTTCTATGGGCACTAAAGCCACAGGCCTCTTAGTGACCCTGTCTAGGCTAACTCTTACCCTGGCAGTCTCACCTGGGATGTACTGGTTTGAGAGCACCAGCCTGTCATGCACAATAGTGTGACTGGCACAAGTGTCTCTCAGGGCAGTGGTTGGGATTCCATTCACCAGTAGGTGGTGGAAGTGTCTACTTCCCTCTGGAATCTCCAACTCCCCTGTTGGGCCCTGTTTCCAGTTGAAGGCTAGGAAGACCTCCTCATCTGAGGATTCATCTCCCATGGCTACACTGGTTACCCCAGGAATTTTGTTCTGGGGTTTGTTTTTGGGACAAGAAGTGTCCTTGGTGTGGTGCCCAGACTGTTTACAGTTGTGGCACCATGCCTTAGTGGCATCCCAGTTCTTACCCTGGTACCCACCTTTGTTTTGGGTTGTGTCTTGGGGCCCACCCACCTGTTCTGGTTTTTGGGGGCCTACAGAGGACTCTTTTTCTTTGTTTCTAGTGTTACCCACTTTCTCCTGGGGAGTTTTTGTAACCCCTTTCTTTTGGTCACCCCCAGTGGAAGTTTTGGTTACTCTAGTCTTGACCCAGTGGTCTGCCTTCTTTCCCAATTCTTGGGGAGAAATTGGACCTAGGTCTACCAGATACTGATGCAACTTTTCATTGAAGCAGTTACTTAAAATGTGTTCTTTCATAAACAAATTATAAAGCCCAACATAGTCACACACTTCATTTCCAGTTAACCAACCATCTAGTGTTTTTACTGAGTAGTCTACAAAATCAACCCAGGTCTGGCTCGAGGATTTTTGAGCCCCCCTGAATCTAATTCTATACTCCTCAGTGGAGAATCCAAAGCCCTCAATCAGGGTACCCTTCATGAGGTCATAAGATTCTGCATCTTTTCCAGAGAGTGTGAGGAGTCTATCCCTACACTTTCCAGTGAACATTTCCCAAAGGAGAGCACCCCAGTGAGATCTGTTCACTTTTCTGGTTACACAAGCCCTCTCAAAAGCTGTGAACCATTTGGTGATGTCATCACCATCTTCATATTTTGTTACAATCCCTTTGGGGATTTTTAGGATGTCAGGAGAATCTCTGACCCTATTTAAGTTGCTGCCACCATTGATGGGACCTAGGCCCATCTCTTTTCTTTCCCTTTCTATGGCTAGGAGCTGCTTTTCCAAAGCCAATCTTTTGACCATCCTGGCTAACAGGGGGTCATCTTCACTGAGAGCATCCTCAGTGATTTCAGAAATGCTGGACCCTCCTGTGAGGGAAGCAACATTTCTGACTATCATTTTTGGAGACAGGGCTTGAGAGGCCCTGGTCTCCCTATTTAGGACTGGAAGGGGGGAATTGCCCTCCAAGTCACTAATTTCTTCCTCTGTGAAGTCATCCTCAGAGGGGTTGGCTTTTTCAAACTCTGCCAACAGCTCCTGGAGCTGAATTTTGGTAGGTCTGGAGCAAATGGTTATTTTCTTTATATTACAGAGAGACCTTAGCTCCCTCATCTTAAGATGGAGGTAAGGTGTGGTGTCGAGTTCCACCACCTGCATCTCTGTATCAGACATTATTCTGCTAAGAGTTGGAATACTTTTTTAAGAATCTAAAACTGTTTCTAGAAACTAATTCAAACTTTTAACAAACTTTTAAACTCTAAAAAGACAATGCTAAACAGGGACTTAACACACAAGGCCCTAGCAGGACTTTTAAGAATTTAGAAAACTTTCAAATTGCAAAAATGAATTTCTAATGACAATTTTGGAATTTGTCGTGTGATCAGGTATTGGCTGAGTAGTCCAGCAAATGCAAAGTCTTGTACCCCACCGCTGATCCACCAATGTAGGAAGTTGGCTCTGTATGTGCTATTTCAAAGTAAGGAATAGCATGCACAGAGTCCAAGGGTTCCCCTTAGAGGTAAAATAGTGGTAAAAAGAGATAATACTAATGCTCTATTTTGTGGTAGTGTGGTCGAGCAGTAGGCTTATCCAAGGAGTAGTGTTAAGCATTTGTTGTACATACACATAGACAATAAATGAGGTACACACACTCAGAGACAAATCCAGCCAATAGGTTTTTATATAGAAAAATATCTTTTCTTAGTTTATTTTAAGAACCACAGGTTCAAATTCTACATGTAATATCTCATTCGAAAGGTATTGCAGGTAAGTACTTTAGGAACTTCCAATCATCAAAATTGCATGTATACTTTTCAAGTTATTCACAAATAACTGTTTTGAAAGTGGACACTTAGTGCAATTTTCACAGTTCCTAGGGGAGGTAAGTATTTGTTAGGTTAACCAGGTAAGTAAGACACTTACAGGGCTTAGTTCTTGGTCCAAGGTAGCCCACCGTTGGGGGTTCAGAGCAACCCCAAAGTCACCACACCAGCAGCTCAGGGCCGGTCAGGTGCAGAGTTCAAAGTGGTGCCCAAAACACATAGGCTAGAATGGAGAGAAGGGGGTGCCCGGTTCCGGTCTGCTTGCAGGTAAGTACCCGCGTCTTCGGAGGGCAGACCAGGGGGGTTTTGTAGGGCACCGGGGGGGACACAAGTCCACACCGAAATTTCACCCTCAGCAGCGCGGGGGCGGCCGGGTGCAGTGTAGAAACAAGCGTCGGGTTTTCAATGTTAGTCTATGAGAGATCTCGGGATCTCTTCAGCGCTGCAGGCAGGCAAGGGGGGGATTCCTCGGGGAAACCTCCACTTGGATAAGGGAGAGGGACTCCTGGGGGTCACTTCTCCAGTGAAAGTCCGGTCCTTCAGGTCCTGGGGGCTGCGGGTGCAGGGTCTCTCCCAGGCGTCGGGACTTTGGGTTCAAAGAGTCGCGGTCAGGGGAAGCCTCGGGATTCCCTCTGCAGGCGGCGCTGTGGGGGCTCAGGGGGGACAGGTTTTGGTACTCACAGTATCAGAGTAGTCCTGGGGTCCCTCCTGAGGTGTTGGATCGCCACCAGCCGAGTCGGTGTCGCCGGGTGCAGTGTTGCAAGTCTCACGCTTCTTGCGGGGAGCTTGCAGGGTTCTTTCAAGGCTGCTGGAAACAAAGTTGCAGCCTTTCTTGGAGCAGGTCCGCTGTCCTCGGGAGTTTCTTGTCTTTTCGAAGCAGGGGCAGTCCTCAGAGGATGTCGAGGTCGCTGGTCCCTTTGGAAGGCGTCGCTGGAGCAGGATCTTTGGAAGGCAGGAGACAGGCCGGTGAGTTTCTGGAGCCAAGGCAGTTGTCGTCTTCTGGTCTTCCGCTGCAGGGGTTTCAGCTAGGCAGTCCTTCTTCTTGTAGTTGCAGGAATCTAATTTTCTAGGGTTCAGGGTAGCCCTTAAATACTAAATTTAAGGGCGTGTTTAGGTCTGGGGGGTTAGTAGCCAATGGCTACTAGCCCTGAGGGTGGGTACACCCTCTTTGTGCCTCCTCCCAAGGGGAGGGGGTCACGATCCTAACCCTATTGGGGGAATCCTCCATCTGCAAGATGGAGGATTTCTAAAAGTTAGAGTCACCTCAGCTCAGGACACCTTAGGGGCTGTCCTGACTGGCCAGTGACTCCTCCTTGTTGCTTTCTTTGTTCCCTCCAGCCTTGCCGCCAAAAGTGGGGGCCGTGGCCGGAGGGGGCGGGCAACTCCACTAAGCTGGAGTGCCCTGCTGGGCTGTGACAAAGGGGTGAGCCTTTGAGGCTCACCGCCAGGTGTTACAGCTCCTGCCTGGGGGAGGTGTTAGCATCTCCACCCAGTGCAGGCTTTGTTACTGGCCTCAGAGTGACAAAGGCACTCTCCCCATGGGGCCAGCAACATGTCTCTAGTGTGGCAGGCTGCTGGAACCAGTCAGCCTACACAGATAGTTGGTTAAGTTTCAGGGGGCACCTCTAAGGTGCCCTCTGTGGTGTATTTTACAATAAAATGTACACTGGCATCAGTGTGCATTTATTGTGCTGAGAAGTTTGATACCAAACTTCCCAGTTTTCAGTGTAGCCATTATGGTGCTGTGGAGTTCGTGTAAAACAGACTCCCAGACCATATACTCTTATGGCTACCCTGCACTTACAATGTCTAAGGTTTTGTTTAGACACTGTAGGGGCACAGTGCTCATGCACTGGTACCCTCACCTATGGTATAGTGCACCCTGCCTTAGGGCTGTAAGGCCTGCTAGAGGGGTGTCTTACCTACACTGCATAGGCAGTGAGAGGCTGGCATGGCACCCTGAGGGGAGTGCCATGTCGACTTACTCATTTTGTTCTCACTAGCACACACAGGCTTGTAAGCAGTGTGTCTGTGCTGAGTGAGGGGTCTCTAGGGTGGCATAAGACATGCTGCAGCCCTTAGAGACCTTTCTTGGCATCAGGGCCCTTGGTACTAGAAGTACCAGTTACAAGGGACTTATCTGAATGCCAGGGTGTGCCAATTGTGGACACAATGGTACATTTTAGGTGAAGGAACACTGGTGCTGGGGCCTGGTTAGCAGGGTCCCAGCACACTTCTCAGTCAAGTCAGCATCAGTATCAGGCAAAAAGTGGGGGGTAACTGCAACAGGGAGCCATTTCTTTACACTAGGTTTCTGTGATCTAAACAAGGTTTAGGCTTGTAGGGAGATTAAGGGCTATCTGATGAGTCATAGGGTGACCAGGAGCCAGCTTCAGCATTCTTTTTGACCAGCCAATAGTATATCTTACATATCAATCTATTAACCATGGAACAAACTCAATTTTGAAGACTTAGAAACACAACTAACAGCCAACACAGATCTAGACACAGTAAATTCTGCTCGAAAACTTTATGAGCAGCTACAGGAACCTTCAAATATCCTAATACCACTCAAAGAAAACAAAAAAGGGCAAAAAACAACACCTTGGAGAAATACAGAACTAAAAAAGATAAAACAACAAATCAGGAGGCTGCAATGAACCTGTCTCAAAACAAACAACATTCAAGACAAACTTCACGTACACAAACTTAACGGAATATACAATCCATCAATCAAAAAAGCTAAAAAAAAAGGTACTACTCAGACAGAATCAAAAAGGCTAAATCTGCAAATATAGAATTTTATAAAATTCTCAACACATTTCAAAAACCTAAATGTATCGAAGGAAATCTTCACATTACTCAAAAATTCACAGACAAACTGGCAAACCATCACACAACTAAGGCAGACACATAGGACTCCTATTTAAAACAAAGGAAAAACCACCAGCACTAACATGTTTCCTAAAATCCCCTCCAAGAGTAAGCCAACCCTGCTTTTACACTCCTTCAAACAAATATCACAAAGTGAATTTATGGATTTGGTCACAGCAAGCAGACCTACTGGCTGCCCTTCTGACCTTTGTCCAGCACACATCTTCAAGAACATTCTTTTATCTGCTTCTGCTGCCACACCAGTATGAATAATTATCAATATTTCCTTAACTACAGGAACTTTTCCTAAAGACTTTAAAAAGGCATACATACACCCGTCATTAAAGAAAACAAATGTGGACCCACAGGACCCCACCAACTACAGATCGATTACAAATGGACCTTTCCTGAGCAAAGTGATAAAAAGAGCAGCATTCACCCAATTGCTACAATTCATTGATGATAAGTCCATACTTTCAGACTACCAAACTGGATTCCGCCCAGGAAAAGGCACTGAATCTGCACTCATCGCAATCTGGGATGATGTTAAAAACACAGTCGACCACAATGGAGTTGCCTCACTACTTCTCTTGGACCTCACAGCTTCCTTTGACTCTGTTGACCATGACACCCTAATTCAAAGACTCCACGAAGCCAGCATAGAAGGAACTGCTTTCGACTGGATTACATCCTACCTTCAAAACAGAACAAATGTCATCTATTCTCCCCCTTTCTCGTCCAAACCCTACTTAACAAAAGCAGTGGTCCCTCAAGGATCAATCATCTCAACTATGCTTTTCAACATCTACATGATGTCATTATGGGAATTGATCAATGAATTTCAACTCACGTGCTACAACTATGCAGATGACACACAAATACTTCCTAAACTGGAATGCTCCAAAGACATTGGAAATTCACAATTATTCAGCCGTTGATCAGTGGATGACTTGGAGCCATCTCAAACTGAATGATTCCAAAACGGAAATGCTCACATGTGGTGACTGGAAAAATTAGGGTCCACTGTGCGCCTAGCCTGACAATCTGGGACCACCTCCTCAAGTATCTAAGGAATTTAAAAACCTTGGTATTGCCATGGACTCCAAGTTGACAATGAATGCCCAAATGGACAATTTAGCACGATCAAGTTTCATCACCTTGAAAACTCTGTGACCCATCTTTCTCCACAAGGTCCAGGTTACTATCTCTCTTGTACTATCTAAACTAGATTGCGCTAATGGCCTCTACAATGGATTATCTATATCTAGTATGAAAAAACTACAACTCATTCAGAACTTGGGTGCCAGACTACTACTACATGTAAATCCACAAGCCCATATCTCCCCTGCCTTGAGAGCACTACATTGGTTACCAGTTGCCAGAAGATCCACCTTCAAGCTGCTTTGTATCACCCACAAAGCAATACATGGAACAGGACCGCTTTTCATCAAGAATCAAAAATCACCAAATACATTCAACAAAGAAACTTCTGCTCCAGATTGGCCCCCACCTTAAAATACCACCATACAAGAAAAAGACTGTAGGTGGTACATCCTTCTCTGTTCAAGCGGCCAAACTATGGAATTCATTACCCCCAAATATAAGATCACGGATAACTATCTTGTCTTCAGAAGACTACTCAAGAGCTAGCTCTTTCCTTCATAACCACCATATCCAAACAACAAGGGACTGCATATGCCTGAGTTAGTAAACATTTATAATCTGATTATGTGTATATACCTAGATATGTTATGTTCTGTTTTGAGGACTTATAAAGCGCATGGCTACCCAAAGGCCTCACAACGCTAAATGTCTGCTAGATGTATAATATGTATGTATAATTATGATTTCATAATAATAAAATACATACATACTCTTTAAGCATGTTTAACAAATGTATATTTACTCATGGTTAAATGTATATATGTGTGTATGTGTGTGTGTGTGTGTGTGTGTGTGTGTGTGTATATATATGTGTGCATATATGTATGTACAAGGATGTATACAATGTATGTGTGTGTATATAAACATATATATGTACATTATTCTATGCTTAACATGTTTGTAGGTCATTGTATAATTCCTAGATACGTTGTTAGATTATATACTTATGAATCTCTGCTTTCATTTAACTATTACAATTAGCAAATGCTATAAGCAAGCATTTCGCTATTGAAATTTGAGGAAAGATAAAACAATGTGTACACAATAAATTAACCTCAAATATGGCAAATCTTGAAAGTCTGTGTTTAAACTTTAAATCTCAAAATATTATATCCTTATTATATTCCTTCCCCATATATTCCCTTACTATATATTTACGTATCTATTTATTACTTTAGACCTACTGGACAAGAGGGAATCAAATAATAAAAAAAGCTCTCTCATAAGCTTTACTCTGCCTCCCCACCACCCAGTGGCGTAGCGTGGGTTGTCAGCACCCGGGGCAAGGCAAGTAATTTGCGCCCCCTAACCCGTGGATTTTAGCACTCGCGAGTGCGAGCGCGCCCCCCCCCAGATGTTGCGCCCGGTGCGGCCGGCTCCCCGTGTACCCCCGCGCTACGCCACTGCCACCACCCTATACCTTTATCAATCTGTCCTCCATCCCCACTCTCTGATTCAAAAGCAATCTACTACTATTATCTCTAAAATAGCCCTGCCTAAGCTCTTCCCTTCTCTTCACTCCTGGCTCACTCCAAACCTCAGTTTACTACTATGATCACCAAAAGAACCCTACTAAATTCTCCATCACTTATCTCACCTTTGATTCATCCAAAACACCTTCTACTACTCTTCCCTCCTCCATCTCCCCTTTACTCATCCCAAGCCTCATTCTATTACTATAAACTCCCAATTAACAGTTCCGGATTCTGCCCTCCTCTATCCTTCCATTATTGTTTTCTAATCTACTAACAAACTCACATATCTTCTGCTCAAATCAACTCATGCTAATACTAATACTGTACTCATATTTCCCTATACTAATACACCACTAATCCTTTTGGGGTCCGGAGAAGCGTGCTACTTGCCAAAAAGCGCTTCTAGGCCTCGTCAGGGGTTGTAAGCACTATTTAAATACAATTATAATTATAATATCTATGGTTTGATTGTCTACCTGGTTTGGACATGTTGTGAGTGTAGCTGGGGGTGGGGAGGGTGGCATGGAACATTACCGTGGTGCTTGGTCTGCAACTATAAATGTTTTAAAAGTGACTTCCAAATAGATCCTTGGAGCCACAGATGCTCCCAGAAAAGATTCTATGAAAATCACATTCTAGGGATGTAAATGGTTTTGGACTTCCAGTATAAAGCCTGTTTGCAATCCAAAACCATGCAATTAACAAAATCACAGGATTTGTGACCACAAGAAGGCTATTCTTTATTTACAAATGCCCTCTAATGATCTAGACAATTCTTTCTGACTTCTAAAAGGGCCTTGGTGACCCTGTCTGTAACACAAATAGAAGGGGTGTGAAAAGGGAGCTGCCTCCTATTTATGATTCAGAGAGGAATTGTAGGAAAAGGGATTATTATTTCGGTGGGTTACAACCCACCTCAAGGAACAATTACATCCCATGTCAGGGTTTAACTTCAAAGTGACTAAACTAACCTGAGCTCAACTCCCGTGGTAATTACGGCACAGAGCAGGCAGGCTTAACATAGGTCAAGGTGTTTATGGAGTACCAAAACAGTAGTAAAGTAAAATTGCAAAATATTTGAAAAAAACATAAACCAAAATAGAGTAAAACAAAATTGAATCCAGGGAGTGAAACCAAAATGACAAGAATCTAATAAGAGGAACCTAAGATTGTCCTGGGTACAAGAGAGAGAGCAGGTCCACTCCTTCAGGGCTCCTCTCAGGGCACAGATAGCGGTCCTCTTCTGATCCTTCACAGGTCCAGGAAGTGTTCTTGAAAGGGCGTCTGAAAAATCTACATTTACGCCAGCAAAAACTAGTAAGTGGGAATGACTTCTTGGCACTTACCAATGGGGTAAAGGTTCCAGAGGCCAACATAGCCCATTTTGGGCATTTTTTAATGTTTTCAAGTACACTAAACTTGGGCTTTGGAGTTTGGGTGTATGTGTCTACGGAGAGCATACTATGATAATCCTAGATGTTTCCCCACATCTGACAATAAAGTCTAGCTTGAGGCAGCCACTGTAGCCACAATAAACGCAAAGAAAGGAGTCTTGTAGGACAAAAGCAGAGTCCTTTAGAAACTGGATAGCGGATCCAGAAGAATTGCCTTGGCATCCTGTTCTCTCCCCTTTCAAGTGTCCCCAAGGGTGTATGTAAACTGAGTGACAGAAGTTTGGTAGGACAAAAGCAGAATCCTCCTGTGACGAGACAGTAGATCCACAATAATTGTCTTGGTATCCTGTTATCCTACTTTCAAGTGTGCCCCAAGTGGTATATGTGAACCCAGCAGACCTGTCAAGCAGGATGTGACACCAAGCACTGTAGTGCCAAAAAGGTTGACCACAGCCCCCTTCCAGCATATTTAGAGAAGTCTTCTCTGCCCATTCAGGTCAGCCTATTGTTTGCTCTTGGCATCCATTTCACACCTATTCACACACAAGGTGAATTGCTGACTAGAAGAAGCTAAAGAGCCAATACATGTTATCATCCATAATAGAAAGGCATGGAAAAAGGTAAGTATAAAAAAATTACTTTTTCTTAGTATATATGAAAAAAGATCCAACCTCTGCATTAAACCGGATTTCTAATTACTATTATAAATATATTTTCTTATTTTTCTGGATGAGCCCATTCTCAAGATAGGACAGTTAGGCCTGCCACAGTGAAAAATAGCTTTTGGATGCTTGTCACTCTAAGAACATGTTAACGTTATTTTCTACATGTGTTACTTTTAAATACTATGCACCTTGACCTGTGAGATTCAAGGCCTACATTTGGATATTTAAAAGGAATGTTTTTACCTGTCAAATGGGTTTAATTTGAAGGATGACTTGCAGAGTTTACTCTGCTACAGTCAGGCTACAATGGTAGACTTTAAGCCATGTTTTCATTGCCATTATAGTGGAGAACACAGTAGGTGATGTAGTCCACTAGTGGCATTTAACTTTCAGGCGCTGGGTACACATTGTGCCATTTACTAGAGATTTATAGGCAAAGTTAATATACCAATTAGGAGTATGCCAATTTGACCATGTTAAAGGATGAAGCACAGGCACATTATTATCGGTTAGAAGGGGTAAAGTGCTAAAGCCAGTTAAAATACAGGAACCAGCAAAAGGCAAAAAATCAGAGTGACCACGCAGAAAAAGCAGATTTCCTGCAGGAGTGCATCAATGGCTTGGATCTATAATTGCAGCAGCAAACCATTGTCAGATACCAACCCCTCGAAGGTGCTGATATCTGATCTGCAAAGGGGACGGGGTCTCCTTTGAATCCCTTCACTTTTTGTGGGCAGTGATGCACCTTGGTTCAATATCTTTTTCAACCTTCAGTTTAAAAGTCCTAAGCGGTGCAGGGGTTTTGCTTGTGTGCAGTCTCAGACCTATATTTATCTGCTCTTGGCAATACAGTTTATGCTTACAGTGACTGTGTGACATGCTCCTACCCTTACCACACTAATCCTTCCTTTGCAGCAGCCTTATTCAGGTCAGGGTTCCTGGAGCAGACTCAAACAAAGGTTAAATTGATGTTATAGTTAGGAGAACATTTCAGTTAAATGTAACATTTTAAACTAAAACAAACACTGTAATTCAGCAGTTATACTTATTTCAAGTAACTATAACTTGCTCCCCTGCTATGCACAGTGTTGTTGCCAATGATGTCAGTTCAGTTGTCATCAGTAATGTTATCAATGATGTGTCAGAACATATCATGAATGCTGTAATATGTATGTCAAAAGCATAGCATGATGAGAGTGTGAGTTATAGTTTACTTGAAGTAACTAAAATGGTTGAATTTGAGTGTTTTTAGTTTAAAACGTTATGTTTAGGTGGACATTTTCACTGAACTATAGCTTCACTTTAATCTTTGGCTTTTTCAGTGAATTTGTAAAAGTTTGTTAAAATTCAAAGTAAGATATTATTACCATACCTAATTATAACATCAATTTAAACTTCGTTTTTTTCAGGGAATTAAAAACTTTTTTTATTTACCCCTAACTATAATTGTCACCATTCCCTTAAGTGTTTTCAATGAATTGCTGTGTTTTTTTTAATGTAATGTCACCTAAATATATAAAAGGCAGGCCAATAGGCTTTGTAAAGGGGTGACTAAAGCAATATACAAGACAAGCCTATTGGCATTGTCAATGGATCATAACATCAAAATATAAAGGTAAGCCTAATGGCTTTGTCAATGAGTCAGGACAGCAGTGTAAAAAGACAAGCCTATGGGTTTTATCAAAAGATTACCTACCTAATAAAAACAACTTTGACATTTTAATAATCATCATTAGAACCAATAGACTCCAAAACCATACACAAAGATATTCATCATTGTTTTTAATTGTGTATTCCCAACGTTAAAAAAGCTCTAAAACTAATCGATAAAAACACATTTTAAAGTGACTTAAAAAACATATGCCCTCGCCATGCATTGCCACCAATATCACATATTACATCACACATGACATGTTCTATGACATCATTGATGACATCTGAAATTACATTGGTAATGACAACAGTGTGTATGGCAGGAGCACAATTTATAGTTGTTTTAATTATCTATAACTGGCGAATTTAAACTGACTTTTCCCCCTAACTCTAACATCAACTTTACCTTTTTTTCTAGTGAAACCCAATGCATCGTGACCAAATACGGACGTTAAGAGAGCAAAATGAGTGAAGAGTCAATTTGGAAAGGCTAACCAGTGCAGTCCTGAGAACACCTGAGATATGCAGTAATCGAGTGTTTTTGTCACTAATGTTCAGTCCAACTAGATGCACTGGTTTAAAAAGTACATCCAGAAGTTTTATCTGGAGTTCTGCAGGTCTGCATTTAAGACATCCTCCACAATGAAAATGATCAAACCTGATAGTAAATGTGGTCTTCGAGGTTAAAATGATTGGCTATTTATTGACTTATGAACTATTGCTGATTTTTTAGTCCTGAATCATGCATAGAACCCAATTTAACCCTACAGCCTACATGTAGTTTTTTTACAGATTTGGCTTTGGCACTGGATCACATAATGACACATGTTGATTGGCATGTAGGATTCTGTCTAATGCCATCGGTTCCTCGTGTAACATACTTCTTTTTTTAAATTAATTTCTTCCTTTATTCGGTGTGAAATATAAAATCATAAAAGACAGCAGCAAAATGTAACAGTAAAAGCATATTAAGTAAATAACATTAAAAATCAATTCATATAAAATCAAACACATCATCCTATGTATTCAGTATGGACACTGCAGTGCTTAAGAAACAAGCCACATTAGCGATCACAAATTCACCTGTCAGCATTTGCAAATATAAAAAGGCTGGTCAGGCTTGTTCAAAAAGTAAATAAGGGAACTTTAAAACGAAGCCTTGGAGCCCAACATAATTTACAAAACATCATAAAATGCCGAGGAGAATTATTATCAAAAACACCCAGGCCCAAAGATTGGAAATCATTGCATTTTCATGGTGAGGCTATGATCAGAACTTCTTACTGATGAATTTTATAAAAGATATCCAATTGTGAAGCACTTTTCGAAATCACATCACAGAAACAAACTCCTACAGTTGTTACACCTTGTTCGTTTTAAACCCTCACAACACACGCATGTATATTGGGATGTCTGTCATTGGCAATGTTGGGTGGTTTTGGAAAAGCATTTAGTAGTTTTTCACAGGTGGACAATGAGAGAAATTATTTTGCATTATGTTTCAGGTTAGAAGCTGATGGGTAATGGTCTACTACGTACAATGTACTTCTGATTTGCTGCCTGTGATGTAAAGACTTCTGATATAAAGCTGCCTATGTGAAATACTCCAATATGGTGCCTGTGGTGTGAAAAAATCCCGATGTGGAGCTTGGAACTTAAAGGTAGCACATCCATAGTAGGCTGATTCACAAAGCTTTAAAATGTTGGAAATCATCTGCAATAGTTGTCCTTCTGTTTTTGGGCATGATTTCTCAGCTACCCAAAGGAGTACACCTGGTAATTTTCAATTTTTTTTATTTTTCGGGAGTATTAGCTAATAAGAACTCCAGCTGATTCTCCAGGAAAATTTGGATGAATAAATCAGGTCAAAATGTGCATTTTCAAATGTAACAGTTTTTTCTCAAAATATTATTCCCTTTGAAGATACTTCTTTCATTAAAATTCCATGGAATTTTGGGGGGTTCTCTAATCACCACCATGGAAACATAATTATTCAAACTTTTTTTACAAGTAACTTTTCAAACGCTTTCAGGGGGGAATGCCCATTAAGAAGATCTTATGACTATCCACAAACGTCAAGGTGTGGGTACTTTCGAAGAATTATTTCTGGACTCTGGCTGTGGAATTAAAGGACCTATAATGCAATGAACACAAGACAACCTCCTCCTCGTTTTGACATTTTGGCAGACCCAGTATATCTTCATGTCCAGGAAGCCTGTATAACAATTCTCCATACGTTTTCATTTTGACATGTTTGCTATGTTGGTGCTCCTGTTGCATGGTGGCTTGGTAGAGAACTGTCCTCCTACGGGTGGTGGCATCTAATTCTAATAGTGACGTCGAGGACTTTTACCGAGACCTCAGTGGGGAGGCTGCCTACTAGCTTTCTATGATAAGTCATAATGGGAGCTCTTTCTCCAAGCCCCTCTCCCTGCCCCTCTGAGTACATGCTGTGTGTGCATGTGAGTGATTGTGATAGCTCATGTGTATGGAACCCTCAAAAGTTTTAGTAAGCTCCTTAGGGTTAGTGCTAATCAGAGGTAGGTGTCTACCTTTCAAGCATGCTAGGCTGTGCTGCCCCATTGGGTTCTCCTGTCCCTAATTAATTAATCGCAAGACCAGGTGTGCTATTTGACTTCCAGTACCGATTTAATGCAAAGACCTTTTGTGCTCTGATTGAAACGACAAACCAGTTCCAGGAGGTAAATGTGTGACCTGATGGTAACCAACACTTGGACAAAGTCTTTGGTCTGGTCATCTGACCATTGGGAAATCTCTTCATAGAAAAGACTGGGCTGCTTGCCCTACCTGATATCATGTGCTTTGTGGGAAGGATGGTCCACATGGGATACAGATTGGCTGAATTACAGTTGCCCCCTTAACTTGTTGCCGTGAAGCTCCAGACACTGTAAGGAAAATGGACTCTGTTGTAATTCATTCTCCACAAAAAATCAGGAGAAACTTTGAATTTAATTGAAGACTTGGGAATGGCAGCTGTTCCCGAGACAGGATATATGCTGGCCACACTAGCCTATGTGGAGTTTACGTTTCACACCCGCAGATCTGCACAGTCGTGCAAAGAAGACCCAACTTGAGAAAGGGGTGTGGTTCCCTTCCTTTTTGTGCACTGCTGGCACCTTGAGGCTCGTTAGCCTGCACTCTGTATCAGAGCACCCCTACTCCCAAGTGACACTGATAACGTAAAGAGGTACAATGCATTAGTGCTACCACTTTTCTTCCTGTGAAATGAGAACTCAATCAGATGTGTCTACGATTTGAACCATGACTCCATGACCATGTTTTTTGTTTCTAAGCAATCTGATGAGTTGAGCGTGATCACGTGACTGTGACTTGCAGCACTTCTGCAACGTTTTCTTCAACCAAAGTAGCAGTCTCTCACAGAGGAGTACAGACCCCAATCCTAGCTTTATTGAAGGGGTGTGGCAGTAATTCATGGTCTGAAATCAGGTACGGAACTGTGTGATCAGAATCTCTCCACAGAGGAAATTGTGTTTTGGG
Organism: Pleurodeles waltl; assembly: GCF_031143425.1. Taxonomy (NCBI): domain Eukaryota; kingdom Metazoa; phylum Chordata; class Amphibia; order Caudata; family Salamandridae; genus Pleurodeles; species Pleurodeles waltl. The sequence goes on from NC_090443.1 coordinate 136,756,127, forward strand.
CATCAGAAGGGGACTTATCACGAAATGTACCCAGTGTGATTGGACATAAAGCAAATATGGTGTAGTACACGGTTGTCAAGATGGCATTTCAGAAAAATGGTAAATGGCATTACAAGTTGTTAAAATTACTGTGCCTATTTTCATAACAATAATTAAATGTCATATCTTTTTCAATAATAATATGTCTGCTTGCACGTTACATTAACTGTGATTGATAAATGTTCTGCATTACAAATGCTTCCCATACCAATCTTAAAAAGTAAGCGTTGAGTGTTCCACTTCAATACCTATGAACGAAAACATCTAATGAGCATTGGTAAATCCAATAGCTCTCAGTTATGTGAGAGCTAATGGCTTTGCCAATGTCTTTTAGACATGTTGTACATCAGTGTGGTTCTGTTCACCATAACTAAACGTTAGTAGCATGGCTTAGAGTAGAGTTGTGTAGAGGAGAGTGGAGTGGCATAGTGGCATAGAGTGGATTGACATACAGTAGAGTGACGTACAGTACAGTGGCACACAGTACAGTAGTATAGAGTGGCACAGAGTAGAGTGGCATACAGTATAGTTGCAAAGAACAGAGTAGAGTGGCGTATAGTAGAGCGGCATACAATACAATGGCGTAGAGGGTCATACAGTAGACTAATGTAAAGTAAAATGGCAAAGTGCAGAGTAGATTGATGTTGAGTACCATAGACTGGGGTAGCGTACAGTAGAGTGGCATAGAGTGGAGCCATGTGGAGTGATGTAGAGTAGTGCGGCACAGAGAGGCATAAAGAAGAGTGGCATAGTTTAGAGTGGCATAGAGTGATATAGAGTGGAATGAAGTGTTGTAGAGTAACATGGTGTACAATGGAGAGGGATAGAGTGGAAATGGGTACATTGCCATAGAGCAGAGTGGCATAGAGAAGAGTAGAGCAGAGTGACATAGAGTGGAAGGGGGTAGAATGGCATAGACTGGCATGCTGCAGAGTGGAGTTGAATAGAATGGGGTAGCATAGAGTGACATAGCCTGGAGTTACTGAAGTAGATTGGCATGGAGTAGAGTGGCATAGAGTGGAGTAGCGCAAAGTGGTGTAGAATAGATTGGCATAGATTAGACTGGTATAGTGTGGAGTGGCGAGTAGTGGAGTAGAGTGGCATGGACTAGAGTGGCATGGGGTGGAGTGAAGTGTCATGGATTAGAGTGCCATTGAGTAGAGTGGAGTGGTGTAGAGTGGCACAGAGTAGAGTGGAGTAGAATGGCGTAATATAGAGTGACATAGCTTAGAGTGCCGTAGAGTGAAATTGTGTGGACTGGAACAGAGTAGAGTGGTATAGAGTAGAGTGGAATAGAGTGGCATATATTGGAGTGAAGTGGCATAAAAGGTTATGGAGTAGTATAGAGTAGAGCAGTGTGGAGTTCACTGGCATAGAGTACAGTGGCTTGGGTGGAGTGGTGTAGAGTGGTATTGTGTGGAGTGGCATAGAGTAGAGGGGAGTAGAGTACAGCTTTGAGGCATAGAGTGGTGTGGCATAGAGTGGAATGGCATAGAGTGGAGTGATGAAGAGTGGCATTGCGTGGGGTAGAGTGGTGTTCAGCAGAGTGGTGTAGAGTGGAGTAGAGTAGCGTAAAGTAGAGTGGCATGGAGTAGAATGGCATGGAGTGGAGTGTAGAGTGGTGTTGAATAGAGTGATGTAGAGTAGAGTGGTGTGAAGTGTCATAAAGTAGAGTGGAGTGGCGTAGAGCAGAGTAGTGTAGAGTGGAGTGGCGTAGAATGGAGTGGCATAAAGTAGCATGAACAAGAGGGGTGTGGAGTAGAGTGGCGTGGCGCAGATAAGAGTAGCATAAAGTAGGGTGGTGCACAGTGGCCTTCTTTGGAGTGGCATAGAATAGGGTGGACTGGTGTAGAGTAGCAAATAGTGAAGTGGTGTGGTGTAGAGTGGAGCGGCATACAGTAGAGCGGTTTGGCGGAGAGTAGAGTCTCTTAGAGTGGAGTAGCTTAGAGTTGAATAGAGAGGGTGGTGTAGAGAGGAGTGATATAGAGTAAAGTGGAGTAGAGTGGTGTAGAGTGGCTTAGAGTGGCGTAGAGGATAATGGTATAGGATGGAGAGGCCTAGAGTGGCGTTGAGTAGCGTAAAGTGGAGTAGCATAGTGCCGTGTAGAGTAGTACAGTTGTGTGTGTAAGTAATTAAAGGGTCAAAAGAGAAAGCAGATAGGATGAAAGCAACATAAATAAGAAGCCATATCATATGCCTGTGTTAAAAGTAGGAAATCACAATGCACGTACACGAATAATAGTGAAAGGCTTATAACATTTTTAAAAACCAATGAGTTGCAAGAAGAAACACAAGGAAGACAATGCATACTTGGTCCGTGCTCCAGGGTGGAGCTAACACAAGAAATTAAGGGAAGCCTCCAGCAGGAGCTAAGCAATTGAAGGATTGCAAATGAGAGTGACAATGAATGGTATGCTGTTTGCAGTTGTAAGCTGACTGAATTGTAAATAATACATCTCACAACACAGCGCATGTGCTGAGTAGGCGAGGCCTAAAAAGGAGGTCCTTGACATTTCAGAGAGCCCTCAGCAGTTACACGGCCAGTAGATTGCTGTCCTTCACAATGGCACTACCAGGATATTAAAAAGAACTACTGTACCGATATACTGATCATGTTGGGGCATGTCTAGCTTAAGCAGAAAATGTGGTCGGAACATGCCATATAGGTACAGCTTATATGATCTTTGTCATTTGTTTGTATTGTTCTTTATTTTCGCAATATAATAAAAAAGAGAGCGCTCGTTGTGCTTTGTGTCTGTGTTTCCAGGGACAGCAGCATTATGTTCCTCTCCCAGATAATAGTAATGGTATTGTACTTCTCCTTCCTGCCCCTAACTCTAAACATACATCAGTGGAAAATTCAGCATGAAACTGGATTTTCCACCTTTGAAACAGCACCTTCTGATTAAAAAAATCCACTTTTCCTATCTCAGTGAACAAGGACGTGGTATTTTCGAATTGAAAATGCTTGTGATTGAGCAACTGAGTTAGAAATCCTGAAAAACTATTGTAAATACGGCTCTTTGCGATTATTTATGTATTCACTAACAATAGCTGTAGTTGAAAATATGTTTATGAGATCAAAAGTAATTCTTGTTCTATCGAAGGATTCACAATACAACATTTTTATTATAAGTTGACCCCACCAATGGAAATTAAAATATGTCTTGTGGTTTGACTGTGTCGACAACATTGTTCTCGACCTATTCATGTGCTCTTGGGTTGACAACACTATGGGCCAGATGTAGGAAAAATAAAAATTGTGAGTCGCATTTTGCGAGTCAATGCGACTCGCAAAATGCGACTCGCAATTTGGTATGCCAGGAAATAAACCGGTCCGATTTAGCGACTCGCAGCCGGACTCGCAACGCAGTGTGCGAGTCCGCAGATTGCGAGGTCGCTGTTTGCAAGTGTGCAAAAAACGAACTCGCAATTAGCGAGTGGGTGTCGCAAATTGCGAGTACCCTCAAAATTGCTTGCAGGTGCAGCAGAACACCCCAGAAAGCACACCAAAACACTCTGGAAACACTTCCTGGCACATGATGACATCACAGCCAGGAAGTTAACAAATACACCTGGGAGGAGGCTGGACCACACCCTTTTACAACTGCCAGTCTTCACACTGAGCAAGCTGCAGCAGCCATGGAGGGAACCCCCCGAAAAAGGAAAATGAAATTCTCTGAGAGGGAGCTTGAGGTGCTGACCGAAAAATGTTGTCAGCACCATGATGAGTTCTATGGGAGAGCAGCCCTCACTGTTCCTGAGGCCACAAAAAAGAAAATCTGGCAGGAAATGCAAGAGAAAATTAATTCACTGGGGGTGAGCCACAGGACAATTGAGGACATAAGGAAGAGGTGGTATGACCTCCGCTCCCGGACCAAGGAGAGGGTGGCAGAAAGGCTCCGGGAGATGAGAGGCACTAGAGGGGGACCATCATCTGTGCCACCACCCACACCCCTTGAAGACATGATTGAGGAAACCTTTGAGCCGGAGGCAGTGTGTGGATTTGGGGACCTGGACACCTCAGAGCCCAGCACATCAACCGGTGAGTACCATGTGATAAGCCTGTACCCCTATCAATGTCATACCCCACCCACCATGTACACAGGTGCATGCACAACCAAATTAGCTCCATTTCAGGGTAGAAAAAGCCAGAATGATGCATTATGGGAAATGTAGTCCAATAGGCAGTGCATAGGCAAATGTTTATTAGGAATTGTGCAATAGATACTAGACACTGACAGTGTGTTCCCCATGTCCCACAGGTCTCCAGCAAGACATCCCCTACACCCCAAGCACCCAGGCCCAGGAGGACACCCCAGGACCCTCCAGCACCCCCACATGCACAGTCAGCAGCATTCCTGCAGTGGTAACGCCTGCTGCAACAACAACGGCAGGAGCTGCCCCAGCAACAGCCAGGGAGGATACAGGTGCGAGGACAGGGCAGCCACCACTGCGCAGGCGTCGCAGGGCAAGAGCGTCTGGATCCCGGATTCATCCTCCAACCAGCAGTGAGGCACATCTGCTGCGGGGTCAGCGCCTGCAGAACACAATATTGGGCAGGATTAGTGGGGTGCTGCACCACATTGAAAGACACAACCATGCAAGCATGCGGCACCTCAACAGGCGGATGGACCTGATGTGCCAGAATACTGGGGACATTGCCTCTGCCATCAGGGAACTGGCGGCCGGACTGCTGGGCCAGGCAGAGGCTGGGCGGCGCAGCGATCGCCAGATTATGTTAAGACTGGACAGGATGGCCACATCAATCGGCAGGCTAGCCATCAACACAACAGGCCTGTCGAGGAGGACAGTTGGCCTGCAAATTGAGATGGGCCATTTTGCTGGGGATGTTGCCAGGGGCCTGGGACATCTCACACATATTATAGAACTAATGGAGACACGTGAGATGTCGAGGGCCACTGGGGAAACACCCCAAGATAGTGAAGAGGGCTCCACAGTGAGCAGTGTATCTGCCACTGACAGTAGGGTGCTAAGGAGTGGGAGGCAGAGCACCATAGACGTGGCAGGGACCAGCCAGGCTGGTAGGAGGGGCAGGAGAAGTTAGTCAACAGCCCGGAAAAACAAATGTGGCACATGGCGTTAATGTGCCACATGAGTGGTTGGCAATTCCCTGCCCATGGACAATTTCATCTTGTATATAGTTCATTCATTACATTATTAAAACAGTTTTTTTTCTTCCACTTAACAAAATGAGTGTTTGGTTAATGGGTGAGTATGGTGGGAGTTTACACGTACCGTCCAAAATATTGCGTTGCAATGTGTTCCCGTCTCAGTCTGCCTTGATTAGCTAGACTCCTATCCCCATGATGGCGGTGTGGTTGTTCATGCTCTTCTTCATCAGGATCTGGGTCTGCAGGGGTGAGAGGTAGCCCACGTCGGGTGGCTATGTTGTGGAGGATGGCGCATGCGACCACAATTTTGAAGGCGGTAATGGGGGTGTATTGGAGGGCGCCTCCGCTGCGGTGGAGGCATCGGAATCTTGCCTTCAGGAGTCCAAAGGTGCGCTCTATGAGGTTCCTGGTCCTCTTATGCGCACTGTTGTATTGCCTCTCTGATTCATTACTTGGGGTTAAAAACGGAGTCATGATCCAAGGCCTTAGAGCATATGCACTGTCACCTGTTGGGCACAAAAGTACACTGTTAGTAAGTCCAGATAGTCGTGCACAGTGACCTGTGTGTATGTCTGTAAGTGTCTGTGGCTCTACCTAGGAGGTATCCGTCTCCAAATTCCCCACGTTCCAGGCGTTGATGTATCCCACTATGTCTAAAAATGTATGAGTCATGGGTACTGCCTGGAAACTTAGCTACGATGTCCGTGATGACGTAATGGGCATCACAAACAACCTGTATGTTGAGTGAGTGGGTACACTTTCTGTTGCGGAAAATATGTTCCAGATTAGCGGGGGGCATATTTGAATGTGTGTCCCATCTACACATCCAATGACATGGGGGAAGTGGGCAATCCGGTAAAAGTCCAGCTTGGTGCTGTTAATTTCTGCCTCATTCCTTGGTAAGTATATGAACTGATACCTGTGCGCTACTAAGGCATCTAGGAATGCCCTGAGGAACCTTGACACTGCACTTTGGGATACCCCACCTGCCACGGCAATGACCCCCTGATAGCTACCTGAGGCCAAGAGGTGCAGTGCGCATAGTACTTGCACATGCGTAGGGATGGCGCAGCCACGCAGAGTCTTGTGTTCTAGATGTGGTTTTAGTAATTCTATCAATTCTAGAATGGCAGCGCTGCTAAGGCGGTATTTATCATAGATCTCCTCTTCAGTCTGCCTTGTTCTATATATCTTCTCCTGTCTGTGGCCCCTCCTCCTCCTCTGCTGGGCTGCGTAGACTCTCCTCCTCACTGCTATCAGGTATATGTCCGCCATCTTGAGTAACCCAGATGCCTTCTGGGTCTCCTTTTATACTTTGGTAATGGTTACCACCTGCTCTGAGTTAGTGGTAAATGCGACTTGCAAACTGTTTTTTTTGCGACTAGTCGCAATTTGCGAGTTGCAATTGCATATGGGTTGCGACTCGCAAATTGCGACTTGCAAATTGCGGGTCGCAAAAGGGGGTCGCAACGGATGCGACTCGCAAACGGGTCCCATCGCTTTTTGCGAGTCGGAAATAGGCTTTTTGCATCCCATTTCCGATTTTGCACTGTCGCAAATTGCGAATTGGCCCGTTTGCGAGTCGCAAACGTTTGCTACATCTGGCCCTATGTGAAGTATATAAAGTATTGTAGCAGTATACCACCCCAGCCCGCACCAATGGCTACCCCGAGAACCCAGACCCGGCTCAAATGCTCCCTACTTACCTTACAAAGCAGTTCTTGCTAGAAAGGGCTGAATCTGCTGCAACTTACACTTAGTATACATAGAATGCACCCTCCACCTACAAACTGTCAAATTCAGGCAAGAACAAACCCTTTAAGAGTCACTCACTCTGTGTGGAAATTAATTATTCAATGACCCACCTGCAACTTTCTACCTTTCAGACTAGCATTAGCAAAGCCAATAGGTCTTGCCTATGTGATTCTGCTTTAGCCATGTTGTACACCAGTGTGGCTGCTGTACAGCATGGCTAAAAGTTAGTGGGGTGGGTGGGGTAGATTGGAGTGGGATAGACGTATAGAGGTGAATTGGGTAGATTGGGGGAAGAATGGAGTGGGGTAGATTGGTGTAGAATGGAGTGGGGGCAGAGGGGGGTAGGATGGAGTCAGGTGGATTGGGGTAATTTGGAGTTGAGGAGCTGAGTAGATTAGCATTGTTGATTGGAGTATGGCAGATTGAATTGGGGTAGATTGGGTGGGTGTGGTAGTCTGGGGTGGAGTGAAGTAGATTGGAGTGGAATAGGGTGGATTGCATTGAGATTGGAGTGGAGGGGGTAGACTGGAGTGCAGTGGATTGGGATATATTGAAGTGGGGTAAATTAGAGTGGGATAGATTAGAGTGGAGTGAGGTAGATTAGAGCGAAGTGGGGTAGATTGGAGTGGAGTGCAGTAGACTGGAGTGGACTGGGGTAGATACAGTGGAGTGGGGTAGACTGGAGTGACATAGATAGGAGTCGGGTGGATTGCAATTTATATGCAGTGGAGATTTATGTGCAGTGGAGTGGATGAGTGGAGTAAGTTGGAGTGGAGTTGGATAGAGTGCTGTGGGGTAGATTGGGATGGGGTTGGGTAGATTGGAGTTGGGTAGAATGGAATGGGATAGAATGGGTTAGGGGTGGGGAAATTGGAGTGGAGTGAAGTAGACTGGAGTGGAGTAGATTGGGGTAGAGTTGATTTGATGGGGTAGATTGGAGTAGGGTAGTTTGGGGTGTAGTCTGGTAAAGTAGATTAGAGTGGAGTGGGATGGATTTCGGTGAAGTGGGTTAGATTGGACGAGATTGGGATAGATTTGAGTCGCATGTGATAGTATGGAGTGAAGTCAGTGGGGTAGATTGAGTAGAGTAGAATGGAGTGTGGTAGATTGGGGTAGGGTAGAGATGGTAGAATGGAGTGGGGTGAAGTGGAGTTAGATTGGAGAGGAGTCGAGATTTGGATGGAGTGAGATAGATTGGGGAACAGTGTAGTGTAGTGGGGAAGCTCAGGCAGGCGTAGGGTAGATTGGGTGGATTAGAATAGTTTACATTCGAATGGAGTGGGGTAAATTGGAGCTGGAAGTTTGAAGAGGGATGGTTGGTGTGAGGTAGTTTGAAAGAGGGGTAGATTGGGATAGGGTAGATTGTAGTAGGGTGGATTGGATGGGTTACATTGGAGTTGGGTAGTTTGGGGTGCAGTGGTTTAGGGTAGATTGGTGTGGGGTGGAGTGGATTAGATTGGAGTGGAGTGGGGTAGATTTGAGTAGCATGTGGTAGATTAGAGTGACATGGAGTGGTGTAGATTTGGTAGCGTGGAAAGAAGTGTGATAGATTGGGGTAGAGTGGAGTGGGGCAGATTGGGTGGACTTGAATGGGTAGATTGGGGTGGAGTGAAGCCGGACAGATTGGAGCTAAGTGGGGTCGAGTGAGATAGTTTGGGGAAGAGTGGAGTAGACTGGAGTGGAGTGTATTGGGGTAGATTAGGTTGTGTACAGTGGGGTAGTTTAGGTGGATTAGAATAGGATAAATTGGCTTGGAGTAGGGTAGATTGGAGTGGGATAGATTGAAGGGGGATGATTGGAGTTAGGTAGTTTTGAGTGGGGTTGATTGGGGTGAAGTAGATAGGAGTAGATTGGGGTGGGGTTGATTGGGGAGGGGTATACTGGAGTAGGGTAGAATGAGGTAGAGTGAGTAGGGTTATCGGAGTGGGGTAGATTGGGATGAAGTGGGTTACATTGGAGTGGAGTGCGGTTTACTGAAGTAAATTGGAGTGGGGTAGATTTGGGTAGAGTGAAGTGTGGTAGAATAGAGTAAATTATAGTAGATTTCTGTGTGGTAAATTAAAGTAGAGTGAGGTAGCATAGAGTAGGGAAGAGTTGGATAGATTGCAGCAGAGTATAGAGTGGAGTGGGGTAAATTGAAATGGAGTGAGGTAAATTGGAGTGGGGCAGATTGGAATGGTTTAGATTGAAGTGGATTCGGGCAGATTGGAGTTGAGTGGGTTGGATTGAGGTACATTGCAGTGGGGTGGATTGGAGTAGATTGAAGTGAAGTACATTGGGGTGGGTTCGATTCTGGAGGGGTAACTGGGGTAGATAGGAGCAGAGTAGGGTAGATTTGAGTGCAGTGCAGTAGATTGAGGTGGAGCGTGTTAGACTGTAGTGTAGTGGGGTTGACTGGGTTAGATTGAGTGGACTAGCGTAGTGTAGATTAACCATGGTGTGGTAGCGCACTGCCATTACGGAAACATATTTCAATTGAAAAGACCACTTCATTTTCACCGAAATACAATTTTATTGCACATATACAATAATGTTCGTAAATGTCTTCACCTAGAGCATTGATGTGTTTTGTTCGTATTCAAATATTTGTTTCCACCACAAAGAAATGTGCTTTGTTTGTACTAATTCTGATATATTTTGAAACATCAGCACAGTTAGTTTTTTAGAAAAAAATAATTGTCCTTCTTGTCATAAATTCTCTCACTTTGAAGTCAGAGAAAGAAAAATAAACACCAAGCTCCCTGGAAGAGAGAGCCTGACATTTGACCTCTGTCTTTGCGTGCACAGCAAATGTGACAAGATAAGAACAAGATTTAAAAGTCTGTTTACAGAAAGTGAGTTCATGGAAGAATACAGTAAACATGGTTTAGGCAATGGGAGGGAAGAACTGAACCTAGAGAGCCAAAGGCAAATAAAGCCAGCAAATAAAGTGTGAGTTACAAACCACAAAGCCAATGGTAATCAATAAGCAGAATGCATTCCCAGGTCAACTTTCTGAAAGTCCCTGAGATGTCTTAAGCAAACCAGACAGCTGTGCTGTCTGGTAGGCTGCGACCTAAAAAGTGATGAGCATGGTGTCCCTCAAAAAGGCAACCCCTCCTTTCATTTAATTGCATACTGCGCCTCTCCCCTAAATTCTCCCACTGCCCACACGCTACCCTCCCTAAAGCACCCTAACGTCGTCCAAAAGCCAGTGTTGTATGACCTTTCTCCATCCCAATATATGTAGAACCTTTGACCCCACATGAAATGTCACTACTCATCATACCATGTTTCAGTTGTATTTTTTTATTCCTACTGTAATTGGGTAAGGAGACTTTTACTGAGAAAAAAACATAATTCAGAGCAACAGAAAAAATAATTGCTTTCAATAAACTATTATTTTTGAAGCAAATAATGCCATAATGGCCTATCCCAAAATTGCCTGCATCCAGTGTGTACCCATGTGTGCTTTGCCTCTTGCTACTGGTTGATCATACAGAGCATTGCAGCTGTCTGTAATGACTTAAGTTACTCCTCTCGCTATTTTGTTGCTCCTGAGTGGACTGTATAAAGTGCTTATACTAGCTCCTGGTAAACACTACATATCATTGGACTACTGATAACTGCATGGTACACCTTTGGGCTGCCCCTCTGCCACTTCAAGTTGGACCTCTAGATGTGTCTACTTATAACCAGTGTAGGCATTTGGATAGATCTAGTATGTGCCCTTAAACAGGCCCTATGAAGACAACTTAAGCAGGAAGCCAGTAACCAGCGGTCACTCTAGGGCGGTCTTCTGTCACCCCTGCATGGACACTAATGGACAGGTGTCCCAGCTGCCTTTTACAAGGGCTCATTCTCACTGCCAATTGGATGCCAGCGAACAAATTCTACACGGTTGCTGCAAATGGACTCTAGCAAGCAACATCTATAAACTGCTTGCCACTACAAAATGTTCATTAGGAATGGACGAATATCACACAAGCCTGGCACCAGGCTGGTACTCAGATTTGAGCCCAGCTCCATTTGTCTGTCAGGGGGCTTTAATTGTGACCTTCAGTGTCAGATTATGACCTTGAGATCCTGGATGCATGTTAGGAGTATATGCCTGTGGATTCCCCATTCAGTCCTGGGTATTCGTCATAGGATATCAACTGTGGCTACTTTCTTTTGGAGACGTTTTGTTTGCACCATGATCTGACTGACTCTTTAGATCTCCAATGGCTGGCTGCACCCATTGTATGCTGTGGACCTGCCTTCTTCCACCTCTGGGTGGACCATATAGGGCTTGTATGCAGCTTGTCTCCAGGAAGAAGCCCTGAGTACCTCTTTATTCAAACTCCTATGGATCACTCTATCCATCCTGGGGAGTCCCTACAGATATCTTACAATGATTGCATCTTCTCTACCTGATGGGCTTAGTCCCCACATCTTCTGGAAGGACTTGTGAGATTATCTGTCATGGTTGGCACTACACAGTCCACCCCATAGGTTCAGTACACGCAATGGATGTTCTCCTGCTACTGGCTGAAATCAGTGCATGCAGCAGATGTCCTCACTTGACTGGCTGCATCCAGGGCATGCAGCAGATATTCTCCTGTGACTGACGCCATTCAGTGCGTGCAGTGGAAGTTCACCCATTGCTGGCTGCATTCAGTGCATGCAGAGGTTATCCTCCTTTGACTGGCTGCATCCAGTGTATGCAGCAGATGTTCTTCCTAGACTGGCTGCATTCAGTGCATGCATCGGATGTTCTTCCTAGACTGGCTGCGTTCAGTGCATGCAGCAGATGTTCTCCTGTGACTGACCGCATTCAGTGCATGAAGCAGATGTTCTCCTGTGACTGACCACATTCAGTGCATGAACCGGATGTTCTATCGTGATTGGCCGCATTCAGTGCCTGCAGCAGATATCCTCACTTGACTAGCTGCATCCAGTGCATGCAGCGGGTGTTCTCCTGTGACTGACCGCATTCAGTGCATGCAGCGGATGTTCTACCGTGATTGGCCGCATTCAGTGCACGCAGTGGATTACACCTTTGTTGCTTATGTGTGAGTGGTACAGAGAATCAAGCAGAGCAACGCGATCTGCCTCTCACAACTTTATCTGATATTACAAGCCTAGGAACACATACCTAAGACAAGATAACAGCAGCACTTTGATTAGTAATGCACAACACCAAAACTCTTTCCACACACGGGGCCCACTGCAGTTCAAAACTATCACAACTAAGCACCCACCCTTGGTATACCTTGCTAACCCCCCCGCTAATGGCCTTTAGTGCCTCGTAGTAATACGAAGCACTAATTAATTTTAATGCAACAACAATATAGTAATGCAAAAAAGAAAAATGCTAAATAGTATTTTCACTGCTGAAGTACCAAAGCAGAGGAGGTGAGGAAATGTTGCTAAACTCACAAAAACACCTACAAATTTGTCGAAGAGAAAAATAATTAAAGTATTTTTTGGGGAAAGAAAACACTAAATATATGGAAGATAAAATCAAAGAAAGAATGGAGAGGTGGGGTCTCTTCAATTTTACAAAAGGCAGCACAACTTCCTGACCTTCATACCCTCAATCTGGTGAGGAATTTTCATGGCACACGGTGTCTGGTCTGCCCAGCACGTCGTCTGCAGGACTGGCCTGATTTGAGATAAAACAATGATAATATAATAGTGATGCCTTCCATCAAATACAAATCTTCCACCTGTATCTTTTTACATCTTAGAACTATGTTCACTCCTCTGTATAAAACAAACTGTGCAACGGCAGGCGAATCCATTATTCCCGGTTTTTACGTAGCCATTGACATTTTGGGGGGGATGTAGATAAGAAAGTTTGCCGCCAGAACCCTCAACATGGGTACACTATTGGTAAAAGCCATCAATGTATTGCCATCAATGTATTGATTCAAAAAAATACACTTGTTCAATGTGAAGGTCCTTACTCTTTATTAAACAAATAGAAATAAATAAAAAAAAATCCAAAAAACATAATGCACCAATTACAGAAAGGATAATTGAAATGGCTGTGATTTTGGTTTCTTTTAAACATATTTTGAACAATCCATTTTTTACATCCAAGCTCAGTGACCACTGAGGGTCCTATCCCTCTGTTACGCGCTAGACATAATAGACTAGTATATTTAAAAAATAACACAGTGCTTTATGGTTAAAGCCAGAAAAAGATAAACTTGATTTTTAGAGAATGTACCTTGTCTGCTTGGGACTCCAGCATTCTGGACCAACAACGCACTGGGTTAAATATGTAGCTAACAGCCTCCGCTAGAGTGGAGAGCCTGCGATACATTGTCAAAAAATACCTACGAACTTAGGGCCCAATTTAAATATGGGTGCGCAGGCTGTTTTTCCCGCAGGGGGACGGAGTAGCTTACTCTGTCCCCCTGATGGTGGAGCACCTGCCACATTTATAAATGACTGCCAATCTGATGGACATTTATGATGCACTGACAAAACCACTGTCACTGCTTTTCTTGCCAACGCAAGACACTGTCAGCGGGACAGAGACCTTCACCAAACCGTCTTATCTTTTTATTTTCTAAAAGAAAAACCTGAAATAATATTTTCTTTTTGAAAATAAAAAGAAGATGCCTCCCTCTCAATATGGGGGCATTGTTTCTATTTTACTGTTCCTTACCACAAGGGTTTGCCTCACGGTGACAGACAGTAAAAAAATGGCTATATGTTCCTTCGTTATAATTTGTTGGGCAGACATATGGACATCATTCCGACGGCCTTTACTCTGCCAGATTGTCAGAGAAATTTGACCATGGTGGTGACTGTTAGTCACCGCTGTAGCCAAACCTATGGTCCATTCGCCTCAAAATCTGGTAAATGGACCATTATCTCGGTGGAATAGATAGATACTCGGAGCTGTAGCAATAAAGTACTTATATCACCAAGCTATAAATAGGGCCTTTAATCCCTTCCCATCCTGGTTGATTGTTCAATGTTTATTCAACCTTGTCAGGGGGAAGCATAGCACAATTGCTTTTTACCTGGTCACCACAAGGGAAACACGGAAAAGGATGGACTTTGAAAGGATCGCTGGGCCTATGGCCTTCATTGCAAGTTGCCTTTTATATAGGACGTGGCTGCTGTATGGAGTATGTACTGTGCCGCTTTCTTAATCAAATGAAGATGGCTAGAGCTGTAGAGAAGGTAACGGAAAGGAGGTCAAGGCCAGTTATCGATATAGCCCAGAATGCCAGAGCTATTAGTGCTACCAAGAACAGGCACAAGCAGAAGAAATGTAATCAAACATGATTATATGCTCCCTGAATCTGGCTCTCATCCACTGGGTAAGTACCTATCTAGTAATGACATAGGAGAAAATTGGCCTCATGTGCCGTTTTGATAACTGTTGCCAACTGAACCAAAAGCAGTAATTGGCTTAAACGACTTAAAGAGGTTGTGTTGTTTATCGTACTTTTAAAGTTCTGCCAATTTCCATTTTTTAATTCTGCGAATTCTTGTTTGTAACCTGTTTGTAATCTTCTACCTACTTCATCTGTCCTTGGTTTCAACTTCAACTGATGAACCAGGGCATGACTCTAAGGAGGATAGGCTGTAATGTGCTTTGATCTCTTAGAGCAGCAGATATGAACAGCGAAAGTGGTAAATGCATCTTCTAATTAGAAAATGCTACTTTCTTACTTTGCACCATGGTTTCTGTACTGGATCTACAACCAAAACTTCATATCCTTCACTCAATGACCATTACTGTCTGATAGGCTGAAGCAAAGCAATGTCTATGTTCTAGATTTACCTAAAACAACTTTTCATTTATTCTTTTTTTTATTATCCATTTCTGATTGCATGGTGATAGACACCAAGAGTAGTTGTTGGCAATAGATGCCCTTAGGTGGGAAATAATCAGTGAGAAAATGTAAGGACCACCAGTGTCCCAGTTCTGAATTTCCTTACTTTGTAGTAAGGTTGGATGTCTCACCTTCTATAGATTTACAAGCTGTTTTTTTTATTGCTGAGTTCCAAATATTTCTTTGGATTGAAAAAAGAGTGAGTTTTAAAGGCTTCCTGAGCTCTGCATCAATTGCATGTTCACCAATCATGAAAGGTGTTTGGCTTGACAACTTCTAAAACAGTCCATCAAAAGACACTCTCAAAAAAGTGCAAATGAATAAGTCATTTCTAACTTTTAACATTAATATCATCAAAACAGTCAGGAAAATGAAAAAGCATATGTTTTGCACAATCTATTGATTGAAAAGATGACTTTGCATAGAAAATGGATACATTAGAACAAGACCAATGCAGATTCACGGTTAAGTTTGAATTTATGTTCCTAGAAAGATAGATGGACCCTCCAGGGTTCTTCATTATCCATTTTTGGTAAAATAATATTCCGATCATGATATATGAATGTAATGAAATTCCAACAAAGTCTTTTTATCATAAGTTTTCTAGACAGTACAGATCTTTCTATGAGGCGGAGGAGGTCCACTTAACTTATCATCATAACTTAAACACATAAATAGATTACAGACATCTTGTAATAGATTAAATAAAATTCTAAAATGGGACAACATCCTTTCTTTTAGATACAGGACACCGTGCTTGGAGTCCCTCTTCAGATATTTAATATTCTTCCCAAAATGGGTATCTCTTGGGGCACATGCTGAAATTTTTTCGTAAATTTGACCTGTGACCATTTTGCTAAATTGTTTCTGATGCCTTGCATTCAGCATTGATAATGCAAGGGCCATTGTGGACGCAAGAGCAAATCAAACCAGTGACATCTGCGCAGATCATCACACTAATGACATTCTGAATTCATCAGTAACAATTTGCCTTTACACTCTTCTCCTTCTGTCCCAAGTGATTTGGAGGGTAGAGATCCTAGCACAGACACAAAGGACAAGTTGCTTCGATGCAGGGAACACAGAACCAAGAAAATGTGAATGTATTTTCCCTTCTTTGTCCAATTTTTGCTACAGAAAGCGGATTAATAAAAGGTTCCTCAATAGGAAGAGCCACCTTTTTCGGATCAGTCCGTTCATCCAGTCTTTGGATTGGAAGGAGAAGCAGACTATTGTCTTAAATTTCCAACAAGTTTCCTTGCTCTGGGCTCCTGGAGGCCTTGTCTTCACTTAGGGACAAACTGTCCTGAAGGCCATTAGGGGGTGAGGCATTAGTGGGTGCCCCATCAACCCCCTCTACACCCTTGCCTGCCATGTCTGCCTCAGTGTGTGTCTTCTGGTGTTTACTGAGGTGGTCGCTGCGAGTAAACCGCTTGCTGCATAACAGGCAGGTGAACTTCTTCTCCCGGGTGTGCGTCCGGACATGTCTCTCCAGTTCGTCGGACCGGGTAAACCTCTTGCCACAAAACAGCCAGTTGCAGACAAAGGGCCTCTCACCGGTATGCCACCGCAGGTGAGCCTTTAAGTGGGAGGCTTTGCCGTATACCTTACCACAACCGGGGATGTGACAGCTATGAATGGGCTTCTTCCTGAGGCTGGCTGCTGAGGCACCTAATCGTTCCAACTCCTGGCAGTTTGGACAATCACACGTTGACCTACCATTTGCTGCACCGTAGGAGCCCCCCCGAGGAGGTTTTATCCCAATGGATCCCTCCATCAGAGAGTTGTTGGACACAGGCTTGGGTTTATACATGTCCTGAGACAGCATGTGCTGACTAGAAGTAATGCCAACTCCTGGATAGGAAGCAGGGCTCAAGGTTGTGAACTCTGGACTGTAGCTGGAAAGTTGTGAGTTGATGGGCATCTGTGATGGTACTGAAGATTGCAGGCTGTCTGACTGGGACTGGGCATTCAACCAGTTGGAGTTGGAATGCATGTCCCACCATGATGCAGTTGCATTACTTGAGCTGGTAGATATGCCTGGGTGAATGCCTGTTTTGTACCACGATCCATAGGAGTGTGCCAAGTCCAAAGATGTGTAGACGCTGGGAAGGCAATCTGTGGCTGTGTGGCTCTTGGAGGCCAGGATGGAGGATTCTTGGTTTACAGATGATGAGGCGAAGGAGTGTGAAAAAGGACTATAGTCTGTACTGTAGGCGGTAGAAGCCTGGGGGCTGGAGGAGGGTGACAAAAGGCCATTGCCATTGGGATATACAGCAGCATAAGATTCTCCCATCCCGTCAGAGACTCGGTTCCTTAGGGTACAAAAGTCAGAGCTGAAGTTGTAAGGCTTTTTGGATGTATCAGACACTGTTTTACTGAAAGTGGTTGTATCCTGAATTGGACTAGAACCTCCAAACTTGTTGCAAGCAGCAGTCAGCATAGCAAGCGGGCTGGAACCATACCTAACTTCTTCCTGGAAGAGGTAAAGAAAGCAGTATTAGCAAACAAAATCTTGGGGCATAGCATTTTCACATAAGCATCATTTAAATTATACCTCTCTTCTATACAGTAACAAAAGCAATCTTTAGAGAGGGGGCTGATAACAGTTGGCTTAGGAACCACAAAACAAAAAACAACAAATTAAATTAAACATGTTGTGTTCCAAGATGGACGTTTCTGTTTAGTTTTATGTTCTTTTAATATCCACAGCTTCCCAAGAGGTGTTGCTGAAAATGTAAAAAAAAAAAAAAACACCTTTCTGATTACCCACGGCCTTAGTTCAATACTGCTACGTTATTCTCTTATAGAGCCAATTGCTTGAAAGAGAAGCTTATAAGATTGCAGACTAGTTCTAAGCTCTGCTTCACTATCCCTTGAAACTTGTATCTGCAAATATGTATAGTAGGAAACAAATTTGTTACCATAAACTGCTTCTCCTCTATATAGATGGGTAAATATCTGGTCAACTGAGAACTTCCTTGAACTAGCGAGAATACAAAAACAAAGGCTGTGGAGTGAGAACTGGGCAATTAAAATTATATGGGGTATATGTATCAGCCATTTTTGTGGTCGCAAACGGCCCGATCGGTATGTATGGTATGTATGAATTCCAATTTGCGACTCAGTAGTTTGTTACCGAATTGCAATTTGGGATTGCCCATTCATACCAATTCGGCATTGAGAAGGGGAGTGATCAGGGCGTCCTTACCCAATCCCAAATCGCAGCAGTATGTAGGAATATTTTGCGACTGAACTGCAGTTGCAAAACATTTGTATTTTACCACCTAGTTTAGGGAAAACGTTTGGACCACTGTCTACTCCTAAAAAATGAAAAAAAAACTTTTAATTTTTCCTTTTTAAACGCATCCCGTTTCCCTTTTAGGAAGACAGGCTGCACTTACAAAAATAGATTGCTTTATTTAAAAGCAGTCACAGACATGGTGGTATGCTGAGCACAACAGGCCACCATCCCTGTGATTTTAGCGTTTCCTAATGGGTCGCAAATTGCAACCTGCCTCTTAAATATTAATGAGGTAGGTCAATTTGGGACCCATTAGGAAACGCTAAATGAAACTCATGGAGTTTCATATATTCAAATAGCGATTACCTAAATGCAATTCTAAGAGAATCGCAATCAGGTAATCACTATTTCAAATAATGATACATCTGGCCCTAAGTCGTTTGGACGTGGATAAGAAAACTATATTGTCAAAAAAATGTACTACCAGGAAAATAATACTCAATTTCAAGATGTAGAGTTAACAATCGTATAGGTATCAGGCCAGGGGCACAAGTGGCTCCTGCTCTTGTCAGTACCATCAGGGACTCAAAACAAAAGAGTTGAGGAGGGTTCTTAGACGTGCTTAAGTATGGGGCACGCTAGCAGTGAAAAGTGTATCCTTGGACTGAGACAGGTACTGTACTAAATTCACAATACTTGTTCTTGCAGAGTATCGACATGCGA
Organism: Pleurodeles waltl; assembly: GCF_031143425.1. Taxonomy (NCBI): domain Eukaryota; kingdom Metazoa; phylum Chordata; class Amphibia; order Caudata; family Salamandridae; genus Pleurodeles; species Pleurodeles waltl. The sequence goes on from NC_090443.1 coordinate 136,774,846, forward strand.
CACAACTTGTAGCCAATTTGGGATCTGAAAACCCAAGCTTTGCAAAAATTTAATCTTTAACATACCAACGTACAGAGCTGAGCTTCTTTTTAACGGACAACTCATAAGAAAAGGGCATTGCCCCTAAAAACTGATACTACGTTGAAGGCTTAAAATATTATTAGCCGCAGGCTTTGGCGCAGAAGGCGATGCAGAAGGACTCGCATTTAGTCAGGCACTTCCTGCAAAACCAGTTAGATTTTCTAGATTTTGTCCCTACCTTGCATCCCATTGATTATGTTTTTTGGCAGATAACGCATCATTAAAAAAAGGTAACAATCCAATGTGGTTTAACGAAGGATAAAGGCCCTAATTCTAACCTTGGCGGACGGCGGAGGCCGTCCGCCAAGGTACCGCCGTCAGAACACCGCACCGCGGTCGAAAGACCGCTGCGGTGATTCTGACATTTGCCCTGGGCTGGCGGGCGGCCGCCAAAAGGCCGCCCGCCAGCCCAGGGCAAATCAACCTTCCCACTAGGATGCCGGCTCAGAATTGAGCCGGCGGAGTGGGAAGGTGCGACGGGTGCAGTTGCACCCGTCGCGTATTTCAGTGTCTGCTAGGCAGACACTGAAATACTTTGTGGGGCCCTCTTACGGGGGCCCCTGCCGTGCCCATGCCATTGGCATGGGCACGGCAGGGGCCCCCAGGGGCCCCGCGGCACCCCCTACCGCCATCCTGTTCCTGGCGGGCGAACCGCCAGGAACAGGATGGCGGTAGGGGGTGTCAGAATCCCCCATGGCGGCGCAGCAAGCTGCGCCGCCATGGGGGATTCTAAGGGCAGCGGTAAACCGGCGGGAGACCGCCGGTTTACCCTTTCTGGCCGCGGCTGAACCGCCGCGGTCAGAATGCCCTGCGGGGCACCGCCGGCCTGTCGGCGGTGCTCCCGCCGACCCTGGCCCCGGCGGTCTTGTACCGCCGGGGTCAGAATCACCCCCAAAGTGTTTTAAAATGAAATAACTCACTTTCTAGCTGCTGTGTACATTGTAATGATTTTAAGTAATCCTCACTACATTCTTCAGTTGTTTAGTTAGTCTATGCTGTCCTATGTGTGGCCCAGCTATACCGGATATTGTCAAATGATGGCTGGTAGGGGTGTCCAAAGGAAGCTAAACAAGGTACAAAGTTGAGTATGTATAGAAAGATGGCTGTGCATGTGGCATTCATGCCATCGGGCAATATAAGGCCTCTAACAGAAAAGCTTGTTCTTTGAAAGCAACAAAATTGGCGTATTCTGAGCAAGATGGGCCAAGAGATTGACTTTCCCATTTGAAGCCTGCCTGGCGCCCTTATTTTTAACAATGCTCCACTTGTTCTTCCTCATCTGAACAAGAAAAGAGAGGGAACTCTGAGCTAACCTTTTCCATTGGTCTTTTTTCTGAGAGACATGAGCTTCAACACCATAAGAAAAAAAGCACACCTGCTGTGTTGCGAATTCCTGGTAAAAGAGGGTGAATTTAAAACTCAAGATAATTTTTCTGACAAAGGAAGCCTTCCCTAGTTCAGTACTGGCTCGAGTATTCTCTCTGGGAAGAGTGACAGTCAAGAAAACAAAATGAAAACCTTGAATTGGAAAAACATCTGTGAAAACTTCAAGCTTGAAAAATAAGTAAACAAATAAAAATTATATAAAGTAGGGAATATTCAAAAATATGAATAAAAAATGGTGAACGGTGGAAGAAAAACTAAATTGCATACACAGCTGTGACACAGTGAGCAATGCATATTTAAGGTGGATTGTTCACGCACAGGGAACCTGGGGAACATAACTGAAAAGATGTTCCTATTACAGCTCCCAGGCAATAAGCAATATACACCAACCCCCCTTCTTCCTCAATTAGGCCTTCGTCTCGATGAACCATGGTTTATAACCTCAGGAGAGAGAGTGCTGCGTGAAGAGCTGTCCATGGCACAATATATGCAGCGCGGACCACACAAGAGGGGCTCACCCAATGCTAGAACCACATACCCAATGTGGAACACTATGATACCACATTAGGAATGATTGCAAAGATAGATCATTAATATATCTACCTTAGGAATTGTTATGCTCATGGAACATGTCCATCTGTGCATTACCAGAAATTGAGGTATCCACAAAGTGATAGAGGGGCTTAGATACTGCTGTTGTAGAGGGTGGTAACCACATAGGGGATATTCTTTTTTCATTAGAAGAGTGTAGAACAGAAGCATATTGACAACGAGCGCCCTTCCTATAAACTGTAGTCCTACATGGGATCAATCCTGCTGTGAAACCACCTCTGTAGCCTGCAGCCTAGCAGGGAAATTCCAGTGTGTGGGAATGGCCAATCCAGCTCTGCTTCACAGTTAGTGTCTAACAGAACGCCTCTTCTCTTTTCAGGGAGGATGTTGAGATTGCCTTGTCTTAGGAAAGTTTACCTAGAGAATTTAGAGGAAAATGCAAGAATGGATGGAAGAGGAGTGGAGATCTCCTGAGAATATTCCCAATTTCGCAATTATTTCTCCTCAGACTCCCCCTAAATGTACCATTCTTCCCCGTATGGGAAGGCATAAAGTTTGAAAAAGCTTGCCACCCAACCCTTTACTCTAAGGATTCTTTGGTGGCTGAGGCCTGTCAGATTAATGCTGGAAGATCCAAGGCTAATAACCATGGACACAGGTTATCAGGCAGAAATGTTTCATGGGGATGACTCAGAGGGACGTTTGAGCTGCAGTGCCCTCATTCCAAGGCTAGAAGAGATACATAAACACAACTGACCACCAGTGCAAGAGTGCTTTAAAAATGCCACGCATTTGTTACGGAGCTTTCCCTGAAATTATGACGCTCTAATAAAAATTGATTCACTGGTGACAAAGAGGTATCAGTCTTGGTCTGAGATCCAAGACTGCTGCAGATTCTGTTTGTGCCTGAGAGTTTGAGAAAAAAATCTTGTAAACATGGGTCAAGGAGCAAATGTACTGTAAGCAGGGTAAGATGGAATTAGATCCTCAAAAGAGACAGAAAGTATGAGATTTGAGCTCTCAGTCGCTCATGTGACCCTTTGCGGCATCTGTGCTCTGGATAAAAAGCATGGTCTAGATCAAAAGAATTGTTTTTACAACGTACTGGTTGCTCTTTTATTGATAAGGTTGGCCTTTGATTGCCAAGAAAAGGAATTATCTGATCACAGCGTAGGACAACAGTTTATCTTAGAGACGCCAAAACATAGATCTGGTCTAAACTTAATTTTGATCTACTTTGGGATGAACGTATTTTACTTTTGGCAGTGCCTGCACAAAGGCCCTTTTCTTTGGAAGATGCTTGATGCATTTCTGAGAAGTTCTTTACCACAACAAATTCTTCTGACTATTCGCTTGAATGGCAGCATATGCTCCTTAAAGCCTTTTAAGAACCAAAATGTCCTGTACAATTTATTCCCTACTTTTCCTTCAGGGACCTCAAATGCCATTTCAATGAGCGATTTAGATACTCGAAGCAGAGACATGTTGTTCCACTGCGATTTGTTTGAGGAGCTTGGTGTGGTAACTGCAAACACCAATCCATGTGCTGATTTTTACTTAGTGTGCAGCTTTCTAAATGTAGCAATGGTAGGCGGACGGATGAAAAAGGTGGTACTCCAGAGAACGTCCAAGTATATCCCTCATTTCACAATTATTTTTAATACGTGATCTGCTCTTGTGAGGACTGCCCTCTCCCGTCACAGCCTCAGTCCAGATTCTAAAGTTTCAATGTTCCAATCCAACTAAAGTTTTCATTTATTTTTGCCTAATTGCTTACAGTGGTTAAAGTATATGTTGCACTCTCCGAAAATCTAGGGAACGTGGGAAAGTAGTGCGATTATGTTTTTTATTGTTGTGCGAAATTGCATACTTTTTTCCTAGTGAAATTTGAAGAAAATGTTGTGAAACTGCACTTTCGTAACAACAATTTGCTTGATAGTATCTTGTGTGATGTTTGTTAAGTGAAGGAGCTCGTGTGAAAATGTTTCAAGGAATACAAGGCTATGGGGGTCATTCCGACCCTGGCGGTCGTGGACCGCCAGGGCCGGGGCCGGAGGAAGCACCGCCAACAGGCTGGCGGTGCTTCAGGGGCAATTCCACGGTCAGAAAAGGGAAACCGGCGGTTTCCCGCCGGTTTTCCCCTGCCCCAGGGAATCCTCCATGGCGGCGCTGCAAGCAGCGCCGCCATGTGGATTCCGACCGTCTTCCCGCCATCCCGTTTCTGGCGGTTTTCACCGCCAAAAACAGGATGGCGGGAACGGGTGTCGTGGGGCCCCTGGGGGCCCCTGCAGTGCCCATGCCACTGGCATGGGCACTGCAGGGGCCCCCTAACAGGGCCCCATTAAGATTTTCAGTGTCTGCAAAGCAGACACTGAAAATCGCGACGGGTGCAACTGCACCCGTCGCACACCAGCAACTCCGCCGGCTCCATTCGGAGCCGGCTTCATCGTTGCTGGTGCTTTCCCGCTGGGCAGGCGGGCGGCCTTTTGGCGGTCGCCCGCCAGCCCAGCGGGAAAGTCAAAATGACCGCTGCGGTCATTTGACCGCGGTACGGTCTTCTGGCGGTTCCCGCCAGGCGGGCGGCTTCTGCCGCCCCCGCTGGGGTCAGAATGACCCCCTATGTCTGGTTTGAGCGGAAATGTCTCTAGGACACAGATTTTCTATACAAAATAGTCTCCAGCTTGTATTTTATGAGACTTTTCCATGTGAGTTGCTCTCTCACGTAAAAAAATACATGCAATCAAGTAATGGGAATTTCGCTAATGTCACTGGCATGAATAAAATTTCACCCTGGCCTAACTTTATAGGGGCTGAAGTATGGTGGAGTGGGCGGGGCACGGGGTGGAGAACAGCAGCACCACCCTGATGGGGAGTTTGACTGCTGTGAAGGTGCGAGTCTCATGTTGTCCGGAACATCATCTGGATCCTAGCTGAAGAGAGCTTCCCCTTCTTAGTTGGCCCGGCCATGTATCTGAGACACGGTCTTAGCAGCTGTCCTACAGCTTCCCAGAAGATTTTTGGCCACTTTTGTCCGAGATTGAGTAAAGAACTGACCCCCAGCCAGAGCACAAGGCCAGCGGTGTCAGGCACGGGCAGGTGACGTGCTGTCATGATTCAGTTTCGAAGCGCCAGGATGCGCTGATTTGACAAACCGGGCCCTAGTAGCGTCGCTTCGGCGTGTAAGCCGCCTGCTGCATGCTCACTGCAGACAGGGAAGCACAGGGCCCGGGTCTCAGACTGTCCACCTTCTACATCTTTATCTGGGCGGCGCAGGCCTCGCCGAAGACCGAGCCAGAGCTCAGGGGCCGATGGCCGGAGCAGATAGACCTGGGACTGGAGCCGGAGAGGAGACGCGCCCCCGGGCGCCCCAGGGAGCTGTGGCAACACGTTCAGGTGAGCGAGACATGGAAGAACAGGTTATGGCACAGAGACCGAGGAACAAGGAAGGCAAAAAGTTCAATGACATCGGAGAGAAGGTGGAACGAAAAAACAGAATGCGGGGAAGTTCAGGAGAAAATACAAGAACGCGGAGGCAGAAAGAATGGGCAAACAAGAAGGATCAATCAGCAAAAATGAAAAAGAAATTTAAGAGGAAATAATATATGATAAATAAATACATTGGAGATAAATGCACAATCGAGGGATGAAAAGAGAGCGCACATGGAATCTGGATAGGAAATAGAAGTCAATGGCAGTAAAAATGAATGAGACAAAAGACAAAGGGTAAGAAAGGAAACAAAGAGAGAAAGAAAATGTATAAAAATGGAGAGAAAAGGCAAGGTGAAAAACAGGAAAGATGGGCAAATAAGAAAAATGAGTGAGAAGAATGATGTGAAGCAAGACTACAGATCGAGGCCTATATGGGAAGAGAGAAAAAATGAGACAACGAAAAAGGAAAATTAAAAGGAACTAAAGATAAATAGCATAGGGATGAAGGTAGGCAAATGACAACAATTAAACGTAAAAACAGGTGGTAACTAGAGAGAAAACTATCTGTCTACAAAAAGAGTCCAATACAAAAACCTACACGCGCTGAATGACACTTATAAAGGGAAGAAGACGAGAGTGGGAGAAAGAAGCAAACCAGGACGAGAATATGATGAAATGTTCGCTTGAGAGTGGGAAAAGGATAGAAAGAAAAGGAAATTAAATAATAGAAAGGAAAAAGAATAATAATAAAAGACAGGAAGAATGGCAAAGGGGGGAAAGACAGTTTAGGTGATTAGTTCTACATCACAGCTAGATGGGATCAGGAATATTAGAAGGCAGGATGCATTAAATGCTTCATTATTAACAGCACATTGTACTGATTATACAGCCTTGCCGTGTTGCTGACAGCAGAGATCACCCACAAACAGCTACTACCCCTCAATATTTTTAAACGCCAGGGTAGCTTGGCAGCCCAGCGTTTCCTCGTCAGCGCTTTTTGTTGAGGATCACTCCAAATTAAACTCCCTCAAGTTTTAAGGTCATTTGTTAACTTAGGAGTCGACAGCCTAGGTGGGCTGGGGAAAACCAAAAATAAAATGTACACGTGTATAAAAAAAGGAGGCAGCATATTTTGGGAAAGCTGCATGTGTGGCCGTTCACCACAGGTCGGTGAGCGTGGCAGGCTGCAGCTGCACTCCACGGAGCCCTGTGGGCAGTGTGCCCTGCCCTTCTGAGGGACACGTATGTCCACAGGTAACAAAACAGGGCAAACTCGTCCCAGCTGACACAGCAGATCACTAAAACCACGGCTCAAGAGTGAATAACAACCCTTTCTTCCCTGGGGACTTTTTTCCACAAAGTAGCCTTTTTCAGTCTTGCATAATGTTGCCTGGTACGCCTGTTTCATAGCCCAAAGGTCCCAACACATTTTCAGATACGAAGTCTTTGCATCAGTGGTTGGCTTTGCGACTTGCTCCATTTTTCAGTCGAACTGAATTTGGGTTTCAGCAACAAAATAAGACCCCATCCACTGACGCAGATAGGCGAGCTGGATGTCGCGGGGCACACCCACAGTTCTTTGCACCATTGTTCCAGGAGGTGTTGTCATGTATATTGATTTTTCAATACAAGGGCATCACTCACTTATGAGCAAGACTAAAAACAGGCAGGTGGCACAGGGATCCGATGCTGTAAATTATTTTGTAACGTATGCTAAAATTACTAGTATTGCACACAAAGTCCTTAATGCCCAATGGTGTAGTTTTGATGAAGCATTAGAAAATAATTGGTTAGTCTTTCACCACTGCTGACTCAAGGGGAGAGAAGTTGGTAGGAGTTTCCTCAAGTGAGATACCTTGAAGTCTAAGGGTTGCCAGGAGTTCCTTCAAGTGAAGATGACATGAAGTCTAAGGGCTGGGATGAGTTCCCTCAAGTGAAGATACCTTGAAGTCTATGGGCTGCCAGGAGTTCCTTCAAGTGAAGATGACATGAAGTCTAAGGGCTGGGATGAGTTCCCTCAAGTGAAGATACCTTGAAGTCTATGGGCTGCCAGGAGTTCCTTCAAGTGAAGATGACATGAAGTCTAAGGGCTGGGATGAGTTCCCTCAAGTGAAGATACCTTGAAGTCTATGGGCTGCCAGGAGTTCCTTCAAGTGAAGATGACATGAAGTCTAAGGGCTGGGATGAGTTCCCTCAAGTGAAGATACCTTGAAGTCTATGGGTTGCCAGGAGTTCCTTCAAGTGAAGATGACATGAAGTCTAAGGGCTGGGATGAGTTCCCTCAAGTGAAGATACCTTGAAGTCTATGGGTTGCCAGGAGTTCCTTCAAGTGAAGATGACATGAAGTCTAAGGGCTGGGATGAGTTCCCTCAAGTGAAGATACCTTGAAGTCTATGGGCTGCCAGGAGTTCCTTCAAGTGAAGATGACATGAAGTCTAAGGGCTGGGATGAGTTCCCTCAAGTGAAGATACCTTGAAGTCTATGGGCTGCCAGGAGTTCCTTCAAGTGAAGATGACATGAAGTCTAAGGGCTGGGATGAGTTCCCTCAAGAGAAGATACCTTGAAGTCTAAGGTTAGCTGATGGTACCTTCAAGATCCGTGATTCTAAGGCACAGTAGTAAACCAGGAAGAACACCTCTTTTAATGCCTCATTTTTATGGATCTTCTGAAAGATTTCACCTAACTGGTGATGATTTTCTGCTTTCACCCTTAAACCAGTTGGGCTTCTGATTTGTGCCTAATTCGGTGGCTGAGGGGTCCCTGGATTCTTCTCTGGACTGTAGAAAACATTGCAATATTCAGCTCCTCTTAATCCTACCATTGAATAATGGCGTGTTCTATAACCATTTCCAGTCATTGTTTTCGCGCCTATAATCACTGGACATATAAATTAGGATTTAAGGATGTTTTCCCTGCAATGAAAACTTCTTGTTAAAACAATTACAGTTTTACAGCTATCGCTGTCCCTTATATTAGCGAGGCGTGCATCAGGAGATTAATGCAGATTTTCTCACATTACGCATGCACAGTGCTGGATTTCTCATGATAAAAATGCTCAGAGCTTCAGCTTGTGACACATGCATTGTTCATGAGAGGCCCAAAATGGAAAACCTATGCTATCAAGTTGCTCAATTTTGAATGAGTAAATGCATAGAATTCAGACAAGGAGCTGGAAAGCGAGCTGTTTCCCGATGGGTGCAAGAGGACCCATCAGCCTGAGATAGCTAATCCTCACAGTCGCCCAATACCCCATGATCCCCTCTTCTGGAGAACTGAAGTGCTGTGGAGCGCGCAGGGGATAAATACACATTAGTAGCACAGCCGATGTTCGGTGTACCAAATTTTCAACTTCAGTCCTTGCACTTCTGGGGTTTTGGTAGGGCTGGCTTGCAGGGACATTGAGTGGGTAATCCCTCCATGCGCTGGCGGCTCAGGGCCTCCTTTTGGGGCTTGAGGGACGTAGCCCCCATCTTGCAGAAAATGCCTACTAGCAAAGAGTCCCAGACTCAACCAGGAGATCATTTTTATGGCACTGATGCCTTAAATATCGGCCAGAGTGGAGACCAGCATGGCAACAGTACGTTACATATTGGGGAGGTGATGAAGAGACTGGCAGTGCGTTAAACATGGGGGACATGTGGAAACTGGCATGACAATCGTGCATTTCATAGGCGACAGACATGTTTCACTGTTCAGAACAATCTACAACACCAATAGGTGTTAGGCACCGTTTGAAATAATTGTACAGTCAATCTTAAATCCATAGTTCGGTGCCATTTTTGTCCAAACCTCCCTTCAGGTAGGAGCGGGGTTGGGCGCCATCACTATGCTTGCTCAGTCCAACATGGGGCCGATATTTGTTGTTATTTATTTTTTGTCAGTGTTGCTTTTATTTGCTGATGATAATAACTCAGCACACGCTTTCGTGCCTATTACCCCTGGCCATGTTTTGCGTCCGTCCACTCGCTACCCACTGAATCTGTCACTCCCCTCGGCCTTTATTTCCAGTCCTTAGCCCCTGAAGCTCTCATCTTACCCAGCCGGCGTCTCTGAGTTCACTGTCTTCTTCGTCCTCTCCCTCCCTTCTTTCCTGCACTTCTTCCTCCCGCATTGTTTGCTGCTACGTCGCTCCATCTCTATTTACGTCTCCTCCCACGTCTCCCTGCTTAATTTCTGTTTATGTCAATTAATTTTTTGTTGCACAACACGTGGCGCTTGGAGGATATCAAAACCATGAATGAACACAGCCGTTAATCGATGATTACACTTAACACAGCAGAATATGGTGAAATAATGCAATGGCGTCCCTCTCGCCCCCTCTCTGCTTGCCCCCCCACCCGTTTCCCTGTGCTGTCTGGGTCTTTTCTTTTTATCGATTTTTTTACATTCCAGTCTTTTCTTTCGCGCCCCCATTTCCAACTCCCTTCTCTCTTTTTCCTACTTTTCTCTACAACGGAGGTATTTTAAGGCATGGGCAAATTGGGCATTTGCCCAGGGCTCCCACCTCCCAAGGGGACCCCTGGAAAAATAACATTTCCCTCTGACTAATTTCTGTATTTTTAACCTTTAACCGATCATTTACTATTGTTAGGAAACACAGGGATTGAAGCAGCAAAAAATAAAAATAAAATGTAAGTTGTTTCAAGCAGGGCCCCCCGGAATTTTCTTGCACGGGCCCCCTAAATCTTTAAGATATCACTGCTCTTACACTTCGACGATTATTACCCCACCCCCCTTAAATAAAACAAGGTAAAATCAACAGACGAATCCCCTGTTGAACAAACCAAGAAGACAGGAGTGAATTAAAACCGAGGCCGCCGATGCGCAGCCTTGAAGAATAAACAGGGCAGAACAATCCGGTCATTCTACCCACACCACCCCGAGAGGGCGAGAATATACAGGGCGAGGAAGGAATGTTCAGAGGGGAGGCAGCTCTGTCCTTGTGCCGGTTCTCGCGCGTGCTGTGATGTCAGCTGGAAAGAGAAAGCGTGGAGCCCCACGCGCGCTCAAGGTCAGCTGCAGCGGTAAACCACAGCGCCTAGGTGGGCTGGCGTTCTGTGCAACAATAAATATACATTAATGCCTCAGCAGAGACCAGGCGCTCCTGACGCAGCGGAGACCAAAGGCCCACAACTGGATATGGGGCTGTGCTTAGAAAGTAGTGTTCTGGTAATTCCTGCACCTAGTTCTCTGCTCTTTGAGTAAGCGTGCCATGCACAGGCCAAGCAGTTGGTGACCGCTGCTCTTTATAAATACTCAGGGCCACATGCGACTAGAAAAATGCTCTTTGGGCTGCTCAAAGCCCAAATTGCGAATCACATTTGGGTTTTGCCATTTGGTATTATGAAGAAGAGTGTTGATGGTGTCCCTTCCTAATACAGAATGGGAAAGGTATGTACGAATGTTTTGCGACTGGAATGCGGTCTCAAACATTTGCAGTTTACCACCAATACAAAGTTAGTGGCAACCCATTCGCAAATGAGAAGGGGTCCCTGGGGGATCCCTTCCTTTTTGAGAAAGGTGGAAAACATATTTTTTACGAGCAGCCAGTGGTCCCATGGTCCACTGCCTACTCTTAAAAAATGAAAGTCTAACATTTCATTTTTTTCTGTTTAAACGCAGCACGATTTCCTTTAAGGAAAACGGGCTGCGTTTAAAAAGAAAAAAGATTGCCTTATTTAAAAGTAGTCACAGATATGGTGGTCTGCTGACCCCAGTAGGCCAACACCCGTGTGATTGAAGCCATTCACAGCGGGTCGCAAATTGCAAACTGCATCGTGAATATTGACGAGGCAGATCTATTTGCGATCTATTGCGAATCACTAGCAGTGTTAAACTCACTGTTGTACATCACATTTTGTGATTTCCTAATAGTGAATCGTTAAAATTTGCTGTCAGGAAAACGTAAACCTGCGATTTTATACATCTGGCCCATAGTAGCACAACGTCCAGTCCATGGGCAAAAACAGTTCACAACTTGTACCTTGCCATTTCCCCCTGATCCGCAGCTCAAACCTGCCACAATTTATCAAGGCGGGAGATGCTTGTTAAAAATGGCAAAACATGAGGAATTTAGGCCCTCATTACAACCCTGGCGCTGGGTGTTAAAGCGGCGGTAATACTGCCAAAAAGCCGGCAGTAAAAAAAAATGGGATTTGGACCCTGGCGGTTACTGCCAACCAAGACCGCCACTTTAACACACCGACCGCCAGGGTGGTAACGGCCGCTGGGCTGGAGAATTCAGTCTCCAGCCCAGCGGCCATCACAATCCCACCCTCGGGATTACCACCTGGCATACCGCCATGGTTTTCGTCCCAAATTTACCGCCACTACAGTGTTGTAATGAGGCTCTTAGTGTGTTAAAAACAGATTCAGCAATTTGTGCCTCATTTTCAGTTTAGGAACACAAAGTATGAGGCATTTACCACAACAGTAAATACCTCACCCCGTAGTAATGGTAGTTCCCAGATGTGGGAAATACTTCACCCTTTCCTGAATAATTTGTAATGAGGGCCTACATGTTTTAAGAGGAAGACTCTGCATCCTGTCCTTTCTACCGTAATACAGTTGGTCTAATCTCTCACAATTCTCTTCCTTGCTCTGAAAGTAAGCACATTGCATAGTGTATGTTTGCCCACATGTATATATATTTATATAGTGGAAATCGTTCCGAAAGGCAGCGGGCTCTGTACTGAGTTAAAGGCAGTGACGGCGACAGCGACTCTGCTATGGCAGAGGAGCGCCGCCTCTCCACCAGCAGTGTCAGGATTGGCCGCAGGGCAGGCTGGGAGCCTGTGATGCCTGCTGAGGATACAGAGGATTGGTGCGAAGGTAACTTTTTTTTCTTTATATTTTTATTATTAATACTCCAACACACCCCTCTCCCCACGCACCACCCCATCCCTTGTAACCCCCACAAGCAGTGACTGGACAGAGATAACCTCAACAAACAATTGGAGTGGCAGCTGGGTTCTGAGAGTGGAAGCTGACTGTCTCTTTTGCTCGATGTAGGGTTCTTTAAAGAGGTGTGTCTCAAGCTCTTTCCTAAATTGAAACAAGATATGTCTTTCTCTCTCTCCCTGCATTACGGCTACTGATTGAGGTGGGCTTGAGAGAAGGAAAGCTTCAAAATCTCCAAGCTTCTTTACCTGCCATTTTCTCCTATGATGTCCTCAAAAGGTCCAGTGTTTCTTTTTTAATACCTTTTGGAGTAGATGGAAATGTGGTAGATGTACAGTTAACTACCTTTTGGACCCCAGGTCCCACTCTGAGATCTGCCTTACTTACAAATGCTAAGAAACTGGCTGCAGTGAACGTGATCTTGTAACCAGTCCTTCTTTGGCCTAGTTTACAGCGTGTGCTTTACAATATATCTTCCTCCGTCTTCCCTCCCACTGTGCTCCAAACATTTTACAAGCTATCTATATTCCCAAAGAAATTCACAGTTGATATTTTTAGCTTCCCACATCCTACCTACTACACGATCCTTGCTTGGCACTGCCTGGCACTTCTTGGAGTTGAATCTAATATAAGCAAGGTTGGTGAACATTGTTTGCCACCCTCCTCGAAGGAAAACTTCAACGCCACCACAAAGGGCACATGGCCAACAATCTGGCGCCATTTGAAGGTGGCCCAATAGGCAGGCAAGTTTCTAGTGCTGCATTGCTGTTTGAAGGGGGCTGAATCTTTCTGAAACAAAAAGGGTGTTGCAATGAAGATCTTTCTCTCGTGGTCACTAAGGTTCTACAGATTCACAAATACCTCCTAATTCCAAATGCTGTCCGGATCTCGGAGTCCAAGCGCCCTCTGTCATGAAGACTATTCTAGAAGAAGCGCAAGTGACTTCAGAACAGGGGAAGTGGGCAGACACTAGTGATGGGCCAGGCCTGGTGGTGTATGTATATGGTTGGGAAACGTGAATGGCCCAACGTACACCATCCTGTGAGGCGGAAGAAAGAAAGGCTGTCAGGGAAATGAAGAGTGAAGGAATGAGAGAATGACTAAAGAAGACAGGGAGACAGAGGGTAGAAAGTTTAGAAAGCCAACCAGTCTGGGCTTCTTTAAAGTTTGTAGAGAACTGATAATGGTACATTTCTGGTGGAAATTCGAAATACCGAGTAAAACACTTAGGCCCTCATTATGAACATTGGCGGCTGAGACCGCCATGCCGGTGGCGGCGGTAATGACTGCCACCTGCATGGCGGTCTCAGCCGCAAAATAATGAAGGATGCTGGGACCGCCACAGGCGGCCTTCCACCACCGCCAGGCTACCGCCAACAGGTTTGCCCGACAATGGTGGAAATCATTATATGACAGGGCAGCGCCCTCCGGATAATGATCCCTTTCCCTCCAGCCTTTCCCTGCCCGTAAATAGTGCTGCTGCACACGCCGCACAGCGGCATTGATGGCAGCTCCATGTGGTGCCGCCGGCAATGTCCCGGCCCAGCAGAATGTTGTTTATTAGGCCAGCGGGGTCTCGAGGGGGCTGGCGTTCAGTGAAATGACCGCCAGCATGAACACGGCGGTAAACACTGCCATGTTCATAATGACCCCCTTAGTTGTACTTTCTCCACCTTAGGGATAGTATTGGGAAGGATATTCGAGGGATGACTTGCATTGTATTTTTAGATTTTCCTCTATAATTTGGACGATTTTAAATTCCTGCAAATTGTAAAATAGGACCTGTGTGCTGCTGGTACATTGTCCTGTTCCTATATGTATACATTGATCAGAAAAGGTTTACTCCTTTATAAATACTATACCATGAACAGTCCTCTGACCCTCATTTCTGGGCCTGGTTTGTGATATAAAAACGCATTACCTAATTATTTAATAAATGAACTAATTAAAATACAGCTCTGATGTCTGTGCAATTGGGAGAAATTGGGAGACAGTGAAGGGAGAGTCCCATGCCCATATGAAAAGGGAAGCGACTAGAAATACAGAAAACAGATATTTGTGGACATGAAGGAGAAAGCCCAGTGTCTGTTTGAATAGAAGGAGACAATAAGAGAGATTACGAGAGACAGGAAGGCTAAGTATTCAGTGCTTAATTGGAGCAGGTGGTTGCCAGTGGGGCCCACTGGCACGGATTCTTGGGCACCAACACCTATTTTTTATCATCAAATTTTGACCCAGAGCATGAGAGAGAAAAACACACAAAGAAGAAAGAAAAGAAAAACAAGGGGAAAAGCAGGGATGCTAAGGAACCTGTAAGAGTGAGATAAAGAGATAGGAAGTGTATGGAGCTGGAGGAACAAGGCATATGGTGGACTCGAAACTAGACAGTATTGGTATTCAGCTCCTCTGACATTCAATAGCAATTGCTGAGGTATTTTGAGCAACACGTCAGGGCCCAGCACTTATTCTTTTACAAACTAAGCACTGCAGGGATCTAAACTAGAGAAAATGTTATATGGTGCAGACAGTGTCTGTAACATGAAAGAGAGGAACAAGGGACAGAGTTTGTACATGGCAGACATTTCAGTCCTAGAGCCAGAACCGAAGGCAGTGCTTCACACCTCAGCCTGCCTGACCTTCAGAGATAAAGGGAGTAGCTCTACCACTAGGTAACCATTCCTAGCACCAGAACCTTAGGCAGCCCTGCAAACCTCACAAACTGCGACTGTAAGTCAGTGACAAACTATTCCAAAACCCTGAGTGTGTAATGCAGTGCGTCCAAGTATCGTACAGGCAGGGAGTAACTCTACCACTAACCAATCATTCCTACCACCAGAACCTTAGGGAGGACTGCAAACCTTACAGACTGGGACACACAATGCAGGACGTCTGATTCCTGCAGAGGCAGGGAGCGACTCTACCACTAAACAACCATTCCTAGCACCAGAACCTTAAAGACGGAGACTTTAATTCAGTAGATTTGATTTTAGTTGGTACAGTTTTGTGTCAAAAAACATGGGTGGTAGCTGTGCTTGAAATGGAAAAATTAAAGTGCAGGTACTCTGTACTAGAGTACCTGCTTATTTCCGAAAAGTGCCGGTACTCTCCAATTAAAAGCATTACGTTTTTCTTGAGATGTGCCGGTACTCGCCCTCTCAAAATAAAAAAGTGCCGATACTCAGTACCAGACAGTACCAGCCCATTCAAAGCACTGGGTGGTAGCACATGAATGCCCATGCAAAGGTCGCCCCTTTGCACAAAATGTAGCAGAAAGCAAAGCAGAGCGCTATTTACGTAACTTTAATGGCGACTATCCAGTGCAAAGAAGTTTAGTACCGGAACGAAAATACTTTATTTGCTCAACATCCTCTACTGTAATAATTTCAAAAACATGCACCAACTTTTAGCTAAAGCTTAAAATGAGATTAATATCTTGAGACAGACTGTTTTTAATGTGATTTTGTCAGCCCAGAGCAAAAAGTTATTTGTACATTTATCAGGTTTGCAAAATGCTCCGAACACTTTCAGACCATTGTTATAGTTAATTTCTGATTAGAATCATGCTTGCATATTAATACAGATCTTTTTGTAATTGAAAAACAAAAATGCTGTGATTGGCAGAACTGTTTTCATGGCATATGCCAAACTAGATCTCAACTAGGCCCTGACTCCATCCTTTTTCTTGCAGCATTCCTAATATTATTTGTGTGTTTTTTTCTTATTGACACATCATGCAGCAAAATGTGCACTGATGCTTTATGATGACATGCTGTTCTGGCCTTAACACCTTCCATGGCTCTTCCTGCTAGCTCACAATAGGCAATAACTTCATGAGACTTTCATTGTTTATGTAACCAGATTTGTTCTGACACTTCCAAGGACTTTAGTTGAGAGGGAACTTGTTATTTTTCATTTAGGGGACCAGTGCTAGGTCGGTGGATTTACATGACAATTTATAATACTGTACCGTGATTTGAAAATGGGCTGTTAAATTTGTTCACCCCCATGCTGACTGTGTCATTTCCAATTCTCTCAGTTGTAAAATGTATTAAGAAAAGCCTGCTGCACACTCTGGAGTTAGTCTATGTTCCAGATTTTGCTCACTGCTGCATCTGTTTAAATATTAAGAGCTGTTATGGTAATTGATTTGTGAGCCCTGTGGCTGATTAATTGAGACTATATTTTGCCCTCTGTATTGCACTTTATAATTTTTAATAAACCTTTACAGTGTTTTAATTTACTGCTTTCAGATCCTTTTGAGTCAATCTTATTTATTGACTGTTTTGAATTTCTGTTTTGAATCTTATCGTTAGGGACACATTTCCTCATCTATTCTTGAGGACAACACCATCCCTGACTCCACATTAGTGCTATGTACTACCACGCAGCTTATCTAAGAGATAGCACCAAAACCAGTTCTAAGCACATGTAAGGGCGAGCGAGTTGGGATATTTGGGGAAAATAAATATTAAAAAGGACTCCCAGTTTTAGTTTTTTTTTAATGCATTTTCTTCTGCATTTATCCAAATTTATTTTCTGTTCAGTTTGTCTGCATTTGTCCGTTTTTTGTGCTTAGTGTATACATGAAGTTGCAGTGGGTATATTTCCAAATGTATTTAACTGATGAATATATATGCACATTCGAATGCAAGCAGGTTTTAGCTGTATACTGTGCCACAAAGTCATCTGAAAACATTTGAGGTAAATTAGTGTAAACAGTTGTATATCTGCATTTAATTAACCTTCATTAGCAAATCATTTTTTTTCTGTTTTTTAAACTCCCCTCCCTATCAATCTGCACACCAAGTGGCCTGGCACTGCTGATTGACATTAGTGAGAATCATCCAAATAAGAACTATTTTCGATATTTTTCTGTATTTAAAAATAAATACAGACAAGAAAGTAGATAGTTTTCTGTCTGTCATGATCTGTAAAAATGGAAAATCGGAAGCCCTAATAATAAAGGACCAGCATTTCCTTCAAACTTTAGGCTTTTGGGGTTGTGGATGATGGGATCAGGGCTTCTTTCACCCCTGCTCTCAGGAACCAATCAGATGTAGAGGCGAAGAGGTCGGACCTTACTGCTTTCCTGACCTTCACAAAGCCTTGTTCCATAAACTGATGAATCAAGAGGGAGTCCTTGCAAACACTTTAATGCTTTTGGCAGTGAGATTAATCATATGTTCATTCATTCAATCGTCCATTTCAGTGCAGTCATGTCTGGGGCAATCTGGTCAAATAGTTGCAGACTAGGTATAGATGAGCAGAGTTATTGCGACGGACATGTCCTCCTGGAGTGGTAGGAGGCTGTGGTGATTCCTCGCACGAGGCGCAGGTGGTATGGGGCGGGGCCATCGTTCGGGTGTGGAGGAGGCATTACCATCGCCACTCAGCGACACCCCCTAATTTAAAGGTATACGACTGATGGTGACTTTCTCACCGAAAGCCTCTCCTATATACATGGCGGAATAAACACTGAGCAGCGGGTCTGCCATGTCATGCTGGAAGTGGCGGGTGAAGTTGTTCTCACTTATATTATTTTTGAACCTAACTCCCTCAAATTTGAGGCCCATCTTCAAAATTAACTAATGTCCCACTCACCCAGGGAGTTTCCTCTCCGAGCTTGGGGGACGTTTGGGAACTTTGTCTGCGACATACATGGCAAACAGGAACAGAAAGGACGTCGGCATCCCTGCCATCTACTTCCCAGGGCCAGACTTTTTCCTTTGAATTCTGGGACTTGTAGTCCTGATTTATAATGACATAAACAATATTGCAACTCCCAGAATTCAAAGAAAAAAATATGCACTGGTGCAGAACATCATGCATGGACCTGGGAGCCTTGACAAGGCTGCCTCGGCTGTCGAAAACTGAAGGGCCCCTCTGACGCTGTTTTCTTCAGAGTGTAGGGTCTTCCAACGGAAGATCCTGGATTAAGTCCCGGAAGCGAGAACTTCACAGCCTCTGCATTCTAGATGAGACAGATGCAGCAAGAGGAATGGCATGTAGGCGGGACATTCACCTTGTCCCAGTACTGGCTACCGCCATGACGGCTTTCTTCCACGCAAGCTCCACGAAAGGAGGACCACTGCGCTCCTTGACTGCGCGACTTCAAGCGCCAAGAGAGAGGTCACTTTGCGGCGGTTACTATACAGATCTCAAACATTGCTGGTTTAATGTGCACTGTACAGTCGGGTCAACTCTTTGCGCGCGTCTCAGGATCACATAGTGCGTGCCGCTGATTGCACGTAAAGCGCCTCCGGGCGGGGTCTGCGCGCTTGGAATGTGAGATGACGTTAAGGCAGGGCGCGTTTCCGGAATGCCAGTGATCGCTTGCACAAGGTGCCTCTTTGGACGTCCAGGTAACCGGCTGAGTCTGGACGCCGGTGATCCTGTGATTATGGGGTGAGACGGGCAGAGCGCCGCCCGGGGCCTATGGCAAGTGCCTCGTCCCACCACATATATCCTGCCCATCAGGCGGCAACCTTAGCGGCCTTCCTCCACAGAAATGTTAAGGCGCAGTGCGCGAAGAAATTAGAGAAACAGTCTGACCTCAGCTGACTCCTGTATGCAATAAACATAAACTCGCGTCAATCCTCGGTGGAAAAACGCATACCCAGCTTTAACTCTTTCTGAGATTAACTCTTTGACTGACGCGGTCATGTTTTTGACGCGATGTGACTTTTGGAACACATAATTTCCGAAGTTTTGCTTGAAAGCCTTAC
This sequence comes from Pleurodeles waltl, assembly GCF_031143425.1. Classification (NCBI taxonomy): domain Eukaryota; kingdom Metazoa; phylum Chordata; class Amphibia; order Caudata; family Salamandridae; genus Pleurodeles; species Pleurodeles waltl. The sequence continues at coordinate 136,793,919 of NC_090443.1, forward strand.
CCTAAAGGAATAAACTAGGGTTTGCTCTGAACAGTTGCGGCTTTTGCCCGTTGCCGCTGGCTGAAGTCTGCAGCAAAGGTGGCGGTATACAGCTCACGTGAAATAGTTACTTTCAACTGATCTATCAAGATTAAATGAGTGGGTTACCACCTAGTGCCATCTCTTCTCCTCCCGGTCTCAGCCGAAGGTGTTGGTGACTACGACTCCATTTTAGGACGGGCTCTGTGTCTCACCCGGGGTCTTGTGCTCACCAGGGAGTGCAAGGAAGTTAGAGCGAGGCTGGGAACACAAGGTAGGACGAGACTTGGAAAGCGAGAGGGGGGTGGCTTTAATTATTTTATGGATGAGGCTAAAAGTCAGTGTGCACATGGCACAAGGGGAAATTTCCTAACATGGAAAAAGAGGACAATTCCTTAGTTTCTTTGGGCGCGCTGTAGGTGAAAGGGGCAGCCCCACGTACACAGCCGCTGTCATCCTAGTGAGAGGTGAAGAGGGCGCCGAGGACGGTGTCTAAAACTACTGGGGATGAAAGGAGATTGCGCACCTGAAACGAGTGCAACTGAAACAAGCATTGACAAAGCCGATAGCTATTGCGCTCGAATAGTGCAAGGACACAGAAGTGCACAGCACAGAGGCACGTGTTCACACACAGACATATACGCAGGCATCCAAGCACAGAAACCGTCAGACTTACGGCCCCTCATGCGCAGGGACACTTTATGCCATTTTGCTGCGTGGTGTTATTCTCATAATCATGCCGCATTTGCTACATAATCCGTCATGTGCTGCATAATCTGCATATTCTAACCAAAAAATGTTCATAACTCAAACAGTTCAAAGGTTACCAAAATGCAGCAACATGCGTGCGGCACAGTGGAAGGCCCCCTGGAAAGGTTGATTGATCACCTTTGTGTCGCTAACTGCTGTTTGGGCGTTAAACTGGTACTGATGAGATACAATATATGCAGAGACAGTGTTAACAAGTGCAAAAATTACAAGCTAGTGGAGTAATACCATCAGAAAATGCGCAGCGAATGCCACATGATTTAGTTATCCCTGCAGCATATTTTTTTCTTTTCCTGCCGCATAATTCCAGTGGCCCTTGCTATGCTCAAAGACCAAATCACACAAGTGTACACTGGCACTTAACACATAGACACTTCAAAACAGAGGTCACCGGTTTTACACTCTCCTCTCACAGATCACAAACAAGTCTATGCTTACACCTAACACACAGACACCCAAGCACATGTGTCACCAGATTTACTCTCGCCTACGCTCCCAGATCAACAGACGTCCACGTTTACGCTTACATGCTAACACACAGGCACCCAAGCACATAGACATGTAGGCAACCAGCCACACATATAAATAGACATTCAGATATCCTTGCATATTGCACGATGGGCATTTGGGCACCATAGAAATAGGTCAGATTGAATGAACATAAGCCAAAAACACACATGGAGACTTCTTAATAATAGGAGACGTCCAAGTACCGCTCAACACAGGCAAACAGATTTACTGTTATGCATGTACACTGAGAGCTGAGAAGCACTTATTTATATAAAGTGGTACATATACACATACAAAAAAGACAAACTAGGTCTCGGGTGATAACCAGAGAGAAAAACCTACACTCACAGGCAACACTCAAGCAGGTAAACATAGACAGTGGGAAGAATAAAATGCTAAAGATGACAGTCTTACATACGATGTACAATGGGTGATGAGAAGTTGCACGTTTTCTTTCAGTCTTTTTGAAAGGATGTACTTTACACGCAGACAACACATAGAGTCACAATCATCGCAAACAGGGAGGCATGGCAGACAGAGGACTAAAAGACCCATGAGAGTACAAGCCGCCAAACACCCTCTCAGGAGCACAGATCAACTGACTTTTAAGCATCACAGCAAACACAGGCACCCATACACAGTGAGATACACACACACGTGAAACCACTGACCACATACAGACAACACATTTGCAGTGGCACTAACACACAGGATCAAACAGATGGGGAGACAGACCAAGAGCTGGATAGATGCTAAACAAATGGATGCTGGCTTCCTGCCCGATGAATTTTTAGCCCAGCCTGCAGAGGAAATGGGGTCCGTATAGGAGTGGAGCGTCTACTGCCGTTTCCGTCTTGTCCTGTCCTTGAAGAAATTACATTTACTAGGCAATGATATACACGAGCATCTATGCCAGGCAAACCCTCTCAGTCTAACACTGACCCCGGCAGCTGACAGTGTGGCCTGCAAACTCAGTCCATCCCTAGCCTCTTTGGTGTACTTGCACCGACATTAAAATGTACTTTAGTTCCACCACTTCTCCGGTAAGACAGTTCATATTTGCGAGCCCTCTGTGTACACAGAACATCTATGCAGCCATGTTATTCCCTTGCATACATCAAAATCAGGTGTTTTAAAACAATTTGTTCACTGTAAACAAAGACTATGGTGCCACTCCACCTCAGGCAGCCCCCCTCGCTGAATCAGTTCAAGAAGTACCTCAAAACCTAGCTCTTCAATGATCAGCGCCCCACCAGCGCCTTAAAACCCCATGGGTGAGAAGTTGTGCTATACAAATAATTGATTGACTGGTGCCCAGATAACACTGATTTGTTAAGTGAAATACATTCAAATGCAATGTATTGGTGTGTATGAGGTTATCTCACCGCAATGCATTGACTTGACCTGGTTTATATTTTGGAAACTTAGAAGTTCCTTAAGTTCCTGCTTTCCAGATTTCAAACAGTTATATATATTCCAGTAGGCATGACTACAGATTTTGTTTTTATCTGTGTGGCTGTCAACTGTTTTCATTAGCCAGAGTTTACATTTGAACAATGGGTCGTTCCCATGCAATAAATTGTTTTAATGGGACATAGATATAAACTGAGCCCTTCCAGACTGATGCCTTATTTAGGCCAGGTACTATAAAATCACATGCACACAAGCTATCACAGGAAATGTGGGGTCCCAAAATGCTTTCGCGAATGACTTTTTAAAAAAATAAAAATATATATTTATGGCAATTCCCTTCTGTCTGTAATGCTCAAGCTTTCAATAGAGAAGGTTTGAGGTTCCTTCTGGCGGTGTTTGGCTGTTCTCTGCCACTGGCAGTGAAGCTTCTTGGTGCTCGTTGGTGATCTCCTCTCGAGAGCGAGTGGCCCTCCTTCTCTCACGAATGCTTGTCCTCCAACAAGAAGGTCTTAGAGTTGACTCTGGAAGTCATGGGTGCTCCTCGGTCCTTGGATGATGCTGGGCTTCTTGCTATGACAGAGGTTCTGAATTTCTCCTTGTGGTCTTTGATCGTCGTCTGCCTCAGGGTGATGTTGGTCTCTTAAACTAGATTTTTGAGGTTTTTCTTATGTTCAGAGGATCATTGTTCCATGTCCACTTCCGAAGGTGTGGGAATGGGTGATGTCGTTTAGCTGTTCTGCACATTTCCAGTGATGTTGTGGTCCCATTGGTCATTGAATGTGGGTGGGACAATTGTCTGCAGAAGGTTATCAATCTTTCCAGGTGGGTTTGGGTCTGTGTGGACAGTCAGGGGCTGTTACATAACTGTTAACAGAGTGAGATCCAGGGTGATATGGAATGCAAGCGAAGCATTAAAAGCTCCCTCAAGAACCACTGATCATCTGACTGAAAGACACACAGCAGCAGTCGAACTTAAAAGGTCCATCGGTTCAACGATGGAATATTTCTCCTTTTACATGAACACTGACCCAAGCTCAGGGAAGAGACCTCACTCACCCTGACAGTGTCTGATACCAGACCTGGTCCCTCTGTATGCACTTAGTTTAGGATACTATACGTAAAACTGGTGTTGGTGGTGGGGGGGAGGGGTAGCTCATGTATAATATTGCCTCGCCCACTTCAGAACCTATAGATAGATATCGAAGCGCTCCCTCTGGTATCTCACCCGTCCTCAGTGCAAGACTCCTAAAACCAGCCGCGGGGCAATCCCACTCCAGCCCCCGGCCTAACGCACTCCAGTCGAGGGCGCACAGACCTGCTTGTGCTCTGCCCTCCAACAGAAGCAAAGAGGCAGGTGCCTCGCCGACCACCCTGACGCCTGGCCCCCCTTCAGAGACCTCGCCTGGCAGCCGCAGTGTTCCTCCAGTATGTCGCTCACGCTCGGGATAGACAGATGTCACGATTCTACTGTCCCGGGCCGTACAAACGCTGTGTGTGCCCGGAAGCAGCTGGAGTACTCCCTGCCTAACGCCGGTGTCATCCAATCAGCCACACACAGATCCCACCCCGACACGGACAAGAACACATGTCCTCTCCCCCTTCCGCATCTCACCCTCTCTTAGCGTAAACACACTTCTCACACACGTTGCACCATTCCAGCTAACACAGCAGATGGAATAACCCTGAGATTGCCACCCGTGGTCACACTGAAGTGTTCCCTGGACAAAACGCATTAGCAATTTATTGCACAACCACTGAGCACTCTCTGATTCCGCACCTTTGATATCTCACCCAGCAGAAATACCCCCGCTGACACTAGCCACAGACAGTCCTCATCCCTCTACCACAACCAGGGCGGACTTCACCCTGATACCACGAAGCGCTCCCATCACCATCTCAGCCTCCATCGGAGCAGACATGCCCCCTCCAGGCGCTTTAATATCTCACTCGCTAAGAGAGCACACAGAGTTCACACTTTGCCCTGACATACGCGTAAATGCCAAATTACAATCAGTTACCTGGCGCAGTAATACACAAGTTGTAGGCGCTGCAGTGGATGAATACATTGCACTCCCTGGGAGGCAGGCCCAGTCGCTACTTACTACAAGTTAGTGGAACACGCGAAGTATACACATCGAGGCACACACCAATGAGTGAGACACACACTCCCATCCTTAAGAAAGAAATGTAGAGAAAGTATCATTAAGAATGGTCACACAGTAGGTGTACAGCACCCGCGCCGAAGCCTGTGCTGTAGCGCAGTGGGCTGCTGAGATCTGTGCCACAGATTTCAAAACAGGCCAACTCAACCCTCCGTGCAAAAGCAGCACCACGACGAGGGAGGTAGTAAAAGCACAGTTATATCGCGTAATTTTACAATATATACAGCGCTTACAAGCTGCCGAATGCAACTAGGAAGCGCTAGATAAAACAGTGACGATATACAGCAGGGGGCACCGATGTAGGGGTGCTGTACTGATTTTACACAAAGAACACATCCCCTCCTACCTAAGAATGAGCCAATGAAAGGCCACCGCATCTGCCTCGCATACGCCTCCCCCCCGGAGTGCTGTTGTGCAACACTTCCTGTACCCGGTGCACGCAGGGACATTTCACCCTGGACTCGAGCGGGACAAGGCCTCATTAGCTCACCTACCGTCGTCTGCACATCCCGCATTCACAGTAATGAAAAGAGCTCCTGCCGCCGTTCAGCAGCTGGCTACAGGGCCCCTGAGGCCTGTCCAGGTCCAGTCCCTCCTGCCCAGCCTTCCTTCGGCCTGTCCTCCCAATCACCCCACCCTCCTGCCCTGACTGTAACAGAAACTGGAAAATTATCTCTGGTCCCCCTGGACAACAGCTCCCGGAGGCTAAGTCTGGAATAAACTGGAGCAGAGGCCTGGGTGTTTGCAGAGACTGAGAGGTGTTTGCAGAGACTGAGGCCGAGGTGTTTGCAGAGACTGAGAGGTGTTTGCAGTGACTAAGGGGGTGTTTGCAGAGACTGAGAGGTGTTTGCAGTGACTAAGGGGGTGTTTGCAGAGACTGAGGCCTGGGTGTTTACAAAGACTAAGTAGGTGTTTGCAGAGACTGAGATTGGGGTGTTTGCAGAGACTGAGGCAGAGCTGTTTGGGTGTTTGCAGACACTAAGGGGGTGTTCACAGACATTGAGGCGGGGTGTTTGCATAGAATGAGGATGGGGTGTTTGCAGAGACTGAGGCAGAGGTGTTTGCAGAGATTGAGGAGGTGTTTGCAGAAACTGAGGACGGGGTGTTTGCATAGACCGAGGTGTTTACCAAGAGGAAGGGGGTGTTTGCAGAGGCCGGGGTGTTTGCAGAGGTGTATTTCTGGTGGGGGGAGTGTGGGCCGTCTGGAGGCCTCCGGATCCTAGGGAAAAGCGCCCTCCCCAAAGTGGGGGGGCGCGGCCCGTTAGGGGTCGGGGCCTCCGAGGCCCAGGGCTCACTCCCCCTTTCTTTGCACCGGAGGTGCACAGTGCTGGCCGGACTTCCGCCCCCGTGTCTCGCGAGGCCTTGGGGCGGAAGTACAGCAGGGGGCCAGACGTGGGGCCATCGTTGGTTTCTGGCCGGATCCGGCCACCGCAATCCGGTGGGGGGCTATTTAAGAGCCCCCCCAAGAACGCTAGTCCTTCTTTACCTTTTTGCGGCGGCCGGATTCACGCGGGAGCCCGCGATTGACCCACCCACCCTCTCCTTTTGTTAAGTTGTGAAGTGTGGTTTAGCGGAAATTGAGATATAAATGTGACTAGAAACAACAGGGGGTCCCCAAGGTTGGGCCTCCGGGAGGACACCTGGGATAGGATCCTAAAGTTCTGAGCCAACCAGCCAGCGGATGTACACACCAGATCAGTGGGTAAGAGAGCTCACATCGCTGGGGAGAACATGGAGCTCCAAGCTCTTGGCCGCCCCGTTACACCCCGAGTCTGATTGTTGTTTGGAGGGGGGCGGAACCTGAAACATGAGGACAAGGTACGGTGTAGTCAGGGTAACCGCCCCTCCTATGGATACAGGTGAGACATGGGTCACCTGTGTGGTCCAATGGTGGTTCAGGACAGGAAGGGATCCTGTCAGATTTGATTTATGGTCACTAAACTCTCATGACATATAAATATAAAATGTTTGTGGAATGAATAACCTTTTACACTTGTTATAACTAATTTTGTTTTAAGAGTTCTAAGATGTTTTGAAATGTTTTTAATAATAAAAACCACTTCCAACGAGTTAAGTTGGTCGGTCTGTGTATTTCTGGTGGGGGGAGTGTGGGCCGTCTGGAGGCCTCCGGTTCCTAGGTCGGCATGTTTGAAGAAACTAAGTAGGTGTTTACAGAGATTGAGGCTAGGGTGTTTGCAGAGGCTGAGGTGTTTGCAGAGAATAAGGAGGTGCTTGCAAAGAGTGGGACGCTGTGCTTGCAGTGATTACGGAGGTGTTTGCAGAGACTGAGGCCGGGTTGTTTGCAGGGACTGAGGAGGTTTTTGCAGAGAGCGGGGCACCGTGTTTGCAGTGACTAAGGGGGTGTTTGCAGAGACTGAGGAAGTGTTTGCAGAGACTGAGGCTGGGGTGTTTGCAGAGACTGAAGCCGGGGTGTTTGCAGAGACTGAGAGGTGTTTGCAGAAAATGAGGAGGTGTTTGCAGAAACTGAGGATGGGGTGTTTGCATAGACTGAGGTGTTTACCGAGATGAAGGAGGTGTTTGCAGAGGCCGGGGTGTTTGCAGAGACTGAGGTGTTTGCAGAGACTAAGGCCCACGTGTTTGAAGAAACTAAGGAGGTGTTTACAGAGACTGAGGCTGGGGTGTTTGCAGAGACTGAGGTGTTTGCAGAGAATAAGGAGGTGCTTGCAGAGAGTGGGACCCCGTGTTTGCAGTGACTAAGGAGGCATTTGCAGAGACTGAGGCTGGGTGTGTACAGGGACTGAGGAGGTGTTTTCAGAGAGTGGGACACCGTGCTTGCAGTGACCATGGAGGTGTCTGCAGAGACTGAGGAAGTGTTTGCAGAGACTGAGGCTGGGGTGTTTGCAGAGAGTAAGGCTGAGGTGTTTGCAAAGACTAAGAAGGTGTTTTCAGAGACTGAGGCCAGGGAGTTTTCAGAGACTGAGGCCAGGGAGTTTGCAGAGATGAGGCCGAGGGGTTTGCAGAGACTGATGCCAGGGAGTTTGCAGAGATAAGGCCAAGGGGTTTGCAGAGACTGAGGCTGGGGTGTTTGCAGAGGCCGGGGTGTTTGCAAAGACTGAGGTGTTTGCAGAGACTAAGGTCGGCATGTTTGAAGAAACTAAGGAGGTGTTTGCAGAGAGTGGGGCACTATGTTTGCAGTGACTAAGGAGGTGTCTGCAGAGACTGAGGAAGCGTTTGCAGAGACTGAGGCTGGGGTGTTTGCAAAGACTTAGAAGGTGTTTTCAGAGACTGAGGCCAGGGAGTTTGCAGAGATGATGCTGAGGTGTTTGCAGAGACTGAGGCTGTGGTGTTTGCAGAGAGTGAGGCCGGGGTGTTTGCAGAGACTGAAAGGTGTTTTCAGATACTGAGGTTGGGGTGTTTGCAGAGACCGAGGCAGAGGTGTTTGCAGAGACAAAGGAGGTGTTTGCATAGAGAGGGGTGCTGTGTTTGCAGTGACTAAGGAGGTGTTCGTAGAGACTGAGGTGTTTGCAGAGACTAAGGGTGTGTTTGCAGAGACTCAGGCAAGGCAGTTTGCAGAGATGAGGTTGAAGTGTTTGCAGGAAGTAAGGAGGTGTTTGTAGAGACTGAGAGGTGTTTCCAGATACTGAGGTTGGGGTGTTTGTAGAGACAAAAGAAGTGTTTGCAGAGACTGAGGCCGGGGTGTTTGCAGAGACTGAGGTTGAGGTGTTTACTGAGACTAAGGAGGTGTTTGCAGAGAGTGGGGCACCATGTTTGCAGTGACTAAGGAGGTGTTTGCAGAGACTGAGGCTGAGGTGTTTGCAGAGACTAAGGAGGTGTTTGCAGAGACTGAGGCTGAGGTGTTTGCAGAGACTAAGGAGGTGTTTTCAGAGACTGAGGCTGAGGTGTTTGCAGAGCCTAAGGAGGTGTTTGCAGAGACTGAGGCTGGTGTGCTTTCAGAGACTGAGGTTGGGGTGTTTGCAGAGACTAAGGAGGTGTTTTCAGAGAGTTGGGCGCCATCTTTGCAATCACTAAGGGGGTGTTTGCAGAGACTGTGTAGGTGTTCGCGGAGAATGAGTCCGGGGTGTTTGCAGAGACTGAGGCCGGGGTGTTTGCAGAGACTGAAGAGTTGTTTGCAGAGACTGGGAAGGTGTTTGCAGTGATTGAGGAGGTGTTCGCAGAGACTGAGGCCGGGGTGTTTGCCGAGACTGAAGAGTTGTTTGCAGAGACTGAGGCCGGGATGTTTGCAGAGACTGAAGAGGTGTTTGCAGAGACTGAGGAGGTGGTTGCAGTGATTGAAGAGGTGTTTGCAGAGACTGAGGAGGTGGTTGCAGTGATTGAGGAGGTGTTCGCAGAGACTGAGGCCGGGGTGTTTGCAGAGACTGAAGAGGTGTTTGCAGAGACTGAGTCCGGGGTGTTTGCAGAGACTGACAGCGGCAGTTGTCCAGACGCCTGGTTCCCTTACCGGAAGCGGCTCGGTTAAGCTCTGGGCTCCTTGAGATGCTTTCATTAGGTCTTCAAGGGCGAGTTAATGAGCTGAAAGCCCCTTCCTGGTGCAGTAATGAGCAGATGTCTTTGGCGGGCGGAGAGAGGAGGCCCGCGGCCCGGACCCACCAGTGCCCTGACACACGGTATCGGCTGCCCTGAGAGCCGTGGTTAAGGAACAAGAGACCGGCCTTAGGAAGAAGGGGTGACCCCTACTGCGGTCCTGTAAATGGAGCCCCACCGCCGGTGGAGGTCAGTAGCATCGTTAATCCCCTGGAGGTGGAGGACGCGAGGGTACAGTACCGGAGCACTCAGGGTGTGAGCACCCCCTGGTCTGGTCCCCTTCGCCAGGCCTCAGTACTCGCCCAGGAAGCACGGACGGTTCTCTGGTGGGACAGAGCCCATCTCTTTAGGGACGGGCTGTGGGTACGCACGTGCCACTGTGCCCACCTTATGAGCGACGCGTCCTTTTAAGAGAGGTTCCCCTACAAGCAATGCTTTAAATGGGCAGGTACTGTCCGGTACTGAGTACCTGCAGTTCTTTCATTTGGAGGTGAGCGTACCTGCACTTCTCAGCACTACTGCAATACATTGAATGACAGAATACTAGCGCTTCTCACGAGCAAGCAGGCACTCAAAAGTGCGAGTATCTGCACTTCGACATTCCCACTTAAAGCACTTCCTACAAGCCCCTGCTGTCCTCCCTCCACAACCTACAACCCACTGAGATAGTACAAAGTGTTAACTAATCAGGAAATTATCCTACTGTCTGTCCCGAGAAGCAATATCAAGAAAGTTGTCATGACTAGTCCTGTCCATCTGTCCGAAGCCCGCCGTGTGTCCGGCGCTGATGAATGCAATATGCACTTTCTGCCCTAGGCTCTCGGCCTCAATGCGCTGTAAGCATAATGTGTAATGAGACGCCTTTTCCATTCGGATATGCAGTCCTGGCTCTGATGCCTCAAGTACAGCCTCCAGCTGAGGCCCGGTTGTCAGTCAGGCGTCAGACTGGCCTCCAATGGCGGACATCTACTGGTGGAAGTCAAGGTTTGAACCGGGGGTCCTCGCTTGTCGCACCTCAGTTCCCAGGGCGCACGAACACCTGCACACAGATGCAGCACTGACAGACTAGCAAACCCTGCTCTAATAGTGCCGAGACTGGGAATGTGCGAAACGCAGCAAGACAAAACAGAATTAAAATAAACAATTACATGTAGGGGTAGTATTCTGCCGATTACGGGGCACAGAAAGGGTATTTCTTTCAGAAATGTAAGTTCTCTTTTCAGAGAGGTACCTCGTCCAAAAAAACAGCACCACGTTGTAGCCTGCTACCAGTGTGGTTAAGCGCTTCAGCGCCCACCCAGGGGCGATAAGCGCTATGTAAACAATACAATACAATACAATAGTAATAGTGGAATCTCGGACCGTTCATGTCGCCTCTGCCTTCCGCCATGAAAACAATGCCAGGCGCATCCCAGGACGACAATCCCTGCTGAGAATGACTCTTATAAAGTGGCTTTAGCGTCTGCCATCTTTGGACGCTTTACCTGCACGCAGCGAGGCTTGACGGCTTATGCTTTAGATATACACGCGATGCACCTGCCTGCAGGTAAATCAGGTAAATGAAGATTACCGGCCGTGCATTGCCGTGGATTGAACGTGTCCTCTAATTCCCCTCCTCCCTCAGGTCGCTCTTCCACAGCACGGTGCGGTTCACCTGTTCACACTGCAAGGCACCGCACACCCTCGGGATGTGATCCTGGTTAAATCACTTTATTCAACTACATCAGGCGCACCTTATCTGCCCAAACTGTGAGTTTTAGAAACAGTTTAGCACACAGTATTAGGAGTTACATTAAAAAACTGGACATTGACGTTCACAATTCTCTCTAAAGTCCCGAGAAGTCTGCTCTCTATTACAATACCATCTCTGCCTAGAACATTTCCTCGTGCTGTTCTCAACCCATACCATCCACTTTATAGGAATGACAAATCTTAGGGGTAGCCTTGCCCCAAGGGCTCGAGACAAGCGCAGGGTCGCCCTGTGAGTTTTGTCTGTATTTCACATAGGGCCAGGGAAGAAACGAGGCCCGTTGTGCGCTGCGGTGTCAGGGGAGCTCACCTCTAATCCCGGCTTCCCAATATGAGCAGCGCTGCACACTGTGATCCCGGGCAATCTCTTTCGCTCCGTGCGCCCTGGTGCCCAGACGAGGAGCCCCAGCAGGCACTGCCCGGCGGTAAACTTTACGCGCACGTACCTCGAAGATACGGAGAGGCTGCGCTCCCTGCCCCAAGAGCCCTCACCGCCGCACTGATGCGCATCACAGGCAGAAGCAAGAAGTGCGGAGAAAGTGCTGCGTGAAGTTCGGGTACCGCAGATCCCCCAGTCCGTCTCGCCTTGGTACACAGTATACCTGTCAGTTACCGAGGGCAGCCGCGCTTCCTGCCCCACATTAGTACCCACCCTCCTGACAGGCGGAAGCAAGACGTGTAAATAAAGTGCTGCAAACCACCGGGGCAGCTGCGGGTACCCCTGGGATGCCAGTAACAGCAGTTGTTGGTACTTAAAATGTACTTGTACCACTTAAGTACTGAGAACAGCCGCACATCCTACTCAACCTAAGCACTGATCCCGTGACAGGAAGATGCATGAAGTGTACATAAAGTGCCGCACACACTCAGGGCAACTGCTAGTACAGCTGGGCTCTCCGTAACATTACATATTGGGACTCAGAGAGTATTTCTACCTCTCAAGTACTGGGGCACACTGCACCCCCCATCCCCGCTTTAGCACTGATGAAAATTACTGCATAAAACAAGAAGTACACACAAAGTGCTACAAACAACTGGGGCAGCTACGAGTACCCGTGGGCTTTCAGTAACAACATTTGCAGGTACTCAAGAAGTACTTCTACCAGTCAAGTGCTGTGGAAAACAGAACTTCCTACTCAGTACTTCTACCTCTTAAGCAGTTCTTGAAATGGAAAAATACAAGTGCCGGTATTCTGTACCAGAGTACGTACTTGCTTCTGAGAAGTGCTGGTACTGTCCAATTAAATGTATTACGTTTTTCTTGAGAAGTACAGGTACTCACTCTCCAAATAAAAAAGTGCCGGTACTCAGTACTGGAGAGTACCGACCCATTTAAAGCACTACCCTTGAGTACTGAGAGAAGCCGCACTTTGTACTCCACTGCAGCGCAGATCACCGTGATAGGCAGAAACAAGAGGGTACATAAAGTGCTACGAACAGCCGAGTCAGCTCCGGGTACCCTAGAGCTCTCAGTAGCATCATTTGGTGGTACTCAAGAGAATACCTCTACCACTCTAGCACTGAGCGCAGCCGCACTTCCTACTCCACTTGAGCGCAGATCACAATGACAGGCAGAACAAGGCGCGTGCAGGCGCTGAGTTTTGGCGCTAGAGATGCAGCGCTTGTCCCTGAAGCTGCTGTCCCCCACCCCCGCACCGAGACCCCGCACAGGGCAGGCAGACGCAGCCAGAGACGCCGGGAGTTACCTGCCTCGAGCATCGATGAGGCCATGCCGTCCCGGGCTCCGCTCCGCTCACCTCAAGCTGCAGTGGGCGAGTGGGCCGGGCCGGTGGCTGAGGCCTCTCCTCGCAGCCATCCCTCCCCTCCCCACCCCTCCCCTCCGGGCCCGCCCCCTAAGGACTGCCCCGGGCCGGCCAGCCTTCAGCCTCGCCGCACTTCCTCGAAGCCCATAGAGGGGGCGGGGAGGGCCCTCGAGGGCTGCCAACGGAGCGCTGACTGGAGTGAGGCTGAGAGGGCCAGGCTGGTGACAGGGACGGGAGAGGTGACGGGACAGTTACAGGGGGCAGCAAGCAGAGGAGGGGAGGGGGAGAAGAGGAGAGGGCGTGAGAGAAAGAGCAGAGCCCACGGGGCTCCGAAGAGAGAAAGAGGTACTGATGAAGAAGAGGGGCAGCTCTCGAAGCACTGGAGCGGGGGCAGAGAGCTAGACGTACACGGGAGAGAGGGGCACGTGCTGGGCACGAGACATTAGAGATGAGAGGCAGGTGTGTGAACAGAACTGTGAGAGAGGAAACGAGAGCAAGATAGGTCAGATATGGGGGAGATACTAAGAGAATTTAGAGTGGCGAGACATAACAAGCCATGTTACAGGGGATTGAGTAGGAAATATCAGAGGGAATGAAGGCTCTCCAGGGGAGAGCACGGATAAACAGAACTAAAATATTAGCAGATAGAGAAGGTTTGACATATTGGAAAGTAAAAACACCAATACAGAAGAGGAATAGTACCAAGCCATTAGGGAAGAGAAACTAACAAATTACAGAGGAGAGTGATGGCGAGAAAGATTAGAACAAAGAGGAATTATTAGAGAGGAGAGGAAAGGGTGTACATGAAAGAATAAAACAAGGATGCACCAGGCAGCAATCACAGCCCAACCAGCCATGCACACCCCGTGCCGCATTAACGAAGACAAGTCCTCGGGGTAACAAAGGTGCATATTAGTGGGTCCCCCAAAAGAGTCGAGCTCGGTCCTGGAGCGGGACTTTTCCAACCTCGGCACGGGAGAGGTATATCATATTGTCATTGAGTACTCAAGCAAGAAACCCAAGGTTAGAGCCCAGAAGACAAGAACAAGGGGAGAGATAGCAGCGCTGCCTTAGCCCATTTCATTCCACATGTGCACCTTAGTCACCAGGGCCTCATCATTACCAGAAAACACCAGTTTCAGACAATCTGCTCCCCTGCACACATGCCAACGGCCCGATTCAGACGGGTGACTCCCGATTTACTTGGGTAATCCCCCACCTGAAATTGCCTCTGTTTCATTGAAATGCTAAGGGGGAAATACAGGCCCCGATTTGGTCCCAAATTTCCCTCTTTCGTGTTTCAAAATGTTGGCGTTTGTGCTCCCAACCAAAACAGAAGGAGGCCTCCAAGGATCTTTCACAATCTTCTAAACCTAAGAGATCACTGGAAGGAGAAATTAAACCACAGTTCAGAGTTTTTGAGTACATTTCGTAGTTAGAAAGAAATACCAGTTTAACATAAACAGACAGCTTGCTGAACGCGCAAAGCAATATATCTGTTGGAGAATATAGTCCTGCACCATGGAAACGTCATGAAACCCATGAAGTGCCTCTCTGACGTAGAATGCCCACCTCCTCCAGCTCATTACAGACACAGTTTTCAGTCCTGGACTTCAGAGGGAGGGCCCGAAGCATTCTGGGTGTTGCGATCTTTGCTTAGTTGTGCTTATTATTAAACACACCTGGAATCACTGAAATGTGTACGAAAAGTTCAGGTCTTGCGGTCATGTCAACAATGACCTGGGAAGATTTGGCCACTCTGCGCTGAAAAACATCACGATTTATGTGTTATAAAAACAAGCTCTTCGTATGAACTCCTCCCCCCGTATAGAGCCAGATTAAATCATTTGAGAGCGTCAAACATGTACAGAGACATCTGGAATCAGAATCCACCAAGGATCACACCGCAGGGAATTCCAGTCCAAACGGGAAACGGACGCAACGTTTCACAAGGCAAATACTCCAAGCAGAACCAGGACAATATCCACTGTTTGTAGCAGAAAAGCAAACAGCAGACTTCTAGACACTGCTGGGTGAAACGTGACAATTATTCTTTCCAGTTCAAATCCAAGAAAGCTCAATAAACTGGTTGAAAAAGTCCCAACAGCAGAAGATGAACACCTCAGAAAACGCCTCCACAAAACATAACAGAAAAAACGACACGAGTGGCCTTTAAAAACACACGAAGAAGGTGCAACAAAGTGTTAAAACTCAATAAAAAAAAAAAAAAAGCTCCCAGGCAGCTGAAGATGAATACTTTAAAATGAAATGCACATTTCTCCAGGAAAAATTAGAAAAACACACAAAAAAACGAATTATTTAGTCCACTAGCAAAAGAAACAAGAAGAAGATGGGCAGTAAATTGAAAACAAAAACGCAAAGACAGACCGAAATTAAACGCTACAAACAAATATACAAGAACCATAGAGAAGGACATCTGCTGATACCGAAAAATTCTAAACACAAGCCAGCATGGATCAAGCACGGGCTCAGTGACCAAAGGCTGGAGTCGGAAGAAAGGTAGCACTCTAAAGCATCTCAAGGCCTCAGCGACCAGAGGAGAGCACTCTAAAGCATCTCAAGGCTTCAGCGACCAGAGGATAGCACTCTACAGCATCTCAAGGCCTTAGCGACCAGAGGATAGCACTCTACAGCATCTCAAGGCCTCTGCGACCAGAGGATAGCACTCTAAAGCATCTCAAGACCTCAGCTACCAAGGATAGCAGTCTACAGCATCTCAAGACTTCAGCTACCAGAGGATAGCACTCTACAGCATCTCCCGACCTCAGTGACCAGAGGATAGCACTCTAAAGCATCTCAAGACCTCAGCTACCAAGGATAGCAGTCTACAGCATCTCAAGACCTCAGCTACCAAGGATAGCAGTCTACAGCATCTCAAGACTTCAGCTACCAGAGGATAGCAGTCTACAGCATCTCAAGACCTCAGTGACCTGAGAATAGCACTTGCCAGCATCTCAAGACCTCAGCGAAAAGCATCTCAAGACCTCAGAGACCAGAGGATAGCACTCTACAACTACTGGAGACCAAAGAAGGATAACACACTAAAGTAGTGCAACATCTTAGAGATCAAAGCCTGTGGATCGAAGAAGGATAGCACACTGTTGGAAGACCTCAGCAACCAGAGGCTAGAGACAAGAGCAGGAGAGCACGCTACAGCAGCACAAGACCTCATTAACAAGAAGCTGGAGTCCGAAGAAGGATAGCACACTAACGCATCTCAAGACCTCAGCCACCAGAGGATAGCACTCCAAAGCATCTCAAGACCCCAGCGACCAGAGGAAAGCACTCTTAAGCATCTCAAGACCTCAGTGACCAGAGGATAGCACTCTTAAGCATCTCAAGACCTCAGCGACCAGAGGATAGCACTCTACAGCATCTCAAGACCTCAGTGACCAGAGGATAGCACTTTACAGCATCTCCAGACCTCAGTGACCAGAGGATAGCACTCTACAGCTACTGGAGACCAAAGAAGGATAACACACTAAAGCAGTGCAACACCTTAGTGACCAAAGCCTGTGGACCGAAGAAAGATAGCACAATAGTGAAGACCTCAGCAACCAGAGGCTGGAGACCAGAGCAGGATAGCACGCTGCAGCAGCGCAACACCTCAGCAACAAGAGGCTGGAGACCGAAGAAGGATAGCACACTAAAGCCACACACAACCTCAGCGACAAGAGGCTGGAGACCAGAAAAGGATAGCACACTAAAGCAGTGCAACACCTCAATGACCAGGGCCTGGAGACTAGAGAAGGGTGACACACTGGTGCAAGACCTTAGCAACCAGAGACTGGAGACCAGAGAAGGATAGCACACTAAAGCAGCGCAGGACCTCAGCGACCAGAGGCTAGAGACCAAAGAAGGTTAGCACACTAAAGCAGTGCAAGACCTAAGTGACCAAAGCCTGGAGACCAGAGGATAGCACACTAAAGCAGTGCAACAACTCAGTGACCACAGCCTGGAAACCAGAGAAGAACAGTCCACTGGTGCAAGACCTCAGTGACCAGAAGCTGACAATCAGAGAAGGATGGCATGCTAAAGAGCGCAGGACCTCAGTGACCAGAGACTGAAGACCGAAGAAGGATAGCACACTAAAGCAGTGTAAGACCTAAGTGACCAGAGTCTGGAGACTAGAGGATAGCACACTACAGCTTCTCAGGACCTCAGAGACCAGAGGTTGGAGACCGAAGAAGGATAGCACACCAAAGCAATGCATCACCTTAGTGACCAAAGCCAGGAGACCAGAGGGTAGCACACTAAAGCAACGCAACACCTCAGTGATCAAAGCCAGGAGACCAGAGGGTAGCACACTAAAGCAGTGCAACACCTCAGTGACCACAGTCATGGAAACCAGAAAAGGACAGCACACTGGTGCAAGACCTCAGCGACCAGAGGTTGGAGACCAGAGAAGAATAGCACGCTAAAGCAGTGCAAGACCTAAGTGACCAGAGCATGTAGACCAGAGGATAACACACTACAGCATTTCAGTACCTCAGCGACCAGAGGCTGGAGACCAGAGAACGATAGCACACTGCTGCAAGTCCTCAGCGACCAGAAGCTGGAGACCAGAGAAGGATAGCACACTGGTGTAAGACCTCAGCGACCAGAGGCTGGAGACCAGATGAGGATAGCACACTGGTGCAAGACCTCAGCGACCAGCGGCAACCACAGGCTGGAGACCAGAGAAGCATAGCACACTGCTGCAAGACCTCAGCGACCAGAAGCTGGAGACCAGAGAAGGATAGCACACTGGTGCAAGACCTCAGCGACCAGAGGTTGGAGACCAGATGAGGATAGCACACTGGTGCAAGACCTCAGCGACCAGCGGCGACCACAGGCTGGAGACCAGAGAAGCATAGCACACTGGTGCAAGACCTCAGCGACCAGAGGCTGGAAACCTAAGAAGGATATTGCAAAAATATCCCCGTCAACCTTACTCCTTCATACGCAAACACATTTACTATTAATGGCTCAGACAGAATCGCATATTTTTTTTTATATATTCATATCTTTATTTGACATTAAACAATATAAATCGTATTTTCCTACGTTAGATATTGTCTTCGGAATCACTAATACATATTTTTCAATTATTGATTCACAAGTCAATGTCCAGATATGAACTACTGCTATGAGGAATTCCCCGCAGGAGCACAGTCTTCGAGGAGCTTGATGGTTATCTCAGTCCCTGTAGTCACCTAAAAAAAACTCTGGGCAGCAGACTATCTGTGAGACTTTGACAGACTCGTGGGACCAAGAACTCACAATTAAAGTTATTGCAGCACCGGTGACTTGGACAGCTTTAGAAATCCTCGAACTCGGCAATTCATGCGCAGCCCGCATTACTGGAGGACACTGAATCGAACTATGAAATCAATTGAAACAGTGGGAGGAGTAAGAAGCGAAGAGAATAAGAGATATTAAAAAAGAGACAAAGGGGACACAGAAAAAAATATTGCATAGACGAGGGAGGGAGAAAATCATTTGAGAGGTCTCGAAAACGAGTTTGTAGTGGGACAGCTGCAGCTAAAAGAGCAGCGAGAGAGGGAAAGAACATCATGGTGGTGAGAGTGTCAGAACAAGAATTAGTGAAGTGGTGAGGGAGAGAGAGAAAAACGGAGGCAGAGCAGACAGAGAGGGGTACCCGCACGATCCGTGTACAGTGTGTGCGTGTGTACCCCGCATGATCGGTGTAGTGTGTGTGTGCCCCGCATGACCAGTGTACAGTGTCTGCATGTGTGCCCCGCATGATCCGTGTACAGTGTGTGCGTGTGTACCTCGCATGATCCGTGTGAGCGAATATACCCCGCAAGACACGTGTACAGTGTGTGAGTGTATACCTCGCCTGATCCGTGTGTGCGTGTACACATTGTGTGCGTGGCAGACGCATCCCTGGTGAAGGAAGGACCTGCGAGCTCGAGGCACCTCTCCCAGATGGTGGTCACCCACAGCTAGATCGAGTTTCACTGGGTGGGGGTGGAAACTGCAGGTAATTGGGAGAAGCAGTGATTAGCATGGCCTCCTGTTAATAAAGCACATCAAAGAGATGGGCAGAGGGGGAGGGCCCGCCGAGGCTGGTGAGAGAGAGCGCTGCGGCTCTTGTGAGGATGCCTCAGCATGCAGCTCTCTCAGAAGACGCTTAGTCACATATATGCACGGTATTTACGTGGGTTGTCTCTGCTCCGGTTATTGAAGGCTGAAGGAACCTGGTGGGGCAGAATCAGTTCCTGTATTGGAACAAGCACTGTCAATGCCAATAGGTCTGGCTCAGGCGTGCTCTTTCGAAGGTTGCATGTGTTAAACTATAGCAAACATGCCACAAAATAAAAATAAGGAAAAAGGGACACCACCTAATCGTGGCTGCCTTGTGCATGCAATACAAATTAAAATCAGCATTGAATACACTTTTTATGAAACAACAGGTGCTACTTAGCAGGCATGTGTACTTAGAACATGTATAGAAACCCTTTCCAGCCTTTATTTGCATAATAGAGATGAAGAGGGCCGACTCAATGTCCCTCTTTGCACACACACATTATCTATCTATCTATCTATCTATCTATCTATCTATCTATCTATCTATCTATCTATCTATCTATCTATCTATCTATCTATCTATCTATCTATCTATCTATCTATATATATATTCCCACTCTCTTCCTTCTTGACGGAAGAAAGGCACTCCACAAGCGAATAAAAACAGGATACTGTTTTATTAACCAAATGCAACAGGAACACGTTTCGGCATTGCTGCCTTTGTCAACCTGTTCGGCGCCATGTTTGATTTCTTTTTATACCATCACATGATTTAGCAAAATGGTACACATCGAAGAAACTTCTAATTTCTCAAAAAACAAAATTACATTGCAAAACACAACCTAAATATATTTTAAATAAATATCTAATATTATTTTCAATTTTTACTTCATTTTTGAAAAATGCGTGTTGGTGAAAATGTCCAAAACATAATGATACTGATAGCTACACAATTGACACAGTTATAGATTCATGCATTCTCCAACTAATCTGTGAAATTTCATATTTTTGCTTCGTTACCCAAATGCAAAAGGCAATCACCAACAAATCAATGTATACTCAATAATAAATCCTATTATTTCCGATCTTTACTTCATTTCAGAACTTCTCAATCGTAAAGCATATGCGCGGACGTAATAAAATGAATTTTCATGTATTCTCCAGCGGCCCAAGTGGGCTTCGCTCGAGAAAATGTCCAAAAACATAACAATACTGATAGTTACACAATTGTCCCAGTTATAGATTCATGCATTCTCCAACTAATCTGTAAAATTTCGTTTGGGAACATGTAGCTTGGTACTTCCTATGTATATTTTTGGGCAACTACATTTTAAAATATATATTACATATTCACTTTTGCATGTGTATAGTCCCCCGATCTTGTGAACTGTTCTTCCTACTATCACCGCTGTTTGGGTAAGAAAGCGAAAAAATGAAATTTCACAGATAAGTTGGAGAATGCATGAATCTATAACCGGGTCAGTTGTGTAACTATCAGTATCATTATGTTTTTGGACATTTTCACATATGTGAATTTTTCAAAAATGAAGTAAAGATTGAAAATAATATTTGATATTTATTTAAAATATATGTATGATGTGTTTTACAATGTAATTTTGTTTTTTTGCATTAGAAAATAGAAGTTTCTTCGATGTGTGCCATTTTGCTAAAGAGATCATGTGATGGTATAAAAAGAAATCAAATATGGTGCGGAACAGGTTGACAAAGGCAGCAATGCCAAAACACGTTCCTGTTGCATTTGGTTAATAAAAAGCTATCCTATTTTTATTTGCTTGCAGAGTGCCTTTCTTCGGTCAAGGAGGAAGAGAGTGGGGATACTAAAACACGGTGGCGCGCATCAGCTGTTTGGCACCACCGGCGGTCAGGTGCGGAGAGGCCACGCTGAAACAAGTGTTTGCTTAAAAGTTTGATCATTGGAGGAAACAGAAACTTAGTAGCACTTATATGAAGGAATCGAATCCAACAATTTGTGGTACAAATATTGATGTTAGTGAAAGCTCTGATATAGATGTGGATGAATCGAGAAGAATAAAATCACACACCACCTTACAAGAGAAATTAGATTTTTTAAGAAGCGATCAGAAGACTAACCACAGACCATGACGAGGAAGTGGCAGGCCAAATGGAAGAGGCAGAGGAAGAAGAGATGAGGTGGCAAGAAAAACTCACAGAAAAGAACAAGAGAAAGTGATTCGGAGCAACAAGCGACATTGACAGATAACAAAACAGTACTCAATTTTCTCAAATTGCAATCTGGACGAAGAAGACATAAAGAATTTATCATTGGGTTTATCGTTCTGTGAAGTGAATGTGTTTGATTATGTGCAAAGTAGAATAGATCCTTTTCTTTTTGTGAGGAAATTAAAATTGATGAAAATCCATAAAATCAAAATAAGAAACCAGTTCAAGAGACTAAATATGACAAAAATTATGATCATGACAATCTATTAATTGAAGACTTTTTCCTGATGAAAGAACTATGGGAGTTAGAAGAAAATGCAGTGGAATCTATAGATGAGAAGAAAATAATTGAGAGATTAGAAATTGGAGGCGTAAAAATGGATGAGAAAGGAGGATCACATTTAAAACACAGACCCAAAACTATACCTGCATACTGTGGAGATTTAATAGATCAGTTTTCAGAAACAGTAACAAAAGACTTGAAAGATTTAAGATTGAAAGAAATTAAGAAAATGATAAAGACAAAGAAAAGTTATACAAAAACATTAGATAAATTGTCAAAAAACTCAGAAATAGTAATTTGAAGCTCTAATATAGGAGGGAATATTGTGATTTGGCCTTTATGTGATTATATGGGTGAGGCTTTTAAACAATTAAATGATGAAGTATGCTATAAAATAATATAGTTATTTCAAGGTAGATCATCTCAAATTACCTGTGTTCTACCTGATTCCTAAAATTCACAAAAATACTAGCAAACCTCCAGGAAGGAATATTATAGCAGCTCAAGGAAGCCTTTTCGAATACAAGTCAAAATATATAGATACATTTTTGCATCCAGTGGTGCACAATTTGCCTTCATACCTGAAAGACACTACAGATTTTCTACAATGGGTGTTTAATGTTAGTTGGGAGACAGATATGATACTTGTGACTCTTGATGTCACAGCACTATACACTAGCATCCCACATGAAGATGGAGTGAGATCTGTTGAACTCTTTTTGAGAGCAAGACCGATAAAATTTTACAAACATAGTAAAATGTTGACCAGTATGATAAATTGGTGCTTAAAGCACAATATTTTCTTTTTTAACAATTAAGTATTTGAACAACAGTGTGGAACTGCTTTGGGAACCTGTTTCACCCCTCGTTATGCAAATTTGTATATGGGCTGTGGGAGGAAAAGGTCCTCAACAGCCCTCCTTTAGATGCTTGGAATAACCATATTGTACTGTGGCTGAGACACTTAGATGATATAATGAAAGATGATATAATTTTGTAAGTGTGGAAAGTGCAAAAGAATTCATACATGATATCAGTGAAAATGATCTAAATTTGAGATTTACGGGCAACATTAACACACAAGACATTGAGTTCTTGGATATCAAAATCAAGTTAGAAAATGGTAGATGGGAGACAAATGTATATAGAAAGCCTACAGGAGGAAATAGCATATTACATGCAGCCAGCTTCCATCCCAAACCACTGAAAGAGAGTATCCCCTTAGGGGAGTTGCTACAAGCTAAGAGAATTTGCAGTACAGAAAGTGATTTTGAAGAAATTCAAAAAGATATGATGACAAGATTAAAAGCGCAAGGGTATTCTAGTACAACATTAGCTGCAGCAAGCAAAAGGATAAGCTCAAACTCTAGAGAAAAAAATGGCTTTTATAAATGTCTAAAATGCAAAGCATGTAAAAATGGGGAAAACATTAAAACAGTGGTGATAGGAGGAAGAACAGTTCACAAGATCAGAGGACTATACACATGCACAAGTGAATATGTAATATATATTTTAAAATGTGGTTGCCCAAAAATAGACATAGTAAGTACCAAGCTACAGGTTCACAATCGCATTTTACAACACTTGCGAGCCACTCAGAATAGAGATGACACTTATCTGGTCGCACTGCACGTTCATGAGATGCATGGTGGCAAGGTGGACAAACTAAAATATAGTGTGATTGATGGAATATCTAAAGATATTAGAGGAGGGGACGGAGAGAAGAAGTTGAGGATGCTAGAGTCGAGATACATAGTAGCCCTTGACACTAAAGAACCTAATGGACTTAACAGCAGTGAAGAACTCTATATACATCTAAAATGATGAAAACATATCTATAACATTTAAGACCATTATTAAGTATAAGATATATAGATAATGAGAGCCCACTTGGGCCAAGTATAGATTCGGCCAATGTCTGCTCTATGCTTTTCAGTAGCACAGTTATTGAATTTAACTGATTAGCTGGAGAATATGTGAAAATTCATGTCATTATGTCCGCAGATGTGCTTTACGATTGAGAATTTCTGAAATGAAGTAAAAATCGAAAATAAAAGGATATATTATTGAGTATACATTGACTTGATGGTGATTGCATTTGCATTTGTGTATCTATGTTTTTGGGCATTTTCACGAACGAAGCCCACTTAGGCCGTGGGAGAATACATGAAAAGTCATGTTATTACATCTGCGCATAATCTTTACGATTGAGAATTTCTGAAATGAAGTAAAAATATAAATAAATAATGGTAATTATTATTTAGTATACATTGATTTGATGGTGATTGCCTTTCGCATTTTGGTAACAAAGCGAAAATATGAAATTTCACAGATTAGTTGGAGAATGCATGAATCTATAACTGGGTCAATTGTGTAACTATCAGTATCATTATGTTTTTGGACATTTTCATGAACGAGAATTTTTTGAGTAATGAAGTAAAGAATGAAAATAATATTAGATATTTATTTAAAACATATTTAAGATGTGTTATACAATGCAACTTTGTTTTTTGCATTCAAAAATAGAAGTTTCTTCGATGTGTGCCATTTTGCTAAAGTGACCATGTGATGGTATAAAAAGAAATCAAACATGACGCTGAACAGGTTGACAAAGGCAGCAATGCTGAAACGTGTTCCTGTGGGATTTGGTTAATAAAACGCTATCCTTTTTTTATTCGCTTGTGGAGTGCCTTTTGCCGTCAAGAAGGAAGAGAGTGGGGATACTAAGATGTGGTGGCGTGCGTGCGGTCAGGTGCGGAGAGGCAACGCCGAAACAAGTGTGTGTATATATATATATATATATATATATATATATATATATATATATATATTTTTTTTTTTTTCAAAGGTTACCGGGACGTTATAGTTAGGTTGACATTTTACCCATACAAAACCATAGAAATTCAGCAGTTATAGTTATACTTGTGTTAAGAAACTATAACTCTCTGCCCAAAGTTACTTTCCAGCCCCAGTTATAGTTTCTGCAGATACGTATAACTATAACTGCTGAATTTCTATGGTTTTGTATGGGTAAAACGTCAACCTAACTATAATGTCCCTGTAATCTTTGTTTTTTTCAGTGAATTCCTCTCTCTCTCTTTTTTTTTTTAACGCACATGTTAATATTTGTGTCAGGTTGCGGCAAACCAATCAGGGCCTTGATTTTCCCCAGGATCCGAGGAGGATCCTTGAATCTGCAAACCGGTCAGAAATAAAGGGGCGATGTTTTGCCCTTGAGGGGTCCCTAGGGGACCCCTCTTTTGTCCTATGGGGTCAGGATACCTGTATCCTGGCCACTGATATGTTTTTGCAGTTTTTTTCCCTCCAATTAGAGAAACAAAATGGTGGCTGCAACTTTTCTGTCAGGTTGCGGCCAGCCAATCAGGGCCTTGCTTTTCCTCCATATCCTAGAGGATCTGAGGAGGATTGATGGAGGATCTACGTCCCTATATATACACATTTATTTTTCATTTAATAACTAGAAAACTACTGAATGGATTTACACCAAATCACAAAAAGGTTGCTTTCTGGACCAAGAGCTAGCTTTTTGCCAAATTTAGTGTAAATCCGTCCAGTGGTTCAGCCGCTATTCCTGTTCACAATCCCTATGGAAATGAACACAGAAAAAACATGTTTTGGGACACCCTCTTTTTCTCACTCCCTGCTTGATGGATCACCTCGAAACTTTTCAGACAGCAGCTGATGTAAGTGTCGTATTTGTCAACCAGCGCCAAAGATATAGGCAAGTACAAAAATGCTTTTTCTATAGAAACTAAGTCCTAACTACAACTACCTAGTGGCAATCTGCACTTGCTGTTTGGATATGGTGGTTATGAAGGAAAGAGACAACTCTTGAGTAGTCTTCTAAAGTCAAGATAGTTATCCGCGGACCTTATATTTGGTGGTAATAAATTCCATAGTTAGGCGGCTTGAAGAGAGAAGGATGCACCACCTATAGTCTTTTTTGGTGTTTGAAAGTGGGGCGCCACTCTTGAGCGAACGTTTCTTTGTTGAATGTACTTTGTGATTTTAATCCTGATGAAAGGCGGTCCTGTTCCATGTAGTGCTTTGAGGGTGCCACAAAGCAGCTTGAAGATGGGTCTTCTGGCATCCGGTAATCAATGTAGAGCCTTCAAGGCAGGGGAGATGTGAGCTTGTGGCTTTACAGGTAGTAGTAGTCTGGCAGCCGAGTTCTGAATGCGTTGTAGTTTCTCATAGTAGAGAGAGTTGATCCATGGTAAAAGCCATTGGCGTAATCTAGTTTAGAAAGAACAAGAAAGATATTAGCCTGGACCTTGTGTGGAAATCTGAGGTGGGGGAAGATGCGCTGCAGAGTTTTCACGGTGATGAAGCTTGATCGTGCTAATTTGTTCACTTGTGATTTCATTGTTAACTTTCTTAGATTCTTGAGGAGGCGGGCCCAGATCGTCAGGCCAGGTGCACAGTGGGTCATCATTTTTCCAGTTGCCACATGTGAGTATTTCTGTTTTGGAAGCATTCAGTTTGAGATAGCTCCAAGTCATCCACTGATCAACGACTCTGAGGCAACTGCAGACCAGTGTCTTTGGGGCTTTCCAATTTGAGGAGTATCTGTGTGTAATCTGCATAGTTGTAGCATGTGAGTTAAAATAATTGATCAGTTCTGGTAATGACATCATGTAGATGTTGAAAAGCATAGGTGACACGATTGATCCTTGAGGGACCCCTGCTTTTGTGAAGTAGGGTTTGGACAAGAAAGTGGGAGAAAATATTACATTTGTTCTGCTTTGAAGGTAGGATGTGACCCAGTCGAGAGTAGTTCCTTCTATCCCAGTTTTGTGGAGCCTTTGAATTAGAGTGTCAGGGTCAACAGTGTCAAAGGCTGCTGAGAGGTCCAAGAGAAGTAGTCCAGCAACTCCATTGCAGTCAACTGTGTTTTTAAGAACATCCCAGACTGTGTTGAGTGCAGATTCAGTGCCTCTTCCTAGATGGAATCTAGTTTGATAGTCTGAAAGCATGGAGTTACCGTCAATGAATTGTGACATCTGGCGAATGTTGCTCTTTCTATCAGTTTGCCCAGGAAAGGTCCATTTGTAATCAATTTGTGGTTGCTGGGTTCTGTGGGTCGAGGTTTGTTTTCTTTAATAACAGTTGTACACATGCGTTTTTAAGGTCTTCAGGAAAGGTTCCTGTAGTTAAAAATTATTGATGATTCCTGTTACTGGCGTGGCAGCAGAAGTAGATAAAAGGATGTTCTTGAAGATGTGTGCTGGACAAGGGTCAGATGGGCTGCTGGAAGGCCTGCTAGCTTTGACCAAATACATAAATTCACTTTGTGATATTTGTTTGAAGGAGTGCAGATGCTGGGTTGGCTCACTCTTGGAGGGGATTTTTATAAATGGGAGTTGACTGGAAATATAATGTGCCTTAATTCTTGCTGTTTCTCAAGCTTTTAGAATATGTAGCTGCATCGGTGATTATTGAGCTGCTGGCTATGCTATGGCATCTGATGTAATACAAAACTACTGCTGCATATGTTACATAGCTGATGTCTGTGTTATGTAGCTGCTCTTCATAAATGTTATGTAATGGGTGTAACTGCTGTCTTTGATGGTATGTGTGACTGTGGTTTATGTTTTGTATCCCTGCTGACTATGTTGTGTAATTTGCAGCTGCTCTCTTATGTATCAAGTTTTTGCTATGTTATACAACATTTCCGATTTCCATGTTGTGATGTAGCTTGCTCATTGTGTATGAGGTAATGTTAGGTTAGCGCCGATTGCGAGAAAATCGGAGTCTTGAGTTATGACATGTACTAGGAGAAAGTCGGGTGTTTGTGCTAGTGCGTGAAAGTTTGTTGCACATCAGGGTACTGTAAGTCCTCCAGACCGATGATTACCATGAATTTTAAGGTACTGTGTTATACTTGTGTTTAGGTACATGGGTGCATATCCTGTTCGGTGGACTCCACTGGACATGTGTCTATTTATCTTTTTTCACACATTACCCCTCTTGATAATGTGATCAGGAGCCTCAGCAAGGTGTATTAGAGTCTGTGTAGGAATGGAGTTAATGACAGAGGTCGTGATTGGATCTATGCTAGGAACAGAGTATTGGGATTGTCATAACAGTGATCATGGCTAACACATGAGCAACATTGGATTCACAGATGGGATACAACTAGTGACATTGTTTGATGCTTGTGGCAGCACATTGAGGTGGTGTGGTTAGGATAAGACCACTAATATAAAACCCTACTCTAGGCCTTGGGAATAAGCTAGTGCTTTGTGGGCCATAAGTCATGATTATGAAAATTCCCTCTTCTTATGTGATCAGACCCAATTTGGTTCTGACTGTGTAGGAGGCTGGCCTGGCTTGTAGTGGGTACCAAAGAGTACTTACACTCTGTACCAGGTCCAGTTATACCTTATTAGTGTAGAAGAGGTGTTTCTAGCAGCTTAGGCTGATAGAAGGTAGCTATAGCAGAGCAGCTTAGGCTGAACTAGGAGACATGCAACGCTCCTACTATACCACTGGTGTCATATGCACAATATCATAAGAAAACACAATACACAGATATACTAAAAATAAAGGTACTTTATTTTTATGACAATATGCCAAAAGTATCGCAGTGAGTACCCTCAGTATGAGGATGCCAAATATACACAAGATATATGTACACAATACAAAAAATATGCAGTAATAGCAAAAGGAAGTAATGCAAGCAATGTAAAGTTACAGTAGATTGCAATAGGAGCACATAGGTATAGGGGCAACACAAACCATATATTCCAAAAGTGGAATGCGAACCACGAATGGACCCCAAACCTATGTGAGCTTGTAGAGGGTTGCTGGGACTGTAAGAAAACAGTGAGGGTTAGAAAAATAGCCCACCCCAAGACCCTGAAAAGTAGGTGCAAAGTGCACCTAAATTCCCCAAGGAGCACAGAAGTCGTGATAGGGGAATTCTGCAAGGAAGACCAACACCAGCAATGCAACCAAAGTGGATTTCCGGACGAGAGTACCTGTGGAACAAGGGGACCAAGTCCAAGATTCGCGACAAAGTCGAGATTGGGCAGATGCCCAGGAAATGCCAGCTGAGGGTGCAAAGAAGCTGCCACCGGATTTTAGAAGCTGTGGATTCTGCAAGAACGAAGAGGGCTAGAAACTTCCCCTTTGCAGGATGGATGTCCCACGTCGTGAAGAAGCTTGCAAAGGTGTTCCCACTCAGAAAGACTGCAAACAAGCCTTGCTAGCTGCAAGGGTCGTGGTTAGGGTTTTTGGATGCTGCTGTGGCCCAGGAGGGACCAGGATGTCGCCACTTACGTGAGGAGACAGAGGGGGCACCCAGCAAGACAGGGACCCTCACAGGAGCAGGCAGCACCTGCAGAAGTGATGGAACAGGCACTACAAAGAGGAGTGAACCAGAGCTCACCCGAAGACACAAAAGGGAGTCCCACGACGCCGGAGGACAACTCAGGAGGTTGTGAACTGCAGGTTAGAGTGTCGGGGACCCAGACTTGGCTGTGCACAAAGGAAATCCTGGAAGAGTGCACAGGAGCCGGAGCAGCTGCAAATCACGCAGTACCCAGCAATGCAGTCTAGCGTGGGGAGGCAAGGACTTACCTCCACCAAACTTGGACTGAAGAGTCACTGGACTGTGGGAGTCACTTGGACAGAGTTGCTGAGTTCCAGGGACCACGCTCGTCGTGCTGAGAGGGGACCCAGAGGACCGGTGATGCAGTCTTTTGTTGCCTGCGGTTGCAGGGGGAAGATTCCGTCGACCCACAGGAGATTTCTTCAGAGCTGCTAGTGCAGAGAGGAGGCAGACTACCCCCACAGCATGCACCACCAGGAAAACAGTCGAGAAGGCGGCAGGATCAGCGATACAAGGTTGCAGTAGTCGTCTTTGCTACTTTGTTGCGGTTTTACAGGCTTCCTGAGCAGTCAGCGGTCGATCCTTTGGCAGAAGGTGAAGAGAGAGATGCAGAGGAACTCTGATGAGCTCTTGCATTCGTTATCTAAAGAATTCCCCACAGCAGAGACCCTAAATGGCCAGAAAAGGAGGTTTGGCTACCTAGGAAGGAGGATAGGCTAGCAACACAGGTAAGAGCCTATCAGAAGGAGTCTCTGACGTCACCTGCTGGCACTGGGCACTCCGAGCAGTCCGGTGTGCCAGCAGCACCTCTGTTTCCAAGATGGCAGAGGTCTGGAGCACACTGGAGGAGCTCTGGGCACCTCGCCTGGGAGGTGCAAGTCAGGGGAGTGGTCACTCTCCTTTCCTTTGTCCAGTTTCGCGCCAGAGCAGGGCTGGGGGATCCCTGAACCGGTGTAGACTGGCTTATACAGAGATGGGCACCATCTGTGCCCATCAAAGCATTTCCAGAGGCTGGGGAGGCTACTCCTCCCCAGTCCTGACACCTTTTTCCAAAGGGAGAGGGTGTAACACCCTCTCTCTGGGGAAGTCCTTTGTTCTGCCTTCCTGGGCCAAGCCTGGCTGGACCCCAGGAGGGCAGAAACCTGTCTGAGGGGTTGGCAGCAGCAGCAGCTGCAGTGAAACCCCGGGAAAGGTAGTTTGGCAGTACCCGGGTCTGTGCTAGAGACTCGGGGGATCATGGAATTGTCTCCCCAATGCCAGGATGCCATTGGGGTGGCAATTCCATGATCTTAGACATGTTACATGGCCATGTTCGGAGTTACCATTGTGACGCTATACATAGGTAGTGACCTATGTATAGTGCACGCGTGTAATGGTGTCCCCGCACTCACAAAGTCCGGGGAATTTGCCCTGAACGATGTGGGGGCACCTTGGCTAGTGCCAGGGTGCCCACACACTAAGTAACTTAGCACCCAACCTTTACCAGGTAATGGTTAGACATATAGGTGACTTTTAAGTTACTTAAGTGCAGTGGTAAATGGCTGTGAAATAACGTGGACGTTATTTCACTCAGGCTGCAGTGGCAGGCCTGTGTAAGAATTGTCAGAGCTCCCTATGGGTGGCAAAAGAAATGCTGCAGCCCATAGGGATCTCCTGGAACCCCAATACCCTGGGTACCTCAGTACCATATACTAGGGAATTATAAGGGTGTTCCAGTATGCCAATGTGAATTGGTGAAATTGGTCACTAGCCTGTTAGTGACAATTTGTAAAGAGAGAGCATAACCACTGACGTTCTGGTTAGCAAAGCCTCAGTGAGACAGTTAGGCATCACACAGGGAACACATACATATAGGCCACAAACGTATGAGCACTGGGGTCCTGGCTAGCAGGGTCCCAGTGACACATGACAAACATACTGAAAACATAGGGTTTTCACTATGAGCACTGGGCCCTGGCTAGCAGGATCCCAGTGAGACAGTGAAAACACCCTGACATATACTCACAAACAGGCCAAAAGTGGGGGTAACAAGGTTAGAAAGAGGCTACTTTCTCACACACTCGTATTTCTGTTTTTTGGACTAGACACACTGGGACTCTGTGGCCCTCATTACAAACCTGGCGGTCGGTGTTAAAGAGTGGTAATACCGCCAAAAGGCCGGCGGTAACAAAAATGGAATCATGACCACGGCGGAAACCGCCAACACAGACAGCCACTTTAACACTCCGACCGCCACACCGGTAGCAACAAACACCGCTGCGGTAACAGCCAACAGCCAGGCGGAAGACAATGTACTGCCCACTGCATGGTCCAGGGTAGTGCAATGCCACAGTCTCTCAAGTGGGTGGTTTGCCCACTGCTTGGTCCTGGGCAGTGCACAGCCACAGTCTCTCAAGTGGGTGGTTTGCCCACTGCTTGGCCCTGGGGAGTGCAAAGCTACAGTCTCTCAAGTGGGTGGTTTGCCCACTGCTTGGTCCTGGGGAGTGCAAATCCACAGTCTCTCTAGTGGGTGGTTTGCCCACTGCTTGGTCCTGGGGAGTGCAAAGCCACAGTCTCTCAAGTGGATGCCTTCTTCCACTGGTTCTGGAGGGGGTCTTGTGCCCAGTGTGCTTCATCCTGCCAAGGATAGGGTTAGTGGATGCCTTCTTCTGTCAGGGACACCGGATCCTCTGGGTTTGCGCCTGTTCCCAATATGTCCACCTCCTGGCAGCTCCAAACTCTATTAGATATTATAGCACAGAGTTAAAGAATGGCCAAGTGGGGGATGGGGTTTTAGGTTGGGAACAGCGGGGAAGGAGACCTGTGGGAGCAAGAGTTAAGAACACAATAGCAATATTATGCACATTGACTTTCATAAACTTTGTTCGTAATATTTATATACTGATAACATGAATGATCAAAAGCTTCTCTATAACATGACCTATTAGCTCTGGCTACCTGGAAAATAAAGAAGGATTATGCAAACTTTCATATGAGCGTTTTTTTTTAAATCACATCTTATGCTCTGAACATTGAATATTACTCTGTTGAATCTGGGTTTTAAGAATACTATGAATATTGAATAACACTCTATTGAATCTGGGTTTCAAGAATACTATGAACATTGAATAACACTCTGTTGAATTTGGGTTTCAAGAATACTATGAACATTGAATAACACTCTGTTGAATTTGTGTTTCAAGAATACTATGAATATTGAATAACACTCTGTTGAGTCTGGGTTTCAAATATACTCTGAACATTGATTAACACTCTTTTTGATCTTGGTTTCAAAAAGGCTCTGAACATGGAATAACACTTTGTTCGGTCTGAGTCTCAAGAATAGTCTGAACATTGAATATCACTCTTTTTGGTTTTGGGTTTCAATAGTCAATTGTCTAGAAACTTTTGCACATCTTATTGTTAGATTGTGTAGCGAGACGAAAAACCCTGAAATGATCACGCACTCTGCCGATCAGTACTGCAAGGGTTAAATGCCATGAAATGATCGCACACTCTGTTGATCTGTACTGCAAGAATTAAATGCCAAGAATGAATCGCGCACACTGTTGCCGATTTGTACATCAAGATTCAAATCTCATGAAATGCTTGTGCACTTTGCCGATCGCTACTGCAAGCGTCAAATGCCAGGAATGAATTGGGCACACTGTTGCCGATTCGAACATCAAGGTTTCAATGCCAAGATTACGATTGCGTGCCCTGCCGATCTGGACTGCAAGAGTTAAATGCCAGGAATGAATCGCGCACACTGCTGCCGATTCGAACATCAAAGTTTAAATGCCAAGATTACGATCGCGCGTTCTGCCGATCTGAACTGCAAGAGCTAAATGCCAGGAATGAATTGCGCACACTGCTGCCGATTCGAACATCAAGGTTTAAATGCCATGATTATGATCACGCGTTCTGCCGATCTGTACTGCAAGAGTTAAATGCCAGGAATGAATCGCGCACACTGCTGCCGATTCGAACATCAAGGTTTCAATGCCAAGATTACGATTGCACGCTCTGCTGATCTGAACTGCAAGAGTTAAATGCCAGGAATGAATTACGCACACTGCTGCCGATTCGAACATCAAAGTTTAAATGCCAAGATTACGATCACGCACGCAATCAACCCAAAAGGCACAAAACTCGAATATGCCTGATAATGGAGTTGGGCCTAACCTGACCTCCGTCTTACCGCCCTGCTGGAGGATCACCAAGATAATGAAGAAAGGGCCTGGAAAAGCCTAGGTAGGCCTTTGGCACAGGAGCTCAGGAAAATGCTGCTGCACTGCACCGGCACCTCTGAATAGTGAGCACGTGGAGCTGGGCTGGGTCCCTTAAATAGACTCAAGCCCCGTTTACGTGCCACACCCAACCAGACTGCAGGAAGGGATTCTAGAAGGGCTCAGAATAAGGACCTCACGCTGTAATCCTGCAGCAAAGCCTTGAAAATGAGCAATACATTGCAAACAGTATTAATGACGTTTCAGATAAATCTCTGCAATGCAAAAGGTTAACATACTGCAGACACACACAATGCATGAATTATTACATTTCATAAGGATTGGCTTTTTGCATTACATCGCCCATAGAGCGCGCACTGTCCTGATGTTGACAGTACTCCCACCTTCCGAACGCGCTCTAGGGCCTAGCTTGACTGGGTGTAGGCGGTGAAATGCCGCATGGAGCATGAATGTCCGATGCAGAGACCCATGAGTTGTCCTCTGGACCGTAACCATTCCAAGATATGAGATACCATTGATTACAACCTCTAAATTTTGAATCTAGAACTTGTTTTACTTTGTATTTCAATTCTTCTTGTACTAGAACTGGAGCTGGTTGCGAGCGGGCTTTTTGGACTGCTCTTTTTCAGGAGAGAAGTATGAAACACTGGACGAGTATTGTGTGATTTTGGTAACTGCAGTTTATAGGTTACTGGATTTATCTGCTGAAGGACTGTGTAAGGACCTATATATTTGGGATTAAACATGTGTTTTTTCTCGAAATCAATATGGCGAGTGGAAAGCCACACTCTGTCTCCTGGTTTATATTGTGGTCCTTCACAATGTTTTTTGTCATAATGTTTTTATACGTTTGTTTTGCTTTATCTAGATGTTGCTGGATTTGTTTCCGCGTTTGATGGAGTTGTCGTATTGTTTCTGACACTGCTGGTGTAAGTGAACTTTCTTGTAGAGTTGTAATTGGCAAAGTATCAGGATGATAGCCAAATAGAACAAAAAAGGGCGTTGCACCAGTGGAAGTATGATATGAGTTATTGCAGGACAATTCAGCTAACCAAAACATTGATTTCCAAGAATAAAGTGCTTTCTCAGCGTAAGCACGCAGATATTGTTTTAGTGTTTGATTGAATCTCTCAGTTTGGCCATCCGTTTGATGATGATGACTGGTAAATAGTGTAGATGTAACTTGTAGTGTTTTGCACCACGTTTTCCAGAAGTTAGAGGCAAATTGTGATCCTCGATCGGAGAGAATCACTCTTGTTAATCCGTGATAACAGACCACTCGGTTTAAAAGTATTGTTGCCAATCCACTGGAGGTAGGCAATTTCCTGCAACCAATGAAATGTGCATATTTAGTGAGACTATCTACCACCACAAGGATTACTGAGTGAAATTGAACAATTGGCAGTCCTGTAATAAAGTCTAATGATATATGTTCCCAAGGTCAGAGTGGAGTTGGGAGAGGTTGTAACAACCCTTTGGGTTTTGAATGACTTGTCTTGATGCGAGCACAAACTTTGCAGTTATCAACCATTTGTTTGACGTCTTTTGTCAAAGTAGGCCACCAAAAGTATTGTTGTATTAGTTCAAGAGTCTTAGGAATACCTGGATGACCTGCTGTAGGTATAACGTGTAACCAATGAAAGACTAGTTTGCGCAAGTTGGTAGTTGGAACAAATAAGTATGCATCATGAAACGGCAGGCCTTGTTTGATTGATCTTTTGGGACCTGCTTGAGCCCATTTTCTTTTTCAATGGTGAAGGAATTACGAATCTCTTCAAAAAAGTCTTCGGTTTTGATGATACAAAGGATTTTGTCTGGAGCAATGATAGCTTGTGGGGGCTGGATTGTGGCTAACATGGTAGAATCTTGTCTGAATAGATCGTGCGTTTGGTGATTATCTTTGTTGTGTTGCGATAACACTGTCCCAATTGTCATGTCTGAAGCATCTGCTTCTGTTATGAATGGATGGTCATTATCTGGGTGAGTCAAGACTGGGGCGGTGGAGAAGGCTTCTTTTTTTGTCAACAACATCAAGGAATTATGAATACTGCAAAGGCAGCGTTACATCTGTTTCAGCGGCTATTGCTATGTGGGATTTGCGAGGATCTGTGACACTTGATATCTAGAGACATTCCTTTACACAGGAGTGAAGAAAACGTGATTTTCCTTTCTTGACAATTTATTACAGGGTTATGGTAGCTAAGCCACGGCATTCCAAGGATGATCCCATACTGAGGAGCATGGATAACACCAAGGATTATGTTTTCTTCATGTTTGGTGCCTTGATTTTCCCCTTTACAGATCACAGACAAGGGGAAGGTCTGCAGAGTCACCGGACCTCCAGATAGGGGTGTTCCATCTACGACTTGTACTATTTATGGTGTTTTCTTCTTCTTACATGGGATCCCCCATTTTTGGATCAATTGTGCATCAATAAAATTTCCAGTAGCCCCAGAATCTACTATGGCTTTCTTTAGGTAAGTCTTTTGTTTTACCAGTACTTCTAGATCTAACTTTAAGTGTCTTGACTTGAGTAAAACTTTTCTACCATCTTGTGAAGAATCCACGGGTACACCCAAGAGCAACCCTTCTATACACCTTGGGTGTACTAGTTTTTCTGCTTGATCTGTGCATTTGCTACCACCTTGTTGGTAGGAGTTTTTTTTTTTTTTTCTGTTTTGCAGGACATTCTTTGACGAAATGGCCCTTTCGACCACAGTACAGACATTGTCCGTTTTTTCTACGTAGATCTTTCTCTTCATTCGTCAAGGGTTGTCTAATAGTTCCAATTTCCATTGGTTCATGATTATCCTCTTTCTGAACTTGTTATTCTCTGTGTTCATGAACATGCCAGGAATTTTTCTCAGTCTTTTTGCGTGTTCCTTGCCGTTCAGCAAGACGATGGTCTAGTATCAGAACAAGATTTATCAAATCTTGACAATCCGTGGGTTGAGGATCGATCTGGGCAAGAATGTCTTTTAGCTCATCTTTGAGTCCTTGATAGAACAGGGCTGCTTGTTTTTCTTCAGGCCAGGATGTTTCTGCTATCAGCCGATTAAAGCTAGCCAAATAAGAAACTAGGTCTTTATTGCCTTGTCGCAATTCTAGCAATTCCTGGTCTGCGGATAGAGTAACTGTTCTCTGATCGAACACTCTTTCAAATTCCCAAACAAAGTTTCTCCAATCATAAAGCAGGGGACTGTCTTTACGCACAATAGGGATTGCCCAGGTGGCCGCGTATCCAGTCAAATAGGATAGCAGGAAGGCCACCCTGGATTGGGCATCAGGTAAGGTGTTTGGTCGACATGTAAAATGCAATTACTTGAGTCAAAAAGGTTTGTGCTTTCTGAGGATCACCTGAAAACCTTTCTGGGGGTGCAAAAGGAATGGGTGTGGTTACTGTGAGTGAAATGTTAGTTGAAGGACTGAGCCCACCTGCACCCAAAGGACTTTGCTCCATTTTTCCCACTCTGTTTTGTAACTGATCCTTCCTTTCTGCTAGATTGGGTGCTATGTTTCTAGATTCAACTACATCTAATTGGAGCTGCGTAACTACCTGAAGTAACTCGTCCCATGGGGCAATATTGGGAACCTAGCGCAAACCAGGACGATTAAAAATATTTGTGGGCTTATTATTCTGTCAGGTAGACCGGATCCTCGGGGTTTGCGCCTGTTCCCAATATGTCCACCTCCCGGCAGCTCCAAACTCTATTAGCTATTATAGCACAGAGTTAAAGAATGGCCAAGTGGGGGATGGGGTTTTAGGTTGGGAACAGCGGGGAAGGAGACCTGTGGGAGCAAGAGTTAAGAACACAATAGCAATATTATGCACATTGACTTTCATAAACTTTGATCCTAATATTTATATACTGATTACATGAATGATCAAAAGCATCTCTATAACATGACCTATTAGCTCTGGGTACCTGGAAAATAAAGAAGGATTATGCAAATTTCATATGAGCGTTTTTTTTTTAATACCATCTTATGCTCTGAACATTGAATAACACTCTGTTGAATCTGGGTTTCAAGAATACTATGAACATTGAATAACACTCTGTTGAATCTGGGTTTCAAGAATACTATGAACATTGAATAATACTCTGTTGAATCTGGGTTTCAAGAATATTATGAACATTGAACAACACTCTGTTGAATTTGGGTTTCAAGAATACTATGAACATTGAATAACACTTTGTTGAGTCTGGGTTTCAAATATACTCTGAACATTGATTAACACTCTTTTTGATCTTGGTTTTAAAAATACTCTGAACATGGAATAACACTCTGTTTGGTCTGAGTTTCAAGAATACTCTAAACATAGAATATCACTCTTTTTGGTTTTGGGTTGCACACCTTATTGTTAGATTGTGTAGCAAGATGAAAAACCCTGAAATGATCACACACTCTGCTGATCAGTACTGCAAGGGTTAAATGCCATGAAATGATTGCGCACTCTGCCGATCTGTACTGCAAGAATCAAATGCCAAGAATGAATTGCGCACACTGTTGCCGATTCGTACATCAAGATTCAAATGTAATGGAATGCTTGCGCACTCTGCCGATCGATACTGCAAGCGTCGAATGCCAGGAATGAATTGCGCACACTGTTGCCGATTCGAACATCAATGTTTCAATGCCAAGATTACGATTGTTCGCTCTGCCGATCTGGACTGCAAGAGTTAAATGCCAGGAATGAATCACGCACACTGCTGCCGATTCGAACATCAAAGTTTAAATGCCATGATTACGATCGTGCGTTCTGCCAATCTGTACTGCAAGAGTTAAATGCCAGGAATGAATCGCGCACACTGCTGCCGATTTGAGCATCAAGGTTTCAATGACAAGATTACGATCACGCGCTCTGCCGATCTGAACTGCAAGAGTTAAATGCCAGGCATGATGTACCTATTGGAAAATCAATAAATAAAAAAAAATAAAAAAAAGAGTTAAATGCCAGAAATGAATCGCGCACACTGCTGCCGATCATCAAAGTGTAATTACCAAGATTACGATCGCGCACACGATCAACCCAAAAGGCACAAAACTCGAGAATGCCTGATAACGGAGTCGGGGGCATAACCCGACCTCGGTCTTACCGCCCTGCTGGAGGATCACCAAGATAATGAAGACAGGGCCTGGAAAAGCCTAGGTAGGCCTTTGGCATAAGAGCTCAGGAAAATGCTGCTGCTCTGCACCGGGACCTCAGAAAGGTGAGCTTGTGGAGCTGGGCTGGTCCCTTAAATAGACCCAAACCCCGCCCACATGCCACACCCAACCAGACTGCAGGAAGGGATTCTAGAAGGGCTCAGAATAAGGACCACACCCTGTAATCCTGCAACAAATCCTTGAAAATTAGCAATACATTGGAAACAGTATTAATGACGTTTCAGATAAATCTCTGCAATGAAAAGGTTAACATACTGCAGACACACACAATGCATGAATTATTACATTTCATAAGGTTTGGCTTTTTGCATTACGTCGCCCATAGAGCGTGCACTGTCCTGATGTTGACATCTTCCACTGGTTCTGGAGGGGGGCTTGTGCCCAGTGTGCTTCATCCTGCTAAGGAAAGGGTGAGTGGATGCCTTCTTCCACTGATTGTGGAGGGGGCCTTGTGCCCAGTGTGCATCATCCTGCCAAGGATAGGGTGAGTGGATGCCTTCTTCCACTGGTTCTGGAGTGGGCTTTGTGCCCAGTGATGCAGCACTTGGGGAGTGCCAGGTCACAGTCCCTCACCTGGGTGTCAGAGCCACAAGATTTGCAGTGGCTAGGATGCATGATACTCCATGGAGGCAGGACTACAGTCCATCCGCCGGCAGCTACGCTGCACAGTGGTGGTAGTGCTGGTGCTGGTGCTGCCAGTGGTGGGGGGATGCTCCAGCCCTTCCCCTGCAGCCTCAGACAGCTGCCCACTGGGGCTGCTGCTGCTTGCAGTGGTGCTACTTTCAGGGGTGCAGGTGGCTGGCTTGCGGCAGTGTAGGTGGCGGTTCTGGCCTCGGTGCAGGTGCTGGTGCTGCCAGTGGTGGGGGGAGGCTCCAGCCTTTCCCCTTCAGCCTCGGACGGCTGCCCACTGGGGTTGCTGCTGCTGACAGTAGTGGTGCTTGCGACGGTGCAGGTGGCGGTGCAGGTGGCGGTGCTGGCCACGGTGCAGTTGGCGGTGCTGGTTGTTGTGCTGGTAGACACCAGGCCTTCACCTGCAGGCTCGGATGGCTGAAGTGCCTTGACTGGTGTTCTGTGCCCCTTCCTGCTCTTGGCAGATGGTGGTGCCTTCTTGGGTCTGCCAGCTGGAGTCTTTGTTGTGGCCTTGCTAGGTGGTTGTGGCTCCTTCTCCTTGCTAGATGCTGTCCCCTTCTTGACCTTGCCAGGTGGCGGAACCTTCTTGGCCTTGGCATCGGTTGGTGGCACACAGGTTGGGCTGACGGGTGCCCCCTTAGAGATTCTGACAGCTGCAGAAACCACAGCAGACGTGGACTTGGTGGCTGAGGTGCTTGGCTGGGTTCTGGCCACCCTGGCCCGAGGTGAAGGACGGGGGAGTGGGGTAGGGAAGGGGTCAATGTTGGCTAGGAAAAGCTGACTAGGGACATTGGGGTGGGAAGAGGGTGAAGGTTGGGGAGTGGAGGAAGAGGGAGTGGTTGTAGGAGGTGTCAGTCTGCTGTGTTTAGGTGCAGGTGCATGAGCTGGATGCTGTTGTGAGGTGGATGGCTTTTGGGTGGGTGTGTGCTTGCGTTTGTGTACTTTGGGAGACAGGGTCACAGACACAGTGGGAGAGGACACAGGGGACGTGTGCATGGATGTGGGGGTGGTGATTGCCAGTGAGGGGCATGTGGTGATAGGCGTGCTGGTAATGGAGGTAGTGGATGAGGATGTAGTGCATGCAGGTGTGAGTGGAGACGCTACTGGGAGGGGGTGGACGAGGAGGAGGGGGACACAGTGGAGGCAGTGGATGTTGGTGTGTCTGAAGGGGGATGGTGCTTGTTTGAGTGCCAGTGAGATGAAGTGTGGTGCTTGTGTTTGCCTGAGCCACTTCTCTGTGTTGATTTGGGTGAATACTGGTCTGAAGGTGTGCTTGGGATAGGCTGGGGTTGAGTGGATTGGGACTGGGTAGAGGAAGGTGGAGGGGGAGGCTGGAGACAGGGACAATGGCTGCCATCAGTGCAGAGGCCAGAGCCTGAAATGTTCTCTGTTGGGCGGCCACACCAGAGTGAATGCCCTCCAGGTACACATTTGTTTGTTACAAATGCCTTTCTGCACCCTGGATGGCATTCAGTATGGTTGACTGCCCAACAGTGAGGGATCTCAGGAGGTCAATAGCCTCTTCACTGAGGGCAGCAGGGCTGACTGGGGCAGGGCCTGAGGTGCCTGGGGCAAATGAGATGCCCACCCTACTGGGTAAGCGGGCACAGGAAACACGCTGAGGGGCTGCTGGGAGGGCGGTGCTGGTACGGGGTGGCAGCTGTACCTGTTGTTGGGGTGGGCACAGAGGTGTCCGCCACCGCCAGTGAGCTTCCATCGGAGGAGGAATCGCTGTCTGTAGTGTCCCCTCCTGTCTCCATCATGGTGCTCCCATCGCCCTCCATCCCACTGGTGCTCTCACCCTGGGTGGATTCAGCCTCCAGGCCCATGTGGGATGCAGCTCCCTCCGTCGTCGGTGCCTCTATTCCTCCGCCAGATGAGGCTAATGTACACAAGGACAGTGTGACAAAACAAAAAGGGGGGGGAGAGACAGAGGATACACTTGGTCAATGCCAGCAACAACACAACTGTTGGCGTACACAACACACAGGGAGCTATGCACTACCAGTTACAAACCCATGGGGTACATAGCATAACGCCATCAGCTGCACACCTGAAGCAAACAGGACCCTGCCCAGTAGCAGATGCCCACTAACACTATTGGGGTTGGAGTGCTTCAGAGCCTGCCCAACACGGGACCTACCCTGCCATGTTCGCCCTGGCATCTTATGCTCTGAACATTGAATAACACTCTGTTGAATCTGGGTTTCAAGAATACTATGAACATTGAATAACACTCTGTTGAATCTGGGTTTCAAGAATACTATGAACATTGAATAACACTCTGTTGAATCTGGGTTTCAAGAATATTATGAACATTGAACAACACTCTGTTGAATTTGGGTTTCAAGAATACTATGAACATTGAATAACACTTTGTTGAGTCTGGGTTTCAAATATACTCTGAACATTGATTAACACTCTTTTTGATCTTGGTTTTAAAAATACTCTGAACATAGAATAACACTCTGTTTGGTCTGAGTTTCAAGAATACTCTAAACATAGAATATCACTCTTTTTGGTTTTGGGTTGCACACCTTATTGTTAGATTGTGTAGCAAGATGAAAAACCCTGAAATGATCACACACTCTGCTGATCAGTACTGCAAGGGTTAAATGCCATGAAATGATTGCGCACTCTGCCGATCTGTACTGCAAGAATCAAATGCCAAGAATGAATTGCGCACACTGTTGCCGATTCGTACATCAAGATTCAAATGTAATGGAATGCTTGCGCACTCTGCCGATCGATACTGCAAGCGTCGAATGCCAGGAATGAATTGCGCACACTGTTGCCGATTCGAACATCAATGTTTCAATGCCAAGATTACGATTGTTCGCTCTGCCGATCTGGACTGCAAGAGTTAAATGCCAGGAATGAATCACGCACACTGCTGCCGATTCGAACATCAAAGTTTAAATGCCATGATTACGATCGCGCGTTCTGCCAATCTGTACTGCAAGAGTTAAATGCCAGGAATGAATCGCGCACACTGCTGCCGATTTGAGCATCAAGGTTTCAATGACAAGATTACGATCACGCGCTCTGCCGATCTGAACTGCAAGAGTTAAATGCCAGGCATGATGTACCTATTGGAAAATCAATAAATAAAAATAAATAAAAAAAAGAGTTAAATGCCAGAAATGAATCGCGCACACTGCTGCCGATCATCAAAGTGTAATTACCAAGATTACGATCGCGCACACGATCAACCCAAAAGGCACAAAACTCGAGAATGCCTGATAACGGAGTCGGGGGCATAACCCGACCTCGGTCTTACCGCCCTGCTGGAGGATCACCAAGATAATGAAGACAGGGCCTGGAAAAGCCTAGGTAGGCCTTTGGCATAAGAGCTCAGGAAAATGCTGCTGCTCTGCACCGGGACCTCAGAAAGGTGAGCTTGTGGAGCTGGGCTGGTCCCTTAAATAGACCCAAACCCCGCCCACATGCCACACCCAACCAGACTGCAGGAAGGGATTCTAGAAGGGCTCAGAATAAGGACCACACCCTGTAATCCTGCAACAAAGCTTTGAAAATTAGCAATACATTGGAAACAGTATTAATGACGTTTCAGATAAATCTCTGCAATGAAAAAGATTAACATACTGCAGACACACACAATGCATGAATTATTACATTTCATAAGGTTTGGCTTTTTGCATTACGTCGCCCATAGAGCGTGCACTGTCCTGATGTTGACATCTTCCACTGGTTCTGGAGGGGGGCTTGTGCCCAGTGTGCTTCATCCTGCTAAGGAAAGGGTGAGATGATGCCTTCTTCCACTGATTTTGGAGGGGGCCTTGTGCCCAGTGTGCATCATCCTGCCAAGGATAGGGTGAGTGGATGCCTTCTTCCACTGGTTCTGGAGTGGGCTTTGTGCCCAGTGATGCAGCACTTGGGGAGTGCCAGGTCACAGTCCCTCACCTGGGTGTCAGAGCCACAAGATTTGCAGTGGCTAGGATGCATGATACTCCATGGAGGCAGGACTACAATCCATCCG
Organism: Pleurodeles waltl; assembly: GCF_031143425.1. NCBI lineage: Eukaryota > Metazoa > Chordata > Amphibia > Caudata > Salamandridae > Pleurodeles > Pleurodeles waltl. The sequence goes on from NC_090443.1 coordinate 136,836,729, forward strand.
CCGCCGGCTACGCTGCACAGCGGTGGTAGTGCTGGTGCTGCCAGTGGTGGGGGGAGGCTCCAGCCCTTCCCCTGCAGCCTCGGACAGCTGCCCACTGGGGCTGCTGCTGCTTGCAGTGGTGCTACTTTCAGGTGTGCAGGTGGCGGGCTTGCGGCAGTGTAGGTGGCGGTTCTGGCCTCGGTGCAGGTGCTGGTGCTGCCAGTGGTGGGGGGAGGCTCCAGCCTTTCCCCTGCAGCCTCGGACGGCTGCCCACTGGGGTTGCTGCTGCTGACAGTAGTGGTGCTTGCGACGGTGCAGGTGGCGGTGCAGGTGGCGTGCTTGCGGCGGTGCAGGTGGCAGTGCTGGCCACGGTGCAGTTGGCGGTGCTGGTTGTTGTGCTGGTAGACACCAGGCCTTCACCTGCAGGCTCGGATGGCTGAAGTGCCTTGACTGGTGTTCTGTGCCCCTTCCTGCTCTTGGCAGATGGTGGTGCCTTCTTGGGTCTGCCAGCTGGAGTCTTTGTTGTGGCCTTGCTAGGTGGTTGTGGCTCCTTCTCCTTGCTAGATGCTGTCCCCTTCTTGACCTTGCCAGGTGGCGGAACCTTCTTGGCCTTGGCATCGGTTGGTGGCACACAGGTTGGGCTGACGGGTGCCCCCTTAGAGCCTCTGACAGCTGCAGAAACCACAGCAGACGTGGACTTGGTGGCTGAGGTGCTTGGCTGGGTTCTGGCCACCCTGGCCCGAGGTGAAGGACGGGGGAGTGGGGTAGGGAAGGGGTCAATGTTGGCTAGGAAAAGCTGACTAGGGACATTGGGGTGGGAAGAGGGTGAAGGTTTGGGAGTGGAGGAAGAGGGAGTGGTTGTAGGAGGTGTCAGTCTGCTGTGTTTAGGTGCAAGTGCATGAGCTGGATGCTGTTGTGAGGTGGATGGCTTTTGGGTGGGTGTGTGCTTGCGTTTGTGTACTTTGGGAGACAGGGTCACAGACACAGTGGGAGAGGACACAGGGGACGTGTGCATGGATGTGGGGGTGGTGACTGCCAGTGAGGGGCATGTGGTGATAGGCGTGCTGGTAATGGAGGTAGTGGATGAGGATGTAGTGCATGCAGGTGTGAGTGGAGACGCTACTGGGAGGGGGTGGACGAGGAGGAGGGGGACACAGTGGAGGCAGTGGATGTTGGTGTGTCTAAAGGGGGATGGTGCTTGTTTGAGTGCCAGTGAGATGAAGTGTGGTGCTTGTGTTTGCCTGAGCCACTTCTCTGTGTTGATTTGGGTGAATACTGGTCTGAAGGTGTGCTTGGGATAGGCTGGGGTTGAGTGGATTGGGACTGGGTAGAGGAAGGTGGAGGGGGAGGCTGGAGACAGGGACAATGGCTGCCATCAGTGCAGAGGCCAGAGCCTGAAATGTTCTCTGTTGGGCGGCCACACCAGAGTGAATGCCCTCCAGGTACACATTTGTTTGTTACAAATGCCTTTCTGCACCCTGGATGGCATTCAGTATGGTTGACTGCCCAACAGTGAGGGATCTCAGGAGATCAATAGCCTCTTCACTGAGGGCAGCAGGGCTGACTGGGGCAGGGCCTGAGGTGCCTGGGGCAAATGAGATGCCCACCCTGCTGGGTGAGCGGGCACAGGAAACACGCTGAGGGGCTGCTGGGAGGGCGGTGCTGGTACGGGGTGGCAGCTGTACCTGTTGTTGGGGTGGGCACAGAGGTGTCCGCCACCGCCAGTGAGCTTCCATCGGAGGAGGAATCGCTGTCTGTAGTGTCCCCTCCTGTCTCCATCATGGTGCTCCCATCGCCCTCCATCCCACTGGTGCTCTCACCCTCGGTGGATTCAGCCTCCAGGCCCATGTGGGATGCATCTCCCTCCGTCGTCGGTGCCTCTATTCCTCCGCCAGATGAGGCTAATGTACACAAGGACAGTGTGACAAAACAAAAAGGGGGGGGAGAGACAGAGGATACACTTGGTCAATGCCAGCAACAACACAACTGTTGGCGTACACAACACACAGGGAGCTATGCACTACCAGTTACAAACCCATGGGGTACATAGCATAACGCCATCAGCTGCACACCTGAAGCAAACAGGACCCTGCCCAGTAGCAGATGCCCACTAACACTATTGGGGTTGGAGTGCTTCAGAGCCTGCCCAACACAGGACATACCCTGCCATGTTCGCCCTGGCCTAGGGGCTCCCGCAGCCCACATCCCCCACCCAGGTAAAACCTTCATGCGCGCAGTCATGATTTTGAATCTGTACTCACCCCCTTGTGGATGCTGTGATGCCTTCAAGCGCCCATCCAACTCGGGATTGGCCACCACCAGGATGCGGAACATCAGGGGGGTCAGGGTACGATGGGCACCTCTTCTGCACCTCCTTGGCAATGGCACGCCAAATACCCTTTTTCTGATGGGCGCTGACCTGAAGGAAAAGGACAGCAGAAAAGGGATTAGTCATACCATCCGGACTGTCATACTCATGGCCCATACATTGACCACCATACATGCAGCACTCTGCCCAGGCCCCCTCAGCTTCCTCCTACATGAGGCTGACACACACAGCATTCCATACATTCATCGCCCATGCATCACGCGCCCAGTGTACTCACCTGTTTGTCTGGAGGACCATAGAGTAAAGTGTACTGGGGTAAGACCCCATCCACCAGTTCCTCCAACTCCTCCAAAGTGAAGGCAGGGGCCCTTTCCCCAGACACTTGAGCCATTGTCTGTTCCAGACACAGGTCACAACAGCACTTGCAGTGTAAGTCCTCTCCTGTTGAAGGTCAGGTAGCAAGTGAGTGAACAGATATAAAATGGCGGACACGTCGGCGGCGATGCGTACCTTCACCCCCGGCGTACATCGCCATTGGCTCCTGTAACCCATAGGGCCTAATGTTAACCAATGCGAAATTGCGCGGCGGTCATCGACTGCTACGGTGCACAATGCCAGCGTAATTACCTTATTTCCCCTGTCTCTCCTCATATGTCAGGCAGCCACCATTTGAGGGGGGCACAGGCCATGGCACCTAACTGCGTCACAGCAGACATTGGCACATCAACTGACTCTCAAATTCACATACTGTTTCTGTAAAGGAAGAAATGCATCATTATTTCAACAGATGTGTGAATATGACCCTCTGCTTACCGTTTTTCAACCGCTGAGGATGAATATGAGATGGAGACATCCTCCTGTGTACAGACCCCTGCTGGACCTGGTGACAATGGAGGACAAACACATTATCCTAACCCACAGAATTAATAGGGCCACAATCCAAGAACTGTGTGCCCAATTGGAGCCAGACCTAATTTCAGCTCTCTGCCAGCCCACAGGTATTCCCCCTCTTGTGCAGGTCCTGTCAGTGCTCCATTTCCTGGCAAGAGGTTCATTCCAAGCGACAGTGGCCCTGGCATCAGGGATGTCACAGCCCATGTTCTCAAACGTATTGACCAGAGTGTTGTCTGCCCTGCTGAAACACATGCACAGCTACATCGTGTTCCCCCAGGTGGAGGATTTGGCCACAGTGAAAGCGGACTTCTGTGCCCTGGGACATATACCCAACATCATTGGTGCCATTGATGGTACACATGTAGCATGTGCCCCCCGGAGGAATGAACAAGTGTTCAGTAATAGAAAAAGCTATCACTCTCTGAATGTGCAGATGGTGTGTTTGGCAGACCAGTACATCTCCCATGTGAATGGCAAGTATCCTGGCTCTGTGCATGATGCCTCATCTTGAGGAATAGCAGCATTCCATATGTGATGTCTCAACTCCAGAGGCACCGGGTGTAGCTAATAGGTGAGCCCATGGTCCCCACCCAGTTGATGTAGGTATATGGGTGTGGGGTTGTCCCTAAGGGTGAGTGTATGTCTAACAGGTATCCCTCGAATATTTGCAGATGACTCTGGTTACCCCAAGCTCTCATGGCTACTGACCCCAGTGAGGCATGCCAGGACAAGGGCAGAGGAACGTTACAATGAGGCACATGGGCGAACAAGGAGGATAATTGAAAGAACCTTTGGCTTCCTGAAGACCAGGTTCAGTTGCCTCCATCTGACAGGTGAATCCTTGTACTACTCACCCAAGAAGGGGTGCTAGATCATCGTTGCATGTTGCACAACCTGGCCTTGAGACGCCAGGTGCCTTTTCTGCAGGAAGATGAGCCTGGAGATGGTCTTGTGGCAGCAGTGTAGCCTGTGCACATTCAGGAAGAGGAGGCAGAGGAAGAAGATGTGGACAACAGAAGATCACTCATACAACAGTACTTCCAGTGACACATAGGTAAGACACTGTAACTTCACTTTCCATTGCAGTTTTGTGTTGGACATTGTACGTGGCAGCCTGATTTTCCATATTGTATGGCCACTTACTGTACCCTTTGGCATCTCAATTTTCAGATCTCTGTGCCCCACTCTGGCTCCTGGTCTGTTCCCTGCTGCCCACTACAGGTCATACCTATGTATACATGACTGTACAGTTGAATTGCAATGTTTACTGCTTGTTAAAAGAATACATATTTGAATCAGTTGACAGACTCCATACTTGTATTAGTTCCAAGGGTGTTTATTTATGTCCAAATAAGTGGAGGGAGTATTGCAATGGGCTGGGTTGATGATGGAGGAAAGTCCAGGGTAGAGTCCAGTCTATTGGTATCACCAGTGCATTGTCCAATGGGACATAGGAGGGGGAGCAATAGCAGTTCAAGGTGGACATGGTAACAGAGTGGAACACAAGGGTGACAATCAGGAGAGTCTTCTTTCCTGGCGGGAGTCTTGGCAATGTTCTCTGGCTTCTGCCTGGATCGCAGGGACCATTTGCGGGGTGGTTCTCGTTCTGCAGGGGGTGGGGTGCTGGTGGCCTGTTGTTCCTGTGGCGGGGCCTCCTGTCCACTACTGCTGGCGGAGGTGGAGGGCTGTTCTTTGGTGTGGCTAGTGTTAGGGGCCCGTTGGTGTGGCACTGCCTCCCTCATGGTGTTGGCCATGTCAGCCAGCACCCTTGCAATGGTGAAGAGGATGGTGTGGATGTGTTTGAGGTCCTCCCTGATCCCCAGGTACTGTCCCTCCTGCATCCGCTGGGTCTCCTGCAACTTGTACAGAATCTGGCCCAAGGTCTCCTGGGAATGGTGGTATGCTCCCAGGATCCATGCAAGTGCCTCGTGGAGAGTGGGTTCCCTGGGCCTGTCCTCCCCCTGTTGCACAGGAGTCTTCCTAGCTTCCCTGTGTCCTGTGCCTCTGTCCCCTGAACTGTGTGCCCACTGCCACTGACCCCAGGTCTCTGATTGTCTTGGGTTTGTGGGGTTGCCTGGGGTCCCTGTAGAAGTGGACACACTGCTGATTGACGTGTTCAAGGGACAGAGGGATGGGCCCGCAGGGTGGGTGCTGTGCTGGTGTTTCCTGTGGGGGAGGCTCTGTGGTGGTATGGGACTGTGGCAGGGTAACCGAGTGTCCAGAGGTCCCTGATGGGCCAGGTTGATCATCGTGATCCAGGCATGCAGAGCTGCCGTCATCATTGTGGGCCTCTTCTGGGGGGACTGGATGTGGGTGGCACCTCTCTCTGGTGACGTTGAGTGGGCGTCCTGTGGGGATGAAATGCAGTGTTTTTGTATCTGCGTGTGCCATCTTGTGCATCGGTATGTTTCCCTATATGGTTGTTCTTGGCAAGGCAGCTTTGGCTTTTGTGAGTTGTGATTCGGTTGGCTAAGTGATGGTCACTAGTGTGCATTCTGTGGTGATGAGTGTCCATGCATTGTTGTTGCATGCAGGGCTTGGTATTGGGATGTGTGGGTTGTGATGGTGGGGTATATGTGAGGTGGTGGAGTGATGGTAGTAAGGGTAGGGGTGGGATTTAGTGATGGCATGCAGGTAGGGTGAGAGGGATAAAGTAGTAAAGATTTGACTTGCCAGAGTCCAGTCCTCCTGCTACTCCTGCGAGGCCCTCAGGTTGCATGATCGCCAAGACTTGCTCCTCCCATGTTGTTAGTTGTGGGGGAGGAGGTGGGGGTCCACCGCCAGTCCTCTGTACAGCTACCTGGTGTCTTGCAACCACAGAACGCACCTTCCGCCGTAGGTCGTTCCACCTCTTCCTGATGCCATTCCTTGTTCTGGGTTGCTGTCCCATGGCGTTGACCCTGTCCACGACTCTCTGCCATAGCTCCATCTTCCTTGCAATGGACGTCTGTTGCACCTGTGATCCGAACAGCAATGGCTCTACCCGGATGATTTCCTCCACCATGACCCTTAGCTCCTCCTCTGAAAACTTGGGGTGTCTTTGTGGTGCCATGAATGTAGTGTGAGTGGTATGTGTGAGGGTGTGTGGGGTGATGTGTTGGTGTGTGTGGTGTGAGGTGCATGGATGGTGAATGGGTGATGGCGTTATGTGGCTCAGATTGAGTGGGTGCTCCTAGCTTGTCTATGTCTCATTTGGCAGTATTGTTTTTCATTGTAAGGGATTGTGGGTAATGTGGGTGTGTGTTTTATATTGGATTGGGTGTGTGGGTGCGGTGTGTGTATATGTGTCAGGTGTGTGTAGTTTGAATTGTCCAATGTGGTGTAGTTTTGTTAGTGTGTGTGTATTTTGAGCGTGGCGGTGTGTACCGCCAATGGTTTACGTTGCTCCTATACAAAATGTGTATGTAATTGGTTATCCATGATTGGCAAATTTGATTTACTGGTAAGTCCCTAGTACAGTGCACTGGATGTGCCTAAGGCCTGTAAATCAAATGCTACTAGTAGGCCTGCAGCACTGGTTGTGCCACCCACAATAGTAGCTCTGTAAACATGGCTCAGACCTGCCATTGCAGTGTCTGTATGTGCAGTTTTAAACTGCCAATTTGACTTGGCAAGTGTACCCACTTGCCAGGCCTTAACCTTCCCTTTTCTTACATGTAAGGCACCCCTAAGGTAGGCCCTAGGTACCCCCATGGGCAGGGTTCAAGGGTTCAATAACTTGAATTGTGTATGCTGGATTTTTGTCGTTTTGGTCTTGTTTTGTTTAGATAAATATTTTCTATTTTTCTAAACCTGTGTTGTGTCATTTTGTAGTGTTTTCATTAAGTTACTGTGTGTGTTGGTAAAAATACTTTACACCTTGCACTCTGAAGTTAAGCCTGCCTGCTTGTGCCAAGCTATCAAGGGGGTCAGCAGGGGATAGCTGATGGTGATTCTCTTTTACCCTGACTAGAGTGAGGGTCCTTGCTTGGACAGGGGGTAACCTGACTGCCAACCAAAGACCCCATTTCTAACACTATTTTATTGAGGTTTAACATGCACACAGAGAACATGGCAAGAGTCCCAGCCATAGTACAACACCATTGTAGGGGTTGTCTTTTCAACAATGGCAATACCTTATTCGGTGATGCGTAAGTGCACTTAGCATAAACAGTGTCACAATTGTTCCAGTACAACCAACGCCCATGTTGTCGCAAACATGGTGCATCTTCTCGACCTCATGCTTCCTCAAAGCTGCCGTTCTTCCGGTTAGTGTGCCTTAGTTTGAATTGTCCAATGTGGTGTAGTTTTGTTAGTGTGTGTGTATTTTGAGCGTGGCGGTGTGTACCGCCAATGGTTTACGTTGCTCCTATACAAAATGTGTATGTAATTGGTTATCCATGATTGGCAAATTTGATTTACTGGTAAGTCCCTAGTACAGTGCACTGGATGTGCCTAAGGCCTGTAAATCAAATGCTACTAGTAGGCCTGCAGCACTGGTTGTGCCACCCACAATAGTAGCTTGTAAACATGGCTCAGACCTGCCATTGCAGTGTCTGTATGTGCAGTTTTAAACTGCCAATTTGACTTGGCAAGTGTACCCACTTGCCAGGCCTTAACCTTCCCTTTTCTTACATGTAAGGCACCCCTAAGGTAGGCCCTAGGTACCCCCATGGGCAGGGTTCAAGGGTTCAATAACTTGAATTGTGTATGCTGGATTTTTGTTGTTTTGGTCTTGTTTTGTTTAGATAAATATTTTCTATTTTTCTAAACCTGTGTTGTGTCATTTTGTAGTCTTTTCATTAAGTTACTGTGTGTGTTGGTACAAATACTTTACACCTTGCACTCTGAAGTTAAGCCTGCCTGCTTGTGCCAAGCTATCAAGGGGGTCAGCAGGGGATAGCTGATGGTGATTCTCTTTTACCCTGACTAGAGTGAGGGTCCTTGCTTGGACAGGGGGTAACCTGACTGCCAACCAAAGACCCCATTTCTAACACTATTTTATTGAGGTTTAACATGCACACAGAGAACATGGCAAGAGTCCCAGCCATAGTACAACACCATTGTAGGGGTTGTCTTTTCAACAATGGCAGTACCTTATTCGGTGATGCGTAAGTGCACTTAGCATAAACAGTGTCACAATTGTTCCAGTACAACCAACGCCCATGTTGTCGCAAACATGGTGTATCTTCTCGACCTCATGCTTCCTCAAAGCTGCCGTTCTTCCGGTTAGTGTGCCTTCCCCCATCCCTCCCCACCCACGCCTTGCACCGACCAAGAACTCTGAAGTGTACTTGATGTCTACTGTTGTGTCTGGTGTCTTCCCCACTCCCCCAAAGTGTTTCAAGAAGTGTAGATGCCAGATAAAGGGAAACTGTCCCACCATGGAACAAGCCAAGCACTCCCTGGGTTTCATGGAGAAGCTGCATCATCCAGCAGTGTTTTGTCCAGATTCTCCAGGGCACATACCAGGGTACCCCAGGCCTGCGCACCCTCAGTCGAGCCCTGACCTTGCCTAGCTTCCCAAAGTCCAACTATCCCCTCCTCCTCTACCCATTTCATCAATTTACACTTCCAGGCCAAGCCTTGAGGGCCCTTCGCAATCTTCCAGTTCCTTGTTATTGCTCTTGTAGCTAGGAGGAGTGCTAAATCTTGAAATTGGTTGGACACCTTAAAACGAGCCGTGTGGGGATATCCAATGTGTAAGCAGTGTCTGGGATTACAGGAGACCTCTTCTGTTTGTGTGCTAATGATGAATTCCCAGATTTCCCTCAAGACAGGGCAGGTCCAGAACATAAGACAGACAGTGCAGCTCCAACTGCAGAGTACCAATGTCTGGGGGGGGGGATGCCCTGTCAGCTGCCGCGGGGAAGAGGCTAAACTTTCACCAGTTGACTCTAAGTGCAGAGTTCGTGCCAAAATGATTTAATAGGTTCTTTGCTCTGCCCACCCCGCTGTGTCTTCTAGGAACAACAGGAAATCGTCTGCATACAGCACAATGTAGTGATCGTGCCCCGTTGCCCTTAGATCCCCATAGGAATTCCCAGTGCGGGCCAGGCAAGCAAGTGGCTCATTAGCGATGGTGAGGAAAAGGGGGGGACAGCAGGCAGCCCTGTCAGATTCCCCTCTCCACCTGGTAGCCTCCTGAGATGGATTGCCCCGTGCGGACCCTGACTCTCTCGGTATAGTGTAGAGCAACTGGGTCCAGGCCACAAAATGCTTCCCAAGGCCAAATCTGCACAACACTTCATAGAGGTAAGTCCATTCTAAGCCATCAAAAGCTTTCTTGAAGTCCACAGTGAAATTTGCTGCGCTGTTTTTGTCATAAGTGTCAGCATCAAGTAGCAAGGGCTGAATTTCGGCTCAGGATGAACCCTGCCTGGTCTCGATTGACCATATATGGCATGTGGCCTTGTAGGCGCTTGACCAGGATTCTGCTAAGTATTTTCTAATTCACAGACAACATCAAGAGAGGGAAATAGGCTGTCATGTTAGTGGCCAGTTTTCCAGGTTTCAAAGGGGAACAATAAGGGCCCGTCAGGCAGATGGGGGAAGGGTCCCGCCTCTCCGATCCTCCTCGTCCATTTCAACCAGCTTCAGGCCCAACGTTGCTGCATAGTTTGAACAAAATTCAACTGGGAGGCCATCCAGTCCCGGGCCATACTCTTAATGGCTGTCCTCACTTTAGGGAGGGTGATTGCCTGTCCTAAAGCCTCCGACACTTGATGCGATAGCGTCAGGAGGGTAATTTGTGATATCCCTGGATATCTCCAATGAATGGGCAGGCCTTACTTCTATTTTGCTCTGTGTAGTAATTACAGAATTTGTGATTAATTTCAGCCTGTTGGTAGACTGCATGACCCAAGAGTTTGCAAAACTCGACTATGACAGACCCTCTCTTTGCCGGGTTCGTCAGCAATGCCAGCAGAGAGCCGTGCAATCACGTTCAGGCCACATAAGCCTTGTAGTTATTGCAGCACAGCCTCTCGACCTCCACCGCCACTTTTTCTGGCTTCAATGACCGCAGTCTGAAGGTCCGGGTCAGCTGGCTACTTCTGCTGTTGCGCTTATAGGTCTCCCTTCACTTTCTTTATGTCTTGTAGCAACGTACTGTGGAATCCCAGGGCTCCTGAGTTGCATCGCCTCCTACTCACTGCCTTAAAAGCATCCCACTCTACTAGCCATGGACTCATAGATCCTTCATTATCCTCAAAGTAAGCTATCATGGCAGAACCAATGGTGTCCCTAAAAACCTTGTCTTCAAATAGGTCCAGCCTCATTCACCACGTGGGTACCGGGGGTCAGGGGCATGACCATCGAAGACCCAACAATAAAGGATTATGGTCTGAGATTGTTCTGGCCAGGCATTCAGTCAGGCATGTCAGCTCGTGAACATCTGGAGAGCACAGAAACGTGTCCAAGTGCACATGCAGGTCATTTAGTGTAGAGACAAAGGAGTAATCTCTCCTCTCCGGGTCGTGTGTTCACAGGAATAGATGAGTCCCTATTCCGGCTACAAAGCCAAGAATGCCCCTGCAGCTTGAGTCACCGCGGGGATGTGATCTATTCAAGGTTGTGCCAGAGCTGCAGTTAAAGCCTCCACCCAACAGGACCGACCCCGTGAGTTGTGGGGCTAGTTGACCAGAAAGAGTCACCAAAAACCCTGATTGGTCGGTGTTGGGACCATAGATACTCCCCATCCTGACCTCCGGTGCATCCAGTCTCCCCATGAGTATGACATATCGCCCCTGAGGATCTATGATTGATGGAGTATGTTGAAAGGGCACCCCAGGTTTGATCAATATAAGGCCCCCTGTGCATACGTTAAGTAGGTTGTGCCATAGACCTGACCCCTCTACCTGCGATGAAGGGTGCACCTTTCTCTGACGTCCAGGTGGGTCTGCTGAAGGAGAGCAATGTGTTTCCCTCTTCTAGTGAGATGTGAAAATGCCTTGTGGCACTTGGACATTGAGTGCATCCCCCTAATGTTCCATGTCAGGACTTTGTAATCAATCATGTTGGCCATTGTGAGCGTGGTAGGTAGTGTATGGGCAGTTGCTGGTGCACTAGTCCCACCCCCTGCAGGAGCCCCCCCCCCACCACAGCGGGTCTGGCATTCAGCAAGTAGGCATAACATAACACAATCCCCTTATCAACTGAAAGAAAAACAACCCAACTCCCAATCCCCAGGACAAGTGGTGTGGCCCATTCGTCCAAACTTTCAAAAAACCAACAGTCAAACATGGTTGTGCCTTCTAACGCTCAGGCTAATGGTAGTGGGGAGGTGGTAGTCCAGACAGTTCACAGTGCCCGGCTCCGGGCGTCTTAGGCATCCATCCAACCAACAGCACAACTGAACATTAGAGAAACATAAACAATCTATACATAAACAAGGGCAAATAGGTTGGTAATATTGGCCAATATAAGGAAGTAACCACCAACCCCAGCGGCGGGAGTCAACTGTAGAAGCAGAGCCTTTTGTTAAAGGAGCTTGTCAGTCATCCCAGGGGTAACCATGGGCAGGATCATGCTAGAATGCAGAGGAGTAAGGGACTCGCTATCAGAATCAGTTCTCTCTGCGCTCATTCCCTGGGATGGTGACAAAGGGCCAGTTGTCGACCCACCCAAGGAGACAACCACATCTACCACTCCTTGGCGCTCTCTCTGTGCACTCCTCTTAAGTGGGAAGTTCAGTCAATGCAGGTAATCGCCTCTGACAGGAGCGAGGGCAGCACTTCCTGTTCTATGCCGGGGGCATCTCGCCCAGACCCGGACTAGGTTGTCGCTCCATCCAGGACCAAACCTTCTGAGGCAGGGAGAAAAACTGTACCCCTGTTGGTGCTATTACTCAAAGTTGTCCAGGGAACTGCATGGAGTATGCCACCCCAGCTCCCAAAGCCTCTTCTTCACCTTGGTGAATGCATCCTTCTGGTGCTGTACCTCTCTGGAGAAATCGGGGAATATCAAAACCCTGTGATTTTCCACCACAAGATTCCCCCTCTGAGGCTGCAAAATGAAATCACGGTCTTTGTAATGGAGCAAGCGTGCCCTCACTGGTCTCAAGGGGGTGCCCAGAGGAGCAGGCCCTGACCCTGTGGGTGTGCTCTAAAGCAAAAAAGAGGGACAAGCCCTCAGGAGCCACCTCGTGTCTGAGCCAGTCTTCCAGATATCGCACCATGTCAGTGCCTTCAATTTTTTTCGGTAGCCCCACCACCCTAATTTTATTGTGGTGCACCCTGTTTTTGGCAAACTCTGCCCTGTTCTCCAATGTCTTTAAGCAAGACTCAATGGCGTTCATGCGAGTTCCAGCTGCTGCCACCACAGGGCTCGCCTCTGTTAGCTCCCTCTCAGCTGCGGTGACCCTCTCCGCCAGATGCTGATGGTCGTCACGCAAGAGGCCCAGATCAATGCTCAGCGTATCATTCTTAACTTCCAGAGCCTCTGGTGATGCTGCAATGGCTTGAAAGACATCCTGGAGCGTGGGGGTGGGAGGCACTGTTGCAGTCATTGTTGGTGGCGTTTGGCTCTGGGCAGTCGCGGTCAACTCCAGGGCACTGGGATCCCCCAGGGTCCCATTTCCTCATGTACTTGTCCATTGTGTGCCCTGACTTGTGCTCGGTCAGATCCCAGCTGATGTAATCCTGATTTGATGTAACTCTAACGGGCGTTGCCCGAAAACCCAAGTTGGGCATTGTCCCTCAAAAGTGGGGTCTGCTTATGCTGTGAAAGAAGATGAGCCAGAGCACCTCCCAACAGTTGCTGCCAAGCAAGGTGTAGTGTCTAGGGTTGCATGACCAAGGCTCTCAGGTGTAGCAAAATGGTACAGTCCCCCACAGCCTGGGTCCACTTCCTTAGTTGGGCGTCAGATAGGGGAAAAAATCAGATTGCCAGGAATCATATGCCACCTGAGATAGGCCTCAGGCCTCTCTGCCCCGTTTGTCCTCCACTGTCATCCAGTAGTGGCGCACACGCAGAACCCTCCCACCTGTTGCTGTGTGGTGTCGGGGGGCACTGAGTTAAGGCCCCGGGCGCCGCTCAGGAGGTCACCCAAATGTTATCTGGCATTGCTTCATCCCACCTCAGGTGTCACCGCTTCGCCTTCAATCCAGGGCCATTGAGGGATTGAAGCTGGAGGCGAGAAGGCCCTACCCCGGATCTCGCTCAGCCACCCACCCAGGCCTCTTCCACGCGGCTGTACACTCCTCCAGCAGCAAGGCCAGTGCCACCACACCTCTGCGCCGCAGACATCCAGCCACCTCAGCCCAGTGAGACAGATCGAGGCAGCAGGTCTCCCCTCCTATGGTGCTCCTCCTACTGATGAGTTTAGGGGTAGGCTGGGGGTGCCAATCCCCCATGATCAGGGGTGCCGCAGCACTTCCAGCTCAGCTGCTGAGGTCACAGTTCGATTCCTCCGGGGCTGTGATCGGAGCTCCCCTTGGTCCTCTCACAGGGCTCCTTGCTGGTGCGGGGTCCCTAGCGTTGTCTCAGGCCTGCATTCAATCACCAGGGAGCGGCCTTGCCCTCTGAAGCACGCTGTTTTCCCAGTATCGTGTCTTGGTGTTTCTGCTACAGCGGCGCCAGGAAGCGCTCAGGTGCCTGCCACCATATTAGGCGACCATGCGTCGGGGCGCGTCTCGAGTCCTCAGGCTGGCTCAGTTCCAGCAAGCCTCATCTGCAAAACTGCAATGGAGGGGTCCCCTTGGCCGTCAGGGGAGCAGGGGTATAGCCTCCTCCTCTGCATGGATGGTATTACAGGCAGGATTGGGTCGGATGAGGCCGAGCGCTCTGGAGCCCTCTGCCTTATTCCATTCACTGTGTAGCCATGCTCGTAGTCAGTTATGTTTTACGTAGGGATGTAGTAACATAAAGCTCAGAGTGGAACCATAAATAGAGGGCAGGTGACACAATGAGAAACAGAGAAATTTAGTTTACATGTTTAAGCCACACCCTTAATTAAATAGACCTCCCCCTTTTTAGAGGCCCCTACTCTTTCCATTCCACTTAAAGCCCTGGTAACACCTGCAGAGGAGTGCCAGCACTGCCCCTTAAAATTACAGCGGGCACCCACCCTTCGCAGCTACAGCGCTTCCGCCGTGTTTACAGCCCCAGAATCACATATGCACCAGGGATGGATGAATGAAGGGACCCACGGGGAACAAGGCTTTAACCGGTTTCCCCCTGGGTGGCTTCGCACATTGGAACAGGCCACGAATGAGAGCAGATTAGCGATTGAAGGGGGTGGGGCTTAGGGAAGGTTCTATAGTTAGGTGATTGGAGCAGGAAGATGCTCGTGAGGCGGTGCCAGGAAGGTGTCATATTGTCGTGTGAAATTTTTTAGTTCAGACAGGTAGGCAGGCAGTTTTTTGTAAGTTATTAGTCGCCGTTTTTTTTTCTGAATAGTTATGGATATTAATGGTAATGTACATGAAGCAATAAGAATTTTATGTGAGTCAGGCAGGAATGATTTATTGAAACTGGGTGTACCGGGTGAGGGGTGAGTGAGTTTCGAAAGGCCCAAGAGGAAGGCAGCAGGTGGCGTAACAGCGGCAGTACTTGCCTCTTTACCAGAAAGGAATAAATTAAAAGCAAAATCGTCAAGTACAATAAAAGGCAAAAGTTTACCTCTAAAAGAGTGAGGGCTCGGGAGCCTTCATTTTAAACATGTGCAGGTGGCGGGCTGTTCTCCTGAGGAGAATTTAGCACGTGAGGCAGAGGGGTGATACAGCAACTGCAAAGTGTATCCCTCACAATAAAGAGGCGGCCCCTCGGGGGAGTGGCTTGGCGTAAGGGAGGAGCTACCAAGACGGAGCCGGGTTTGTCAGCAGGTATAGCTTCTGTCATGGAGGAGGGTGTGGCCCAAAGCAATTTTGAGGTATTTTCATTGAAGAAGCTGGTGGCTTCCCCATCCAATCATGTTGAATCAACTGACTCTGTTGTTGTTAGTGGAGCCTGTGGTGAAGCGTCATCTTGCCCATTGTGTGGTGTTATGGAGATAGATGTGAAAAAAGGTCGTTTTGGGGCTCATGAGCACTATAAATTGTCTAATGAACTTGAGATAGCTTCTCAGGAGACATGTAAAGAATTGGCAATTCCTAATAATTCAGGAAACAATTTTATTAATGAGGAGCATTTTTCTTGAAACGCAATGGAAAATATAAACCCCAGCGCAGTTCTTTACAGAAAGTTGCATTTTCTACAGTGCAGAATTGTTTGAATAAAATTGATGACAATTTAAGTATTGGAATCAATCAAACAAAAAATGCAGACTCTAAGGGGCATCACATAAAATCAGAATGCACTTTTGCTCCTAGGCCTCAGGTGGGGCCTATTAAGCTTAACGAAAATCGGCATTGTTTAGCGAGGGAATGTGGCACTTTATCAGTTGAGCAAACAGAGAATTTAGATAAGCAGTTGTTCTCACAAAAAGGTCAGGTCGAAAATACAAATAAATCAGGCCATTGGGTGTGAGTGGATGACACTAACGTAGAGGTAGAGAAGTTTAAGGATAATAGGGTAGACAGTGAGCTTGGCATGTCAGCATTTTCAGGTCAAAGTGGCCTGATCAAGAACACATCAAGGAAACAGAACTCATCAGGACAGATACCAACAGAGCAGGAAGCGGCTCATACACGTTGGTCCGCAGAAAAAGGAAGATCACTAGCAGGTTTTCCTTCATTGAGGGAGCAAGAAAAGCGGTTGTCAGCTGCGCAGTGGAGGTCGTATGATGGTGGTGTTGGGGAATCTGAAAGGCCGTTACGAGTGTCTGTGGGTATCAGATCGCAGAGGATGAAGAGTTGGATTATGATACTGATAGCGAAGTACTGGAAGAAGGAGAGTTGAGAGAATGGGAACGTGTGGATGGTGTGTAAGAGGGGAATGTCCAAGGGGGTTTGGTGCGGGTAGTCAAAAGACAACAAAGTGTTTTTAGTGTATTGCAGAAGTCTGGTGCGGACCAAGCAATTATATGGAAGGATGGGAAACGAAATTTAAAGGCATGCGAAGGAGAAGAAGTGATCAGAAGGTCAGCACATCCGCCTAAAGGTAGGAAGGCTTGGGGGTCTGTGCGGGGTAGGTCAGATAAAAGAACAGATCATGCTAAAAGATCAATTGGTGTTGGAGACGAAGTGTTGTTTAAAGAGTCAGTTACAGGTACACAGTCCATAAGGAACTGTGTTACAAAGAAACAAGGTAATGAGAAGGAGTTACATGCAAAAATGTCGACCTGTGACAAGGAAATACAAGGTGATAAAAGTGAAAATAATGAGGTACAGGTTGGAAAGCTAGAAGAAGACAATGGTGATAAGACTATAAATAAGAGGCTACCATATATGGGAATTTCCATGCCTTTGGGCTCTCATATATCAGAAAAAAAACGAGAACAGGACATGGAAGCATGAATTTGTAGACATCTTCAAATTATTACATAGAGATATACAAGCAAAGGAAGGCTCTAAAAAAGAGGAGTGGGAACTAGCTAGAAGGCCAAGGGTCCCCATGCTTGGTTGAGCTATGATGAAGAGTTCAGGGCCAGGGTTAGTTTAAATAATGATAAGCCCTGGGGAGACGTAGACTCTGAGTTGTGGCTACAATGGATGTCATCAACACAGCCCCCAGCCACGGTCCATACAGCTGGTGGCTTACCAATAAGTTACCGGCCTTTTCAACATCGTCCCACCCAAGCTGGGTGTGGGGTGGTATGGAAAAAGGCAGCATCCTATGCATCATCCTGCTGGAATTTTAACATGGCATTTTGCAGTAGACAATTTTGCCGTTATAAACATGAGTGTTCACACTGCAGGGCAAACATGCACTCACTCAATGTTTTGCAGCCTCAAAGTTCGGTGGGGAACAATTTAGAATGCAAAAGGGCAGAGGTCAACACTTTCAATTTACACAGAAAAGCTCATACCCCAATTAGGTTTGAGGTATCAGAACAGTGGTTGGGCAGTTACCCAGATAGAGAGGCAGCATCCAAACTATTCTGGGGTTTCAAATGTGGTGTTAAGATCGGTTATCAAGGGCCAAGACTAAGAAGATGGGCAGATAATCTTAAATCAGCAAAAGAAATACCAGATATTGTACAGCGTAAATTAGATTCGGAGTTAAAAGTAGGCAGGATTGCTGGCCCATTTTCCCAATGGCCTCTACATAATCTTATTGTTTCTCCATTGGGCGTTATGCCTAAGAAAACACCAGGTGAGTATAGACTTATGCATCATTTGACTTGGCCAGAGGGTCAATCAGTAAATGATTTTATTTCACATTTAGATTGTAGCGTATCGTATGCTTCAGTCAACAATGCTTTTAAATTGGTAAGAACAGCAGGAAGAGCAGCGGTCATGGCAAAGAGTGATAGTTAGTCTGCATTTAGATTATCACCTATACACCCTGATGCTTTGAATTACTTGGTATGCAATTTAGAGTTGCTTTTTACGTAGGTAAAATGCTTAAAACAGGGTGTTCAATATCATGTGCCTTGATTAAAACATTTAGGGCCTGATTCTAACTTTGGAGGACGGTGTTAAACCGTTCCAAAAGTGGCGGATATACCACCTACCGTATTACGAGTTCCATAGGATATAATGGACTCGTAATACGGTAGGTGGTATATCCGCCACTTTTGGGACGGTTTAACACCGTCCTCCAAAGTTAGAATCAGGCCCTTAGTACTTTTCTACAGTGGCATTTTACAAAAGTCAGTGGTCACAAACTTGTATGCCATTACCTAGATGATTTCCTTTTTGTTGTGGAAAGTAACACTAACAATTGTTTTAAAGCATTACAGAATTTTCAGCACATAACACAAAAGCTTGGTGTACCATTGACCCCAGAAAAAACAGAAGGGCCTTGTACTAGTTTGACATTCTTGGGGATTTAAATTGATACTGTAGAAATTATAGCTAGGATTCCTGCTGCAAAGGTACAAGCGATAAAGTCATTTTTTATGTCAGTGGTTGATAGGAAGAAATTGGAGCTTCGGAAGGTGCAGAAATGGCTAGGATATTTAAATGTTGCTTGCAGAGTTGTCAGGGCAGGTAGGACCTTTTGTAGGCGCCTGGGTCGGGCCATGTCTGATGCATCTCTACCACATCATCAGTAAAGAATTTCAATGGCAGTCAGAGCTGATCTTATTATATGGCTGAAGTTTCTTGAAGATTTCAATTGTTTCTCACTGTATTTTATGGAGGAAGATTTATTATGGCAAATTCAAATTTACTCTGATGCAGCAGGTGCCAAAAGCTTTGGCATATTTTGGGAAGGACGTTGGTGTGCTGAGAGTTGGCCAGATCATTGGTTGGCACAAAGGCACAGTATCGCTTTTTTAGAACTATTCCCCTTGAGTGTGGCCCTGTATGTATGGGGTGAAGAATTTCAAAACCGAACAGTAATGTTTAACATTGTTAATAAAGCAGTGGTTGATTTAATAAACATACAGAAAGCGAGAGATTTAAAAGTGTTGCGTATATTAAGAGCTTTTATGTTAAAGTGTTTGCAGCTGAATATTGTATTTAAGGCTAGACACGTTCCTGGAGCAATGAATAATATTTCAGATGCTCTGTCTCGTTTTAATTGGCAGAAGTTTCAAAACCTGGCACCGGGTGCAGACTACAGCAAGACTCAGATCCCGCAGAGCATTTGGGCATGGGGGGAGTGAGAATAGTGGAGTTGGTAGATAATTCATTAGCTGCATCCACCAGAAGAAGTTATCGGCAAGCTTGGAATGAATTTCTTAAGTTTGGCAACAATAAACAATGTACTGGAGCTATGATTTCTAAAGAAGAGGTAATCTTAGATTTTGTGTTACATTTGATCGACAAAGGCTTGTCACACACAAAATTTCAGGTAAATTAGCAGGTATTTCTTTTTATGGTCAGTTATGGTTGGGTCATGATCCTGTTGAGAGCTTTTTAGTTAGAAAAGTTTTAAAGGGTTGGAGTAAGGAACGCAAGAGTATGACATGGTTAAGAGAACCAATACCTTTTCAACTTTTGCAGAAACTGTTATTTCACTTTTTGTTGCTATGATGAGTCTGAGACTTCTTTGTTTAGGCTATGCATGTTATGGTTATTTTTTGGAGCATTTAGAGCTTCGGAATTCCTCTCAAGCGCTCGCGAGCAGACACTGAAGATAATGTGCCGCTGTTGCCTGATTCATCACCATTCGACGCTCTAATTTTAAAAATCAGTTGGCTGACTACTAGTTGCATTCCTCGTAGAGAAAGCCTCTCTACGATTGCGCTTCAAATTGTGTGACTTTTCACCACTGAGACTAACCCTTATTTAAAAATATTGTTAGACGTAAGATGGCAGAATTACATTTGTTTAAATTCGTTAGTGCACCGCCCAGCTTGATGCTAAAATGCTGTGGTGACATTCAGGCGGTCATTCTGACCGCGACGGGTGGCGGTAGCCGCCTGCCACGCGGTTACCGCCATATGCCCGCTCCGCGGTCAAAAGACCGCAGCGGCCATTCTGGCTTTCCCGCTGGGCCGGCGGGCGACCGCCAAAAGAGCGCCCGCCGGCCCAGCGGGAAAGGCCCTGCAACAAGGAAGCCGGCTCCGAATGGAGCCGGCGGAGTTGCAGGGGTGCGACGGGTGCAGTTTCACCCGTCGCGATTTTCACTGTCTGCTAAGCAGACAGTGAAAATCTTTATGGGGCCCTGTTAGGGGGCCCCTGCACTGCCCATGCCAGTGGCATGGGCAGTGCAGGGGCCCCCAGGGGCCCAGGACACCCGTTCCCGCCATCCTGTTCCTGGCGGTAAAAAACGCCAGAAACAGGATGGCGGGAAGGGGGTCAGAATCTCCATGGCAGCGCTGCTTGCAGCGCCGCCATGGAGATTCAGCCCATGCAGGGGAAATCCGGCGGGAAACCGCCGGATCCCCTTTTCTGACCGCGGCTTTACCGCCGTGGTCAGAATGGGCTGGGAAGCACCGCCAGCCTGTTGGCGGTGCTTCCGTGGTCCCCGGCCTTGGCAGTCTTGGACCGCCAGGGTCGGAATGACCACCTCAGTGCTTGAAGCGGAAAATTCAAAGTGCAGGTACTCTGTTACAGAGTGCCTGCGTGTTTCTGAGAAGTGCCGGTAGTCTCCAATTAAAAGTATTACCTTTTTCTTGAGAAGTGAAGGTACTCTCCCTCTCAAAATAAAAGTGCCCCGCACTGGACTGACATTATCGCCGTTTTCTGGTGTCTCACTGCTTTATTCAGGCGTTTCCACTTGATCACAAGTGTCGTAGCGTTTTTCTAAGCATGTAAAATGTGTCAATATTGGGAGGGGGGTGTTTTTTAAATGCTTTAATGATGTATTGACAGAGCCACAGAAATTGTGTGGCAGGGACGCCCAAATTATGCGGCACTGTTGAGAAAATTGTACGGCAAGAAAAAACAATTAATGAGGCACAATTCGGCACATTTTCTATTAGTGTTACTTCATTATTTTTTTCATTTGTACAGTTGTTAACACTGTCTGGCCATAGGTTATACCTCTTTAGTACCAGTTTAACACCGAATTATTGTAATACGCAACAGAAATTCGACCAGTCAGTCTTTGCAAAGGGCCTTTCACTTCACTGCAACACATTGCTGCATTTTTATTAACTTTTGAACCGTTTGTGCTAGACACTATTTTTTTCTTAAAATCAACAGATTATGCAGGGGATGATGGTTTATGAGAAAAATGGGGCAAATCTACCATGATGCAAAAACACGCCATAGCTGCACAATCACATAATTTCAATGACCCTGCCTATGCAGTGGGAACTAAAGAATTGATGAGATTGCACCTGAAACAAGATGTTTAGGTCATAAGAAGTCTAGAATATGCTATTAATAGTTAGTCCAGGTTTTTGTGACATGCATCATTAAATTTAAACTGGATGCTGTGGTTTGTGTTCTACCCAACTTGCTCCTGCTCACTACCCCTCCAAATCAGTGTTTCACTGCAAAGCCATCCTCCCTTTCATTCCACCAGGAGTCAAGCATATGACATAAATGAAATAGTGTTGTATAATATCATGTTAGAAAGTGTGTACTGTGAATGAGGCTTTTGAGGCTTTCATAACGTACAAAAAGTATCATTTACAAGGGCGTATGCTGGATGTTCCGCAGAAAACATGTGAGTTCTAAGAGCTACTTATTGTTCAAAAAATATTTATTTTGTGTTATACAACTCTGGAGTATAGTTCCTGAGGAAGCAATGGATGATTTCTCTTACCATAGGAAATGGATTAGTGTTTAAATAATTTCATTGTTTTAAATTATTACGTTGTTGATTCTGGTTTGTCAAACGTGACCCTAACCATGATCATGCTATGCTGAGTTTGTAGACTATAATTAGTATGCGTGGTTTTGCTGTAAAACCTTCTGAGTGCTTGTATTTGTGGGAGATGCTCATGATTTTAGCCCATGAGGTTTTTGGTGACCTTTATTCTCCTTTTGTTTGGGGTGGGAATACTTTGCCATTTTCAGTGATTGAGCTGTCTTACTCTTCCTGAGTAAGAAACCTAGAATTTTCTTTACATTAATGCCTAAGGTTTATAATAACTCTGCTCTGACCATTTAGTGGCGATATCTGCTTATTCCCTTTTGTATCACCCTTTACATTTTCTGTAATATAAATATCTTTTGGCTATTTATGACCTAGAACTCAGTCCTCTATGTGTTTTTATTCTATCTACTAAAGATGTACTCCCCTAATGGGGAGTGCAATCTCTATCCACAAGATCAATGGAGGATTTCTGGAGCTAAAATCATTTGGTAAATATTAGGTTCATAAGTTATTGAGGCTCATGTAATTATTGGGGTCCAGCTCCGACACTAGCTAGGATGGGTGACGATTCAACCTCACTCCTCACAGTTGGGCAACACTGGCCTTGTGAAGTTTAAAGGGACTGCAGAGCTTACTAATTGCATCAAAATTCCACGTGGGATAAGATTTCTACATAAACGTTTTTCTAAGGTCATTCTATAAAGAAAGGTTGTTTTTGCAAATATTTTCTCTTGAAATCTTCTTTTAACAGAAGTTTCAACTTCTCTTTGTTTTAAGTTAACTTGCTACACCAACAAGTGCTATAAAGTGCTAGGGAGCTCTCCGCAGCGCGGGATGTGCTAAAGCCAGGAGGGGGATTACATATCCTAGACTGCTCTTTGGCCCAGGAGGTGGCCGTTTTCTGCCACAGCTGCTCCCACTTGCCACACCAATGAGCATTATAAAGCGCTAGGGAGCTCTCCGCAGCGGGAGAGGTGCTAAAGCTAGGAGGGGGACTACATATCCCAGACTACTCTTTGGCCCCAGGAGGTGGTCATTTTCTTCCCCAGCTGCTCTCACTCGCCACAGCTCAGAACGTGCCCAGACCAAGGGTGGGCCCGTCCACGCCTGTCAGAGCTCGAAGGAGGATGGGCTGGGCCACCCCCCTAACATTTACTATCAATTAGGCCTTGCTGGTGTCTTTCTTTACTGTTGTAACCCCTTATGGGCTGTTCTATTGATCTAACTGACTATTAAATACTTATTATTCTATCAAAGTATTTTTGATGGGCAAAAGAAAAGCGATTCAGGCCGGGGTAGTGTTAAAAAAACGGGAAAGGCAAAAGCATGCAGCTAGCAATTGGGTTATGGATAGAATTGATAATGTCTTGGGTGATTGTAGAGAAATTTGAACCTTTTCCCCGGATAGCGTCTCCAACCATACTGAGTGCAAGCACTCCCCAGTTAGGAAGAAGGTGTGTCACAATAAAATTCCAGATATGTTAAAAAGATGTGGTCTACAAGTTTCAGCTACTACAGGGCAGGGCCAGAGCAGAAATGTCATCACTCACGTTCCCTCAATTTCAGCGAATGAGCCTTCACTCGCTGTTAGTGACGTTCTTCAATGTACCAACCGCTTCAGCCCCCTAATCGATATTTCAGACCCACAAGACAATCCTGACTTAAGTCAAAATTGTGGGTGGGATAGTTGAAACCAACGTGAACCCAGCTCAGCCCAGTGCTCAGTACATTTCATATATACAGGATTTAAAGAGTGAGGTGCCAAAACTTAAGTCGATGGTTAAATCTTTAATCTCAATAGTCAAGCAGTTAATCCCTTTAGATGCCATGACCATCATGAATCGTATTTATAGTCCTTTGTTCAATCTTCCGCAACTTCCAGTGACTTTGTCCAAATTGCCCTTGACCAGTTGCAATAGTAGTCATATTTGTGTTTCCTGTCCTGCTGCCATTGGTTCAGCACCTTGTGCTGGCCAACCTCCAGCAGGTTACAAGACTGAGAACTCTTATCATCCTTCCCCACGTAACAGCTTAGGCGTTGGCGAGGTACCAAGGCTCTGTTGTCAAATTTCTAAACCTACGAATGACACTGTTCCAAATTGCACTGTACAGCCTGTCACTGACAGGCCCCAACTTAACAACACTGTTATAATGGTTAATGTCACTAAATTACATCCATTGGCCCAAAGGGAAGGGGAAGATTCTGTCAGAAACAAGGTGATCCATTGAATTCACCATGTGAGAGGTTGCTATTCTGTAATAAGTGAAGATATATTTGGAGCAGTTAGAAGGCCTGATCCTGAAACATCCTACGATATGGTCATGCTGACATTTAGGGACGGGAGCATGGTGGATAATTTGGAGGCCCTAGACATGAGAACAAATGCTCCTGGGCAATATTGTATTCAGTTCAAATACCCTAGGCTTTCCTCGTACCATCGGGCCCGGCTTACCCACTATTCAGCAGGTAACTTAGCTGTTCTCAATGAGAACGATTGACTTGGAGCACCACCCAAAACCCTTGTTGAACTACCCTCTGACTCACATGAAACAATTGTGTCTGGTCTGGTTGCCTGTTCTAATAGTTACGCCACAAGCACTCACACTCCTCCTTTTAACAGACCTTTTCAGTCTACTCAAGACCAATTGCTCAACTATGATAAAATTGTACTGTCATTTCATCATGATTCACACCTGTCAATCCAGGATCAGAAAGCTAAGTGTGAGAACATTAGATCTATGGTCAGGTTAGCTCCCCTAGATAGACTCCACCACCCAACTCAGGACCTACTTGGCAATTGTGATAGTAATGCACTTCCTCCACACCAATTCCACCTGCCTAATCAAAATCTGGTAGCCAATCATGTGAATATCACATCTGTGGTCAGAGCTGTTCCCCAAAGCGTTGGGGTGCGATATGTCTCTTGGAACGTGGCTGGTTTGAGATCTGCCCTCCCGCTCCCAACTTTTACTTCCGTTATTGAGGAACATGACCTATGTCTCCTCTAGGAGACATGGTCGATTGATCCACTTTTTCGGACTGGTTACTTACATTTCTATATTCCTGCTCTTCCTAGCACCAGGGGTAGACCTTCTGGTGGCTTAACTATTTGGGCCAGAACATCACTAAATTGTCACATATCTCAGCTATCAGTCAATTCCCCTGACTTATAAGGTCTTCGACTGTCATTTGGGCAAACGCAGTTGTGATCATTTTTAACATCTATGTTAGAGGAGTCGAGGGGCTGAGCTTCGAAACCCTTTGTGTCTTGAAAGATCGGGCATGGTCTATTCCCGCCTTGGGCATTCCGCCCATCAAAAGGTGGTCGCAAGTTGCTTTTCAGGCAAAGTCTTTGTCTATTAAATATGGGCTCAGGGCACTCAATGGTAGGACCAAATATGATACAAAAGGCTCCCTCCCATACCTATAACAAGGTCAACCAGACTAGCAGAATTGATAATTGCCTAATTGATTGTGGCCCCTAATTGTCAATATGACGGTCATTGAGAAATCTGAGAGCAATCATAACCCACTCTCATTTCATATGTCTGCTCTGTGCAACCATATGTTTATGATTAATGCCCCAGCTACAGCACCCGACGGAACTGGTTTGATTAATGACAAATGTCGCCTGCAGTGGAATAAGGTTCTGGCCCGACCAGATATTATTAGTGCTGCAAATGATGTTTTGAAGACCTCATTAAGGTGTTCAGAAGAGAGTTCCGCAATCCCAAATGAACAAACAAGTTTAATTCACACCTCATGCTTTGAAGGCATTGCGGCCTGTTTTATAGTAGATATAGACTCTGGTGGCAAGAGTGCCAAGGACAGACACCGCTGGTTTAATAAAGAATGATGGTCATTAAACAAGCGTTTAATTCAGGCCATTAAATCTAAGGACGTAGTTGCATTTGTTCAGCTAGGAAGCTCAATGAATTAGCTGTTTGCAAAGCCAAGCATGAGCAAGATGACAAGTGGTGGGCTGCACTTAATGACGCCTCACATGAGAGGAATTGTGGCGAATATTGGTCCCTGGAGGCGTGCGGCCGTGAAAATAGCGCATTGAATATTACAACGAATATTGCTCCTAAGGGCTGGGTAGACCATTTTAGTAGATTGTACTCTCCTGATCACTGTAGCCTAGCTCTTGAGCATAAGGACTCTTGCTCAACTATTAACCCAATCCCCATGCCCCCATTGATGCAATTGTTCTCCCACGCGGGCATAGTATATCCATTGGGTACTCTACAGTGCGGTAGGGCGCCTGATCCTGATGGTGTTCTGGCAGACCTATTCTTAAGTGACATTGAAGTCTGGTCACTATGGCCCTCATTCTGACCTTGGCGGGCGGCGGAGGCCGCCCGCCAAAGTCCCGCCGTCAGGTTACCGTTCCGCGGTCGAAAGACCGCGGCGGTAATTCTGACTTTCCCGCTGGGCTGGCGGGCGGTCGCCTTCAGACCGCCAGCCAGCCCAGCGGGAAAGAGGCTTCCACGATGAAGCCGGCTCGGAATCGAGCCGGCGGAGTGGAAGCTGTGCGACGGGTGCAGTTGCACCCGTCACGTATTTCACTGTCTGCGCAGCAGACAGTGAAATACATGTAGGGGCCCTCTTACGGGGGCCCCTGCAATGCCCATGCCAGTGGCATGGGCACTGCAGGGGCCCCCAGGGGCCCCGCGACCCCCCCTACCGCCATCCGGATCTCGGCGGTCCGACCGCCGGGATCTGGATGGCGGTAGGGGGGGTCGGAATCCCCGCGGCGGTGCAGCAAGCTGCGCCGCCGCGGAGGATTCAATGGGGCGGCGGTACACTGGCGGGACCCCGCCAGTGGTGCCGGTCCGACCGCGGCTTTACCGCCGCGGTCGGAATCCCCATTGGAGCACCGCCAGCCTGTCGGCGGTGCTCCCGCGGTCCTCCGCCCTGGCGGTCAAAGACCGCCAGGGTCAGAATGACCACCTATATGTTACTATCATATCAAATGCAATAGCGACTGGGACACCTTCCACTGAGTCTTGGAAGGGTGCTATTGTAGTCCTGTTTTTTAAAAAGGGGGATAGAGCCCTTCCCTGTAATTATAGGCCAATTAGCCTATTAGACTGTGTTCAGTAAGTGTTTTTTCAGAGCCTTTTGGGCAAGATCCAAGATTGGATGACTGAACGTGATATACTTAGTCCACTCCAAGCTGGGTTTCATAAGAAAATATCCAGTATTGAACAAGCCTTCAGATTCCTGTTTTTATATTGGAAGACAGTTTCCACTGCCAAAGGGAATTTGTATATCGCCTTTGTGGACTTGAAATGCACGTTTGATTTAGTGCCTCTTAATAAGCTGTGGGAAGTTCTTTCTCTGATAGAAATACCGAGCATATTCTTGCATTACTAATACGTCTTCACAGGGACAACTATGCATGTGTTAGGTGGGATGACAAGGGGCAGCTCACTGACAGAATCCAAGTGTCAAGAGGAGTACGTCAAGGGTGCGCCCTTGCCTCTACTTTGTTTTCTTTATATATTAATGAGATTGTTTCCTCATTACTCAGAGTGGAGGCTGACGCACCATCATTAGGCACACATAAAAGTCCGGTCCTACTATTTGCAGATGATACACTTTTGATATCTAACACCTCAAGTGGATTACAAAAACTCCTTGCGTGCTTTGAGGAATTTTGTTCTGCACGGGGTCTTGAAATCAACACTTCCAAAAATAAATTAATGACGCTCAATCATCACAGATCCTTTCAAGGAAAGTTTATGCTCGAAAGTACTCCACTTGAAAAGGAAAACACATTCAGTTACCTGGGCTTAATGTTAACAGAGAAAATGTCTTGGAAGCCAAATATGGCAAAGCAGGCATTAAAACTAAAGCAAACCACAGGGGTTTTAATAAAGGATTTTAATCTTTCATACACTACGCCAATACGCCCTGCACTCCAGATTTACGAAGCTAAGGCTGTGAGCTCGGCCATCTATGGGTCCGAACTTTGGGGTTATGCCAAAGTTCAAGGACTATCAATCTCTGAAAACAATTTTTAAAGAAATCTTGTGTCTCTCCTGTCAGGCACTCTGCTGTTTCCCCTTTTTAAGGACTTAGGCATAAAGCACATATGCTACAAGGCTCACCTACGTCCCCTCTTGAATTGGCGGCATCTCTGGACTACCCCAGAGTTTGCCTCCTTTAGTGCAGCCCTGCAGGTCATTTTAGAAACTGACTGCTCTCTTAGTATCCCCTGGCTCAGACATATCAAAGAGTTAGTTTATGCGCTTGGGCTCAATGAACTTTGGGACTCTCCAACTATTGCCTTCTTTCCGTCGAAAATCAACCTAAGAAAATAGTATTCGAAGATGGTAGAATATGAGGAACTGGGGCTAGCACTTCACTATGCACTGTCATGTGACTTTGCTGATCTAAAATAGATCTGCAAATACAAGGTTTTCTGGGACTCAATCCTGGTGCCTGGAGAAAATAAATTGTATTTCCAGTTTCGCATAAGTACTCTGCCACTAAGATCATTTACAAACCACTGATCAACTGAGGGGCCAATAACTTGCCCAACATGCAAAGAACCTATTGAAAACCTCCCTCATATTTTATTTGTTTGCCCTGCCTATGCTGCTTCTCGTAGGAAATGATTTGCCCCTGCCTGTAGACTGTTGGGAATCCATAGGTCCAATGCATCCCTTCTAATTCTTGGATCTGACACTCGTTCGACTCTGGTAACTGCTGTTGCCAAGTTCCTTGGGGCAAGTTGGATTCTTAAAGAAATGTTTGTATCTGCATGATGGTTTTAGTAATAATGTATCAATTTCCTCTGGAAGAGCACTTAGGTTTTATTCTCTTATATGTACTGTATATAATTTATATATTTACTGTGAATTTATTTTGTTGTTTGATGATGATGATCTTATTCAAACCTGGCAAAGGAAGTGGGATTTTGTGAGAATAATTGTGCCAGCATTGTGTTCAGGAATGATATCTCCTCTATATTCCTTAAGGGGAAGATCCTGACACCTGCACATCAGATACCTTTTGGAAAAAAACAGCCTCTCATTGTTACAGTCTCAGTCCACGGTAAACAGCTCCTCCTTCTTGACATCAGATCCCTTTTGCGAGTCTAACCAGCAGTCTTCTTTGGTGCTTTAAGCATCTGGATGGTTGTTCGGGATCTTTGTAGTGGCAATGGGAAATGTTTGAACTGTGCTGAACCTTCCATTTTTACGGAGCAAGCGCTTGGCCTACAAGGGTAACTATTACATGTTTTTGCTTGGAAAGTACAAGCAGCGCATAAACTCTTCTTCCTTTTGGATTTGCATGCACATGCCTGTTGGAGTAGGAGATCCCATTCATTTGATCAGTTTTTTTTACTTCAACTTTTGCATTTTGGACATAGTCAGCCATAGTCTGCTGCTACCTCCCGCTCTTCTATCCCAGGTCTTGAAACGTTCAATAATCCTTTCAGCTACAACATTCCAGAGGTGCCTCATCTTGCAATTGAAGCTGGACGAAATTTAAATTTTGCCAACTTCATTTGCATAATTGTGGGAAATTTCCTTAATATTTGTGTGTGAAGTTCCTGAAAGTATGCCCTTGTGCCACTTTGCATATGTTAACGCAAATGTCTTAATTAAAAATTATTAATGAATGTTTATGTGTTCTAAAAAATGAATTTGGTAGAAAATGAATAACGTAGGAAAATAATGTGCATGTTTGAAATTGTGACCTCGGAGAATGGCCACCAGTATTTACGAATTATACTAAATGAGTGAATAACATACATGAAATATTGAAAATATATTAAATTAATGTAGTAATATGTCATATTGAGAGTTATAACCTATGTTCTGTATAATAGGCCTTAACTTAGAGAGTGTCTTGGCCTAGTCTTGCCAGGCCTCATTCAGAAAGCTGAATTTCTTAACGTTCAATGGAAAAATGCTGACAAAATGAACTAACCGTGAACTGCTCATTGTTTTAAAAAAATGCTTAACTGGATCTTCTATGGGAACTGACGGACAGGAGATCATGCCTCCTGAATGTATTGAAAAGTGTGTAATGTGTGCTAGATGTACTTTCCCAGGACTCGAACAATGAAGACACTGACTGGAGAAGAAGATGCAACATTTTTTATACCTGATGAGCCAGATGATGAGAATACCATAAAGCGGACGAATCAACGACATGTGAACTGTGAAATATTAGAATTCAAAGATTTGGTACATAGACATTATTGGTTAGGATAATAACGTACGACTAATTGACCAATTGGAAATTGGGGGATAGTCTGGGTGACTTTGATATAACAACGTGACAGAGGGAAAAGACTTCAAATCTTGCCCCGTTATGAACTGCGATACTGAGAAGAGAAGAGATTTGAGATTCTGTCATTGGGCTCATTGTCTCTGATTGAGAGCCTGATGTGATGCTGATCGACTGATGACCTGAGGACGAAGACTGACTCTGTTGCTGACCCATTCTGTGCATAGGTAGATATGACAATGTGACTGAATTCCATTTTTATGCCTTTTCTTTCTAGGTACCAACTGCGCTGTCCAAATAGTGTTCTTAGCTAGATGCTTTTTCTAAATTCTTGTTCCTAAATTGTTTTGCATGAATTCCCACATGCTGATGCTAATCTGGGTTAGATGAGGGTTTTCTTACATGACATTGACAGATTTCAGAGATAAATGGTTGACGGACTGTTTTGCTGAACTTCATGACCAGAAATGACTTATTGCCTTTGATTCTTTTATTGACCTGTGTAAACGCTTTAGAATGTACTCTGATGCAAGCTTTGATTAGTTTATGTTTTTGGCGTCTTCTAACAATTTAATGCTGAATTTTATTTGAATTGAATCGCGTTGAATTAATCTCATGGTTTAGTATTGAAATCAAAAGGGAAATAACATTTCTAAAACGTATATTGAGGTGTGGTTATTGAAGGCTGAAAGGCCATGGTGTGATGCTTATTGCTTTTAATTACTATTGATTGATGCTTTGTCCAATGGTTATTGAATTTTGTGCATTGATTATTGAGAACATTGGTCACTCCATGGCTGGGATACTCCAGGCGAATCAAAAGATTAATCGACCTATACACGCCACCTTGTAAGTTTACTTATTAGGGACCGACGCGCTAACACATATTTAAGTGCCATTCACAGTAAACGTTTTCAGTCAAATGCGTATTTTGTGGTAAAAATGTTACCACAAATGCAGGGGAAACAACAGAATGCAAGTAGCTGCTCTTTGCGGTGTTTTGTTTAAAGGCATCCTCAAGCCAAAAATTGATGCACAGGCACATTTCATGCTAAAATTAGAGCAAAATGAAAGATTTGTTTTTCTTGTAATTTTAAGTAATTTTGCATACCGTTTGCACAATTACACGAAAGCAAATTATGCGAATTTCACACACCCCTACTTTTAATGTCTAAGACAGGATTTATTTGCAAGCACAGAGGAACAAATGTTTCCAGTGTCTTTCTAGAACACCACAGATATAGTTTAACAGTAGAAAACATACATTCTGAGCTACCACTCTTTAAGTACCACTTCCTCAAAGGACTGTTGTTTTTTAAATGTCACACTCACAGAAGGCATGCATATTATATTTGTGGATCGCAAGCTTAGCCTTGGCTGCATCTAGATCAGGCTGGGACTTGCTACCCAGGGTAATTGTTCCAGCCATTCAACACTTTTTATGATCATCCTTGTGAAAGAAAAAGTGGTACGCAGGCTATTTCAACAGCACCCAGGTTCTTGTCTAATTTCCATGTACAGAACGACTGTTGCTTCAGAAGAGATAAATGAGAGTGTAGACATTCTTGAAGAAATAGCAAATTTAACTGCAATAGCTTTGGAATTAGTAACAGAACAGCTAGATGCGAATGACACAATGCCATTCAAAATAGAATGGCTTTAGATTGCTTATTAGCTGCTAAAGGAGAGTCTGCACAATTTTAGGGACTGAATGAACAAATTACTTACCCTCTGTAATACCTTACCTGGTAGAGACAATACAGAGCCACAGATTCCTTACCTTATAACTATCCCCAGGCGTGAAACTACATCCTGAAATTTTTTCATGCGCATTACCCCTGTGTGCTGGTAGGTGTCATCGTTCGGTTTGGCGTGCCACTGTCGGCATTGTCCGCACCGGACGTGACATTTGAGGTGCATATATGAGCACCACCCAGGCACGCTGATGTCAGTTTTTGTTTTCACAACTTTCTACGCAAGAAACGTAGAGCCATGAAGAACACTAGTTGACCACTGGTTTGGAAAACTAGGGCAGTGAAAGGGAACAGGCCTCTCCCTAGAAATTCGTTCTCAGAGCAGGAAGGATAGGTGGGTAGATAAGGAATCTGCGGCTCGAAATAGTCTCTACCAGATAAGGCGTTACCAAAGAAAAGTAACTTTTTCATCTGATAGAGGCTTCTAGCCACAAATTCCTTACCTTAAAATAGATACTCATGCAATACCATCCCTGGAGGTGGGTCTGGAGACCACCCTCAGACGAGGAAGTCCTGCAGACGGAGCTGACTGTCCAGGCAGTAGTGCTTTGTGAACGTGAGCAAGGAGGCCCTTGTTCCTGCCTGGCAGATATCTAGGACCTGAACTCAGCATATTAAGTCAGTGGTCACAGCTTTAGCTCTGGTCGAATGAGCTCTCAACCCTCAGGTTGTTTTCTGGCCATTGCGTAGGAGAATGTTTTGCAGAATACGACCCATGTTGAGATAGTCTGCTTCTGCATGGCTCATCTTTTTTTCACTTCAACATACCCTACAAAGAGCTGGTTGTTCACCAGGAGCTCTTTTGTTTGATCAACATAGAATGACAATGCTTTTTTTGGGTACAGGCAGTAGAGTCACTCCTATTCTTTAGAGGGATGTGGAGGAGCATTAAAAGTAGGCAGTGATGGATTGGCCTATGTGAATTGGAGTGGCCACTTTTGAGAGAAAGGAGGCCCTATTGCGAAGCACCAGTTTTTCAGGATGAATAGAAAGGTGTGGAGGCTTGCATGATAAAGCCTGAAGCTCACTTACTCTCCGGGACGATGGGATGGCCACAAGAAAGGCTGTCTTGATAGTACGGAGCCTGAGGGGGCAATAATGGAGTGGCACGAAGGGAGCACACATCAAAAAAGTTAAATTAAGGTCACACTGAAGCATGATAGACAACAAAGGAGGAAAAAGATTAACACAACCTTTACGAAACCTATGTACAATAGGGGACTTGAAGAAGGATGGCTGGTCAGGCAGTTGCAAAAAAGCAAATATAGCAGATTTATAGCCTTTAAGAGTGCCCAGGGCAGATACCTGCTTGGCAAGAGAGAGAATGAAAAGCAGAACCTGAGAAAAGGAGGCAGAAAAGGGATCAATTTGTTTTTCTGCACGCCATGCCACAATTTCTTTCCAACAGCAGGCGCGTACTGTCTTGGTTGACGGATGCCTTACTACCAAGGTCACAGATTTCAAGAGGAAGGTCAAAAGCTATCAACTGTTGCCGCTCAACCTCCTCACAAGAAGGAGGAAACTGGATAGGTTCGGGTGGAGGACCCTCCTCTGCAGCTGCGACAGAATATCCTCCTGAATGGGCAGCCTGATTGGAATATCAATGGCCATGCTCAAGAGCTTGGAATAGCAAACTCTCATACCCAGTCGGAGCCACAAGGATGACTTGGGCCCTGTGTTTTTTGTTTGTTTTTTTAGAACTCTGGCCAGGAGTGGTATTGGTGGAACGGTGTACAAGAGGCCTGAGCTCCATTTGAGACAAAAAACATCTCTAAGTGAGAACCGCCCTGGAAACTCCAGTGCACAAAACTGCTGACATTTTTGCATTCTCGGCAGAGATGGACACATCTAACAAAGGCTCTCCCCACTGCTGAAAGAGACCTTGTGCCACCTCTGGGTGCAGACCCATTTCGTGGTCTGCTAGGGATTGACATCTGAGTTTGTCCTCCTTGGCGTTCAGTGAACCTGCCAGGTGTTATACCCTGATATTCCAGCCATGTTCAAAGGTGCAGGGCTTCTTGGCAAATGGTCCACAACCCCACTCCGTTTGTTACAGTGCCACATGACGGTGGTGTTGTCTTTGATCTCCTACACTAGCCTTTCCTTGATGGAGGGTAGAAAGGCTTTCAATGCCATTCAGATCGGCCGGAGCACCAAAGGGTTGATGTGGAGTTTGGATTCTACCAGAGACCAAATTCCTTTAATCTTTACCTCTCCCTGATGGCCATCCCATCCCAGCGGTGATTAATTAGCTACCACTGCAGCTGTTTTGCAGTTCTCTCGGAGATCTGGACCATGTCAGAGAGATTCCCATGATGCTATGTTCATTAGACCTTCAGGTCCCATCGCAGAGCCCGCATATGCCAGCAGGCATGTGCCACCAGCAGGATACAGGCGACCATGAGTCCCAGCAGCCTCAAGGTCTGTCTTATCAAAATCCAGGGTAAAGGCTGAATCATTGGTATCACGGCCTGAATATCCTGGACTTGCCATTCAGGAAGATAGGCCTGAAACTGCACAATTTCCAAAACACCTCCAAAGAAAAGGAGAAGTTGAGAAGGGGTTAGGTGTGATTTCGGCACTTTGATAGTGAACCCCAGCGAATGCAAGAGGTCTGCCATAGCCTGGAGATGGTTGACAACAGCCTTGAGAGAGCCTGCCTTCAACATCCAGTCATCGAGATATGGGGAGACTGGCTCCCTTAATCTCCAGAGATGAGCTACAACCACCAATGTCATCTTGTTGAACACCAGAGGGGTGCTGGAATGGCCAAAGGAGACTATGGTGAACTGAAACTGCTCTTGGCCTGCCATGAACCATAGGTAATGTCTGCGGGCAGGCAGGACATAAATATGAAATTATGCTTCCTGCAAGTCCAGCGCTACCATCCAGTCTCCTGCATCCAGGGTAGGCAGGAACTGAGCTAGCCTGAGCATTTTTAACTTTTCCCTGTTGAGGACATAATTGATGGGGTATAGATCTAGGATAGGACGAAGGCCTCCATCCTTTTTTTGGCACCAGAAAGTAATGGGAATAACAATCACAACCCACTTCTGGCGTCGCCACCCTCTCTATGGCTCCCTTGGTGAATAGAGCCATGGCTTTCTAGCAGGTGAGGATTAGGTGATCCTCCATCAGTCTGTCACAAGATTTTGTCATGGGGGAGGGGTGGTCATGAAGGGGAGGAAGTAACCCTTTCAGGTGATCTGCAAAACCCACCTGTCCGGTGTCATGGCCTACCAGTGGGACAGGTGATGGTGAGTCCTGCCGCCAACTAGGTGCCCATGATGGTGTTAGGGCAGAGTAGGAGGGTTTTGAGGCTGCTCGGGGTGGTGGACTGACCCAACCGCTGGCTGTCCGAACCACGGGGTCTGTGGGTACTGCATCCTTAGCCACGCAGAGGATGGTAAGCTTGTGCACAATGGTGGCTGGGAAGGTATTGATGTAGCTGGAAGCTCCTTCCATGACCACAAAACCAGAGAAAGGTGAATACAGGGCGGCGAGGGGCCATGGTAAGTCATAAGGACCTGGTCATAGCTAAAACCGCCTTGTCTCCAAAGAGACAGGAGCCATATAAAGGAACTGTCCCTCAGAGACGATTGGAGATCCCCCCAAAAGCCAGTTGTCCCCAACCAGTAGTGGCATCATAAGGTGAGTGTTGATGAAATTGCTGGTATTCTTCAGGGTCCAACAACCCCTCCTATTTCTCCCTGAGTCCTAGCCCACAGGAGTAGGACTCAAGCCCCAGCATGGAAGGCATGGCTTCAGATGGCGTCAGATATGGCCTCAGGCGACAACTTTCCGGCTCCGTGTTGGAGTCAGGAATCAGAATGTGGGCAGGGCTGTTAGTGGACTCTGGTGGCACTAGTATCTTTGGCATCTGGACCAATGTTCGGGAAAGTCGAGGTGATATGAACAGCACCCGTCTGGATCCAGGAATGGATTTTCGGTCTCGGCCCTTCTGGGGCTGGAGTCCCTGGGACGGATCCAGAAGAGGCCCCTGCTGATGCCTTGAGGCCTGAAGACAAGCTGAAGGGGTTAAGCCACCCAAACATGAGGCACATGGCCACACAGAATTCTTTAAGTTGGGCAGGGGGTCGCTCTGGCTGCCAGAAAATTGGAGAGACATGGCGGCCCAGGCGCAGGCTCTACCGTGAAACCTGCCCGTGAATAGTGACACTCCTGTGTCACATCGACCGACGGACACAACTAAAGTTGAAGACCTCTTCGACTTCTTCTTCTTGTGGCGGGACTTACCTGAGTAGCCCGATGACTTGCAGAGTGACGAAGACCTCAGACTCCGCAACTGCTCCCGGGACCTTTTTCTGGACTGCGACCTTGATCATGGCAGTATTGCATGCCAAGCCTCCAGGAGCTGAGGGTTTTCTCCAATAAGGCCTTCGGGCTCATGGCGCAGCAGTCAGAGCAGTCCTTCAGATCATGGTGGTGCTTGAGGCACCAAAGGCATACAAGATGCGGGTCGTTCACTGAAATCAGTCGATGACAGGAATCGCAAAGGCTTGAAGCTGGCCTTCCTATAAGACATTCCTGCCACACCAGGAGGAAACTTCAAAAAGAACTCGACAAAATGCCAAAAAAGTTAGTAAAAAATGACTAAGGGTAGATCTTCTCCGTATCTGCGCTGGCTGGAGTGAAAAGAAAAGAATTTATATCAGCGCATCCAGGTGGTGCCTATATAGGCACCCCAAATGTCACTTCTGGTGCGGATGACGCCGACGACGTCATGCAGAGTCAAACGATGAAATCTACCGGTGTGCAAGAGTACTGCTCACGAAAAATCTTCTGGATCCAGTCTAATGCCCAGGGATAATTCTAAGCTTAGGAATCTGTAGCTAGAAGTCTCTATCATATACTGCACTCACCTCCCCAATGTAAAAGAAATTACATGCAAGGAAAATTGCCCTAACTTGAGCCCCCAAAACCTCTGAGTGTAGTTTTTTTTTTTTTTTTTTTTAAATATATTTTTATTAACATTTCACTGTCTTACATATACCATTCAACTTGTAACATCAACAGGTTCCCGTTCAGTTCACAGTCTTCATTGTTAATAGCACAGCGAGCTACCGCATGTTTTAGGACTCACAACATATTGTTCTTTTTCTGTGAGTAACTTCGGAGTTAAAGTTCCGGGATGCCTAGTTTGTTTAAGTCTCTTAGATACTCACTCTTTCCATGTGCGTGCCCTGAACCCAGTTTGTTTGTGTGTCTACATAACAGTCTTAACTAATATTACCTATTATTTTAACGTGATGGCGCTATTGTGAGTAGGTGACTTCAATCGCTGGGATGGGCCCTTTTCCTTCTCCACCGGGGTCGGGCTGGTACCACCCCCAATTCATCGTCTCCACCCCCTCAGTCGTGGATAGTTGGGCTTCTGGGTCAAGTCTATCTACGCCCTATTGCGCTCAGTTCGGTCCGCTGCCTCCTCCGCTCTTCCATCCCGTGTGGTCCCCGGCCACATTCGCCGTCCCCTCCACCACTGGTGTTGTGTCTACCCCGTCCTGCTGTCCCATTCCCCGTACCTCTGGTCATTCTGGCCCTTCCGTTATTGCCCCCCCTTCCCTTGTCATGCTGTCCCATCCCGTTAGTATTTCTTCCCATGCCGGGGCAATAGGGGTTTGACGCAGGCCCCGCGCTTCCTCACTCTTTAGTACTTAAAGTTCTGGCCCACTTCATCACATCACGCCTCCACTCACTCGTTGAAGGGCGCCTGGGGGATTTCCAGCCCATCGTGATCCGTCTCCTATAGAGAACCAGTGCTAGGCCCAGGAAGCGCCCCTTCACCCTTCCAAGTGGGAGACCCGTTTTTAGACCCAGTAAATATGTAGCTGAGGACAGGGACAGTTCTACCTCCAACACTCGTGCCAAATCAGCTAACACCGTGACCCAGCCTTGCTGGAGTTCTGGCAGCTCCACACCATGTGGTCCAAGTCAGCGCTCACGTCCTCGCACCTGGGGCATGTCTTGGGGGCTCCACCGTAAATTAGCGACAATCGGTGTGGGGTAAGGTACGTCCTATGTATATAATTGTACTGAATATACCTCAGCCGAGTGTTTCGGGAAACCATCCGGGGATATACTAGTTCCCTGCCCCACTCCGCGTCCGTTAACTCCCTGCTCACTGTCCTTTCCCATCTCTCTCTCTGTGGCTGCAGTGCGTCCAATGCTTCCTCATTTTGGGCCCTGTAGATTTTAGCAATCAAGTGGGTGCCCCCCAGATGTCAATAGGAGGTGTAACACCCTGTGGGTGGCAGGTTCTGCATTAATCGTTTCCCAGTGTTCTCTTAGGGTGTGTATTAGCTTCCGATATAAGAGGAACTGTCCCCTTGGGACTCCCCCGTCTGTTAGGTCAGAGAAGGACCTCAGCACACCCTCCCGGAACAGCTCCCCTACTGTCTCCACGCCTGCTTTCTTCCAGGGTCCCAGCCCCATGCCCACCGGACTCATCCCATCTACGCCCTCCCCCAGCACCGAAAGCGGTAACGCTGGGGAGTATGGCGGTCCTACCCCCACTCTTCTTGCGCATCTCATTCAGCACGCTGCAGCTACTCTTGTCATCAGACTGTCTGCCTGAGGGGTCATCTTTCTGTTTATCATGCGTGCAATAATCCGCTTTATTCCCACCTCTCTGTGGGCTGTGCTCCTGTCCAGTTGTCCCTTTCCAACTAGCTACCCGGATACCCATTGCAGTTGGGATGCCAAGTAATAGAACTCAAAGTCTGGGACTCCCAGGCCCCCCGAGTGGGTCGGCCTGCAGAGGGTCGAGAGTGCTGTGCGTCTGTTGCCATCGTCCCATATAAGTTCCCTGAGCAGAGTGTTTAGTTCGCGGAACCACGCCAATGGGATCAGTAGCGGTAAGTTCGCGAAGTAATAAAGTAGGCAGGGTAGTATTATCATTTTAGACTATGATACTCTGGCCATTATGGTTAGCCTCAAGGAACGCCAGAACCTCACAGAAGCGCGCAGGGAGCGAAGTGCCCTGCCAAGATTACCGTCACGTAGGTCCCCCACTTCGTTAAACACTTGTATCCCCAGGTACTTAAAGGTCCTCGGGGCCCAGCCCACGTCCCTCAGGCACGAGGCGGGGCGGTCGCAGCTCAGCAGTATGGGGAAGACAAATGTTTTGCCTCTGTTTAGGTGCAGTCCCGACAGGGTCCCGAAACGCTCCAAGACGCCCAGGGCCCGAGGGAGTCCAGTCTCTCCGTCCTTAAGGTAGATAAGTATATTGTCTGCGTATAGGGAGATGACATGCTCTAATTGTCCCTACTGTACCCCTTTACCCATGCCGTCCCCTCGCAACTGGGCCGCCAGTGGCTCGATGGCCAGGGCGAATAGTAGTGGCGACAGAGGGCATCCCTGTCTGGTGCCCCTATATATTGGGTAGGTGTCAGATACCGTCCTGACCGTCCTCACCCTAGCCAGGGGGGACGCATATAACAAGTCCACCCATTTTACCCAACCCTCACCCAGCCCCATTCGTCTCATCACTGCTCTCAGATAGTCCCACCTGACCGAGTCGAAGGCTTTTTCAAAGTCTACCGCAAGTAATACTCCCGCTGCGGGTTTCTCTTCCCTGGGCATATGCAGGACAGCGAAGAGGCGCCTTAGATTAAGGGAGGTACTTCGATTCGGGACAAACCCGTTCTGGTCCTCATGCACCAGCGTGGGTATGTGGCTAAGCAACCGTTTGGCCATGATCTTACTGAGTATTTTAAAATCACTGTTCAGCATTGACAGAGGGCGAAAGTCGGCAACCGAAGCCTCCTTAGATTTCGACTTGGGCAGAGGGACCACCTATGCCTCCCTCAGTGTGCCCGGTAGCTCACCTCGGTTCAATGCCTCCGAGTACATTTCCACCAGTCGGGGGGCCAATAGAGTTCCGTACCTTTTGTAAAAGTCCATGGGTAGGCCGTCCGTCCCTGGGGTCTTCCCAGGAGCTAGTTGTGATATAGCTTCACGCACCTCCTCCACCGTCACCGGGCCCCCTAGCCCATCCCGCTCCTCATTTGTCAGCGTTGACAAGGGGAGTCGTCGCAGAAAAATATCAAGGGCGGGAGCACTAAGTTCACCGGGTTTCCTATATAAGTGAGTATAGTATTATTTGAAAGCATCATTTATAGAGCCCGGGCTATGTCTTCTCTCCCCCTCCTTGTCTAACACACTCATGATTGGGCTCCCCCTCCCCTCCTGGCCTCGCCAACCACACCAGCATTCTGCCTGATCTACCCTCCTCTGAATGGAGTGAAGCAAGGTATTTTTGCATATTGTGGCACCGGGGTTGTTCTTCAACCTGGGAGTGGGCTCTCCGTGCCTGGGCATTTCCCTCCCTCTCCTGTTCGTCTGTTCCCTGTCTCCGCTCCCCCTGATGTATTTCCTTCTCTAGCCTAGTCAGTTCCCGTTCAAGTGTACGTCTCACCCCGGCCGTCTGTCCCATACAGTACCCCCTAGTCGTTACTTTAAGAGTCTCCCACTCTATGGATCTAGAACCGGTGGATCCCTTATTAATTTTAATATGGTCAGCTATATAGAGACGGAGGTCGTCTCTGTATGCCTGGCCTTCTAGGGCAGCAGGGGTCAATCTCCACATCGGAATGGGGGCCTATCCTCCGTCACTCTCCAAGCCAGTAGTAAGGGGTTATGATCAGACAGCGTACGTCCCAAATATTCAGAGTGGGCCATTCCCTGCATTAGGGATGCTGTGCAGACCACTCTATCTATTCTGGTGTGCAACGGTGGAGGCCTGAATAGTATGAGTAATCTTTGTCATTAAGGTGCTGTTCACGCCAGACGTCCACCAGCCCCCATGTATCCAACCACTCTCTTAGTTTTTTGGCTACCTTACATGTCATTGCCCCTGGTAGTGGTGGGGTAGATCAGTCCAGGTCTATATCCAGCACGCTGTTGAAATCTCCCCCAATCAATAGGCCGCCCACCCGCTGACGGGTGAGGTGACCTGATAACTGTGTCATGAAAGGGACCTGATCTTGATTGGGGGCGTAGATACAACTCAGGACAATCGGTGTACTGTGTAATCTTCCATCCACAACCATAAACCTGCCTTCGTGATCAATGTTAGTGGATTCTGCTTCAAAGGGGACCCGACGCGTACCCAGATCAGCACCCCCCTGGCAAATGCCAAGTATTCCGTGGCGTACACCTGTCCTCTCCATCTGCGCCTTAGCTTTTCCACTTCTCCTTTTGCTAAATGGGTCTCTTGCAGCATCGCCACCTGAATGCCCCTTCTCTTTAAGTAGGACAATATTTTATGTCTTTTAATTGGCGTCCCCATCCCCCGCACATTCCATGTTAGTAGGTTATAGTCTGCCATATCGGTGTATTAGTCGCATTACAGCCTTCCCACCCCGCCCTAGTGGTCGCACCCCCCTGAATCCTACCGGATGTCTAACACTGTCAAGCCACATCTCCCAGAGCGCCATCAGAACTAACAATTGCGTGACCCAACTTCCCTTCCCCAGGGCGCCTTTCAAACAGAAGGCTGCCCAAAAAACTGTGCAACCGTGCAACTTATTCAAACATTCAATTCTAGGTCTCGCCAGTCTGTCGGAATGGATGAGATTCCGGTTGGGGGGGCCGTGCCAGGAGGGGCCTCATAATCCCCTCCTTCCCCTCTGGGCCAAATTATGTGCTCGGCTATCCAAGTTCATCCGCCGTCTGCGGGGTCACCCTCGGGGCCCGTACCGAGCAGCCCGAGCCCTCCGCCGAGGACACCGCCGTGTCATCCGATTCTCCGCCCGAACCCTCCAGGAGTGACTCCTCTCTGCTCATGGAGGCAGCTGCCTCCAGCACTGCCTTCTTCCCCATTTCCTTCTGCGACTGAGTTGACGCCAAGTAGGGGCGGTTCCTGTTTCACCGTCTTCCCGAGCCACGGTGGGCCCTACCCCCGTTCGGGCCCTCACTCACGTGACATCCCACTTGGGTCCCACGAGCCTCCAGCCATTCCCACGCTTCCTCTGGGGTCTGGAAGAATGTGGTCTTACCGTCCAGGACCACTTTCAATTTGGCCGGGAAGAGAAGCGAGTATTGGATTCCCTCCTCCCTTAAGGCCCTCTTAACTGCCAGGAATGAGGCTTGCTTGGTCTGGACGTCCAGCGTGAAGTCCGGGAACAGTGTCACCTCTCCGTTCGCCACCTTAAAGGGGCCTGCTTCTCTGGCCCTCTGTAGGAGAATGTCTCTGTAGTGCAGTAGCTTGGTGATCACCACGCGGGGAGGCCGGCCCGGGGCAAGAGGTCTCGAGGGCACCCGGTGCGCTCGTTCCAGAGTGTAGAAAGGGGTCAGGCAGCCCGTGCAACAGCTGTGCGCAACCAATCCTCAAAAAATTTCGTCATATTCATGCCCTCTGCCCCCTCCGGAAGTCCCACCACTCGCACATTATTCCTACGGCTTCTCCCTTCCGCATCCTTTGCTCTCTGCTCCAGACGCGGGACCCTATCCGTGAGATACGTCACCTCGGCCCTTACATCTTTTTGCTTCGGTGCAATTTCGGCCAGGGCATTCTCTGTTTCCTTTACTCTGTCCACCAGCTTGTGGTGGTCCGCCCTCAGTAGTCTAACTTCAACTGCGACCTGATTGATGTCACGTTGTAGCGTTGTCTTTGTATCTTCAATTGCACCCAAAATCCTACCTAAGGTGTCCTGTACCTTGGGTTGTGGAGGGTCCTGTGATTCCCCCCCTTTGCGTTCGGTGGGTGTTATACTGTCCATGGCTTTACTTTTATGTCGATTCTTGGGGGACATTGAGTATTCAGGGGGTTGCACCGCCTGGGCGACGGGCCGACTATTATTGCGGTCTCTCCTCCGCTCGGGTCCTTCCCTCTTAGTCCAACCCGGGTTGGGTTGTGGCCTCTGGCCTACGTCTTCACGGTCTGCCGAGATGCCGCTCAATTAGTCCCCTGCACCTAGGAGGCCCTCTGCGTGCTCAGCAAGGATGTGACACTTCCCACCAACTGGCCGTTCCTGTTTACCAGGGCTTGGCGAAGGGCCGGTGCCCCTGCGCTCCCTCTTGTTCTGCGCCGGCGGGCGCTCCTGCCTGTGGCCCCCTGCAGTTCACTGAGGTTTTTCTCCTGCTGCCTTCGCTTGGGGGTCCCACCGGGGTCGCTGCTCAACTCTAGCTGTGGCGCCAGGGGTGGTGACGTGTTTCGCCGACTGTTCTGTGCTGGTATTGCCTCACCGGGTTCCCACTTAGATCGGGTGTGCCCCACCTGGGTTTCGCCCAGGGTCTT
This sequence comes from Pleurodeles waltl, assembly GCF_031143425.1. Lineage (NCBI taxonomy): Eukaryota > Metazoa > Chordata > Amphibia > Caudata > Salamandridae > Pleurodeles > Pleurodeles waltl. The sequence goes on from NC_090443.1 coordinate 136,879,439, forward strand.
CTTTACTTTGGGGGCGCTGGTGTGTCCTGATGGGCCCCCCCCCCTTCTTGTGGCTCAGTCCAGCGCTTCCGACTGCCGCGCTATTTGGGCTCCCCGGGCCCTTCTCCTCACTTCAAATGCCCGGCCCCACCTCTCGCCTAATAGCCGAGGGTCCTCTCCTCCTATTCCAAGCCAGGGGAGCAGTGCGCTGCACTCACCCTGCTAGGGGGTACCAGATCCGGGTGTCCGCCGCCACTCTCAGCCAGTCAGCGTCGCCTCCGGCATTTCCGATGCGCCCGGGGGCTGGCTCGGCGCCCCGCGGGCGCCAGTCCACGTTGCAGACACCAGCCTCCCCCACGTGCAGAGACCGCTGGCTCCTCGTGCCGCCAGCGCTGTCGGGATCCTCTCAGCAGGGTCCGGGTTAGGCTGCGCGGCTCCCCGCTCAGCGCGCCATCGGTTCACCTCGGGCCAGGTGAGCAGTGCGCAGCGCTCACTCTGCAGGGGGGTGACTTCTTCAGCCGCTTGCCGCCGTCCTCAGCAAGCCAGCGCCGCCTCAGGTGTCTCCGGCGTGCTCGGCGGCGCAGATCCGCCCCACGCAGGCAGTGCATCTGCACTTTAGTCCCCGGCCTCCCGGGGCAGGCCAGGCCGCCGGTTCCCGGGGTCTCTGGCTCACTCAGGGCCCACTCATCAGCGCCCAGAGCGGGCTCCGCGGCTCTCCCTCTCGCCCCCTCATGTTCCCCCACGGTGCAACCGCGGGATGCCCCGGGGCCAGGCTATGGATAAATTGCTGGCCCCTCCGGAGTGAGAAAATCAAGCGTGCGCCATCTTTAGTCGCCCGGCCACGCCCCCCCCTCTGAGTGTAGTTGAGGGGCGTTTTTTGGCTTTTGGGGTATAAAAATATTTTAATCCATTAAAGGTATTATCCTGATTTTGGTTGTTATCTATATTGCTATTAGACTGATCTTGTGCATCATTCAGCGCAGTTGCGAAAACAAAGGCACTGCCAAAACATTTATGCTTGCTACTTGTCAGGATGGTGAGGGAAGTGATCAGGGTGAGATTAATAAAGACATTTTGAGACTGTTTTCTATTGAACTAATATAAACCAAAACTTTACCTTTTGGAAAAAAGGGGGAGGGGTGAAAAAAAATTAAAATCTGTCTGTATCATGCTGTAGTTTTAGGAACCGAATATGTAATCCTGAATGTATCAGCCACTTAATCAAATATAGATGTTGTTTTATATTAGCCCTAAGCTTTCTGTGACATTGAATACAATTGCAGACTTTTATGATGCTAGTAGGCTCTGAAGCCATCACACTAAGGCCCTTATTACGGTCTTATGACCGCAACCCTCACGTTGGCAGTCGGACCACCGCCATAGTGGCGGTTCGACCACCACATTACAACAGTGGAGGAGCCGCCACAGTCCGACCGCTGGCACCGCCAGGTTGCCACCAGTCAACAGCCTGGCGGTCTTGGTGGTTGCAATCTGCCAGGGCAGTGCTGCTTGCAAGTCCCCTTTGGCAGAAAGGGGGCATCGGGGGCACCAGGCACTGTCCATGCACTTGGCATGGGCAGTGCAGGGGCCCCCATGGACAGCCCTGTTGCGCTTTTTTGATGGCCCAAATTATGGGCAATGAAAACTGCACCTGTTGCTGTCGCACCCGATGCAACACAACATTACCGCTGGCTCAATTACGAATCGGCATCAATGTTGTGGTGAGTTTCCCACTGGGACGGCAGGCGGAAAGGCTGTTTCCGCCTGCTGGCCCAGCGGGAAACTCGTAATAAGGGCCGCGGAGGGATGGCTGCATAGGCGGTCATCCCGATGCAAGACTTTGGCAGGATGCCTTCACCACCCGCCAAAGGCGTAATGAGCCCCTAAGTGTCATACCTTACACAATTTTCAAAGGCGTAAACTTGTTTTTAAACCCGGCAAGGGAAACAGCATTTTGTGAGAAAAATAATCCCAGTATTGTGTACAAGAATGATATCTTCTGCTCTGGGCAGCTCCGTGCTTCCTTGAGAGGGAAGATTCTGACACCTGCACATAAGATACGCTTTTGCAGGGAGTAACACGTTTCTGATCATGCTTCATAAACTAGTATTGAGACAAAATGTATAAATATAAAGTTATCCAGTATTTTGAAATGTTTATTTCTTTTACTTTTTGTAAACAATAATTTACAACCAAAACTGGTAAAGCTAACTGTTCTGCACTCACATTGGAAATGTGAATCCTAGTGGCTTTACCAAGCACTTTTTTGTTGGAGCTAGTCTTTTCCATCAACAAGAGTGACACTATGTGGCAAATACCTGCATCATCTGGGTTACAAGTTCCTGACATCCATGGTGCCTCTTCTCTTTACAGCAAGACAGCAAGGTCTCTGCATGACTAGGATTTATTGGGATGGCTTGGTCACTACAACAATAATCATTTTCAGATTTGGAGTCATCTAAGCATCCTGGGTAAGCTGGCTGGTTATCCTATCACCAAGGGAAACTGGAGTTTTCTCCCTTTGAGTAGTAGGCCATGATACATCAATCCTAGTAGTCAGCGGTGACAACTAACACCAACTACGGGGTGCAAAGGAGGACCATGTGCCTACAGCAAGAGGAGAGGGGGCTAAACTATTATGACCACAATCAGCAGACACTGAGATAAATGAAATTTTATCCAACTTCTATTTGACTTCACTGGACTTTTGATTATTTCTTGATTAATTTCCATAAGTAGTACAAAAATGTGTATAGGTTTAGTAGTGATACACCCACAAGATGGAGTTTGGTGTATTCTGTCAACTGTACCCCAGTGGCATCTTCATATTCTTCAGTGTCAAAGACGTTCAGCACTTTGGACATCCCCGGATCTGTCCATGGTACTGAAGTTCGGCTAAAACAAGCTGCAAAACGGGAACCTAAAGTGATGTGAGCCCTTCACAGGATATGACTCTAAAGGAATTATCAAGCTATCCCTTAAACTTTTACGACTAGAGGCACAGCAGTTCGCCTTAAATTTTTTATTAGCCTATAATATTAAGATTTTTATTAAAGTTTTATTTCGTTTTGAGTCATATCCCTTCCATTAAAAAGACATTCACATCAACTTCAAGGCCACACAAGGTTGTCATTGCCATACTAGTAAAAGTATAACACTGCTGCTACAGTGAGACAAATCCATCCATACTTCAATGCAGAAGAGTGCCATCCAGTCTGCCATGCTTGGATAGTGACATTCAGGTATTTTGTTTGGAATTCGCTACAGTACTGTGGTGGTACCATTCAACTTACATTTCTGAGGTGCCACACTTCTACTTGCCGTACTAGAAGGGTAGCCTTCCGTTTACCAAGGCAGTGTACAGATTTGGCACACAGGTAACCTACCACCTTATCATACGTTTGGTACAATTGAAATGTTGACAGACTCGGAAGGCACCATTCATGTTGTCATACTTTGTTTGCAGCATTGGGACTGATGCATTAGTGTAGCAAGTTTCCCACTTTAAGACACCCTGGCAAAGACAGCAGGTCTCAAGTTGGCCACCAGCCTTTTGCCTTGGTCAATGTTTTGCCATTAACTGTGTGGTCTCATAAACACTCATTTCCACACTAACCCTTGGCACTGAAGGGAACTAGTTTGAATGTGGGTGTGCTCCTTGTCAAAGGCAGAATGAATCTCTCACAGTTAAGTTAGATAATGAATGATGTGGGCTGACTCACTGCCCATGGCTGTATGCTGTAGTGGGCAGTAGGAAAATGTGAGAAAATAAAAGATCAATGGATGAAAAGGGCTGACTAAAAGTCCCAATAATTAAGTACATTATACATATAATTTTAGTAAAATCGAAAGGTTAACACAAGTCCTAAAAAGGCCCTCCTATGCTTTTAAGCACCGCAAATGCATCTACACTAGGGTGGTGATGATGACACTGATGAGATGATCATCTGTAGGCCTGGGTGAAATTTTATTTACACGGCGTATTTCGCATAGTTTTGATCATTTCGAGCAACAAAATGTACGTATTATTACTGAGATTATGCCATTTCATCATGTCACATAATGAGAATTCCATTCGGGGAAAAATCCTAATGCGAAAGAAAGCATAGGAACAATGCGATGTATTTTCAGAACGCGAGCAGCAGTTCTTTAATTCTGGAGGTCAGCATGTATTTCATGTTTTTTTAACTGAGTGGACTGCTCAGGTAATTCTTTTAAGTGTAAAACTGAGGTTAGTGACGTGAACAGCTGTTCTTGAATGCGGCAGTCAACATGCATTTTCGAACTGAATTTTTATGGAGAGGACGGTTCCATTAATTTGTTTAGCATGTCACACTTTTTTTTCCTTTTAAGAGCAGGAAAGAAAATGGGAGGCTACTGTACATGAAATAGCACCTTCCTTTTTCGGTCCTGAAGACTTTACCTTCTGCTTTGTTCAACACTTGGTCATCTTGGAATCAGATTTTGGAGGAAAGCACCACTCTTTTTTGTCTGCAATGGATGCCACATCAACATCCATGGAATCTTTAATTTCTGGGAAAATTTGAAAGCAGTACTTTCCGAAACCTTTGCTGTTTGAAGGAGAGCAAACACCACTACTTTTGTTGCTTTCTTGGATTTCCTTCTCTTTTGTTTGTTTTTAGATGGCCTGGAGCTTGCAATAGGGCCTGTTGCGTATTGTGAGTATGTATGATCAACCTTTTTGGATAATGAAAGACTGTGTAGAATGATGGCACAAGTTTTAGAATGTGGTGAAGTGAATGCAGGTTTAGAATGCTGAGTTCATAGTTACACTCTAAAGAATAAAGATGTGTAATACATAACTCTGTGTGTCATGTAGTCATTGGCGGGTACCCAGGCTGAGGAGAATGCTACAGGGCCCTCGAGTGATTATGTTTTTTTTAAGATATAGGCCCTCATTTGGACCTTGGGTGTAAAGACCACCTACCACCGTGGCGACGGCCGCTAAAAGACCGTCGACTCGGCCACCAGCCGTCTGCCGGATTATGACCACAGCCGGATTTTCATCAGAAGGATAGCGGAAATCCTGCTGTGGCCATGCCAGCGGATGGCGGTAAGAGGGCGCTGCTGCCAGCAGCAGCGCCACACCAGTAGACCGCCGCCAGACGTATTCTGAGAAATAATACAGCCTGGCGGTGTTCTGCTGGCGGACGCTGCTGCTGGCAGCACTGCCCCACCCCGTCTCCTGCCAGAGGACCCCCTGCACACAGGTAAATGGTTGCTCTGACAGGGGAGGTGGCTGGGGGTGTTGTGTGTGTGTGCGGGGGTGTGTGTATGTTTGTATGTGCGTGTATGCGGGTGTGTGTTGCGTGTTGGATGCGAGTGTGCATGTATGAAGGTGTGAGTGTGTGTATGTTATATTTTGTGAATGCATGTGTGCGTGCATGTTTGAAAGTGTGAGTCGGTGTGTGAGTGGAAGTATGCTTCCGTGGATGTTTGTGGGAATGTGTTTGTTTATGTGTGTGAGTGTGTGTGTGAAGGGGATGCGTGATTGTAGGAGGGGTGGGGATAACTGGAGAGGGTGGGGGGGAGACCCCTATCAGTGACAGGGAAGTTCCTTCCGCCATGGTTTTCGTGGTGGTAAGGAAGCCATGAAAACCATGGCGATAGGTGGGGTCATAATCCCGCGGGTGGAACAGTGACTGAAGCTGGGTTGGAGATAGATATCTCCAGCCCGGCGGCTGTCACCGCCATGGCGGTCAGAGTGGTACATTGGCGAGTTGGCTTCAGCCAACCCGCCAATGTCATAATGTGGCGGTAAGTACCTCCAGCCTGATGATGGTACTCACCGCAATATTTCCACCGACCGCCAGGGCCAAAATGACCCCCATAATGTTTGCTCATTTTTAGATGGTTGTAGTCTGGGGTTATTCTATACATTTTCTCCATGTGCTTTTTTGGATAAATTCTGTACCACTTTGTTAATCATTTTACTATATTGTTATTTTACTGCTTGAGGCCTAGCTTCCCCTGTAGTAGGTCTTTGGTGTATTGTTAGTGCATTTTCACACTCTCCCTGCTGCTGTGCTATTTAAAAAAAACATTTTATGGGCTTGCATTTGTGGATGGCCTTGTATTCATGCAAAATGTAGGTTCTTTTTTGTCTGCATGTGTCTCTTAGTGGCTACGGTCAGGGTGGCTCATGTAGTCCTGGCCCATGTACCCAGGCATTTATTTCCCGTTGTTCCCAGCTACATTCTTCCACATGTGTTGCCCCACCATTTTCATTGAGTATAAGTGAGATGGCAGATTATTGTGCTTTTGTTCTGCAGCTTTTGAAAATATTTTGGAGAGGTAAGAGATGTTGTTTTGGGCTATTTGTGGTGGAGCAACTATAAAGTGTGTTTTCACATCTGACCATTCTCATTTATTGTTGATGGAAAGGGCAAGGGTGGTCCTATGGGTGGGATCAAAAACAGTTTGAGTATATATAATCATGCTATCCTTTCCATGCCATGCTACATTAGTTGTTTTGGCTGAGGAAGACACTCCAGGCAGATAGAGCAACCGTGTTTATTAGCCAACTGATGACCACCATTTTGTGTAGCTAGTGAGAGAGAGAGAGAAAGAGAGAAAGAGAGAAAGAGAGAGAGAGTGTGTGTGTGTGTGTGTGTGTAGGAAGCTGGCTCTGTATATACTATATCAAAATGAGATATAGGCCCTCATTTTAACATTGGCTGTAAAAACCGCCTACCGCTGCAGCGACGGCCGCCAAAAGACTGTCGATGCGGCTACCAGCCGTCCACCGTATTATGACCAAAGCCGGATTTCCGCCACAAGAATGCCGGAAATCCGGCTATGGCCATGCCGGCGGATGGCAGTAAGGTGGCACTGCTGTCATCAGCAGCGCCACGCCAGTAGACTGCCGCCAGCCTATTATGACCAATAATACGGCCTGGCAGTGTTCTGCTGGCGGGCGCTGCTAGCAGTAGCAGCGCCCTGTCCCGTCTCCTGCCGGAGGAACCCCCTGGATTCAGGTAAGTCAGGTCTCTGAAAGGAGAGGGGGGTGGGGGGTGTTTTGTGTGTGTGTGGATGTGTGTGAATGTATGTGTGTGCGTGAATGTGGGTGTGTGTTGCACATTGAATGCGTGTGTGCATGTACAGAGGTATGAGTGCGCCTATGTTTTGAAATGTGAATGCGGGTCTGCAGGTATGTTTGTAAGTGTTTGCGGATGTGTATGTGAATGGATGTATGCATGCGTGTAAGCATGTGGAAATGGGTGTGTGTATGCGTGTGTGTGTGTTTGTGTGTGTGTGTGAAGGGCGTGTGAATTTAGGGGGGTTGGGGGGGGTTTGGAGAGACATTTATAGGTATATATCACTCATGCAGATATGCCCTTACCTTTGGTATACTGCACCCTGCCTTAGGGATGTGAGGCCTGCTAGAGGAGTGACATACCTATGCCATAGCAGTCTGTTGTGTCATATCGACTTTGCCTTTTTCTCCCCACCAGCACCCACAAGCTGCAAAGGCAGTGTGCATGTGCTTGGGAAGGATCCCCCAGGGTGGCATAATACATGCTGCAGCCCTTGGGGACCTTCCCTGGACCGGGGGCCCTTGGTACCATGGATACCTTTTACAAGGGACTTAACTCTGTGCCAATTGTGGAAACAAAAGTACAGCTTTTGGGACAGAACACTGGTGCTGGGGCCTGGTTAGCAGGATCCTAGCACACTTTCATTCAAAGCTGGCATCAATATCATGCAAGACATTGGGGGTTAACCATGCCAACAGTGGCACTTTCCTACAGTGTGTGTGTTGGACATTTTGGCCCTCATTACAACTTCAGCGGTCTTGCCAAAAAAATGCAGAAGCCGTGGGCGCCACAATACCGCCAGTGCTGGCGGTATTGGTGGCTCCCTATTTTGACATGTCTGCTGGGCCAGCGGACGGAAACAGCGTTTCCGTCCGCTGGCCCAGTGGAAAAGTCACATCAACATTGCAGCCGGCTCATAATAGATCTGGCGTCAATGTGGATGTGCAGCGGGTGCAGCAGCACCCATCGCACATTTCACTGCCTGAAATTCGGGCAGTGAAATGCGCGATGTGGCTGTGCATGGGGGCCCCTGCACTGCCCATGCCAAGTGCATGGGTCGTGCAGGGGCCCCCAGGGGCACCCCGAGTCCCCCTTACCGCCAGCCTTCCCATGGTGGTGTTAGGTTAGGGACTCATAATCCCCAAGGCAGGGCTGCTTGCAGCGCTGCCCTGGGGATTATGACCACCTGGTGGAAACCTGGCGGTCAAGTGGAGGGACCGGCGATATGGCCATGGCTAATGTGCCACGATCATAATACACTGGCGGAACACCACCAGCCTGTTGGCGGTATTACCGCCAGTGTACCGCCGGCCGCAAGGGTCGTAATGACCCCCTTTGCCTTTGTTCTCCATGCCTCCTTCTTTGCTGGCTATGTGACAACCACCATTTTGTGGTGCCGGTGGGTATGTGTATGTGTGTGGTGGCAATTTTTGTTCTCCAGCATCTTTCTTTGCTGGCCATGTGACGACCACCATTTTGTGGGGCCAATACGGTACATCAGGCCTGATTCACAAAGCTAAACGTATACTTTTCTGTAAGTTTACGATTATTTGCTACTCAGAAAGGTATTTAACTATTAGTATCTTTACAACTGCGGAGCCTGTGCACATAAAAAGACGGTCCTATATTTTTTATGTGCTGACACTCCACAGTCATAAAGATTCTACTAGTGGTGGGTACCTAAGGTACTTACACCTTATACCAGGTCCAGGTAACCCTTCTTAGTGAAGTATAGGCAGTGTCTAGATGCCAGGCTCTCTAGAGGTAACTGTGGATGAGCAGCCTAGGCTTACCTAGGACACATGCAAAGCTCATGCAATACCACTGTAGTCACACAGCACTTACACACATGAAAGAAACCACACAGTATTACAAAAATAAAGGTACTTTATTTTAGTGACACAATACCATAATTACTAAAAAGGCAATACATACCTTAGGAGGAAAGTAAACACACTAAATATGTACACTAGTAATCAGAAATAGGCATAGGAAAGGTTAGAAAACAGTACAAACAATAATAAGCAATAGTGATCCTAGGAAAGCCCAAACCATATACTAAAGAAATGGAATGTGAACACAGGACCCCCACCTATGTAAGTGGAATGCGAAGAGGGGAGCTGGGGGCACTAGAAAACCCCAGAGGTAAGTTACACAATACCCCAGTGACCAGGAAAGCAGGAGTAAATCACTGGAATTTCCCCAAACCACCCAAAAGGGAAGAAAATAAGACACCCAAGCAAGACTGCAAGAAACCAGCGCTGGATTTTTGGAGAAGAGGATCTGTGGAGAGAGTGGACTAAGTCCAAAAGTCACAGTGGAGTCCAGGAGCTACTACCCACCCAGCTGTACTTGCAGGAGTTGGTTGACGATGAGGAAGAACAGGTCAACACTGCAGACCTGAAGCCGGAGAAGAGTTCCTGAGGGATGCAAAAGATGTGCCAGGCTGGAGTGAACATTGCAGACAGGTGTCGGTGCAGGCGTTCCACCAACAAGCCTTGAAAAATGCAAACTCGCGGTTAGTGGTGCTACCGGGGCCAGCAAGGCCCAGGAGGACTCAACCCAGAAGGGTGAGTCAGAAGGGACTCTCAACGTCGCAAAGAGTCCACAGGAGCAGAGGCAGCACCCACAAGAGTCCCCCAAAATTGGGACACAGAAGTCGCAGAAGTCGCAGAAGTAGCCCATGCAGCACTACAGAAAGGGATCCCACACCGCAGGAGATCCACGCAGAGCGCTGAGCGCTCAGGTAGGAGTGGTGGGGACTGGAGCTACACATCACTTGATGATCCCTTAGAGGAGATGCAAACCAGCTTTGGCAGATGCAAGAGAGGCAGTGCATGGGGGTAGTGTCCTGCGTGGGAAGGCAAAGGCTTACCTCCACCAAAGTTGGACAGTTGTCAGAGAAGACCAAGAGGACTGCTCTGGACCACCACCAATGATGCAGGATTCACACAGCTCAAGATGACGGGAGATCCATGCAGCCAGTCGTCGTTGCAACGGGTTCCTGCGGATGCAGAGGAGTGACTCCTTCACTCCAAGAGAGATTTGGAAAAAGTTAGAACAATTCTTGATAATGGTGGAATGGTGGCCCTGATCTTACTAAATTTCTAGGCCGTGTTTGATGTGGTTGATCACTCCTTACTGATCAACCAAACTAACACATAGGCATCAGGGACCGAGCATTAGAACTGCTTGTCTGTGTTTTTTTCTAATCGACAGCACGTTGTCACCTTTGAAAGCTTTGCTTAGCATCCTTTCACACTCCCATGTGGGGTTCTACAGGACCCTCACTCAGTCCTACTCTGTTCAATGGTACATCACCCCCTTAATAGAGCTCATTAGATCATTTGGCTTTTCAGTACTTTCTTATGCTGACGATGCGCAGACAGTGGTGTCAGTTTCCTCAAACCCTGAAAAAGTAGCAAAGCAATTTAATACCTGCATGAGGAACATTGTGGAGTGGATGCAGATAAACGTCCTAAAATGTAATTCTGAGAAGACTAAGGTGGTAGCATTAGCTCCTTCTGGAATACTTCCATCGCTGGTTCAAAAAGCAGGAAACTTGGGAGTCATCTTTGACTCCAAGTCTCTCTTTGCTGACCATGTAGATCAGGTGACTTCCCACTGTTTCTTTACACAAAATTACAAACACTTCAAAATGTTGCAGCTGGAGTGTTGTTGAAGCTCCCCAAATTTAGCTCAATCTCACAGAGCATCTTAAATCTGCATAGGTTACTAGAGAGAGCAGATTAAGTCCAAGTCCCTCTGCTGGCCCCCTAAGGCACTACACAAGGTTGGCCCTCTTTCCTCCCAAAAGATTTGTAAATGATATCTACATGTAATTTACATTCCACCACTGCTAATAAGGTAGTTGTCCCTAGAATTAGTAAGGCCCAGTGGGGAGGAAGAAGTTTCTACCATACCACATGTATATTATGGAATGCATTACCTGACCACCTCAGGTGACAGACCAATCGGGTAAGATTCAGAAAACCTTTAAAAACCTGACTTTTTTCCCTCCAGCCACTGATTAGGTCCCATTTGCCTTTTGCTTCACAATACAGTAAGACACTATTGCCAAGAAGCCATTCTTTGGTATTCAACCACTTTATAAAGAATATTAACAGTGAGTCTGAAATTGATTTGTCTAGCAGTAAACTGAATCTTCACAGGAAAGTCAAAAACAGGAATTACAGACAGCACCTGATTCTCCAGAAGTAGAAGAAGAGCAGGAAATCCAGCTCCCTGTTGAGTAAGATGTTATTTTGACTGCTCTTCCAATGGACACATTGGCATCACAATCTCATGCAAGGAAAAGAAAGGGCACTCCCCCATCTTCTCCAAGCTCACTCTTTCTGATGATGTTGACCTGGATTGGACTCCTACCATCCTTTCCTTTGTCTCTTCTGGTGACAAGATAAAAAGAAAAAGAATGTTTCTGAAAGCCTTGGAAATGAGGAAGGTGATACTTTGCTAGTAATTGTCATTGTGGAGAGTAGCACAGAGGAAGTAAAGCTCACCTCCATTTAACCTGCTCTGAGTCATTTAGTTCGTCCAACACTGTCTGCTTCTATCTTCTCAAGATGACCTCAAAAACCTACAACAAATACCACCCCTGATACATTCACAGCTCATTTAGAAAAATACTAACACAACTGCCTAGTTTCACCTCAACAAATTCTTCAGGTGTTGGCTCTATAAGAAGGCTCTGCTCTCCAGTTTGCCAGTTCTTTATGCTTAGTCCTCAATAAGACTACATTGCAAAATGCTCAATTTACCACTAAAAGGTTTGTCTCAGTAGACCAGGTGCACATTATGGTATCCAGGGCCCACTGTTCCATCTACAAAAGTAGCACACAATCATGTGCAACCTCATAAACATAGCTGCTAATGTTGAGAGACAAGAAGTAGTTCAACTGATAGAAGTAGGAAGTAGTGAGGAGGAAGAGGATGTCAGATTCTTCTGAAGCCGCCCTGTGACTGTCGCCCATAGTGTGCAGTCATCATCTGCAGCAACTTCAGACTGACACAAGAGAGAGAGTGATACAGTCATCCCAATGCGCCCAAGCAGTCTACCTTCTCTGAGTGGGTCTCTCTTGGAGGTATCACGAAGAAAGCAGTGACAACAATTAATTATCAAGGCTATGTTCACCAATGAGTCGCTGTACCACAGAACCCATCAGAAAGTCTATTTATACAATGGAAGCTAGCCAAAATGTAAGGACTGGCCTTCTCCCTTTTTGTTTCGTGGAAGGAGAGTGGCTTATTGAATCTGTTGATAGCCCCTGCAGAAAAGAAGGTTACAAGTCAGTCATACTTTTTCCATTGTTGGAGAAGTGTGGCTCAATGGTTAGAGCAGCAGACCCTGAAGCAGAGATCTGGCTCAAGACCAGGGTTCAAGTCCCGCTTTGGCAGGTTTTGGGCTCAATTCCCCTTGACCAGATAATTCTCACCTCGGTGCCTAATCTAATTCATGGGTCCCACTCTGCAACTCTGGGCAATAGCTTGCTTAATCTCCACAACGGCCCCAACAGCGCTTGGATGCCTGGCTTCACCCTGGGGGTGCTCAGGAGTGGGCGCCTCAAAGGGAAAAGCCAGGAGGGGTTCCATAGCGGTATGAGTACAGCGCCTTGAGACCCTAACGGGTGAGTAGTGTGCTATACAAGTGCTAATTTACATTTTATATTTACATTGTTGTTGTGTCAATGTTACATCATCAAATGCAGCAATTGGTTGGTAAAGCTTTGAAAAAGAGTGCTTTCAGCCCATCCACCTTAAGATGGACATTTGGAACAGGTGCCAATCAACAGATTACCTGGGATCATTGCACACTAGATCTTCTTTAAGGAAGTGAAGCAATGGCTATCTGTTGGTCTCACCACTGATGATGCTGTTCGGGGCATGCAGTCGGAAGCAACAGTTGCCAGGTTCATCATGGTGAAATCTCATACATTTGCGAACATTGTGGACAAATTTAATTCCAATGTCTATGAAAGGCTTCAATCCAGAGGTCTCAGCATTAGAATCATTGGTGCTCAAAATGGCCATACTATAGTCAAAGTCATTTCTGGCGGAGAATAATTGAGAGTTCTGTGTTTAGCACATTATATAAAATTAATTGTGCATTCATTTTAGGCATTAATTCAGTGTTGGCATTTTACCTACTACATGCTGCATCACCAGTTTAAGTAGTACAGGCCTATCAATGAATGCATGCTTCAAAGGAAAGGGGATACAACTTCCAAAGTCATCACGACAAAGGAGGTAGTCAAATGTTGGCTAGTGGAGTGACTGATTCGAATCCTACACTATTTTGAAACATTGATTCAGCAAGGAAAAGAGTTCCATGACCCAAGAGATCCTATTGTTCTGCCTGCTGCAGGAACATTAGCATCTGCTTTGGTCATCAGCGTAATCAATCACTTGACAACAAATCAAAGGCTACAAATGTCCTCCCAAGAGTACATCTGTGCCACAGTAATGGATCCACTGTACCAAAAAGTCACTGGCCACTTTTTTTTCTTGCCATTTAATGTCTCAATTTACAAGAATATGAGCATTAGGAAAGAGGCTGATACAGAAGACAAATGTTAGCTAAGTCGAGGCCTTGGTAGAAGTGAAGTGCAGCCTTCAGCCTTTTGAGAGGGTTGTGGTGCTGTATTTTAATTCTCCGGTGGCATGTTGTCACTACTGCAGCAGCATTACCCAGCACCACTACTGGCTACCACTGAAACAACAGCATAAGCAGCTTCACTTCTAACATCTGCAGTGGGTTGATTTCATATGGCAGGACTTAAATCAAGGGCACAGTTGAAGGTAACACAGGCACAGCAAGTAGTAGCACCACTGACAATTGAGAAGATGGGCCAAGACTATCTGGATCGCCCAATATGGATGTATGTGGATCAAGACCCACTGGCCTATTGGCATGGGATGAAGGAAAAATGGATATAACTCAGCAGGCAGGAAATAATGATATCTAGCATGTCTGATCACCAGTGTGTCTTCAAAGTGTGTGTTCAGTGCAACTGAGGCAGGTAAGGACCAGTCTCTGCTCTCGAAATGTGGAGATCCTGAAGATTATTAAAATAAATTACCATTTCATCTCCAAATTTAATATGCTCCAGAAAACACATCTGTGCATGAAAGCACTTGGTCTGTCATTAGCTAACTGGGGAGTCTGGGGGCTGAAGGACTTTTTGAATTTGTTAACTGAACTGTCATCGTCCTTCACCAACAGATGTGAGGTGTTCATGGACTTGATGAGTGCTACTTTTGTCCATCTCCCATCTTTCCCTAATTCCCCCTCCCCATCCACTCATGACATTCTTATCACCCTTTCCCTACATTGTGTGCTTTTTTGTGCTGTTAATTTTCACCATCAACTGATCTCCCTCTTGGCGTGGCAGGTGTGGTCAAAGCTATACAACTTTTTACAGGAGGAGAATACCAAAATGCAAATGTACCCATACCACCTCCTTCTACCCAGGAAACAAAGGAACATCATAGTGCAGAGAATAAATTACAACAATTGTCGCCAAGGATAAGTAGTGTGTCCTTTATCCACAATCTATGATTCTACTGAAGTAACCTGAGTCTTGAGACTTGAGGGCTTCATTTTGCTTAATTTAGTAAATGACTCTGCACTATTTTACTAGATGTTTTAGCATAATAGTTTCTAGCCTTGGTTTTTCACTCGTTTTGTTTTTTCTTTTATTCTTTTTTGACTGTGATGAGTAATGTGAATCCTTTAGCTGGTTCTATAGCATAATTCAGACCGAGAAGAAAACAGTTTTTCTTATAATGTCTTCTGTTATAGTGACGGACCAACTCTGGCATTACGGACCTTTGGAGAAAACTCTGAATTAAGGTATTGGGTAGATTGGGGGAGGTAACAGACATCACTTTTTCCACTCAGATTTCCACTCAGGTGAGTAGAAGTTCGATGAATGGGAAGCAAGGATTGTTGTTTTTGATCTGTGTTGGCAGACACTGTTAGTGGTCAATATATTATTAGTTACAGAGGGCAGGGCAAGAGCGTAAATATACAAATATTATTGATGGGAGATTGAGTGCTGCTCAGCCTGACTGAGACATTAAAGGGGACCGGTTGGGCGTGCTAATGATCTGTTTTCCAACATTGATTACAGTGGAGTAGGCTTAAGGATGTAAGATAGGGTAGCCTACCTAACCTGACGAGGAAGCTCAGGTGGAAAGAAACTAAAGAGAGAATGATAGGAATGGACATAATTGGACATGAGCAACTGTTTTCTGATAAGCCAGGTGCAAGGTTCAGTGTCTGTTGTTGCAATGCTGGTGGATCTTCCTTTTTAATAATGGGGATGCTAGGTGAATTAGCAATGCTTAGTAGTACATTAAACAAAAAAGATAGTCTAGCAGAAATAAAGCCATTCATTTACAGAAAAAATAAAATGTAAACTCTGACCCTCACTTCCCACAACAAGCCCATCCCCGGTCCCTAAATCCTCAAACACCCCCTAAACTAAGCTACAAACCTAACTACATACTTACCCTGTCCTCAACTGTTCTTAACAACCTTGCCTCCCGCAACTGGTCCACCAATTTCCATAACATTAACCCTAAAAAATGCACTAAATTAAACTACAAGCTAAACTACCGACCCCATCCGAATCTGGCCTCTTCCACCTACTCCAGCCTTTTATCACTTCCTATAAGATGGCCTCTGTGTCTGGGGGAGGGGGTGGGCAGCTGGTGTGGACTTTGTCCTGGCTGCCTGTGGTGGAAGCAATGGAGTGATTGTGATGCCCCCGACTGGTGAAACGAGGAAGTTGCAATGACAGCAACAGCAGCTTCCTCTTCTTCCTCCTCCAGGACCACCAGCAGGCAATACTCCACCGCAACTGCCTCCATCTTCTGGATGCGCAGCTGAGGGCTATCTCCTGCTGGTTCTCCAGGGCCTAGCCTCGGGGCAGGAGCAGTTGGATGATTCATTGAAAGAAGAAAAAGTACATGAATTGTAGTACCCACAGTGAACACTTGTTTATATAGTTACACAATAACACAAGATTTCTGGTTCCCTAGGGCCACTGAAGTTATTCTTACATGATGCTTTGTCACAGGGCCCATTTTCTAACACAGAATCAGAATTCCCACAATGCAGTACCTGGTATAAACATTCCACGACCACCACCATAATCAAACCTAGATTTACTGCTAACGGACAAAAAAATTACCCATGTATTGGCTAATACTTTCACCCCACTTAATGTGTTTCTAAAAAATGACTGAGCTGCACAATATACACAGATATTGCCATAGAAAAATAAAAGGCCAATAAATGTATTTTTCACAGTTAATTTTCTTATTATATATATTTGTCATAACATTAATTAGGCCAATATGAAAGGTCAGTGTGTGTGTTCTTTTTTATTTTTAGACTACTGCCTCTTAAGTCCCGACCTGCTATGCACTCTACCTCAAATTCACTAACAACAAATATTTTCTGCCTGAGATATGGAGCAATTTGGTATTGAGTAAGGCAAGGTCTAATAAAATGTCAAGGTTTGGGCTGGATTTGGGTTTAGCTATGGACTGGTTGGGTCATATCTTATGGAGCAGATTTAGTCACATGGTTAATGGAAGGTAGAAGATGGAACAGTGCAATGGAAGCCAAAAGAAAAAGACTTCTATGCAGGCACTAGAAGAAATGTGGCACATGCCGAGATGTGATTGTGGGCTGGCTGGGACAGACTGTGGAGGTAGGTGGTAGGTATGAGTGGGTGCTGGGCAACGCACCTTTTGTTCTTTCAATTACCTTCAAAGGAAGAGAGGCTGAGACAGAAATATAGGAAGGTGGTTTTGGTATACGGGCTTGGAAGCAGGGAAGGAATACTTTAAGAAACACAGCTGTTGTCATTGATAAAGGAAATGGACTCATCACTCCTCCCAACAGCGGCTTGACCACCCACACCAAAATGCTCCTCCACAGCAGTCTGGAGTTGATAATGGTTCTAGTTAAACAAAAATGTAACGTGACTTATGAATATCAGTGCCAATCACAGAATGTGCTTGTTAAAAACACACTACCAAAAAAAATATACATTTTTGCTAACCAAGGTAGTATCACTTTCTTAGAGCTGGTGAGAGAGGCATAGGTTTGTCTAGACACAATGTTGTATCCAGTATAAGTCAAACCAATGTCCTTTCAGGGTTAGAGTACTGCATAAGTGTGGCATAATGTTCTAAATAAAGGAGCTGCTCTCCACTTAAACTCAGGAACTAACCAGGACTCCCATCTTCCTTTTTTGCATAATTTATGTTGCACTGTTGAGTCCCGCATGAGCTTGTCTCTCACTGGATGGCTACCACCTGAACAAAAGTGTTGTGGACAGTTATAGGACTTGATGCCTATGTCCACGTGTCCTGAAAACAAAATAAAAATAAGGTATAAGGGGGCAGGGAAGGGGTACACTAATCCCCTACGGTCAAATAAAAAAAAATCATTTTTTGGAGTGCCGCAGAAAAAAGAGGGGTTGCCGTTAGGGTGTGGGGGGGGGAGTTTTGTTGGGGTTGGGGTTTTTCCACTACTCAGGGATAGTAAGACCCTGCAGACAAGCCCAAAATGCGCACACCAGATTGTCATGGGTTCATTATAGACTCTGGCTAGGCACATATATTTTATATTAGCTTAGGCCTGCTGCCTGCGCTCTTTCACCTACATATGTGCTCTGATTTAATTTATTCAGTGCTATTCATTTTTAGTTAGCCTGCTTTCAGCTGGGATGTTTTATTTCCTAATCAGCTGCAACTTTGTGTTTGAGCGAAAACATTGTTATTTTTATTCTGTGCACAACATTTCACCATGCACCTCTGTCCAAGGATGGCAAGAACAGTACATAATAATCCAGCTAGCAATTGTCGTCAAAAGAGTATGTAAACGGTCCGACACTTAGGTACATGCCCAAGTCAGACCTTTTCACAAAACAGAAATATGTTTTCATATGAAAACACTTTACAGGTCAAGGGGCAACCGGGAGGTCATTCCAGCCAGGATTCTGTCCATTCTGCATGCCATTTCAGTGCTGACCTCAGCCCTGTCTTTACAGCCAACCCACGAGACGGTGGGCAGACTTCTATCTTTCAGGTAATGGAGGTGGGTGCTCCTCTCATGGACTAAGTATGGACAGATTGGGCTATCACTGCTATGCTCTCACGTAGGAGTCAGGGGCTAGGTAGAATTCATGTTTGTATTTTATTTCAATATGTTGGAACTGTTTATTTTCTTCTCGCTGGTCACCACTATTCTAATTCTGTTATGTCTCATTGCCCTAATAATTGCAGCCCATATTTTTTCTCATAGATTGCAGTCCTTTCAATAAATGTATTGAAAAACACCTTACATCTCTTTCTTTGGCCTATGTGTGTGTGTATGAGACCTTTTGCTAACGAGAGAAAGGAGTGAGACTTGTCGACCACGACTTCCCCCGAGAAGCCACAGAGTGTCATGTTTCAGGCTGCCACAAATCACCTTGTCTTTCAGGTTTGTGTGTATTGCTCCAAGCTAACCGAAAGAGTTGGGCCGATAGCTGCCAAGACGGTGTGGGATTGACTCAGTCACCCTTAAACTGGTGCTGCTGCCCCTGTTCCAGTAGTGTCATTCTAATAATGAGAGTCCTATGACAAGATGTCTTGCGGTGCGGCGGGTTGTCCGGAAGCAGTGGGGTGTGCAGGGCCTGACTGTAGCCACCCACACACTGCACATGTCAGGTGTCGGGGGTTGAGTGCATGGCCATGCATGGAGAGTGTTGACATAGTTAAGTTTGGTATTAAAATCTTCCTTTACGTTAAAACTATAAATCCACTGAGCAATTGGTTAAAGTGACATTATAGTTAGGTGAAAATGTCAGTTAAAACATTTTAAACTAAAAACAACACTAAAATTCACCAGTTATAATGAACTCAGATAACTATAATTTGTGCCTTGGACATGCAATGCTTATGACCTCATAGATTACAAAACTCATGACATGTTCTGTGACATCAGTGAAAACAATACTGATGACAGCTCAAATTACATCCTTGATGACATCACAGTGAATGGCGAGGGCGCGAGTTGTAGTTACTTGAGTTAACTATAAATGATGAATTTCCGTCAAGTCAAGTTAATTCAAGTTTATTAATTTAGTCCTCTTAAGAAGACAACAATAAATAAATAAAAAATAAATTCAACAAGCATTTTCAATGCAATGGGTCTCGCATTTGCTTGAGTTAGAGCTAATAGTGTTGTAAACTCCTAACTGGATTTTTCTTGCCACATAAACTGAACATTAAAAGTAAAACAGTTTCACATAAGCGAGCCCATTCACAGTGCCATGCCCGCCATGAGCATTAGTGTGAAGAGACACACAAAAAGAAAAAGAAGTTCTCTCGCTGTCAAACTTATCGGCAAAAGTGCAATTAGCCAAGTAACAGGAGCAATGGCCATGGCGGTAACAAAACCTCCCAAAGGAGGGACAAACGAAAACCATTTACCAATGTCATCAAAGGATTTTTAAAGGGCAAGCCCGCAAACTAGTGGTAGGGATGGCCGTGAGGTGGGCGTTGTTAAAAGCCCAGATACATACCAACATGTTGGAAAAAGCAACGCTTACGTACTGCTATGCTCAACCTAAAAAACATTTTTTGTGCAAATATGTTTAAGTGCAACGGTTTAAACAAAATCATAATTTAAAATATCTTTAAAAATGTAAAAAAACTGTAAATATGCGGTAACACAATCTTTCATTTGTGGAAGATAAAAACCAAGTATAGGATGACACTGATTATGGACAATTTACAGTACTGCAAGCAAGGATCTAAATATTGTGCATGACACTGTCCAAAATAAGTGCATACAAAAAGAAAGTGATTCAAATCCTAAATTTCATAATTACAAAGCGGACATACAAGTTGTTCAAAGGGGATGTTGCTCAAATGCCTGCTGTTTCTAAAACTGGTAATCTGCTCTCAAAAAAGATAGTTATTTTAATACAATGTTCAGAGGCTCTCAATAAATATGGTTGCATCTTCCCCAGTAAGGTTGTAGTTAAAATAGTGTTACAACTTTCAAAGTAGTGCAATGTAATTTCTCAAATTTAACACTAACAGTAGGAATTAGTATTTGTAATGCAAGCTTGAAGTAGACATTTTCCATGTTTTTAAGGAATCAAGTGACATTGCCAAAATAGCTAGTATTTCAATGAAATTATCTTCAAAAACACTTAGATTGTTCATATCGCAAAACAATGTATCTGTTAAAATCCATTTAAGGGAACCATTTCTAGAATGCACAATATTAAACTCCCAGTAAACTGCAGCAGCACAAAACAATAGACATTCAGAATCCCAAGTTTTACTCACAACGTTTGAAATGGTGTATGAGATGCAACATTAAATGAAGCAATTTTCCCTCTGTTTTTTGTACTACGAGCCAATATTTATAAGGAATATTTTCTATTTTATAGGACAAAGTTGGTGATACTTTGGACGTATACATTATCAGATGTTTAAAATGTCTTTTACCAACCAATTTATAAAATGTACTGATGGCTCCCTATATGGGGGCGGGGGCTGTCTAGCCATTGAGAACAATATGCAGTTTCGAATCTAGGTAAGGGTAAATTTCCCCACAAGCAACCAGTTTGCTCCTATTTCCCACAAAATGTTAATTATTTTTGTCTTTCAAGGAAAACAATAATTTTACTTTTTTGGACATTATTTTTTTAATAGTATTTCTCTGTATATTTATGGAGTGCATTTAACTTTCTATGTCAGCTAATAGGGGTCAAGTTCACTAAATGTATATCATCGCCGTATAAAAGTGAATGGCAATTGTAATTTCCTAACATAGGAGGAAAATTGTCAAAGGAACAAAAAGAGTTTGATAAGTCACTTTAATTCAAAGAAAAAAGTAAAGGTGCTAAATACAACTCTGTTTTAGGCCATTTTCAGTTTCCATTGGCTACAAAAGCCCCTTTATGCCCCCCAGTACCACTTCGCACCAGGTAGATGAATGTATGGCAAATGTTAATCTTAAAAGTGTAGCAGACAAACCCATTTGTACACGTTTTTCCCAAATAATCTAACGATCAACCAAGTCAAAAGCCATTTAAAAGTCAACAAAAGCAGCATAGATTGGTTGGGTTTTCAACTTTACATATTAATCTAAAATTATTTGGACTATTGTTATGTTGCCTAGTGTACAGCGATTCTTTCTAAAAGATGATTGTTCACATTGCAAACAATTCCTCTTTTTGGCTCACTCAGAGAGAATTTCATGTATACTTTTGGAAACAGTCTTCGCCATCGAGTCCAGTAAAGCTATCTACCTGTAAATTTGGGGCATATTTGTATACCATGGAAGGGTTATAGTCCCTGTCAATTATGCGGGGATGTTACCTGAATGATAGCAATAAGCACATATGGGTTATAGGACGTTTCCCCAATTTCTCGTATTACACTATAGAATTAGGAATTAGAAATGGGCCCATTGCTCCATAGTACCATGGAGAAGAAATGTACTTTTCAATCTGGGATGCAGAGAGGTCAAATTCCGAGAGAAATGGTGTTGAGAAATTCTCTGTTGACCAAGAATAAAAAAAAAAAAAATACAGCCCTCATATAACCTGCCGGGGTACTGCATCCAGTCTTTTTGAGGGATGACAACAGCTGAGAGTTTTGATCTTGTGTGGCACAGAGTTTCTATAATTTGCCAAAATATCCTTGAATTAATATCCTCCGTAGCTTTAGGTAAATCATGCCATAGCAATTCTGACTGTGCTTGCTTATGCTTTAATCATGCTTGTCTTCACTGCTTTTTTTAGATGTTTAATCTTGATAGGAGGGCAGGGTTAAAAAAACTGTTTATGTGTTAAAGAATTTAACTTCCTAGAGATGCTATACTCTGGAGTATCCTGGACTCTTTTTGGACTGTGACCATAATTAATTTTTCTTGAGCTTGAGGCAGCCTAGATTTGTATCCAACGCTCGAAGGTTTTGATCATGGTATTTTCGTTGAATGTGCCACCTCACCACAAAAGCCAGGAATCCAATCCCCAACCTGAGTAATGGCATTGGCATTCCAAAATACCTTACTTTTATGACGCTTTCACCAAAATGCTAT
This sequence comes from Pleurodeles waltl, assembly GCF_031143425.1. Lineage (NCBI taxonomy): Eukaryota > Metazoa > Chordata > Amphibia > Caudata > Salamandridae > Pleurodeles > Pleurodeles waltl. The sequence continues at coordinate 136,901,618 of NC_090443.1, forward strand.
TAAGATCTCCGAAATTATTATTTAATAAAGGCCAGTGTAACTTGACTGTTGATGTTAGCTTACTATATTCTGGATTTCTCTCTGAAAGTAAATTGAACAAAACATTAAATCAATAATGGAAGAACAAGTCTGGTTGGTTTCTCAATAACATCTTCAACTAAACAATGATTATTAATTATACAACCCAGTTCCCTTAGTTTGGACAGAAAGATAGATCCTCTATTGTCTGCTTTCTCTTCCGTTGGACAAATGATCAGTGGAACTACCCAGGATTCCACTCTTCCTTCTGCCAAAATAAATCAATAAGGACGTTTGACATTTTTACATTATAATCTCCCATTAATAATATCTAATCTGTAAGTAAAAGAGATGGGAAAGATTCAAAAAGCAATCTGAACTTCCCATCATTTCAACTTCTAGGAGGGCCAATAAACATTTACAAATAAACACAATATTGGTTTAGCCTGCCAAGGATTTGTGAAGGCTAGCTGAATACTTTGGTCACAAAGTGTAATGGTTTGAAAGTTTCTCATGTAATTTGTTGAAAGAAAGATAGAGTCTTCTGCTTGCATGCTCCTTGGTGTTAGATGAGACTGGGTTGGAAATCACATAATAATTATCTACTGCAATCCTTGCCTCTATACTCCACTTTTCTTGGAGGCAAATTACGTTCCCGCTGGAATTGCACAATAATTAATGTTTTTCAGGGTTAGTGAAAAGGCACACCTCATTCCAGTGCCAAATAGATAAATAGGGGCTAAACGTGAAGCTGGGCGGAAGCTGAGTGATTCCTACAATGTATTGCCCTGGACACCTCGTTCAAATATTTTCCTCCTTCCCCTGTGAATAGAGGGGAGTTATTTTGGTGTAAAAGCCATAAATGTATTCTGACTACAAAGAGTTCTCACTGACTGCTTTATAAATTGAACAGAGCTCAGTAAAGGTAAAATACTATACAGATTTATGTACTCATCAGTTGAACCAGAGAGAACACAAAAATCCAATTATATGAACCTTTCACACACTAAATTTTAATCCTTCCAGTGGGTCCCTTCCTATCAGAGCCCTTGTGAGGTGTAATTCTCAGTCGATTGTGTGCTGTATTTGATACTCGTCTGCCAGAAGAATCAAATTAGATTCTTGGGCAAAGATAAGGTAAGTCTCCAGTGAGAGCTGGAATTGTTCCTGTCTTGGGCATTCTTTTTCTTGTGTCTGTGAATTGTATCCTTCTTCTTACCCTTGGTTTTACTCATCTTTAACATCTGGCCACTTTGTTGAATTGACAATTGCTTATTAGACCTCTGGAACTTCTTCAGTTTTCGGTGATTTATTTTCAGCTGAGTGGTTATCCTGGGGCAGCCACTCTTTCTTTTAAGAGGGTGGCATTTTATTCTTCTTGTTGAGGAAAATCGGAAAAATAGGGTTTGTTGAGTATTGTTCTAAGGTAGTAGTTGTCAATAAATCCTTCCTGAATAGGAGTGCCTGAACAAGAAAATCTACTGCAGTTTATTTGGACTCAATAGTGTTGGCACTGTCTTTAATGTATTTTTTTTTTTTTTTTTTACCGGCAAAAAACATTAATGTGCTTTTATCAAATCGTTTTTAGCTAGAGTGTATGCTGGTAAGTCTAGGCTTTTATTGGTTCTATTGGCATTATTTCATAAACTGAAGAGAAAGCTTTTCATCATCTCCAGAGTATGATCAACTGTAGAAGTGATTCCTCCAGTAAAGACAATATCACGCTGAGTAGTCTATTTGAATCCAAAACTGCAGTAGACTACCGCATATATTCCCCTGGTGTACTAAAAGATTACTCTATGTTAAGAACTGGGAATGTTTATAAAATCTGACCCCAAATCAGGGGTCACCCTATAGAAATAGTCAATTGATGTTTTTGTGGCACCTGATCGACTTGGTTCTTTAATTGTGTGCTATACCAATGTCCAGAAGTGTACAATTCGTTTGGCCAGAAGTAATCTCATTTAACAAGTAACCTTTTCCAACTATAATGTCCATTGTCCATGTCCATACTGGCTTTAACTTTTAACCTCGGAAATAATCTGGGGCTTTCTTCCTGCTTAGCATTTTCAATATGATCATGATGTTCAACGGTTTCAGCAAATAAAATCCACCATTGGTGCAATTGAGACTGGAGAGACACCTGACCAAGCTGGCAAGAACAAATTCCGGTGAACTTCAGCGGCAATTCAAAGGCCCGCAGGGATCCACATGGTAAACTGTCCACCGAGGTCAGGGCTGGAGGGCACAAGAGCAGTGGACATTTCTGCTGCTCAATGCAGAGACTGACGAAGAGTGAGTGACAACAATCATATATTACAGCGTGGGAGAGACAGAGGCCTTCATTAAGAACTTGGTGGTAAAAACAGCCTACTGCTGCGGTGATGGCCGCCAAATACCGTCACCGCAGCTACCAGCCGTCCCCCATATTATGACCGTAGCCGGAATTCCGCCAGAAGGATGGAGGAATTCCGGGTGCGGTTATGGGGGTGGATGGCAGTAAGGTGGCGCTGCTGCCAGCAGCAGCGCCACGCCTGTAGACCGCCTCAGACCGTATCATGGGGGCGATGTTCTGCTGGCGGACCCTGCTGCTGGCAGCAGCGCCCCGTCCCGTCTCCTGCCAGGGGACCCCCTGAAATCAGGTAAGTTGGGTGCTCCGACAGGGGAGGGGGTGGAGGGTGTTGTGTGTGTGTGTGTGGGTGTGTGTGTGTAAGTTTGTGTGTGCTTGAATGCGTGTGTGCTTGTATGTATGTCTTTGTGTTTGGATGTGTGTGTGAATGGATGTATGCATGAGTGGGTGCATGTGGGTATGGGTGTGTGTATGAGTTTGTGTGACGGTGCATGAAGGTGCATGTATATTGGGGGTGGATTTGGAGAGGGAGGGGGTGGGGAGAAGTCTGGGGAGGGGCAGGGAGGACCCCTATCAGTGACAGGGTATTCCCTGTCACTGATAGTGCCTATCGCCATGTTTTTCGTGGCGGTGAGGAGGCTACGAAAACCATGGCGGTAGGTGGGGTCATAAACCCGCGGGCGGGCTAGTGACGGCCGCCTGGCCGGAGACTTAAGTCTCCAGCCCGGCGGCTGTTACCGCCAAGGCAGACGGAATGGTACATTGGCGGTTTAATGTCATATTGTGGGGAAATGTACCGCCAGCCTGTTGGCAGTACTTTTCTCCATAATACCGCCATCCGCCAGGGTCGTAATGAGGGCCAGTTTGTGAATTTCAGTAGTTTTTTTCAGTTTGAAATGTTAGGTATTAACGGACGTTTTCACCTAACTGTAATGTCACTTTAACTTTTCTTCAGTGATATATATCTATTTATATAATCATGCAAGATGGCATATCCAAAGAACGACTGACTACTTACTAGTGTGTAAAAAGCTGCTTCAATGAGACAATTGAACATCCCCAAAACCTTGGCTATCGGCCTCACAGACCAATGCCATTTGACCTCACTATACACTCAATAACTACCAGAAACCCCTCCCCCCCCTAAGAGAAAACTCCCTCCCAAGCAACCAAGCAAAGCCAAACACCACTCTCTTTACTCAAACCCCACATCCCAAATCATGTGCATTCACCAGTAAATGCTATCCCCTTCCCCATAGCCTACCTCACTACTCCCCAAAATGATCTTCCAGATACAAAAGCTTCTTGTGATAACTTTAAAAACTTGTCCCCAAAACTGCCTGCATCTGCTTAAAGCAACAGCAGTCCTTCAACACAGCATATTCACACCATACCAATCCTATGAAGAATGTACCTGCCTCATCAAAACAAGAATAAGGCAGGGTGGGAGGGTAAAGCCACAACTGTCCCTTGTCAGCCGGAGTGTACCTGCACTAAAATGGCACCCTCTCCTAACTGTCCGTAAACTATATTTCAAAATCCACCCCACCCCACGACCCTAGCCAATCCTAACTGTCCCTTGCCTTAGGACACTACCACTCGCCCTAAGATTCCAGGGGGGGAGGGTTGGGGCATTCTGCCTACACCCCCCAAAACACTCATCAGGCGAGATGGCATATCCAAAGAACGATTGACTACTTACTAGTGTGTAAAAGGCCACTTTAATGAGACAGGTGCATCGATTTGAACATCCCCAAAACCTTGGCTATAAGCCTCACAGACTATTGTTATTTGGCCTCACTATACACCCAATAACTAACAGAAACCCCTCCCCATCCCGTAAGAGAAAATAACCCCCCCCGAGCAACCAAGCAAATCAAAACATCACTCTCTTTACTCAAACCCCACATCCATTAACTTGTGCATTCATCAGTAAATGGTATCCCTTTCCCTATAGCCTGCTCCCCCATCCCCCAAAACTTCAAATGATCTTCCAGATACCAAACGTTTCTTGTGATCACCATCTGGGACACCATGTCTGGGACACCATCTCCACCATTGCCCCTGACGTAACCTTCATCACAGAGAAGTGGCTCACCCCAGCATTGACTCCGGACATCGCCACTGCAACATCCAGGGGCTTATTTATACTCTGTTTGCGCCGGATTTGCGTCGTATTTTTTTACGCAAATCCGACGCAAAGCTAACTCCATATTTATACTTTGGCGTTAGACCGGTCTAGCGCCAAAGATCTTGGAGTTTGCGTCATTTTTTAGCGTGGACACCTACCTTGCGTTAATGATATGCAAGGTAGGCGTGCCCTTCTAAAAAATGACTCTAAGGCATGTGCGCCTTATTTAAACTCCCGTGCAAAAATGACGCACGGGAGTGGGCGGGCATTTGTGTAATTTTTTACGCCTGGTCAGGGCCGGCGTTAAGGGGTCTGTGGGCTCAGAAGGAGCCCAGAGGTGCCCTCCCATGCCCCCAGGGACACCCCCTGCCACCCTTGCCCACCCCAGGAGGACGCCCAAGGATGGAGGGACCCATCCCAGGGAACTTAAGGTAAGTTCAGGTAAGTATTTTTTTCGTTATTTTTTTGTGGCATAGGGGGGCCTGATTTGTGCCCCCCTACATGCCACTATGCCCACCCAATGACCATGCCCAGGGGACATCAGTCCCCTGGGCATGGCCATTGGGCAAGGGGGCATGACTCCTGTCTTTGCTAAGACAGGAGTCATTTCAATGGGGGTTGGGCGTAAAAAAAAATGGCGCAAATCGGGTTGAGGCCAAAATTTTGCTTCAGACCTGACTTGCCCCATTTTTTGACGCCCAAGCTCCATTTTCCCCTACGCCGGCGCTGCCTGGTGTGAGTCATTTTTTTTGACGCACACCAGTCAGCTGCGCCGGCTAACATCATTCAATAAATAAGGCGCCCGCATGGTGCTTTGGAATGGCGTTAGCCGGCGTTAAAAGTTTTGACGCACAACTGCATTGGCGCAGTTGTGCGTCAAAAAGTATAAATATGGCCCCCAATGTCTATAAGATGAAACACAGCTACTGCAAAAACAGACATGGAGGCGGCATAACCATCATATTCAAGGACACAATCACTTGCACCATCACCGAGAACAAAACCACACCTATCATGGAACACATAAACTTCCAGCTCCACACCGACAACAACACCACCATCAAAGGCACCCTCGCCTACACACCACCACGCACCAGACTAAGCAACGTCATCTTTGATTTCATCACTCCGCTTGCCATCGAATCTGAGCACTACCTTTTCCTGGGAGACCTCAACATTCACTTAGTCAACACCAACTCCACGAACCTCCTAGAGAGACTGGGCAACATCAGCCTTAAGCAACTAGTCACCGGCCCCACGCTCAAAGCAGTACACATGCTTGAACACCAGCTTCACGTCTAGCAACAAAATCTGATACAGCCTCACCTCGGAACTCACCTGGTCGGACCACTCCATTGTACACTTCACCAGAGCTGGACACACCCGCACTACCCCCAGACAACTCAGTACCACCTTCCACAGCTGGTCCAAGGTCACACAGCAACAGTGGATGAACGACCGCAACAGCACACAGCCCGCAGGGACCACCAACCTGGGCCTCGCAGTTCAGAACTTCAACAATTGGATCCCCAACACCGCTGACCAAGTCACCCCCACCAAATCAGCCACAAACCCACCAAACAAGCCACCTGGTCCACCCCGCCACTCAGCAGATCAAAATGCATGAGCAAACAACTTGAGAGAAGGTGGCACACCAGCAAGGACCACACCGACAGAACCACCTTCAAATCAGCCCTTATGAATTCCATCGTCATATCAAAGCAGCAAAGAGAGAGGTCCTGACCCATCGACACCAGCGCTGATCATACTCAGGAACTCTTCACTATCGTCGGAGTGTTCATCTTCCCAGCATCCACGGAAAACACAACCCCCCTTCGCAAGAATTCTGCAACACCCTGGCTGACCACTTACACAACAATCATCTACCAGATCTTCGATGCCCAACTCTCCAACCCCTGCAGCCTCGGACCAAGCACCACTGCCGACTTCATGCTCAACACATGGGGACAGCTCAATGCACAAGACACAGCCACCCGTATGAACTCCATCCACTGTGAAACACGTACCGACCCCTGCTCCCGCCGACTCTTCAACCTAGGAAAAGAAGAGATCAGCCTCCATCAATGTCTCACCAACCACTGCCACCTTTCCCAATGCCTGGAAACACGCAGAGGTCAGACCGATCCTTAAGAAACTCACTGCAGGGCAGAGCAGACCCCAGCGAACTCCAGAACTACCATCCCATCTCTCTGCTCCCATTCCCCTCCAAGGTACTGGAAAAGGCCATCAACCTATAACTCATCGACCACCAGGAAAAATAACAACTTGCTAAGCCCCTCCCAATCAGGATTCAGAAACCAATCACAGCACAGAGACAGCTCTGATTGTTGCAACCAACAACATCTACACCCTACTGGACTTAGGAGAATCAGCCGCCCTGATCCTGCTTGACCTCTCTGCACCATCGACACTTTCTCCCACCACACTCTCATCAATCGCCTACGCCAGATTGGAATAATAGATGACCTGCTAAGATGAATGGCATCGTTTCTCACAGGACGCACCCAGAAAGTCTGCCTCCCCCCTTCACAACACAAGCAAAGCACATCCTTTTCGGCATGCCCCAAGGCTCATCCCCTTCCCCATACTTTTCAACATTTACATGGCCCCTCTCACAGATATCGTCAGAACACACAACATCAACATTATACCCTACACCGACAACACTCAGCTTGTCCTATCGCTCTTCGCTGAACCGTCCATAAAAAAGGTAAACTTCCACAACTACATGAAGGACGTCTTAGCATGAATGAGGGACAACTGCCTAAAACTCAACAAAGACAAGACGGCAGTCCTCATCTTTGGCAAACACACAGTCTTCCAGAAGGACTCCTGGTGTCCCTCGGAACTCGGACCCATGCCCACACCGAAAGACCACACCCGGAACCTGGGCATCATCCTAAACAGCAAGCTCCCCATCAGCACCAGGAAGACAGTGGCACATGCCCCCATCACCAGCCGACTGGACTACGGCAACAAACTCTATTCAGACACCCACACCAAACTCATGGAAAGACTTCAGTTGATCCAGAATGCAGCCGCCAGACTGATCCTCAGCCTACCCAAGAGAGCCCACATCACCAAGCATCTGAAATACACCCACTGTCTCCTGGTGCAGGAAAAATGCCAATTCAAGGTCCTGACCCATGCCTACAAAGCTCTCCATGACCAGAGACCTGCCTACCTGAACCACCAGGTACACCTCCACCATCCCTCTAGGAATCTCTGCTCTGCACACCTACCGCCCGAGTACGCCACAGCCGCACTGGAGTACACTCCTTCTCCTATCTCGCCGCCAAAGCCTGTATGACCCTATCCCGTACTACCGTGCCTCGCTCTCCCTGACTGACTTCAGAAAGGGGTTAAAGGCCGGGCTCTTCAAATGAGCATTGCAGCAAAGCGCCTGGATACTCTTGTGGGTGATAAGCCACTCTATATAAATACAACTTGATTGATTGATAACTTAAAAAAATTCTTCCCCAAAACCACAACCAGAAAACCCTACAGGTTTTTTGTCACCACACCATCCCTCTCCCACCTCCCCTTCCATAATCTTCATCCCCACGGGCAGATTGAGCATCTCCGCCACCACATTGTGATTCTGCATCAAATATAGTTCCACCCTAAAGATGGACAGGTGGACTCAGTCATGGTCAAAAAACTCCACCACTTCATAACTGATATCCAAATGCTCTAGAAAAACAAACCTCTTCTGCTTGCAGAACTTCCTTAGTTCCCTGCTACCCTTCCAATGTGCCCTGTCAATTGCCCCGGTTTTGGTAGCCCTACCCCAAATTCTCCTAGGCATCAGCTCAGTCAACACTACAGTTGTCCCTGCCCATGACCTTTTGATTGTTACCAAATCCATTTTGATAGTCTTTACGAGAGCCAAACCTTTAATTTTGACTATATCATTTTCCCCAAGGTACAATGAGAACATCAGGGGAAGTTCTTTACTAATGCATCAAGTTTGGGCAAGAATTCGTGCCAACGCATTCCCCCCTGTCCAAACCATTTCACCTGAACTACTGTCAGGTAGCCCCAACTGACATCTTCCCCTCTTAGAATCTGCATGCCTTGCCACCGATTTCACAAATGAGTGGCTGCAGATCCACACTTCAATATTCCCCCTTGCGGGCCCTGCAAAGCAACCTAGGAGAAAAAGGAATGAAATTAGTCCCCTTCATGAAAAAAAAAAAACCTAGACACAGATAGCCCTGATAGCAGTTAGAATGCCAGCTCCCCAAGTGCTGAATCTCTGCAGCAGTCCAGCCCCTATGTTCTGCTTCCGTCGCCATCCAAATCTGAAAGGAGTAGGCCCCGAAATCCCACGCCTAGTACCCCACATACCTGAGGGCCCTTCTCAAGACCGCCAAAACCTGTGAAGCCAAAAAACACGATCCATCCAGATGTCAAAAAACCTCCCCATGTCCACCTCCTTGTTTGGACAAAGATACCCACCATTCCCGAAGGCAAACCCTCTTGTCGGGGTATCCAGACATGGTCACAGAATAGCCTCTACTGGACAGATCCATTTCTGACTGGGGGGCCCACACCTGCATGGACCCATCTAAGGTCTGCATATCCTGCCAACTAACCCCCACCTGTACTTTGCTCCCTGTGATCTCCGTAACTCAAAATGCCCCAAAACTTAGCCATGTCATTATGACAGAAATAAATATGGACTCCCATTCATCTCGACATACCTGTGGCAGTACACCGATGACTTCCTTTAAGATGCCCCACATAATAGGGTGACGTTCCTGAATCCCAGCACCCCGTTCTCTGGCCCAACCCTCCAGAATCTGTAATCCCAGCTCCCCCAAGGTTGTCTTGTAACCCCACAGCAGCTTCCCATAGAAGGCCACCCCAGACAACTTACCAGCTATCGTAAGTGCAGAAAGGCCTCTCTCAATGGGGCACATAATGAAGTGCACCACATCATTACGACATGTGCACCGCACGTCCCCCGACTGCACAAGCTCATCCCACACCAAACCATATGCCTTGCGGGTTGACTCCGATAAAGACCCCATGACGAGTTGCATCACACGCTCTCTCCCATAGCCCGTAAGTGGTCTGGAATTTCTGTCTTCCTCTTGTTTGCCCACTGTACAAGCCCACAGAATCTCTTCCATTGAAAATGAGAAAGAGCCTCAGCATCCTCATTGTGGATTCCAGCAATAATTCACGCCTTATAAATAACATTTGTATGTAAACATTCCAGGATGAAAACCCGCAGCAAATGCCAAACTTTGGTGTCTTGCACTGATTGGCTGTTGACCATGTTCACAATGGACATATTGTCCACATTGAAAAGCACTGTCCCATTAGCAAAATGGTGGACCCACAAGCAAACTACCACCACCAAAAGAAAAAGGCAATGCTGCGGTCACCCTTTTCCATCCCTCTGGCCATTCCTCTGCAAAGCACCGGCCTTCCCAAAATATGCCAAAACCGAGGCCGCCTGCTATGTCAGAAAACAGCTTCACAGACCATTCTGTCTGTTCCCTCAGATCTGACACTGGGATGCAATTGCATTCACACGGGAAACTCCTCCACAGGCTCAAATCCTCTTGAGCCGGTGCTTTGAGGCACACCCTGTGGTATGGGAAGGATGTACCCGCCAGGGCCCACCCTAGTCTTCCACAAAAGGTCCTCCCTGCTCTGACTGCCCTACACACAAAAGTCAAGTGGTCCAGGAGAATTTCAAGATCTTTGACTTGTGCCTTGTCTTTTAACAACATCCTGTCCAACAATTCAATGCAGCACCTTTTCTTCTCCTTAGGTAGATGGATTTCCATCTTAACGGAATCCAACCCAATACCGAGAAAAGTAATCACCTGGTCCCGGCCTAACAGTAATAGGCTTCTATGAAAATCGCCAGACTGCTCTGCACCCACCATGAAGAAATCATCAAGTAAGTGTGTCATGACCTCTTTCCCTACCGCAAAAATGTACTGAAGGAACATGAAACTGAACAACCCATGAGAAGAGCCTTCTCAAATAAATATTTCCCCCAAACTGGATACCCAAAAGCTCATAGTCATCGTGGATGCTGTCTCTGCCTATAGCCCCTGGCTAAAGGTAAACTGTACCTGTTCCCTTTGCCCTGCACTGCTTGGGAGTCTCTTATAGCCCTTGTAGCACCATACCCACCTGCTAGGTTCTCCATCCTGGAACGACTCTGATCCCAACCATACCACTGCTCTGAAGTTAATCCCTGGGTGTACCCATCCCAGTTCCCCCTGCAGGGCTGGCCTTCCCCTGTTGCTCCATTGTCCTCCTGATGGGCCTGTCACTTCCTGCTGCCTGTGGTGGCACCCCACATACTCATTCACCCAGGCGCCTGGCTGCTCTGTGCCCTGGAAAGCGATGGAGGGTTACCCCACGTGCTCTCCCTCTCTCCCCCCCATCGCTAAGGTAAAAGCCCTCCTCATGTGTGGCTGCTGAATTGGGCGACCTCCCATATTCCCCACATAATCGCCACCCAAAATGGCTGCCACTTCACGCTAGGCCTGCCTGACTATCCCCCTAACATGTAGTGTGTGAGATGTCTCCTTACCATGAGGCATCATCACGCTCTCCGGCCTGTGTGTAATCGGTGCCTGTGGAGCCAGCAGCAATGATCCAGTGCTCCCATCTGTAGTCCTTCTCCCCATGGACCCTTGGTGTCAGGTAATGCTGCAGGGTGTATGTGCGTGCCACCTTGCACCACATGCCTGTTTTGGTGCCTTGTCTCTTGCACAACATTGGACTCCAGGTCCTCGGCCCAGCATCACTTGTTTTGTGTGCTACGACATATGGGGGAGACATTCCTAATGCCTCCCACCCCAGATGAGTGTGACCCAGCTTAGGCCCCCTTTTCCTCCCCTTCCACCCTGACGAGGCAACACGGTTATGGACGACTGGGCCTTTGGGAGCTTGAAGCCCCTCCCCCTTCTTACGGGGGGTTTTGGTATTTTGCGCAATGGTGAGGCACAGACCATAAAGGCCTGCGGTGGAGTGTTTCTGGCGCTCCTTCCCTTGCAGTGGTCCATTCTGGAGTGCCCCTGCAGACAGCAGGTCCAACCTGCCCACATTTATTAATCATTGATTAGCCTTGGCGACACTGTCCTCCATCTCCCTAACATAGGCCTACACATTAGCGACTGAAAACCACAACTGTCCCTTGTCAGCCGTGGTGTACCTGCATTAAAACGACACCCCCTCCTAACTATCCCTAAACTATATTTCAAAGCCCAACCTGCCACCGCACCCCTAGCCAATCCTAACTGTTCCTCGCCTTAGGAACCTATCACTTGCCTTAAGATTCCAGGGGGGACGGGTTGGGCATTCTGCCCATTCCCAACAAAACCTCTAATGTGTGTGAAAGCACAGTCCTGGCACTCCAAGATTACGTCAATTGGTGCAATTTAGGGGTGCGGTTCCTGCTGTAAATTTTAAAATGAAAGTGTCTCACCATCCGGACACCAAAGCTCAAAAGATAGTTTTAATCACAGTAATGTGTTTCGATCCACAAGATCTTCTTCAAGGCCAACAACACGCCGGTTAGTGCACCCCCACCCTTAAAAACACCAATCAAACAAAAACATAGAGGAAATACTTTCACTTTCTTGTTATCCTAAACTACATTACTTGCGAGGAAAGCAACATTATTAGATTAAGCAATAAAGGAAAATCTGGGTAAACATAATGACCATTGAAAGAATGATATAGCCTAACAATGCGCTGTGCGTTTATTCGGTTCAGAATCAAATTAGATTAAAAAAATATATAAATCATCAGCTTTTTTACAGCAAATTCAGGTTAATATCCATCACAGACCAGCAACGTTGTTTACACCAAATAAGGTTAATATCAATCACAGACCAATTTAAATAACAGCAGCAGATAGCTCAAACACATGCTTGTTCTCTAAGAAAGGCAATTCAGGCCAAGTGGCCTAATCATATTAATTTATGCGGGTCTCATCACTTACTTTTCTAGGGGACTTAAACACTCCAGGAAAAGTTATGTGAAGATGCAAATTAAAGAGGAAAAAAATGAAAAAACTAAATGCCCAGTATGACCACCTAATCTATGGAGCGCGTTGTGCAGAAATTTTATTGAAGGGGCCCGACCCGCTTACCATAGTAATAACTATGGAATTTATCCAAGACAGAGGCCCTCATTATGAACACAGTGGTAAACACCGCACCGCCGGCGGTGTCGGTAACAACCGCCAACAGACGTGCGGTCCGTACCGCCAAATAATGAACCAACTGCAACACAGGCATCCTGAAAACCACTCACCACCAGCAGAGGTGTGCCGTCACGACAGCAGAGCCCGCCCACAGGCCGACGGAAAGGCCCTACCCACCCATCAAATAATGAAGCACCAGACCGCCGTCAGTACTGGGGCGGGAACCACCACCACGCAAAGCCAGGCGGAAACGAACCAAATATAAGGAAACACTCACCGGAGGCTCACACAACAAGCTGAAGCAGACAAGGATAGAGAGCATCAGATCATGCCAGCCATGCTCCTTGTCATATACCTCCAAGACCGCCGCCAAAGACGGCGACGATAAGTACCGCAACCTACGAAACAAGGCAAGAAAGGTCACAGTTACATACCCACCCACTCCACCCATCCTGCAACGCTCCCACAACCCTTCACAGCAGCACAAGCCATACACTCCACAGCAAGAGGTACTTACCCGACACAAGGCAAATCCAACCTGCCCAAAGTACATACATGTGCCCCACACCCACAAACAATTAAATGAGAGACCACAGCTCCAGAGTGTGCCTCTAACAACACAAGCCACACATTAACCTTTATTATGCTCACTGAGCAACCGAAGTGCATATAAGGACAATGGCCAGTCCTTTTGAACATAAGTCCGATGGGCCACAATGGCCCCAACTTGCTCCCACAAGTGCTACGGTACTCCACCTTATAGGGGCAACAATGGGGCATCCAGGCACCTCAGAGAACAGGGGCAGGGGGAGGTGGGGGTGGGGATTTACAAGGGGGGGCTTAGATTTTCGTTTTGCAGGTGGAGGGGGTTTGGTTTTGCCCTTGGAAGGTGGGGGAGTGGGCTTGGACCAGGGGGTGGCAGATGGACCTGGTTCAGCACAGGGCTTCTTCCTGTTTGGGGAAGGGGCACGGGAATGTGCAGGGCGAACAGGGGCGGGCTGTGACGTGGGAGGAGTGGACAGGGCAAGGAGGTTAGCACGTTTAGGGACGAGACGGGGTGGGCCAGTGGGTTGAAATAGGTGAACTCAGGAGAGGAAAAGTTTCTTAGGTGCAATTGGGGTGGACCTGGAGGAAGGCGTGGGAGTAGAGGGAGTAGTCGTAAGAGGTGTAGGTGTGCGTGATGCGGATGCAGGCGACTGGACAGTATGCTGAGGTGCGGTGGATATGTGATGGGTGTGTGTTTTGGTGCGTTTGAGTGTCTTGGGAGGAGGGGGGTGGGCACATTGGGACAAGACAGGCTGCCAGTGTAAATGTGTATGTTGTCTGGGTGTCAGCAAGTCTGGTGAGTGTGCTGCATGTGTCAACTAAAGTCGTTGTGGTGAGTGCAGGTGTGGTGTCTGGGGTGCATGAAAGGATGTGTGCTACTGTGGTGACTGCAGGAATAGGGTCAGCAACATTGAATGAGGGTGCAGTGCCTGGGGGTGTGCATGTACAGGGGACAGACAGGGAGGCGGAAGAGGTGGACACACTGGGAGAAGTGGATGTTGTTGTGTGTGCATGTGTATGTTGGCTGTGTGTATGCTTATGGTGGGAGGTGTGGTGCTTGTGTTTTGAAGTGTGCTTCTTGTGTGTTGAGGTGTGTGCCTGCGTGTCAGAATGTGTGCTTTGGACGGGTGAAGGGAGTGGGGTGCTGGAAGGGGTAGAGGTGGTTGGCGGGAGGACGGAATGAACAGGGACACTGGCTGCCGTCCAAGAGGAGGCCAGAGCCTGAAAAGATCTCTGTAGGCCAGGCACGGCACTGTGAATGCCATCCAGATAGGCATTGGTCTGCTGCATTTCTGATGCTAGCCCCTGGATGGGATTGACTATGGTTGTCTGCCCTACAGAGATGGTTCTCAGGAGGTCAATAGCCTACACCGTGAGGGCAGCAGGGCTGACTGGGGCAGGGGAAGAGGTGCCTGGGGCAAAGGAGACGCCCACCCTTCTGTGTGAGTGGGCATGGACAACTCGGTGGGGAGCAACTGGGAGGGCAGTGATTGTATGGGGGGTGGCGGAAGATGACACAGTAGGGGTTGGCTCACTAGGGTCCACCACTGCCAGGGAACTCCCATCGGAGGAGGTATCGCAGTCACTACCTTCTGTGGTAGTTACCTCCCTGTGGTACTCCCCTCGCCCTCCAACCCACTGGTCCCCTTGGCGTTGGATGACTCTGCCTCCGAGGACCCGTGGGCCACTGCATCACCGCTCGCCGGTGCCTCAGCTCCCTCGCCAGATGATGCGGATGCACAAAGACAACACAAGAGAACAGGGATGGGGGACAAAACAGGAGAGAAATTGTAAATAGCTGAATGGAGGTACAAAAGTGGTTCACACATACACCCACCCAGAAAAACAGGCAGCACCTACCGCTATACACTTGGCTATGCCCCTGACTAGTGGCCAGAACGCTGCTCTACAGCCACTCCCCAACTAACTTAAGGACCTGACATATTGTAGACTTGACCAAAACACCCCTACTCCCCACGGGGGCTATTATGTAGATGGACATCAGTCATAGTCCCTGCAACTAGATAGCATAAATATGAATGCACACACACACACACATCCATCAAGGGTCCAAAATATGGTATGTGTACTCATCCCCTTGTGACTGCTGTGCAGCCTTCAAGCCCCCATCCAGGTCCGGGTTTGCCACCCCCAGGATGCGTTGCATAACGGAGGTCAGTGCCCGACGGGAACCCCTTCCCCGTTGGGAGGACTTCCCCAGCTGGGCCTCGCAGATCTTTCACGTCCAGCGCTGCAGGTCCTCCCACCTCTTCCTGCAGTGGGTGCTCTGCCGGTTGTAAACCCCCAGGGTCTGCACCTCCTTGGTAATGGAATGCCAAAGTCCCCTCTTCTGGTGGGTGCTTACCTATAAGGGACACACATAAAAGTAACACAGAGGTCAGACACTGGCCAATCATATACAGCTGGCAATACGTCCACTATGGGACGGACAGTTCAAACCGACTAACAGCACACACACACGCAGCATGTCAGGAACCCTGGACCATCCAGTGTCACAATTGCACACATGTATGCAGCCAAAACCAACCACTACACACATCCATGGCCCCCAGTCCTCCTACTCACCTGTACCTCTGGCCGTCCGTAGAGCTTGGCGTACAGGGGCAGGACCCCGTCCACGAGCCTCTCCAATTCCTCTTGGGTGAAGGCCGGGGCCCTTTCCCCTGCAACATGTGCCATTTCCATGACCAGAGGCAGGACACAGCAGTACACTCAGTGGAGTACCTGCTTGCACGAGATCAGGAAGTCAAGTGAAGTTGGGCTGACGAGCTCCCAGTGCACACCGCTGGCGGCGATCATGATACGCTAAGATTCCCCATTGACATCCATGTTACCCAATGATTTTGCGTACAGCGGTAAACACCGCCTTACGCTGTTACATCAACCGCTAGCGGTATGAGGTCACTTCCACAACAACAGTTCTGGATTTCAGGGGGCAGACATTTTGGCCATAACTAGGCAGTTGTAAAACTCTCATCTGCACAATGCAGGCCCTATTGTTCCCTAAACACCCATAGGCATGTGACAATAAACATTACCTCACCTGACCAGCCCTGATCTATCATTGTGGTCATGTTGCTGTTATGTCACACACACCATGCATTAGTGTCGTCGACAATCATGCCAGCAATGCTGAATGAAAAACAATGTGTGCAGATGTATGTGTGTTCCTCACACATGTTTTCAACTCCTCCTAGGTACAGACCCTTGTGGCGAGGAAGGGCCCAATCGGTGTACAGACCACTTGTTGATTTGCAGACCATGGAAGAGCGTCACATCATTATCAATTACAGACTCACTCGTGCAACTATTCTTGAACTTTGTGCATTACTGGATCCAGTACTGACACCGGCTAATCTTAATCAGCATGCCATCCCTTCTGAAATGCAGGTGCTCTCTGCACTCCATTTCCTGGCCACGGCTCATTTCAAGTGACAGTGGGCATGGGTGCAGGTGCAGGGAAGATGTAAATTCCAGGACCCAACTGATACAACTCTACTTCCAGTAACTATGTGGGACTATTGGATGAGATTGCTGTCTGTGCATCATACTGTCAGTGTGCCTTGTCATCTAGGGGGGTGTTGGGTCAATACTCATTGCCACTGTGACCAGGTCTGCATAGGACATATTAAAATATAGTCTAAAATTTCAACACATATGTAGGCACAACAACATGTAAGGCGTGTGGTGCTTTTCCTGCTACTCAGATACCAATAAAGGAGTTATCAACCAGTTGCATCCATAGATCACTTTGTTCAAACTTATTGACGGGACATTGTAACAGGTGAAAATGTGTTTTATTTGGTGCAGGGATTAAATCATGCAGATTACAGTGATGGGAGTGGGCTACTGATGGTTGTCCAATATGGCAACATGGTTGCAGCATTGTTGGCAGTTGTGGTAGGTCCATCCATGCTTACATGAGTTTCTAATATTTTTAGCACTGTTTGGTGGTTGATTCAGTGTGACACTTGGAGGGGGCATTGTTCTTGGCAGGTGATCCTGTGCCATATTTGGGCATGAGGGTCAGTTTGGGCACCTGGTGTTGGCCGGTACAGTTTGAGATGGATGTCCCCTGTGTGTCCTGAGAGGGGGGTACATGTGAAGTTGCTGCTGATGCTGTTGTTGTCCGGTCTGTATCCTGGGCTGTAGTAGGGGCTTCCTGGTCTGTGTGGGCCTCAGGATGTGTTGGGACAAGCTGCAGCAGCGCACCTGCTATGCTGGCCATTGTGCATTTTCCACTGCTCCATGGCCTCTTGGTGGTGTGCTTGCTGCATCCTCTGACCCTGCTCCAGGGTGGATACTATCTGGGCCAATCTGTCCTGCGTATGATGATATGTTCCCAGCACCTCAGAGATCACGTCATGGGCTGCAGCATCCATCCTGTGGCCTCCCCCCGGACCACTGATGCCCTCGCACTGGGCCTAGCCCCCTCTGCCTGTGTCCCCTGCACAGGTCTGGTGGTACCACTTGTACTGGGGCCACTGTCTTCCTGTCTGTTGGTAGGGGGTGACTGTGGCCTCTGTACTTGTGTTCCACCAGTCTGTAGCCTGGATACACAGGTGTGGGGACAGATGCCCTGGGCTGATGTTGTTGGCTGGGTGGTAGGGGTGTCAGTTGTATCCTGGGTGGGGCTGCTAGATGGTGATAGTCCAGGACTGTGTGAGGGGCCAGGGTGATCGTCAGTGTCCAGGGTTCCATCCCCAGTGTCCTGGGAGGTGCCTCTGTCTCCCTGTGGGGCACTGCCACTCCTTGTCCTGTCCGTCAGGGTGGCATGGGTGGTGATGCCTGTTGGGAGGATGGACATGTCTGTTACATTAGAATGGTTGGATGGGGAGCACAGGCCTGGGCGTTTTTGTGCCGGTTACACACTTTGGGGACATGCAGGATGCTTTGGTGAGGTTAGCATTGCTTTTTGCTTAGGATGTGGAGGTACATTGTGGGTCCTGTAGACCATTGTGTTTCCTTGCAGGGATGGGTGGCTGTGCACAGGGGGAGGGATGTGGGCCTGTTAGTGGGTTTGTGGGCATGCAGGGGGACAGGATTAAGTGTTTGTAGCCTGGGTGGAGTTGTGGTCCTGGTGGTAGTTGGAGGGATGGAGTGGTGCATGCTTTCCAGGTGTGATGGATATGGGGTAATTGTAGATGACTTACCCAAATCCATTCCTCCAGTGAGTCCCTCTGGGTGCAGGATGGCCAGAGCCTTTTCCTCCCAGTCAGTGTAGTCGGGTGGTGTTGGTGGAGGTCCTCCCCCAGTCTTCTGGACTGCAATGTGGTGCCTCGATGCCATGGCCCTGACCTTCCCAAGAAAGTCATTCCATCTCTGCGGATGTCGTCCCTGGTGCGTGGATGGTGCCCCACTGCATTGACCCTGTTGACTATTGTCTGCCATAGCTCCATCTTCCTGGCGATGGGTGTGTGCCCGACCTGTGCCCCGAAGAGTTGTGGCTCGACCTTCAGGATCTCATCCACCATGATCCTTAGCTCCCTTTCTGTGAAGCGTGGGTGTTTGGGGCGTGCCATGGTGAGTGTTGTGAATGGTGTGTTGTGTGGATCTAGGTGAGGGTGCTCTTGTGTGGTTGGGTGTAAGTATAGTATTGTGGATTGTGGCGTTCTGTATTAGTTGGCCTACTTTTGTTGCAAAGGATTGTGGGGTGTGTCTGTGAGTGTTTTATAGTGTTGTGGATGTGTGTCAGGTGTGTGGGTTTCAAACTTATCCAATGTATGCATTTCTTGCTGTTGGGTCCACTTGCCGCCCTTGGCGGTCTGCATCGCCAATGGTCGTTCGGCTTCCACTGACCGCCGCAGTGTTTTGTGCTTCATTATTTGAAGGGTGGGGTGTTTGTGTGCTCGGCGGTGGCGGGGTGGGAGGTCCAGTATTTCCGCCGACAAGGTCCTGGCGGTGGCTGGTGGCAGGGATATTTTTGTCGGATTCAGATTTTGGCATCAATATATGGCAGGTTTCTGTTCACCTCCAATTACGGTCTTCTGTTCGCCGTCACCATGGCAGTCAACGGTGTTTACCGCCAGGATCATAATGAGGGCCTGAATGTTACACAGAGGTTGAGCAAGGGATGGGAGAGAGGTATTATACCTCCCTTCTAGCTGTTTGGGACCTCCTTGTGGCCAGAGCAATATGGGCAATATTTTTAAATCAAGGACACTGTTCTAATATACATTGCACCTTTGGTGCCCATATCGCTATTTCAAGCACTACAATTATTAAGCTCCAGAGTTTAAGAACACTGAATGGTGCATTTTGGGACACTGAGTTCGTGGTTATCAAGTCACATGATCAGTAATTCAAAAAGCACTGGCTTTGTCATCACTTGCATGGTCCCACCTGTGATCAAGACAGTAGGGGCCGAAACGTGTCTGGAAACGGAGAGCTGTTGCTCACTCTTAAATACAACGCTTGGCTGGATCCCAAACTGGTGCTTCAGCTACTTTGTTGTGTTTTTATGTGAAGATGGGATGTTTCGCCCTCATGCTGAGGCTGCCCTGCAAGGGTCTGGGGCCCCCTTATGGAGAGTGTTGTGCAAAAATAAATATATATATGTATATACATGTATATATATGTATATATATATATATATATAC
This sequence comes from Pleurodeles waltl, assembly GCF_031143425.1. Taxonomy (NCBI): domain Eukaryota; kingdom Metazoa; phylum Chordata; class Amphibia; order Caudata; family Salamandridae; genus Pleurodeles; species Pleurodeles waltl. Next base: position 136,921,489 of record NC_090443.1, read on the forward strand.
ATATACATATATTTTTTTTCACTAAAAAAATAAAGGTTACAGGGACGTTACAGTTAGATTCAGAATTTACACATACAAAACCATAGAAATGCATATGTTATACGTATTTCAAGAAACTATAACTCAGACCCTTACCATTGATAGTTTTCTCATCAATAATTTTATTGCAAAATTATATCATGAATGATGTCATCGAAGATGTCATAACTGATGTAATACGTGGGGTAAGTAGAAGTGCATGGTGAGGGGGCACGAGAACTGTCAAATAGCTATCACTTGAAGGAAGCAGAGTTTTCACAGGGAAACTGATGAAAACTCTGCACCTGTTTGTGAGAGCAATGACGGATCCCACAGGATGGCTAGGACCGTGAGGGCCTTGAGGCTTCCCCCACAGTCCTGTCACTCTCTCTCCCATCCTATAATGGCTCTGTGTTGGGGACAGGGATTAGAATGAGGCCAGAACCACCGGTGGGTGCCTGCGGTTCCGGGACAGTTGACATCGGGACCGGCACCGGGGAAGGTAGAGTTGGGTGGTTTTGGGCAGTGTAGAAATTATAATTTAACGTTATAACTATAAATTTTTTATTTCTAAGATTTTTGTTGTTTATGTCTTTTGTATAGAAATGATGAATTAAAGGCCAGATGTATCAAAGGATTTTGCATTCGCAAACGGTGCGAATTGGTAAATTCCACCGTTTTCGAATTCAAAATTGCCTTTCACAATGTATGAAGGGCATTTGCAGTGCAATTCTAAGGAATCACTAAAATAGCGATTCCTTACAATTGCGATGAGCGATTCGCAAATAGTGACGAGATATTGTGAATCGCATACTGCAATTCGCAAAACCCAATTCACAATGCAATGCATCAACCAGTCGCAAATTGCGGTTATTCGCAGAATGGGTTTTTGCACGTGCAATTTACCACAAAGTGAAATCAGGTGGTAAACAGGTTCAACCTATATAAAGAGGCCCAGAACGACACAGCCTCTTTCCCACAATGGCTGCACTCTATGTCATGGCGAGAAGGATGAGGATCTTGGCAGGTTTGAGTAGAGGGAGGATGAGACAGGAGTGCATTTTCAGAGTGAGCATTACTGTTTTTGACCAGGCAGAGGTGGAGATATTTGATAAGTACAGGTTAAACTCAGCCATGATACTTGACTTGATAGCTGATCTTCAACCCCTACTGCAGCGAAACCTACACAGAACTAATAGCATACCCACCCATGTGCAGGTATTGTGCTCCCTGCACCTCTTTGCCTCATGGAGCTATCAAGGGGTCATAGCAGCAGTTGGAGGTGTCTCACAGAGTGCACTTTCCCACTTCTTCAATGCATTCCTTAATGCCATGCTTAGCAAAATCCATCTGCACATAAGCTTCCCCAACACCCCACAGGATTTACAACAAACCAAATTCAATTTCTACCAGATAGCCTAATTCCCACATGTCATTGGCTGCATCGATGGGACACATGTAGCTATCTGTCCACCATCTGCCACAGAGTATGTATATGGGGACAGAAAGAGTACACATTCCATGAACATACAAGTCATAAGCAATGCCTCTAACGTTGAAATGGATCTTGTGGCCAGATACCCAGGTAGCACACATGACTCCTACATCTTCAGGCACAGTGGAATGCACATAAGACTATTTGCTGGGGAGTTTGGGGAAGGATACCTACTTGGTAATGTAATAGTAGACAATGTAACCTTAATGTCTATGTGATGTCACAGATAACAATTACTCATTTTACTCTCCTGTCATTCTAGGAGACACTGCACAATACGCAGTGTGGTCCTTCATTCTAACACCCTATCTGAATCCTGTCTCTCCAGGGGAAAGGAGGTACAATACAGCACACAGGACACGCAGCATTGTAGAGAGGACCTTCGGCCTGCTGAAGAGCCATTTCCGATGCCTGCACAAACGTGGTGGCGCACTGCAATACAGCCCCAAAAACACCCGCAAAATTGTGGCCACCTGTGCTATGTTGCACAACATTGCAACAATGAGGGGCATACCAGTGGAACCCACAGAGCCTGACTCCGATGAGGATGATGATCCCTTACCACCCCTTCAGCCAGCAGACAGAAGAAGTGCAGCAGAGGGCAGACAAAGATGTGCTGAGATCACATGCAACTATTTCTGATGTAAGCAATGACAAAACCACGTCAACTTTTATGCATTGCTGTAGGTAGCATCTTTATTGCCTTGACTTCAGGTAATATATGTGTGATTAGGACATTGGTAAGCAGTATACACAAACAGGTCCTAGTTACATTGTCACACTATTAGCATCATAGTATCACTGCATTGCTACATAATATGCAATTCCCCTGTCCTTCTCAACATTACTTTCTACGTCCACGCACTCCACTTGAGTGCTCATTGGTGTCAATGACGCTTCTTGTTGCGGGTTCAGAGACAGTACTGTGCCTGGTACTGCGACGCCTAGGATCCATAACAGGGGCTGTGAGACTTCTGAGGCAAGAGAGTTCCGCACTATCCCCACCACCCAGTATGCTGTTTGTAGCATTCCGGACAATCTGCATTGTCTCCAATACATTGGTGATTTGCACCAATCCTTGTGCAACTTCCCAACAGCAATGTGCCGTCTCCACTTGCATGCCATAGCACGTCGTGACACAAAAGCAGTTGTGGTAGTGAGCTGATTGACAGATCTGCTTAACCCATCCAACCTGCCCATCAAGTGGTGATGGTGCCTACAGTGGCTGACATGCTCCTGATGCATCACAGTGCAGAGTTCCCTAATGGCATTTGTCATCTCCCTTGTGTGTTCTGCTGCTGTTTGCTGTCCCTCATGCAGCATGCACATGTTGTCATTGAGAGACTCCAACTGCTTGTGCATTAATCCCATGTTGTCATTGACAGACTCAAACTGCTTGTGCATTGATGCCATGATGTTATTGAGAGACTCAAATTGCTTGTGCATTGATCCCTTGTTGTCATTGAGAGACTCAAACTGCTTGTGCATTGAACCCATGTTGTCATTGATAGGCCCCAACTACCTGTGCATTGATCCCATGTTATGATTGATTGACACCAACTGCCTGTGCATTGACCTTGTGTTTACATTGCAGGTGCTGCACTTTCAGCATGGAAGCCTCAAGGCCACCAAACAGTAATGGGTCCTCATCTTCCTCTGTGCACTATCTGCCTTCTTTGCGACTCCTCCTGAGAGGAGTGGACTGACACTGGGACAGGGACTGCTGTCTGTCGGTGCTTCTAGCATCTGGGGGGGTGTGGGTACTTCTTCCGGCAATTCATCGGAGTCCAGGTTGAACTCAGGGAGGGATAGCACTCTTGCCCTGCGTCTAGTTAATGCTTGTATGATGGACTCACTGGTGTTTGAGTCGTACTGTGGATGACTTTCGCAATCCCCCACATATCCACCTTCTGTTGCGTCAGGGCCCAGAACATGTGCAAAAACAATGCGCAGCATGTCATTCTTGAATATGTACTCTCACAGTTATGTAAATGAATAACATTTACCCCGGCATACTATCTCTGAAAGTCTATTGTGTCATAGATCTGTTTGGTTTTGCACAATCTTGCTATCTTTGTGGTAGATGCACTTTAGGGGTGAGGGCTACCACTCCCATAATGCATTGTTGTGTTGTATATAAAATGTATCATGGACTACTTATCACACTGCATAGTGCCATAGCTATTTTCTAAGGGGCATTTGTACATGGTGAATCACATCATCACTGCCCTTACCTTTACTGGTGCTGGGTGTGCCTGAGGTGTCAATGTCAGTGACACCACTGACAGCTTCAGGAAGCAGTGTTGACTTCACCATGTCTTCCACTGGTGTGGATGGTGTCTGGGTGGATGATCCTCCTTCAGTGCTCCTTACCTCCTTCAGCCTGCTTGCTACCCTCTCTTTGGCACGGGAACGCTAGTCGTGACAGCGCTTATGTATCTTATTGATGGAGCACTGCGCAGTACCCACTGCTCATATTTTGATCTGGATATCTGTCCAAATTTTTCTCTTCTCACTTTCTGGCACCTGCAGTGAGTGTTTTCCAAATAACTGGTTATGGTTCCTGACCACCTCTTCTGTGAGCACCTCCAAGTCCTGCTCACTGAATTTAAGTTTGCGCTTCCTCTCACCTTTGTCCTTTCAATTCCCATCAGTAGTAATTGTTTTTTTTGGTCCTGGCTGACTGTCCAGACTGCCTCCCTGGTGCTGTGCTGGGTCTCTATGCCTGCTCCTGTGGCTGGGGCTTCTGGAAACAGCATGCACTGACTCACTTCCTGGTTGTGATGTCATCAGGCTGATCGCAATTTTCATACATCCCATTTTGCAGTTCTTAAATAGCGATTTCTTAAAATTCGCTATTTAAGAAATGCAAACCGGGAGCTTGATACATCTGGCCCTAAATTTTCCTAACTATAACTGATCTTTACCATTTTGTTTTTTCATTGAATTTCTATGTTTTTTTTTTTTTTTAAAACAGTTTGTACTCATATAATGTGTGTTATTTAGCGCCTTGAGACCCGCACGGGTGAGTAGCGCGCTTTATAAATGTTAATGATTTGATTTGATTTGTTATTTTGTTATTAATTCTTATATATATATATATATATATATATATATATATATTAACATTTGAAAAATATGGTGCAGTACTTTCTAAATAATTTCACGTGGAATGCCACAGAGCAGAGTGGCATGATGTACAGTGGTGTGGAGAACCATAGAGTTGAGTGAAGTGGAATAGCTTGACGTAGAGTGGAGTAGTTTGGATTGGCTTGGAGTATAGTGGCCTAGAGTAGAGTGGCGTACTGTACAGCAGCTTTGAGTACAGTGACATTGAGTACAGTGGGGTAGAGTGAAGTGTGATAAAGTAAAGTGGAGTAGGGAGGCATAGAGTGAAGTGCCGTAGAGTGGAGTAGTATAGAGGGGAGTTGCATCTCTCACAGTAGAGTGGAGTGGTGTGTCATAGAGTGGTGTATTGGAGAGTATCTTAGAGTGGAGAGGTATAGAGTGGAGTGGCGTAGAGTAGCATGTTATGGAGTGGAGTGGGGTTTGGTGGAGTGGAGTGCTATGTCATAGAGTAGAGTGAAGTGGAGTGTTGTAGAGAGGAGTAGCATGTTGTAGAGTGGAGCAGAGCGGCGTGTCATACAGTGGAGTGTTGTAGAGTACAGTGGAATGGTGTGTTGTAGAATGGAGTGGAGTGACGTGGTGTGCTGTAGAGTGCTGTAGAGTGGAGTAGAGTGGCACAGAGTGAAGGGACATGGAGTGCAGTAGCGTGCCTTAGAGTGGCATGTTTTAGAGTGTCCTAGATGATTGTAAGTGCGTAGAATGGAATACCATGTCGTAGAGTGGAGTGGAGTGTCAGAGAGTAGAGTGGAGTGACATGTTGTAGAGTGCATTAGTGTGCCACAGAGTGGAGTAAAGTGGCATGTTATAGAGTGTCTTTTGTTATGTGATCTATATATATTTTCTATATACTTTCAGGGAGTACTGAAGTACTTTTAAACAAATATATTTAAAAAATGAAAATTATTTTCCCTACTTCTAGAAAGTTCAGCAAACTGCCTCATGGGTTCCTTTACATTTGACAACCACTAATAAGATAGATGTTACATTAAACCCACAACATTCCGAAAGTATGGTCTAAACAACATGGCTGTCTTTTAATTTTGTAAAGACTTTCATTAACCACTAGTATTGTGTTTTGTCAATGCCATGTACCACGATGTACCTAGGTAAACCACAGGGCAATATATCACTACGTTTATGTCCCTTAGAACTTAAAAACTACTGAACCAATTCAGATCGAATACCAAAAAAGAACCTTTCCACAACATGATCTACATTTCTGCCAAATTTTATGTGAATCCGTCCAGTCAATTTGCGGCTACATATGATTAAAATGTCTACGGAAAATGCATTGGTGGAAAAATTATTTTGTGACCCCCCTTTTTAATTTGTACTTCATTAACTAATCACCACAAAACCTTGCACCACAACCCAAAGTAGAAAGAAGCAATAAGCCTGCAAAGGTTCTTGGAGATTTGTCAAACTATGGCACAGGTATTGCCACTCAAAAATCAAGAATTCCTATTTTTGGAATCCTAACTATAACTAGTGCTGCTCTTTAATTTTATATGACTTATTTCTCTTTGCCAGGCTGTAGGCTTTACCTGACCTGCTGCATGCTGCCTGTATGAGGAGGTGGTGGCACTCCACATAAAAAATAGTGCTGCCACCACTGCTTCATTAAAAACCGGCAGGGTGTTAGCCCCGCATGCAGCAGTTGACCAGAGGGATCCTGGAGGGCACAATGGCTCTGCCTGCCTCTGCCATAGCTAGGGGAACTAAAGAAAAAGAAGGGAATATAGCCAAAAATAGACAGTCAGGGGACAAAAAATGTAAAATAAACACATGTGGCCTTAAAAAAAATTAAAAGTGAAAATACATTTGAATAAAGGGGAGAGGTAAAGAGGAATGGATGGATGGGATTAGGAAACAGGGAAACACCAGGAGTAGTGAGGCAGGAGCAGGCTGCAGAGAACAAAATGGATAAATCAAAGGGTATAGTCTATAAACTGTAGCAGTGCTGTTTGCTGCTGCAGCCTTGATTGAAGCCAGATTGAACCTTGTCTAGAAGATTGTTGTCCTTGATGTTTTGGGTGAGTAGCCACACATCTTTCAGTGATTTTAAAGAGGAAAGGGAGATTGGTGATAGGGTGAAAATTGTTAAGGTCATTCACATCAAAGAAGGGTTTTTTTTAATAGTGGGGTCACATGAACAGTTTTGATGGCATCAGGAAAGGATCCTTGGCTGATTTGTCCAGTAGATGAGCATGTAGGTGTAGAGGCCTATTGCAATGTCACTTGGGATAAGATTTAGAGAATGGTTTGAAGATTTGGTTTCCAAGATGTTCTTGAGGGTGGCATCCTCCGTGATGGTGTCAAAACTGTACCAGGAGCGTTTGTATTTGCATACGTCATGTGGAGTTAGATGTGTATGATGCCCAAGGAGCGATTTAACTTTTGAATGAAGATGTGTACAAATTCTCCTGCTTTCTTGGGTGGGTCATCAAACTTGATGGTTGAAAATGAGGGGGGTTGCTGGTGGTCTTGATAAGGTCAAAAAGGTTCTTTGGTCTGTTCTTGGCAGAGCCTAGGAGGGCTCTAAAATGATTTGAGTTTACTATAATTATATGTCTGGGATAACTCAATCTTGTGTATCAGAGGTATGAGAAATTATTTACAGAGGGTGACTGTCTCCATTTGTTCTCCAGGATTCTTAGATTTTTCCTATCATCACATAGGGCCTTGTGGCAGAGGGTGTGTGCCTTTTCGTGCTTTGCAGTGGACCTACACTGTCTATCAAGACAGATAAACTGGTGAAAAACTGAGTAGTCAAGGCTGCTAGCATGCCTCCTGGCTGTTGGGGGATTGAGTCCCCATGCATCAACGGTCCACAAGGGTTGACAACCCCAAGTCGCGTGGAACAGGATCACAGGAATGCTTATAGCACATCTATAGGAAGCCCTGCCCCCTTGTGCACTGGTCTTCAAGCATGCCTCCTGATGCCTAGGCTGTTGGGCAATTGAGTCCCCTGGCACAAGCAGGATTCACAGGGGTTGGCAACTCCAAGTTCTCTCAAGAAAAACACCTGTGGAGTGGGATGGCAGGGGCGCTTATAGCACGTGTATAGGAGGTCCTGCCCCCTTGTGCAACGGTCTGCAAGAACACCTCCCAGCATGTAGGCTATTGGGCATGGAATCCCCAGACACCAGTGGGGTTCACAGGGATTGGCAACCCCACATCCACTCAAGAAAAACACCTGTGAAGCAGGATGGCAGGGGCGCTTATAGCACATGTAGAGGAGGCCCCACTCCCTTGTGTACTGGTCTGCCAGCACACCTCCTGGTGTGTAGGCTGTTGGGGGGATTGAGTCCCCAGGCATGAGCGGGGTCCGCAGGGGTTGGGGACCCCAAGTCCACTCAATAAAACACCCATGGAGTGGGATGACAAGCTTACAGTGCATGTAGAGAAGGCCCCGCCCCCTTGTGCACAGGTGTGCAAGCTTACCTTCTGGCACATAGGCTGTTGGGGGATTGAGTCCCCAGGCACCAGCGGTGTGCACCGGGGTTGGCAACCCCAAATCCACTCAAAAATACACCTGTGAAGTGGGATGGCAGGAGAACTTATAGGATGTGTAGAGGAGGCCCTGTCTCCTTGTGCACCAGTCTGCAAACACATCTCCTGGTGGGTAGGCTGTTGGGGGAATGAGTCCCCAGGCACCAGCGGGGTTCGCAAGGGTTGACAATCCCAGGTCCACTCAAGAAAAACATCCATGGAGTAGGATGGCAGGAGTGCTTATAGCGCGTGTAGAGGAGGCCCAGCCCCCTTCTGCATCGGTGTGCAAGCACACCTCCTGGCTCATAGGCTGTAGGAGGATTGAGTCTCCAGGCACCAGCCAGGTCTGCAGGGGTTGGCAAACCCAGGTCCACTCAAGTAAAACACCCATGGAGGGAGATGGCAGGAGCGCTTAATGCGAGTGTAGAGGAGGCCCTGCCCCTTGTGCATCGGTTTACAAGCATGCCTCCTGGCATGTAGGCTGTTGGGAGATTGAGTCCCTAGGCACCAGCGGGGTCCACAGGGGACGGCAACCTCAAGTCCATTCAAGAAAAACACCTGGAGAGAGGGATGGCAGGAGGTTATAGTGTGTGTAGAGGAGGCCTCGCCCCCTTGTGCTCCGGTCTCCAACCACAGCTCCTGTTGAGTAGGATGTTAGGGGACTGAGTCCCCAGGCACCAGGGGGGTTCAGTCAAGAAAAACACCCCTTGAGCAAAGTAAAGAAGGTGAGGCCCCAGGCCCAGACAGTGTACCTGTCGACGCGATCACAGCAGTCAAGGATTTATGGGGTCCTATCCTGGTCCGCATGTTTAGCACAGCAGCGGTGCATGTGATCCCTCCTTCCTGGGCAGTTTTGATTATTATCCCTTTCTTTAAGAAGGGCGATTAATCAGATCCCAAATGTTACCACCCTATCTCCCTTCTGAATGCATCAGTCAAACTGATGAGTAAGATTTTGTTGAGGCGATTAGAGGAATGGGCTCAGAATTATTTTATTTTATCAGACGTTCAGATTGGATTCAGGATGGGCTTGGGGACAGTTGAGCAACGTGTAAATCTGGAGTTATTGATTGGGAAGTACACAAGGGCTGAGTCAGGATCCCTTTATCTCTGTTTTGCTGACTTGAGCAGCGCATTCGATTTGGTAGATCACTCATTCTTTGGTCAACATTGATTACTCTTGGTGCTCTCGAAGAGATCATTTGTTTTCTTGCACAGCTGTATGAAAATTTATCATCAACGGTCCGACATAGCCCACATGTCAAGTTCACTCACCATTTAGGGTAACAAAGGGAATTAATTAGGGCTATGTATTGGCTCCTCTCTTGTTTTCGCTTTTTATTAATGGGATTTACGGTGCCCTTCATGCCGTGCAGGCCGATGCACCCAGTGTCATCAGCTGCCCTGTTCCTGTGTTATTATACGCAGACGACATTGTTTTATCATCAATGACACCCATCCGCCTGTAGAAATGTATTTGGGGCCTTTTTGGAATCAAAGATATTGGTGATTAATAAAACAAAAATCTATATAATGCCATGTGGGAATAAAGCGCAAAAAAGTAGATATTTCTTCTTCGGGAATAATCTGATAACTAGTGTTATTTCTTTCTATTATCTTGGGATATTATTCTCAAATAATGGTGCTTGGTCCCTGCATGTACAAAATACTAGAACTAAGATGAGCAGAAACTACTATAGGATTTTTAGGTTCTCCTGAAAACTGGGTAGCTGACTCATTATGGAGGTGGTAGACTTATACAAGGCTAGAGGGGTGGGTAATGATACTTTTGGTTGGGTCTGTGGGGTTATACCAATAGTCACCACTTACAGGAAGAGGAAAACATCTTTTTAAAATGCCTGTTATGTCAGCCTGCTTCAGCTTTAGCCCTGATCGCCCATAATGAGGTTGGTTTGCAATACCTGGAGGACCTACTTTTATTAAAACCGTTACTATTTTGTTAATCTGTGTTGACCTGGGAGGAAACAAGATTTACGAAATCAATTATTTTTGGGTGCCTTACTCTGGATTTTGTTTCCCATATCCCCTGGCTCTCCTATATGAAGGAGTCTTATTTAATATGTATGTCCTAAAAGACCACCTTAAAATACCATCTCGTCATAAAAGTTCAATCAAGTCGATATTTTTTAAACAGAGATATGAATGCAGAATGTGTGAGGAGCAGAAGAAAACTATTGTTGCCTTTCATATGTCACTTAGTTTACATTAGGGCTTCCAATATTATTTGTCATGTGTCAATAGCCTACAGCATTGATACGTTTTAACCACATTACGTGTGGGCACTGTTCATCACTTGGTTGCGTTCCCTATTGGGAAGGTCCGCCCACCTTAGCACAACCCCATGTCCTTGTGGTGGCTTGCCTAAGCAGAGTACTCAGCACTTTACGTTGTTCTGTGATTGTTATAAGAATCTCAGGAGTTATTATCTTAAGCCAATTTTTCTTGTAGAGAACATCAGAGACTATAAAGATGCACTGAGATGTTTGAACTTGGAGATTATTGTGTATGTTTTAATGTAGCACTTTTTATAAAGGAGGCAATATGCCTTAGGAACAGCTCTGTGTGTACATTATATACATGATACTCATGAGCTATTTGTTTTGAGATCATTGCATGTTTCTATGTTGTTCTTTTTGTGAGGGGGAAAACGCCTTAGGATAAGCATTGTGCACTAGATATGAGCCAGATTGTTTTTTAATATTTTGTTTTAGCTCTGAGTTTTAATGTTGAATATTTATGTATGTTCTTTTATGGCTGTTTCTAAACTTGTCTAATAAAGGTCGATTGTATGGTATTGAGTAGTCAAGTCACTGACGTCAGAGTTGGGGCTGATGTGTGGTAGTAACGTCTTAGCAGTCTTGCTAACAGTGTTGACTTTCATGTTCTTTGTGTTATGAAATCAGGTAGTTAACCATTTTAGTTGGCCTAGAAATACAACATGAGAGATGTGAAATGAGAAAGGGGGAATGAGGAAGTGGTCGGACCAGTCAAATAGTATAGGATCATCTACTCAGCATGTCATCTTTGGAATTAATAAAGTCAAGCGTGGAGCCCCTGGAGTGTGTTGGTTTGGAGTTGTGTTGTAAAAGGTCATTTTTGGAAAGAAATGTGGCAAGCTGGTTGGGAGCTGATTTTCCAAGGTGGCCCAGTGAAGAATAAAGTCTCCTTGAAAGATCAGTTTATAGTTTTCTGAAGATTGGTCACTTGCAAAGTTAATTAATGTCTCTGTAAAGGTGGAATTGTCACTGGTGGGTGGTAAATGGGGTTAATACGTTTTAGGTAGAGCGTGAGCGTACGGCCTCTTGTATACCTTTACTTCTTCTGTGGGTTCAAAGCCATTTAATTTATAAGTTTCAGTGTCATTTAAAAATCCTTGCTTGCTAGTGGTCAGTCATGCTTCTTTTTCCCTCCTTTTTCTCTTTGGAAGCATGGACTAACTACTGTATAATTACGCTTTGTCGTGTTTATCTGTTCCTTGGGGGACTTTTTTCTTGGTTTCCTTTTCGTGTTCGGGGAAGCTTCCCTTTTCATTTGTAGATGATTCTTGCTCTCTGCTAACGTAACCGTATTGTTCTTGCTTACATTACATGCTTTACTTAACTTAGAATTCTCTGTGAGTGTTTGATTTTTCCAGGATGTTTTTGCTTTTTTTTTTTTTTAGTAGTGGCTTCTGATGCGATTACCAACATTCTACTTCCGTTTGACAAAATAGAACGTAAAGAAAAACAGACACCGGCAAACCTACTTGCTTTTAATCGAGTTTAGGCGTGTACATAAAGAAAGTTTAAGGTGAAGCATGGTTGTAATTTCGGCAGAGTTCTCCCTGCTCCCTGAACACCAACCCCTTCCCTCCCGGGCTCAGGCTGAGGCTTTACCTTTCCAGCGGCGCCAAGCCAGGAGAATGAGCGAGCTCTGCCGGGCTGCTCTCCCGGCTTGGCGCCGCTGGGTTGTGGAGCAGCTGCAGTGTGCTTGCACTGACTGCAGGTGGCACCACCAAGTGCCTTGTCAAGAAAAGTGGTTGGAGGCAGGGGCTGAGCTTTCAAACGGAGGTGGGGGATGAGGGAGAAATGAGAGAACGCTCTAGGGCCTGACTGACACAAGCAAGAGGAGACAAAACATCTCACAAAAAACATACATGAGCTCTGCTTGTCTTACTTGGTTTCTGGTGAAGGATACCACCTGGATGTCTCAGTGAGCAAAACACTTGCCGCTGAGAATTGCGGTGGCCAGCAGGTCCGTTGTTCATAAGGTCAGCTCCAACTTCCAGCCTTGGTAAATTAGGTACCATTGGTTTGGGTGATTCCTATACCGTTTATTTACAGTACTTAGGAATGATGGAGGGTTGGCTTTGGTAATGCTTGTTTTTATAAAAGTATTCTTTCGTCAGTGAGGTAACAGGTGTGTTTTCTTTTTGCAAACTTCTCTCCTGTCCCTACTCTATCCCCATGCTTTCTTGATAAGCCGTTCTGTTTCTTATGTTTGGGGGTTCTTGCTCAGCGCGGTTGCTGCCTCTTCCACAGCCTCTCACCAGTCATCTGGGGTTTCCACTTCTGTGGCGTGCCAAATGGGTTACTCCTAACATATATGTAAACAAAGTATGTGCTATATCCAAGACAAAATTAAAGATGTTCATACTTGTGTGTCAGTACCTCTTAGCGGTTTCAGCATAAGAAAATGCTACTTAGTTTTTGTGTAATATTGACTGCAGTATTGTGAGGGTAACATGAAAGTTTGAGTAGTGCCAGGAAGGAAACAGGATGTAGCACTCAGATTTCTTAAGTAGGTGAAACGAGCCAGCCCAGTTGAGACTTTTATTTCAAGTTACAATACATCAGTCCATCATTTAGCCCGCTTTTACTGGATCTGGATTTTGCCAGATAAGAAAATTGTGGTGGAAGAGCAAACCATGCCCTATATTTATACTCTTTTTGCACCATATTTGCATCTTTTTTGACGCAAAAGCGACACAATCGTAGAAAATACAGGCCCTTATTTATAATTTTTTTGTGCCGCATTTGCGTAACTTTTTGACGTAAAAGGGGCGCAAACTTGAAAAATTCAATTATATTTTGTGAGTTTGTGCCGCTTTTGCGTACAAAAATTAAACAGATGCGGCGCAAACAAAGTATAAATATGGGCCCATGTGTCCAGGATCACACTGGTGATCAAGTTGGAAAGCTAAGATTAGGTCCGAGGCTTTCTGAATCCAAATTCGGCTATTTCACAGCCCTATATAACAACTTGATAAACTGAATGAATAAGGACAACTGAGAGACGAGTATGGGGGTGGGATATTAAGGTACAGTGTATTATAGGTATTGAAATATCGCAATATAAAAATGTAGGGCCAGATGTATCAAAGGGTTTTACCCATTCTTTGTCTATGGGAAAATGCTTTAGTACATATGGCCCGTAATCCACAAAATTAAAAGGCACCCTGTGTGAGGTGGAAAATAGATTCAGTGGACTGATTTACTGCTTTTGAAAAATGGTGTTCCCGCTCTACAGCTTGCAAACTACACTTGTAAATGTTATCGGAAACATCATCAATAGTTGAATAAATTTGGGGAAATAATGCATGCATGACAAAGTCCTCAAGGTGATCGGGACGCTGCTTCCAGTGAATGTTGCCATTCTGCCAGTGATGGTTCGTGGCATAAACAGACTCTTTAGTTGCAACGCTTTGCTAGTCCTTAAACCCTTCTGTGCTGCGGACGTAACGGTTACGTCCCGCGGCACAGTGCTCCTGTGTCGAGGACGTAACCATTACGTCCTCGGCACGGAGCCCGGAGGGAGCGCTAGCACTCCCTCCGTGGGGTTCCCCCCACCCCCCCAAGGCGGGGATGGAAGGGGAAGACCTTCCCCTTCCACCCCCACCCCCCCGTAATGACGACAGTGCGCGATCGCGCGCTGACCTCATTACCCAGTGCCGGTCGCACTGGAAGCCATTTGCTTCCAGTGCGTTCACGGAGAAACAGGTAAGTTTCTCCTCCGGCGGGTGGGGGGTTTGGGCCAAAGAGGCACTGGGGGAAAGGAAAGGCTTTTCCTTTCCCCCAGTGTCTCTTTGAGCATTCCTGCTGCCCGATCGCATTGCGATCGGGCAGCAGGAATGCCCACTAGACGCCAGGGATTTATTTATTTTTAATTTTGTTTGCATTTGTTTGTGTTTGGGAGCGGCCCCTTGGGTAAGGGTCACTCCCTTTTGGGGGCATCTTTATTGTGGCAGATCAGCCTACTATTTTTAGGCCATCCACTAGACACCAGGGATTTTTTTTTTAAACTATTTTGTAAATGCTTGTATTTAGGAGCAGCCCATTGGGCAAGGGTCGCTCCCTTTTGGGGGCATCTTTATTGTGGCCATTTCTGCCCCCCCTTGGGGGCAGATCGGCTAGACACCAGGGATTTTTTTTAAAAACTATTTTGTAAATGCTTGTATTTGGGAGCGGCCCCTTGGGCAAGAGTCGCTCCCTTTTGGGGGCATCTTTATTGTGGCCATTTCTGCCCCCCAGGGGGGCAGAATCCACTAGACACCAGGGATTTTTTTTTTAAACTATTTTGAAAATGTTTGTATTTGGGAGCGGCCTCTTGGGCAAGGGTTGCTTCCTTTTGGGGGCATGTTTATTGTGGCCATTTCTGCCCTCCTTGGGGGCAGATCGGCCTATTATTTTTAGGCTGATCTGCCCCCAAGGGGGGCAGAAGCCACTTAGACACCAGGGATAGTGGTGTGTGTGTTAGTGGAGGGGGGCAACCCCTTGGGCAAGGGTCGCCCCCATTTGGGGGCACGTGTACCAAGGCCATTTCTGCCCCCTTTAGGGACAGATCAGCCTATTATTTTTAGGCTGATCTGCCCCCAAGGGGGGCAGAGCCCACTAGAACTCCAGTTTTTTTTCCAAATATGTTTATTTATGTGTTGGCGTCCCCTTGGGCAAGGGGCACCCCCCCAAGGGGGGCATTGAACTGTTGGCCATTTCTGCCCCCTTGGGGGCAGATGGGCCTATTTCTTTTAGGCCCATCTGCCCCCAAGGGGGGCAGAAGCCACGTAGGCACCAGGGATAGTGTGTTTGTGTGGTTTGTTTTTTGTTTGGGGTTGGGCCCTTGGGGACACACTACTAAAGGTATTTTCTGTCCTCCTTGGGGCAGATAGGCCTATTTTTAGGTAGGCCCATCTGCCCCTATGGCAGAATCCACTTAGGCACCAATTTCTAAATGCTTGATGGTGGGATGTTTGTCAACTGTCAAAGTATTTGCATTTGTGATAATTATTTTCCTCCTTTTTGTTCTAGTTCAAAGCTTTTGCTTTCTTTGCTGTGGCTCCTTACGGTTTTGGCGGTGGTTGACCTGTGGTTTGCATAGTTTCATGTTTTAGGTAAGTAAAAACAATTTACTCCAAAGGAGTTTTGTTGCCATGCATGAATGACATGTTTGTAGGTGGTGTACTAAATGCAGGTTCGTGTGAAATTGTCCTTAGATTTGTGCACAATGATATTTGTGTTGTCTTATTTCTAACTTGCTTTTCTTTCTTTCTTTTTAGTGGGATATCATTGGTTATTGCTGTGTCTGTGCAGAGTAGTTGCTGGTGATTCAAGCTTTTTCAGGCAAGTGAGCGGTATGGTTTTTGAGTTATAACTCTTACTAATAAAGCTACACTTTATTACTTATCTTACACAGTGCTGGTTGTTGGTGGTGCATTTGTCCAGTTAATTTTAGTAGGAAAGATCATGGCTAGCCACAGGATGACCGCTCAGCAGGTGGTTGGTATGCTATTTGAGTCATTGTCTGATCATGATTATGAGACGGACTCTGCATCTAAAGCAGAGGAGGAAGTGAGGGATTCTGGCAGTGAAGTTTCTGCCAGAGAGGAATCTTCTGATGAGGAAGCCACACTCAGTGCAGATGAAGAGCTTGTTTCAGAGAAGGACACTGATGTGCCATTAGTGCAGCAACCTGGGGCTGAAAGGTTTCCCGTTAGAAGACCTGAACTCTGGGTTGCCCCAAACATGGAGCAGCCAGAGTTGCCTGCCTTTACTGGTCTCCCGGGGTGTAGAGTCAATACTGAGAACCTTTTGCCAGTCAATTTCTTTGAGTTATTTGTGGATGATGTGTTTTTAGAAGAGATTGTTGAGCAGACTAATTTGTATGCAGAGCAGTATTTGAGGGACAACGCTGCTAGACCTAGGCCGCACTCTAGAGCAGCCCAGTGGATTCCCACAAATTTGGAGGAGATGAAAAGGTTTTTAGGTTTGACTCTTTTGATGGGGTTGATAAGGATCCGTCACTAGCTTCTTATTGGTCTACTAGTCCCTTGATGGCAACAGCTATATTTCCTGCAACAATGAGTCGTAATCGGTATTTGCTTCTTCTTAGGATGCTGCATTTTATTGACGATGCATTAGCCTTGCCACGAAATCACCCTGATTCTGACCGTCTTTTTAAGATTAGGCCTGTCCTTGATCATTTTGTAGATCGTTTTTCAGAGGTCTATGTTCCAGGCAAAGAAATAGCTGTGGATGAGTCTTTGGTCCTCTTCAAGGGTCGTTTGGTTTTTAGGCAGTACATTCGTAGCAAGAGGGCACGATGTGGAATTAAATTGTATATGCTGTATGAAAGTAGTACAGGATATGTGTATAATTTCTGTGTCTACACTGGTATTCCAGTATTAACCCCCCTGGTTGTCCTCTAACTTTTAGAGTTACTGAGAAAATTGTGTGGGAACTTGGTAGACGACTGTTCAACAAAGGTCACCATTTGTAAGTAGATAACTTTTACACTGAAGTGCAGTTGTTCAAGGAATTGTTTAGAGTGGACACTGTTGCTTGTGGCAAAATTCGTTGTAACCGGAAAGGCTATCCAAGGGAGCTTGTCTGTAAAAAAACTTGAGAGGGGACAGTGCAGTGCCTTGCGGAATGATGAGCTGCTAGCTTTGAAGTTTTCCGACAGGAGGGATGTCTACATGCTAAGTACCACCCATGATGAGAGTACTTTCCCCGTGACTGGCGCCAGGTTGCTGAAGTGCGCAAACCTGTGTGCATTTTAGATTATAATAAGCACATGGGAGGTGTAGATAGAGTTGAGCAGAGCTTGAAACCTTATACTGCTATTCGTAAGTCTTACGTTTGGTATAAGAAGTTAGCAATTCACCTCTTCCACTTAGCAACTTTTAATGGTTTTATTGTGTTTAAGGATAGACTCCAGAGTCAAAGATGACATTTGTGAAATTTCAGTAGTCAGTGATAGAGAGCCTTATTGTGGTGGAACAGGCCAGAGTTCCTGGACAAGCAGTGGTGGAGGATGTGGCTAGATTGAAAGATCGTCACTTTGCTGAGCACATTCCTCCCACACCCAAAAAAGACTTTCCAGCTAAGAAATGTAGTGTGTTTTCGAAGAGGTATCCGGAGGGAGACTCGAATGTACTGCCCAGATTGTCCTTCAAAGCCTGGGCTGTGTGTGGGTGGTTGTTTTAAGAATTACCACACCCAGAAGAATTACTGGGAACAACCATGAGTGTAAACTCATGTCTGTTTTGTATTTTCATGTGTTCAGTTTCATGGTTAGCATTTCTGTCATGTACTTAGTTAGAGCTTTTGTGTTTGTAGTTTTGTAATTATTTCTAATTAGTTAGGGGTTTCTTTGTTTAAAAAAAAAAAAAGTGATGCCATTGTGTGTGGAGTGGGGCTTGGCTGAGGGTGTACATAGTGTACATATTGACTTGCTGTTGGCTACTGCAACACACTGCCAGCCAAACACCAGCTCACATACTGCCATCAGCTGGTGTGATTGTTGTATCTGGCATGTGGGCGTATGTAAGTGATGGGCCCTTGAGTGGCGCTGTCAGTCGATGTGAGTGTTGTAATATGCTGGGCCCGTGGCTGGTGGTGTGAATGGTCTTGTGCGTGTCATGTATGAAAGGTGTGTGAATGGACTGTAAAGCAGTTGGTGCCTTGTCGCGGCTCTACAGCTCACGAGTTGTGAGTCATTGGTTCAGTTTTTTGCCTTTCAGTTATTAACAGTGCATTTCATTTTTGTGAAATCTCTTCTTAATAAAATTTGATCCACTGAACCATCACTCACCCTCGTGCCAAATCCAACCAGTATGTGTGGTAAAAATGACAAAACCTGCTCCGCTGTAATCAGGCGTCACAACACACCTGTGACACGCTAGGTGCCTCGGGTGGGACCCCGATGATGAAGCATGCCACCAACTTGGTTGGTGGGTGAAGGGTCTTTTTCACATAACCTAAGTGCGTTTCTTTTCACAATTTTAGTGTTTGCCACATCACAGACGTACGTGGACACATCAAAATGATAAATTACAAAACTACCTGTGTTTGGGGAGGAGGGGGCACCTATATTTTTGGTCCTGGGTGCGGCCTTCATCTAGGAAAACCTACCAAACCCAGACATTTTTTTAAACTAGACACCCCAAGGAGTCCAGGGAGGTGTGGCTTGCGTGGATCCCCCAACATTTTCTTACCCAGACTCCTCTGCAAACCTCAAAATTTGACTAAAAAAGCATATTTTCCTGACTTTCGTTTGTACGATCACCGCTTCAGCACAAAATTCCTACTCCCCAGCGTTCCCCTCAGTCTCCCAAGTAAAATGACACCTCACTTGTGTGGGTCCCCAAAGCAGAGTCAGCCTAAAGATGTATAAAAGAAGAATATGTCCTTATCACCTCGCTGTGCTATCCCCTCTGTCTCTACAAGTTTTGGGCCTTATTCTGTTGCAGGCAACTGGCCCACCCACACAAGTGAAGTATCATTTTTACCGGGAGACTTGGGGGAACGCTGGGTGGAAGGAAATTTGTGGCTCCTCTCAGATTCCAGAACTTTCTGTCACCGAAATGTGAGGAAAATGTGTTTTTTTAGCCAAATATTGAGGTTTGAAAAGGATTCTGGGTAACAGAGCCCCACAAGTCACCCCATCTTGGATTCCCCTAGGTCTCTAGTTTTAAAAAATGCACAGGTTTGGTAGGTTTCCCTAGGTGCCGGCTGAGCTAGAGGCAAAAATCTACAGGTAGGTACATTTGCAAAAAACACCTCTGTTTTCTGTCAAAAAATGAGATGTGTCCACGTTGTGCTTTGGGGCATTTCCTGTCGCGGGCGCTAGGCCTACCCACACATGTGAGGTATCATTTTTATCGGGAGACTTGGGGGAACGCTGGGTGGAAGGAAATTTGTGGCTCCTCTCAGATTCCAGAACTTTCTGTCACCAAAATGTGAGGAAAATGTGTTTTTTTAGCCAAATTTTGAGGTTTGCAAAGGATTCTGGGTAAAAGAACCTGGTCAGAGCCCCACAAGTCACCACATCTTGGATTCCCCTAGGTCTTTAGTTTTCAAAAATGCACAGGTTTGGTAGGTTTCGCTAGGTGCCGGCTGAGCTAGAGGCCAAAATCTACAGGTAGGCACTTTGCAAAAAACACCTCTGTTTTAGGTGAAAAAATGGGATGTGTCCACGTTGTGCTTTGGGGCATTTCCTGTCGCGGGCGCTAGGCCTACCCACACAAGTGAGGTATCATTTTTATCGGGAGGCTTGGGGGAATGCTGGGTGGAAGGAAATTTGTGGCTCCTCTCAGATTCCAGAACTTTCTGTCACCGAAATGTGAGGAAAATGTGTTTTTTTAGCCAAATTTTGAGGTTTGCAAAGGATTCTGGGTAACAGAACCTGGTCAGAGCCCCACAAGTCACCCCATCTTGGATTCCCCTAGGTCTTTAGTTTTCAAAAATGCACAGGTTTGGTAGGTTTCGCTAGGTGCCGGCTGAGCTAGAGGCCAAAATCTACAGGTAGGCACTTTGCAAAAAACACCTCTGTTTTCTGTGAAAAAATGGGATGTGTCCACGTTGTATTTTGGGGCATTTCCTGTCGCGGGCACTAGGCCTACCCACACAAGTGAGGTATCATTTTTATCGGGAGACTTGGGGGAATGCTGGGTGGAAGGACATTTGTGGCTCCTCTCAGATTCCAGAACTTTCTGTCACCAAAATGTGAGGAAAATGTGTTTTTTTAGCCACATTTTGAGGTTTGCAAAGGATTCTGGGTAACAGAACCTGGGCAGAGCCCCACAAGTCACCCCATCTTGGATTCCCCTAGGTCTCTAGTTTTAAAAAATGCACAGGTTTGGTAGGTGTCCCTAGGTGCCGGCTGAGCTAGAGGCCAAAATCTACTGGTAGGCACTTTGCAAAAAACACCTCTGTGTTCTCTCAAAAAATGGGATGTGTCCACGTTGTGCTTTGGGGCATTTCCTGTCGCGGGCGCTAGGCCTACCCACACAAGTGAGGTATCATTTTTATCGGGAGACTTGGGGGAATGCTGGGTGGAAGGAAATTTGTGGCTCCTCTCAGATTCCAGAACTTTCTGTCACCGAAATGTGAGGAAAATGTGTTTTTTTAGCCAAATTTTGAGGTTTGCAAAGGATTCTGGGTAACAGAACCTGGTCAGAGCCCCACAAGTCACCCCATCTTGGATTCCCCTAGGTCTCTAGTTTTCAAAAATGCACAGGTTTGGTAGGTGTCCCTAGGTGCCGGCTGAGCTAGAGGCCAAAATCTACAGGTAGGCACATTTGCAAAAAACACCTCTGTTTTCTGTCAAAAAATGGGATGTGTCCACGTTGTGCTTTGGGGCATTTCCTGTCGCGGGCGCTAAGCCTACCCACGCAAGTGAGGTATCATTTTTATCGGGAGACTTGGGGGAACGCTGGGTGGAAGGAAATTTGTGGCTCCTCTCAGATTCCAGAACTTTCTGTCATCGAAATGTGAGGAAAATATGTTTATTTAGCCATATTTTGAGGTTTGCAAATGATTCTGGGTAAAAGAACCTGGTCAGAGCCCCACAAGTCACCACATCTTGGATTCCCCTAGGTCTTTAGTTTTCAAAAATGCACAGGTTTGGTAGGTTTCGCTAGGTGCCGGCTGAGCTAGAGGCCAAAATCTACAGGTAGGCACTTTGCAAAAAACACCTCTGTTTTAGGTGAAAAAATGGGATGTGTCCACGTTGTGCTTTGGGGCATTTCCTGTCGCGGGCGCTAGGCCTACCCACACAAGTGAGGTATCATTTTTATCGGGAGACTTGGGGGAATGCTGGGTGGAAGGAAATTTGTGGCTCCTCTCAGATTCCAGAACTTTCTGTCACCGAAATGTGAGGAAAATGTGTTTTTTTAGCCAAATTTTGAGGTTTGCAAAGGATTCTGGGTAACAGAACCTGGTCAGAGCCCCACAAGTCACCCCATCTTGGATTCCCCTAGGTCTCTAGTTTTAAAAAATGCACAGGTTTGGTAGGTGTCCCTAGGTGCCGGCTGAGCTAGAGGCCAAAATCTACAGGTAGGCACATTTGCAAAAAACACCTCTGTTTTCTGTCAAAAAATGGGATGTGTCCACGTTGTGCTTTGGGGCATTTCCTGTTGCGGGCGCTAGGCCTACCCACGCAAATGAGGTATCATTTTTATCGGGAGACTTGGGGGAATGCTGGGTGGAAGGAAATTTGGGGCTCCTCTCAGATTCCAGAACTTTCTGTCACCGAAATGTGAGAAAAATGTGTTTATTTAGCCATATTTTGAGGTTTGCAAAGGATTCTGGGTAAAAGAACCTGGTCAAAGCCCCACAAGTCACCACATCTTGGATTCCCCTAGGTCTTTAGTTTTCAAAAATGCACAGGTTTGGTAGGTTTCGGTAGGTGCCGGCTGAGCTAGAGGCCAAAATCTACAGGTAGGCACTTTGCAAAAAACACCTCTGTTTTCTGTCAAAAAATGGGATGTGTCCACGTTGTGCTTTGGGGCATTTCCTGTCGCGGGCGCTAGGCCTAGCCACACAAGTGTGGTATCATTTTTATCGGGAGACTTGGGGGAATGCTGGGTGGAAGGAAATTTGTGGCTCCTCTCAGATTCCAGAACATTCTGTCACCAAAATGTGAGGAAAATGTGTTTTTTTAGCCAAATTTTGAGGTTTGCAAAGGATTCTGGGTAACAGAACCTGGTCAGAGCCCCACAAGTCACCCCATCTTGGATTCCCCTAGGTCTCTAGTTTTCAAAAATGCACAGGTTTGGTAGGTGTCCCTAGGTGCCGGCTGAGCTAGAGGCCAAAATCTACAGGTAGGCACATTTGCAAAAAACACCTCTGTTTTCTGTCAAAAAATGGGATGTGTCCACGTTGTGCTTTGGGGCATGTCCTGTCGCGGGCGCTAGGCCTACCCACGCAAGTGAGGTATCATTTTTATCGGGAGACTTGGGGGAACGCTGGGTGGAAGGAAGTTTGTGGCTCCTCTCAGATTCCAGAACTTTCTGTCACCGAAATGTGAGGAAAATGTGTTTATTTAGCCATATTTTGAGGTTTGCAAAGGATTCTGGGTAAAAGAACCTGGTCAGAGCCCCACAAGTCACCACATCTTGGATTCCCCTAGGTCTTTAGTTTTTAAAAATGCACAGGTTTGGTAGGTTTCGCTAGGTGCCGGCTGAGCTAGAGGCCAAAATCTACAGGTAGGCACTTTGCAAAAATTACCTCTGTTTTAGGTGAAAAAATGGGATGTGTCCAAGTTGTGCTTTGGGGCATTTCCTGTCGCGGGCGCTAGGCCTACCCACACATGTGAGGTATCATTTTTATCGGGAGACATGGGGGAATGCTGGGTGGAAGGACATTTGTGGCTCCTCTCAGATTCCAGAACTTTCTGTCACCGAAATGTGAGGAAAATGTGTTTTTTTAGCCACATTTTGAGGTTTGCAAAGGATTCTGGGTAACAGAACCTGGTCAGAGCCCCACAAGTCACCCCATCTTGGATTCCCCTAGGTCTCTAGTTTTAAAAAATGCACAGGTTGGTAGGTGTCCCTTGGTGCCGGCTGAGCTAGAGGCCAAAATCTACAGGTAGGCAGTTTGCAAAAAACACCTCTGTTTTCTGTCAAAAAATGGGATGTGTCCACATTGTGCTTTGGGGCATTTCCTGTCGCGGGCGCTAGGCCTACCCACTCAAGTGAGGTATCATTTTTATCGGGAGACTTGGGGGAATGCTGGGTGGAAGGAAATTTGTGGCTCCTCTCAGATTCCAGAACTTTCTGTCACCGAAATGCGAGGAAAATTTGTTTTTTTAGCCAAATTTTGAGGTTTGCAAAGGATCCTGGGTAAGAGAACCTGGTCAGAGTCCCACAAGTCACCCCATCTTGGATTCCCCTAGGTCTCTAGTTTTAAAAAATGCACAGGTTTGGTAGGTTTCCCTAGGTGCCGGCTGAGCTAGAGGCCAAAATCTACAGGTAGGCACTTTGCAAAAAACACCTCTGTTTTCTGTGAAAAAATGGGATGTGTCCACGTTGTGTTTTGGGGCAATTCCTGTTGCGGGCGCTAGGCCTACCCACACAAGTGAGGTACCGTTTTTATCGGGAGACTTGGGGGAACATAGAATAGCAAAACAAGTGTTATTGCCCCTAGTCTTTGTCTAAATTTTTTCCCTCCAAATATAAGAGAGTGTGTAAAAAAGACGTCTATTTGAGAAATGCCCTGTAATTCACATGCTAGTATGGGCACCCCGGAATTCAGAGATGTGCAAATAACCACTGCTCCTCAACACCTTATCTTGTGCCCATTTTGGAAATACAAAGGTTTTCTTGATAGCTATTTTTTACTCTTTATATTTCAGCAAATGAATTGCTGTATACCCAGTATAGAATTAAAACCCACTGCAGGGTGCAGCTCATTTATTGGCTCTGGGTACCTAGAGTTCTTGATGAACCTACAAGTCCTATATATTCCCGCAACCAGAAGAGTCCAGCAGACATAACAGTATATTGCTTTCAAACATCTGACATTGCAGGAAAAAGTTACAGAGTAAAACGTAGAGAAAAATTGCAGTTTTTTTCACCTCAATTTCAATATTGTTTTTTTCAGTTGTTATTTTCTGTAGGAAACCCTTGTAGGATCTACACAAATGACCCCTTGCTAAATTCAGAATTTTGTCTACTTTTTCAGAAATGTTTTGGTTTCTGGGATCCAGCATGGGTTCCATGCCCATTTCTGTCACTGACTGGAAGGAGGCTGACAGCACAAAACATCATAAAAATGGGGTATGTCCCAGTAAAATGTCGAAATTGGGTTTTCTGATTCAAGCCTGCCTGTTCCTGAAAGCTGGGAAGCTGGTGATTTTAGCACCGCAAACCCTTTGTTGATGCCATTTTCAGGGGAAAAACCACAAGCCTTCTTCTGCAGCCCCTTTTTCCCATTTTTTTTAAAAAAACGAAATTTTCACTGTATTTTGGCTAATTTCCTGGCCTCCTTCTGGGGAACCCACAAAGTATGGGTACCTCTAGAATCCCTAGGATGTTGGAAAAAAAGGACACAAATTTGGCATGGGTAGCTTATGTGAACAAAAGGTTATGAGGGTCTAAGCGTGAACTGCCCCAAATAGCCCAAAAAAAGGCGCGGCACAGGAGGGGGAAAAGGCCCGGCAGCGAAGGGGTTATCGCCCCCAGGAAGCACCCAACAGGGTCACGGCTTTGCCTGGCCATTGTGCGCCATTCATGAAACGAGCCTCCTTCTCAAAGGAGAGTGAAGCGACCATTTCTGCCTACTAAGTGCTTCATGAAGGTGGCCCTAATGGCTATTCACAGCTGCCCTCTTGCCCCTGAGTTTGTACATGACTAGGATGGGTGTCAGTCAGGGGAGGATGTGCAACGCCTCCCTGGACCGAAAAGTGAAGGGCATCGCTTGAGGGGAAGAACTGGGTTTAGAGGTAATAGTCTTCTCTGGTAAGCAGATTGGCTAGCGGCTCATCCATTGTTTTCCATTACCTATCTTTATTTTTATTTTTTGCATTGCGAGTATGTAAAATGAAAATTAATCTCACTCCTGAGCTGCAACCACAAACCATGTGGCAGCTTTTAACAGACCCCTGCAGCTTCTGTGAATTTGGTTAGACACCTCCTCTGAGGACTGTTTGTTGTCAAAGTAGTGTCAGAAACTAATGAATAACGGTGTATTGTTGGTGCTAGCAGTGTCCACGCCCAGTGGTCACCTCTGCCTTCCCATACAGAATGCGTTCCTCCATTTTATGGTATTACCTGCAGCCAAGATTGATAGCGCCAGGGATTTAACCAGAACCCAGTTAGTTCGATTTTTAGGGCTCTTTTCCCTGCTGCACATTTGTGCATCATGTGCTCTTGGAAGAATCCCTTAGAAGTAGTCCATATCAGTATTATCTGCTAGAACACGCTGCACAGTTCTGCAGGTAAGTGCCTGTGCAGAAATGTGTCTGTGGGTGGCTTGTTGTTGGTACAAGTGGTGTTCTGGTGCAATAGTTGTCCTCTTTAGTCTGTTGAGTGATCCAAATCCCAGCAAAGGTGAAGCAAAGTCAAATTCACTATTTGTTGGCAGTAATTTAACCTGATTTAGGGTAGTTTAACGGCAGAAAACATGAATTGTGCTTTCATGGGCAACTTTTTTTTCTAAATTATGTAAGGTATAACCTTAGGCTCATAAGAAACTCACCATGTGGTGGTCCTAGGACAATGGGACTGCCTTCAAAACGTTCAGCACGACAGGGCCTTTTGGTCCAGGTCATCTCTGGGTATCCACACTAGGTTGGGGGGACCCCAAAATAATAACTCCTCCCACCATTCAGTGTCTTTTTGAGCTCTCTCATGGCTAGAACCTTTGTTTTATAGCTTGGAGATTTTTAAGGGCCTTGATCATAATATTATTCTAGTAGGCCTGAAAATGTGTAATGCACTACACCCTCTAGGAGCTAAATATATGGTTACACTGCATTATGTTCTGTTATTCTGTTTTCATGTGGTTATGCTCTCTAGGGGCTGACTATAACCTTGATGTTGGGCAGAAAATACTAAAAGGTTCTGGAACGTTCTTGGAGGAAGTCCTATGAGCCTCAAAAAGTAAAATCAGTATAGAACTGACATTAAGTCCTACCATAAGTTGATTCGGAGATCTAGGGCCTAGTTCTTCACAAATAAAATAAAGAGCAGCAATAACCCAACAAAAGTTATTTTCTCCCTGCTAAATAGTCTTACCAAACTTGTACTTGCAGTAGACCCTACTGGTGCCTCTAATGACCTCTGCAAGAGATTGGCGAAGTACTTTACTGGCAAACCAGAAGCAAATATTCCACATTTGCTCTCAAAACTATTGCTTTTTTTACTGACTCTAACCTTGACAGCCACAGTAGTATTCGACCCACCCTTGCTCCACTCCCTCCTCGGTATATCTCAACGAGCTCCGTACTTTATGTAATAAAGTTAGATCAGGCTCACCTGCCAAACCCCTTAAGCCAGGCATGTTTCACAAAATCCAAGATTGCCTTCTTCTTCCTTGCCTGGAATTGATTAACCTCTCACTGTTTTTAGCAGTTGTGCCAGGCTTGTGGAAGCATGCTAAGAACGTCCGCACTATCTCTCTTCTGCCTTTTTTTGCTAAAGTGGTGAAGGCTCACGTCAACGCTTTCTTAACAAAGTTCCTAGAAGATAATCAGATCCTGGATATTTCACAGAATGGTTTTAGGCCATTACACAGCACAGAACCGCTGTCCCACAAAATTCTGCTTAGGTGCCTTGAGGAGATTGGCATAGTTGGTCCTGCCTTAGACTGGTTCTCTTCTTATCTCTTGGATCGCTCCTTTCAGGTCATCTCCTCCTCCTACAGCTCTTACTCACACGCTCTACCACATGGAGTTCCCTAAGCATCCTCTTTGAGCCCTACCCTGTTTAATATCTATATCCAACCTCTGGGGCAGGTTGTGAACTCCCTGGGCTTCACGCTGGTGTCCTACGCAGATGACACCCAGCTTGTGCTCTCTGTTTCCAGCAACCTCATGTCTGACAAGGCTAATTTTCAGAGGGGCATGCTAGATGTTGGTGAGTGGATGGTGGTAAATTGGCTATTACTTCAAGCAAAACTGAAATTCTCCTTGTAGGGAAAGGCACCCTCTCTTGGGGCAACCATTGGAGGCCTCTTGCACGTGGTCTCCCCCTCGGCCCAAGTTGGTGGTAAAAATGTAGGTGTCTGGATGGACAACATACCAACTTTCGAAGCACAGGCAAAATCAGTGGTTGGCACGTGTTTTGTACTTGTGTGCGGGCTCAAACCTATGATTACATTTTTTTACCCTCCCACTCGTCAAGTAATTATTCAGACAGTCATTCTTTCCGGGCTTGATTGTAACATCCTCTACCTGGATGCCAATAAGGCTGTGATCCGCAGACTTCAGCTGGCCCAAAATGAGCAGCTAGGTTGCTATTCTCACTTCCTAAACGCTGCTCGTTTTCCAGTCTCTTTCGCAAACTACACTGGCTCCCTTTCGAGAAACGTGTGCATTTTAAGACATAGTGCATCACTCATAAAATCCTTTTCTCTCAGGGGGCTTGTATCCAGACTAATTTAGTCTCCCCGTATGTAGGAAAGTACCATCTTTCTTGGCATGTTACCCCCAAATACTGCCTGATTGTCAGTGTATTTTGACTGTCACTTGGATCCTGCTTGTCAGGACCCCAGTGCTTATGGTTTGTGGCCTGCTTTTCAGTGTGTTTCACTGTTTTCTAAATTGTCACTGGAGTCCTGCTAATCAGAACTCCAGTGATCATGCTCTCTCTGTCTCTAAATTTGTCAGTACATACTAGTGACTCAGTATTTCACTCCAAGTTGGCATACTGGACCCTTATAAGTCCCTAGTATATAGTGCATAGGTAGCCAGGGCATTGGGGTTCCAGGGGATCCTTATGGGCTGCAGCAATACTTTTGCCACCCATAAGGAGCCCATACAAACACTTCTTCAGGACTGCCATTGCAGCCTTAGTGAAATAGTGGAAGCATTATTTTACAGCCATTTTCACTGCAACAGGTCACTTATAAGTCACCTATATTTCAGGCCTTCAAACCCTGAAGGCTAGGTGCATAGTACCAATGTGTGAGGGCACCCCTGCACTAGCAGAGGTGCCCTAACGTCATCCAGGCCCATTTTCCCAGACTTCATGAGTGCAGGCAAGCCATTATAAATGTGCACTACATTTAGGTCAATACATATATGTAGCTTCACAATGCTAACCCCAAATATAGCCATGTGAGGTGTCTATCAACTGGAATTTGGACCCCAATACTGATTCTGGTATTGGGGAGCCAATTCCATTCACCCTGGGGGCTCCACCATAGACCCTCAGTACTGCCAGCCTTCTGAGGTTTTCACTGCAACCCCAGCTGCTACCACCTCACAGACATGCTTCTGCCCTCCTGGGGCTTGAGCAGCTCAATGCATTTCCATTAGGAGAAGGGTGTTTCACCCTCTCCGTTTGGAAATAGGTGTTACAGGCATGGGAGGGGTATCCTCCCAGAGCCTCTGGAAATGCTTTGAAGCGGACAGATGGTGCCCTCCTTGCATAATCCAGTCTACCCCAGTTCAGGGACCCACAGCCCCTGCTCTGGTGCGAAATTGGACAAAGAAAAGTGGAGTGACCACTCCCCTGTCCATCACCACCCCAAGGGTGGTGCTCAGAGCTCCTACAGAGTGTCCCTCAGGGTTTTGCCATCTTAGATTCCAAGGCGGTGGGATACTCTGGGAGCATCTGAGTGGCCAGTGCCAGCAGGTGATGTCAGAGACCCCTCCTGGTAGGTCCATACCTTGTTGGGTGACCTATCCCCCTCTGAGCGCTATTTAGATTCTCTCCTCTGGGTGTTTCCTCAGATTCAGATTGCAAGACTCCAAGACTTCAGCAGGACTCCTCTGCATCCTTTGCTTCACCTTCTAATGTCGGATCACCTGCAGAACTGCTCCAGGAACGCCAGCAACTGCAAGAGTTTCCAGGTCGTGCATGCACCAAGGAATGCCTGTCTTCATCCTGCACCAGAAGAACCAAAGGAATCTCCTGTGGAGTGATGTAGTCACTTCCCTGCTTCAGCAGGCACCTCTCTGCAGTGATGACCAGTACTCTGGGTCCCCTCTCCTGATGATGAGCGTGAATCCTGGAACACAGGTGGTGGACTAAAGTGACCCTGACTGTCCAAAGGACCAGCTGTCCAAATTTGATGGAGGTAAGAGCTTGCCTCCGCTTACCAGACAGTACCCCTGTGCTCTGCGTGTTTTGCAGCTCATAGGACTTCTGTGCACTTTTCCAAGAATCATTTGTGCACAGTCTAGCTCAGGTCCCCAGCACTCTATCCTGTGACACTTAGCACTTAGCTCCCTGAGTTGTTCTCCAGCGGTGTGGGATCCCTTTGTGTAGTGCTGCAATGACTGCCATTTGCAACTCCTTTGTCCCCATGTCCTGGAACTCCTGTGGGTGCTGCCTGGTTCTCTGATGGCTTTCTGAAGTGCTGAGAGCCCCCTCTGTCTCCTCATCCTGAGTTGAGCCTCCCAGGTCCCTCCAGGGTCTGGGCAGCACCTTTTCAGGCGAAACATGTTTCTTACATGAGCCAAGGCTTGTTGGTGGAATCCAGTGACGAAAACCAGCCTGCATTCATCTACTCGACGTTGGACATCTCCTGCACGAAGCAGGATGCCACAGCTGTCTTCTTTGTTGCATTTCCGACCGGAGGTTTCCAACCAGAGGTTTCACTTTTGCACCTTTATCCGTGTTAGCAGGGGGTCCTGTTCTTCCTGGACTCTTCAGCAGTTCTTGGACTTGATCTCCTTTCTCCGCAGGTCTTCGGGTCCGGGAATCTGTCATTGGCGTCTTGCTGTCTTGCTTGATTTTTGCAATATTCTTTCTCATGACTTCTAGTCTGTTTTTTGGAAAGTTGCTGTACTTTACTCCTGCTTTCCTGGGCTCTGGGGTGGGGTAGTTTACTCATCTTTGGTGTTTTCTTACACTGCCAGTGCCCCTCTACACACTACACTTGCCTAGGTAGGAATCCGACATTCCCATTCCACTATTTTAGTATATGGTTTGTGTTCCCCCTGGGCCCATTGTAACCTATGGTGATTTTCACTGTTTGCACTATTTTATGACTGTTAGCTTACCTGATTTTGGTTACTAGTGTATATTTTGTGTATAATACTTACCTTCTAGGGGAGTATAGCCTCTAAGGTATATTTGGCATTGTGTCACTAACATGAAGTACCTTTACTTTTGGTAACACTAAGCATTGTCCTTCATGTGTATGACTACAGTTGTATTGCAAGAGCTTTGCATGTCTCCTAGTTCAGCCTTGGCTGCTCTGCCTACAGCTACCTCTAGACAGTCTGGCTTCGAGACACTGACTACATTTCACTAATAAGGGATAACTGGACCTGGTGTAAGGTGTAAGTACCTGTGGTACCCACTAGAAACCAGGCCAGCTTCCTACACAGTACAGGCCCTCATGGTCACTGCGCTCTGCCGACCGCAATTTGGCTCTGCCCCACGTGTAAAGAGAGCTAGAGCGGGTGGACGTTCTTTTCGAGCCAAGGCCTGGCCCTTTAGAAAGCGCTTCCTCAGTCGATCAGGGGTGTTTAGAATCACTGGTGCTTCTGGAAATTGTTGCTGTTTTCCTCCAAGCCTTTTTTGCAGCACTTTTTTGCAGTCTGCCTTTTTAGGACTTGCGCTTGGACACCTTGCTGCTGAGGCAGCCATGCACTGCATAAATCCTTTTAACATAACTATATGGTTACATCACCATGTTTCTTACAAATGCTATTTTTATTGTGGTGCCCTCTAGGGTCTGTTCTGAGCATTAGTCAAGATACTATAATATTCGCTGCACTCGGAAACTCGACCCATAATGCTTTGTGGATCATAATGCTTTGCGGAGCATTCCTTTTACAAAAAACATTTTTGCCCATAATTCACTGTGTGGAGGTCCTAGGACAATTGGACCACCATCAAAATGTTCAGCACAACACATTCTTTCTGTCTATGCCATTTCTGCCCCCCCCCCACTTGGTTGGGGGTGGGGGGCAAAATAATAACCCCCCCACCAGTCAGTGTATTTTTAGGTTCTCTCATGGCTGGAACTTTTGTTTTGCAGCTGGGAGTAGTTTGTGTTTAAGGGTCTAATTTGTAATATTATTCTACTAGGCCTGCTAGGCCTGAAAATGTGTAATGCACTACTGTAGGAAAGTACCATCTTGCCTGGCATGTTACCCCCATATTTCACTGTACATATGTTGTTTTAGTTGTATGTGTCACTAGGGACCCTGCCAGCCAGGGCCCCAGTGCTCATAAGTGTGCCCTGTATGTGTTACCTGTGTTATGACTAACTGTCTCACTGAGGCTCTGCTAATCAGAACCTCAGTGGTTATGCGCTCTCATTTCTTTCCAAATTGTCACTAACAGGCTAGTGACCAATTTTACCAATTTACATTGGCATACTGGAACACCCTTATAATTCCCTAGTATATGGTACTGAGGTACCCAGGGTATTGGGGTTCCAGGAGATCCCTATGGGCCTCAGCATTTCTTTTGCCACCCATAGGGAGCTCTGACAATTCTTACACAGGCCTGCCACTGCAGCCTGAGTGAAATAACGTCCACGTTATTTCACAGCCATTTACCACTGCACTTAAGTAACTTATAAGTCACCTATATGTCTAACCTTTACCTGGTAAAGGTTGGGTGCTAAGTTACTTAGTTAGTGGGCACCCTGGCACGAGCCAAGGTGCCCCCACATTGTTCAGGGCAAATTCCCCGGACTTTGTGAGTGCGGGGACACCATTACACGAGTGCACTATACATAGGTCACTACCTATGTATAGCTTCACAATGGTAACTCCGAACATGGCTATGTAACATGTCTAAGGTCATGGGATTGCCCCCCCAATGCCATCCTGGTATTGGGGAGACAATCCCATGATCCCCTGGGTCTCTAGCACAGACCCGGGCACTGCCAAACTGCCTTTCCTGGGGTTTCACTGCAGCTGCTGCTGCTGCCAACCCCTCAGACAGGTTTCTGCCCTCCTGGGGTCCAGCCAGGTTTGGCCCAGGAAGGCAGAACAAAGGACTTCCTCAGAGAGAGGGTGTTACACCCTCTCCCTTTGGAAAAAGGTGTCAGGGCTGGGGAGGAGTAGCCTCCCCCAGCCTCTGGAAATGCTTTGATGGGCACAGATGGTGACCATCTCTGCATAAGCCAGTCTACACCGGTTCAGGGATCCCCCAGCCCTGCTCTGGCACGAAACTGGACAAAGGAAAGGGGAGTAACCACTCCCCTGACCTGCATCTCCCCTGGGAGGTGCCCAGAGCTCCTCCAGTGTGCTCCAGACCCCTGCCATCTTGGAAACAGAGGTGCTGCTGGCACACTGGACTGTCTGAGTAGCCAGGGCCAGCAGGTGACATCAGAGACTCCTTCTGATAGGCTCCTCCAGGTGTTGCTAGCCTATCCTCTCTCCTAAGTAGCCAAACCTCCTTTTCTGGCTATTTAGGGTCTCTGCTTTGGGGAATTCTTTAGATAACGAATGCAAGAGCTCATCAGAGTTCCTCTGAATCTCTCTCTTCACCTTCTGCCAAGGAATCGACTGCTGACCGCGCTGAAAGCCTGCAAAACTGCAACAAAGTAGCAAAGACGACTACTGCGACCTTGTAACGCTGATCCTGCCACCTTCTCGACTGTTTTCCTGGTGGTGCATGCTGTGGGGGTAGTCTGCCTCCTCTCTGCACTAGAAGCTCCGAAGAAATCTCCCGTGGGTCGACGGAATCTTCCCCCTGCAACCGCAGGCACCAAAGAACTGCATCACCGGTCCTCTGGGTCTCCTCTCAGCACGACGAGTGAGGTCCCTTGAACTCAGCAACTCTGTCCAAGTGACTCCCACTTTCCAGTGACTCTTCAGTCCAAGTTTGGTGGAGGTAAGTCCTTGCCTCCCCACGCTAGACTGCATTGCTGGGTACTGCGTGATTTGCAGCTGCTCCGGCTCCTGTGCACTCTCCCAGGATTTCCTTTGTGCACAGCCAAGCCTGGGTCTCCGGCACTCTCACCTGCAGTGTACGACCTCCTGAGTTGTCCTCCGGCGTCGTGGGACCTTCCTTTGTGATTTCGGGTGAGCTCCAGTTCACTCCACTTCGTAGTGCCTGTTCCGGCACTTCTGCGGGTGCTGCTTGCTTCTGAGTGGGCTCTTTGCCTTGCTGGACGCCCCCTCTGTCTCCTCACGCAATTGGCGACATCCTGGTCCCTCCTGGGCCACAGCAGCATCCAAAAACCCTAACCGTGACCCTTGCAGCTAGCAAGGCTTGTTTGCGGTCTTTCTGCACGAAAACGCCCCTGCAAGCTTCTTCACGACGTGGGACATCCATCCTCCAAAGGGGAAGTTTCTAGCCCTCTTCGTTCTTGCAGAATCCACAGCTTCTACCATCCGGTGGCAGCTTCTTTGCACCCACAGCTGGCATTTCCTGGGCATCTGCCCACTCCCGACTTGATCGTGACTTTTGGACTTGGTCCCCTTGTTCCACAGGTACTCTCGTCTGGAAATCCATCGTTGTTGCATTGCTGGTGTTGGTCTTTCCTGCAGAATTCCCCTATCACGACTTCTGTGCTCTCTGGGGAACTTAGGTGCACTTTGCAGCCACTTTTTAGGGTCTTGGGGTGGGCTATTTTTCTAACCCTCACTGTTTTCTTACAGTCCCAGCGACCCTCTACGAGCTCACATAGGTTTGGGGTCCATTCGTGGTTCGCATTCCACTTCTAGAGTATATGGTTTGTGTTGCCCCTATCCCTATGTGCTCCCATTGCATTCTATTGTGACTATACATTGTTTGCACTGTTTTCTATTGCTATTACTGCATATTTTGGTATTGTGTACATATATCTTGTGTATATTTGCTATCCTCATAATGAGGGTACTCACTGAGATACTTTGGCATATGGTCATAAAAATAAAGTACCTTTATTTTTAGTATACCTGTGTATTGTGTTTTCTTATGATATTGTGCATATGACACCAGTGGTATAGTAGGAGCTTCACACGTCTCCTAGGTCAGCCTAAGCTGCTCTGCTAAGCTACCATTTTCTATCAGCCTAAGCTGCTAGACACCACTCTACACTAATAAGGGATACCTGGACCTGGTGCAAGGTGTAAGTACCCCTTGGTACTCACTACAAGCCAGGCCAGCCTCCTACAACTACGCCCTCTAGGGGCTAAATATATGGCTACACTGCATTACGTTCTGCCATTCTGTATCATGTGGTTATGCTCTTAAGGGGCTAACTATATGGTTACATGACCATATTTCTTTCAAATGCTAATTTTATTGTGGTGCCCTCTAGGGGCTGTTCTGATCATTACAGTCAAGAAACTACAACATTCGCTGCACTCAGAAACTCGCCACATAATGCTTTGTGGGGCATTCCCTTCACAAAACATTTTGCCCATATTCACAGTGTGGTGGTCCTAGGACAATGGAACCACCAGCAAAATGTTCAGCTCAACATACTCTTATTGTCTAGGTCATCTTTGGGTCCCCACACTAGGTTGGGGGACCCCAAAATAATAATATACATAAATATAAAAAATAATGGCAATGTTTTCATTTTGTGCTGCAGTTCGAGGAAGAAGGTAAATGGAAGTGCTTTAGTTATATGGCGGTCCACTGGATTTATGTGTAAGAACGGACCAAATTATGCAGCAGAGTTGACCAATTTATGTGGCAAGGAAAGTCCAGTTATGCATTTACAACGCCACTAGCTCTAACTCAAGAAAATGTGAGACCTATTGCATTGCAAGTGCTGTTTGAACGTGAAATGTATTTGGCAACCTTTTTTATTAGTGGTAGAGATGCATTTCACAGAACTATGCACAATTTTTTTTTTTTCGGAATTGCGTGGTGGAAAATTATTGGAATTTTTCACACCAGCTGTGAGAGATGTGAGCAGGGACTTTACCAGGTGTCTGGGCATCATTACCTTTCACCTGTTTTGTTTTTTGTATGGACAGAGACTTGCCCCCCAGGCTATGATGAGGAATGTAAGTTTTCTACTGCATGTCACATTTGGTGTTTTTTTCTTGTCTCAATTAGCGTGATCTATTATTTGTTCACTTTTCAGATGAGCAGATATTTGTGGAATAACAAGAAGTAACTAAAGAGGTGCTAAAAACTTAAATACAGGATGGTACGAAGGCACTGAAAGAATCTTAGATTAAATGCAGCATGAGTTCATCTGGAACAGCATTTTCTGAAGGTCCCTTGGGAAACCCTCAAAACCCAATCTGGGGAAGCCCTGTTGCGGTTTAACTTCGGACCCACCCCACGCTCTCTACAGAAGTGCACCAACCACCCCCAACCCCTGTCGCAAATCCCCCCTCCCCTGCACCCCCAAATCAAATAATCCTCCTTCCAAACGTCTGACAGACGGTTTCAGTTTGGAGAGCTGGAAATGCTGTAAAAACCGCAGCTACTTAGATTATCGCAGGAAGCCATTGGGACAGGCCCGGGCCTTTGAAGTATGGTCTTTGGGCACATGCTCTCCACAGATCAGATCAGAGCGGCCTCCTCTGGGCGGGGGCGTATAGAGGAAAGAACGAATGAGTGAAGGAAGGAGCGACGGAAGGGAGAATACATGAACGAAGGAAGAAACGAATACACTTATGCTTGCATGAAGATAAAAAAAAACTACGAATGAGCAAATGAATTAATGAACGTGCTAATGAAGAGCACGAAATAACAAAGGTTTTTTTTTAGATTGCGCAAATTGTATTCATTCAAGCTCCAGTTGAAGCTAAAGATGTGCAGATCTACCAGATCTACCAATAGTCTCCTTGCTGTGGCCGGAGACAACGCTCCATTATTTCACGAATGGTGTTTTTAGGGTAGAGCCTGCCAGAGTATGCGGTAGCGCAGGCGTCTCACTTGCAAAACCCTGTTGATAACAAAAACAGCTTGGAGTCCGCTCGTTGCTTACAATTTGAGGAAGAGGGAACATACCAATCTGACCCTTACTTGTGTGTGAGAAAGGCGCTTTACTGGAAAACAGGTGCGCTCACAATTCAAACCCTGGGCTTTGCCTTACAAAACTAAATACCTCACTATTCAGCCAGTCACGTACCAAACCCCCCTCACCCTGCCCTCGCCCGCCCTTTCAGCTTGACCTTGCAATCTAGTACTTGTTAACTGATCCAACTGTTTAGTCCCAATTGAAACTGTTCCTATCATTAACAGCCTTGAGCTGCAACCTAACAAATGAACTTGCAACTAGCATAACTCCTAATGCAACCTTTTACTTCCTGTCTTATCCTAGCCTGCTGTTGTCCACCCCCTTTTTGTTCTCAATGTGTAGTGCCAGGTTCTCTATTCGTACCTATTTGTATGCCATGTGACACACCCTGCCTCAGCATGCACCCGCTCCAAGTGACAACTTTACGAACCATCCCCCTGTGCACCCGTACCAGTAAGACGGTCTCTCCCCAAAACCTTTTCTCTTTTTCCCCTAATGAAACTGAATATTATTTTCTGGGGAGCGGGAGGGGGAGGGAGGAAGGGGGAAGAGTTTTCCACCCACTAGTGCCAACCAACGGGTCACATTTCAAAATGGTACCCATGCAATAAAATGGCGCCCCTATATTCTTACAAAAATAGCCCAACCATGTAGCCCAAACACAGTCAAATTCAGTTAGGCTGTACCACTTCCCCAAACTTTCCCAGGGGTGGAGACCTCTATCCGGTCGGCAGTCCCCCCCAAGTTTCCATTGTTGGCTTGAGATGCACTCTTCTTTACAGCCTCGTAATTCATCACTGCAGGACTAGCATCATTACCGTTACCCGCTTTCATGTAATTCTATTTTGTTGTATCAGTCAGGTACCCAAGGTGAGTCCACAGCTTGATCTGGCAGACTGCTCAAACACCTGTAAACCCCCCAAGCTATTCTTAATTAATCTTTATTAATCCTCTATTTCGAGCACTCTGGGGCCTAGTGAACAAGGGGTTGGATAACCTTCCGGTCTCAAGGAGTGGCTGACCTTGGACGACTTCGTGCATGTACTGAAGGTGAATCTGTCTGGGATGATTGATGTGACTCTGGTCCCAATACCCCTTGTAAGGAAGGCTCGTGGTAGGATAGTCAAAGTTGTCAGCATATTAGGAAGGTTGTTCTTATTTCAAGGCAAATATTGCATTTCCAAATTTGGAGTGAAAGTTTTCTCCAAAAGTCTCAGGTAAGTGTTCCTTGAAGGCTTCAATTTATTTTATGTTTATTATTACCAAAGATGATCCTCCCCTGGTTGTTCTCTCTACCAAACACAGGTTCCTTCAAATCTAAGCAGAGAGGTGAATGTCCTTCCAAAAGTAAGATAGTCCAGAGTCCAGAACATGTTCCATGTGTGTGTGCTCACCATTCGACCTATAATAACAGAGAGCCAGGTTTAACACAGATAAACTACTTTTACCGTTAGTTACTCGGCATTTGGAACGTCATTAGGTGCTTTGGTGTCTGACTTTTTTCTCCAGATTTACGTGTATAGTGTACTTTGCATTGTCAAATATAAAATAGTCTGTTCTCCTTGTTGGCCCGTGGCTCTACACTAGCGGTTGTTAGCCTTTTGACTTCTGTGGACCCTTCCTACATGACTTCTGGAAGATGGAGACCCTGGCCTAGGGGATTTCTATGATTTGAATCTCAAAATAATACACACAAATAAAGAAACAAGTATACAAAAAATACACAAATTATGAAATATTTTCTTTGATTCACAAAGAAAAAATATACAAAAAAAGAAATTTTATTTTAATGGGAAGTTTGGAGCTTTTCAAAATGTGGTTCTAATTACAAAAGTTGAAGCAACATACCACATTCTAGAATATCGCTTTGTTTTTTATCCTAATGCAAACTCTCTTTTTGTCAGTGCATACCAGTGATTCAATTCGGTCCGCAATTCGCCCTTACTAGATTCTGTACTTGAGCTGCTCTGTCAAATCAAGATGGGAATACCAACTTAATTTTTAACTTTCAATTTCAAATTCCAAAACATTCTTTTATATTTTACTTCGTTATGTATATGCACTTTGAAATATGATTTATTTTTCTAATCAATCAAAGACTCCTGAGTAGGTGTTGTGGAGCCCCTGCCACCTGAGGACCCCAGGTTACCAACCGCTACTCTAGACAATAGGTCTGTAAAATATAGACAAAAGTCTGTAGTTTCCTTCACTGTTTAGTGGTAGCTGCGGGCGATTTGGAGTCATTACTCATGGTAGAGTTCCTGGCAACTTGTATTCATCGTTAATTACATAAGTAAAGCTTCTTTGGCCACATTGTAGAATTCACTGGTCATTGGTAGCCCAGCACTTAGATGTCAGGGTTTGGGGCACTATAGAAGATTTAAAAGCCTATGGCCCTCATTACAACCCTGGTGGTCTTTGACCGCCAGGGCTGTTTTGTCAGATTTCACCACCAACAGGCTGGCGGTGAAATCCAGGGTATTACGACCGCGGCGGAAGCGCCGCAGTCGCACCGCCGGGACAAGCGGTTTTCCACCACTTTTGTCCCAGCGGGAGTAAGATTACGAGTCCCCCTCCCGCCCGCCCGCCTTTTCATGGCGGTTTGAACCGCCATGAAAAGGCTGGTGGAAAGGGGAGTCACGGGCCCCCTGCCACGGCCCAGTGCAACATTTCACTGTCTGGACAGTGGATGTTGGAAGAAAGAGAGAAGGAAGAAGATGTAGAAAGGTCACAATATGATAGATATTTAAAAGAAATAAGAAGGGAACCAGGAGCTCAGGCAGCAGTTGAGGATTGGGATGATGAGGTTGATACGAATGAGGGTGCAGCAGGAAGAGACAGAAGTTTGTATAACTTTCGACCCCGTCCTATACGAAGGTTACAATTAACAGAGCGAGACATGGGAGAGATAAAGAGAGGTCAATTATAAAAACAACCAAATTGAGGTTGTCACCCATTGAGATGATAGAACGAGAAGAGGGCAGGTATTTTTGCCAACTCTTTTCAGATGAATTAACAGAATGGACTGAAAAAGAGGGGAGAAAACTATGGCCCGACAGGGGTCCTTCCAACCCTATGATTTAGCTATAGCAGAAGATTGTAT
The DNA here is from genome assembly GCF_031143425.1 of Pleurodeles waltl. NCBI lineage: Eukaryota > Metazoa > Chordata > Amphibia > Caudata > Salamandridae > Pleurodeles > Pleurodeles waltl. The sequence continues at coordinate 136,960,550 of NC_090443.1, forward strand.
ATGGCAGGGAGAGGGTGCCCTAGGTTGGGGTTATCCATACATGCAAGAATGTCTTGCAGTTTGGGAGATGTATATCGAAGATAAACCGACGGAAATGATACGTAGTAATAGGACAGACCCGAGGTTAAGTTATAGGTTAACAGGTTCCCTGCCTATCGCTCAACTGCCTCTCATTTTTAAGGGAGGGCAGGTACCAATATACGTGCCTTGGCCAAAAATGGACAAAGAAAATTTAAAGAGAGCACTGCACCCACCGTCTGAAGGTGCAGGAAAACGGATAGGGTGTTTTGAAAAACACACTGCTGGAGTGAACCTCGCTCTGAACGATGTCAAGAGCTTGCTGAGTTCTCTGGCAGGAGATGAGGTAATTACTATATTTACGAGAGCAGGACTTCCTCAAGTTACATTGGTAAATACACAGTTTGACGATTCTTCCTTTAATAATGTCCGCCAGCATGTTTGGGATGCGCTGCGGCGGACATATCCAGATAGGCCAGATATTGGAGCTCTTATGGCAGAAAGTATTGAGTCATCTGAGGACATTGCAGACTTTTTACGAGAATGAAAGAGCGATGGGTACAGGAAGTAGGATGTAATTGGGAGAACACAGGAGGAAATGCACTTTTATTTTATAATGTGCTGAAGAGAGTCCTTCCCACGAAGAAACATGTAAATCTTGATGGGGTAGTAGGAATTGAGGCTAAACTATGGCCAGAAATACAGGCTCACATAATACTTTATTTTAACCGTAAGTAAGAGAAAGATAAACAGAAAACGGAGCAGGCAGAGAGAGTTACTGCTAAGTTAGTGCAACAAAAACTTAAGAACCCTAGCACAGAAGGAGCACTTGTGATCGCAACATTAGTGACTGTTGCAATGCCTTGTGCAAGGGCAAGTACCAGGAAGACAGGTAGTAAGTGAGATAGGGAGAAGAAAACGGAAGTCCGGCAGGAAGAAAAGGAGTAATGTAGGGGAGGCCCACCTCGCAAAGACAAGTAGCGAGGCTGCCGCAGATGCAATAGGGACCACAACAATATACGGGACAAGAGTGCTCCCAGACCCATCAAGCTCAGTGGATGGCACCTCAGGGGCCACTGCAGCAGCTTGGGCCCCAGGGTGGCAGTAATACCATAGGTGGACAAGCGCAGGCGCAGGTAGGAGAAGTATTGCTGCAAGGAGGTAACCCCTTTTACGCACCGCCCCAAGTATTTAGTGGGCCACTGACACCTAATTATGTCCAATGACAAAGTCCACAGGTAACAACTATGCCCTCATTACAACCCTGGCGGTCGGTGTTAAAGCGGCGGTAATACCGCCAACAGGCCGGCGGAAAAAAAAATGGAATCACAACCGTGGCGGAAACCGCCAACATAGACAGCCACTTTAACACTCCGACCGCCACGGCGGTACAAACAAACAGCGCGGCGGTCACCGCCAACAGACAGGCGGAAGACAATGTACCGCCCACACTATTATGAGAGGCCAATCCGCCACCTTTTCCGGGGCGGAACCAACGTGAACAAAACCACGGCGGAAACAGGACTTGGAAGAAAAAACGCTCACCTCTCCACACCCCACGAGGAACCAGGACGCCATGGAGCCAGAACTCCAAATACCCCCTGCAATGGTATTCCTGCTCCTCTATCAGGAGCAACAAAGACGGCGGCGACGACCACGTTGAGTACTACACCTACAACACAGGGGAGGGAGAGGGAAAAGAGAGTGACACACACACGCAACATGCAACACCGCCACCCCCACCCTCAACCACAACACCATACACACAATTACATGCTCCAACATTACATTTACACCCCCCAGCCCCCTTTCAAGAACTCAAGGACAAAAGGAAATGAGTTGAACGATTGTAATCATGAAAAAACCAGTAGTCAAAACTCAAAATACATTATATACAATTATGTACACCAAATACACAAGTCCGGATAGAGCACCAATAATTGTCCATGGACCACTGGGCCCAAAATGCATGGGTGAGGCCCACACTCGATACCAGACATCAAACGGAGAGAACACTGCAGGGGCATCAGATCGAAATGAAACAGGCACCTCAGGGGGAAGGGAAGGGGGGGCACCTCAGCCGGATGAGTGCACGACGCCACTGCTCCACGAGGGGGCTCCATGCCCACTGCTGAATCCTGGGGAGTGCAAAGCCACTGTCTCTCAAGTCTCTCCAGTGGGTGGGTTGCCCACTACATTATCCTGGGGAGTGCAAATCCACAGCCTCTCAAGTCTCTCCAGTGGGTGGTTTGCCCACTGCTTTATCCTGGGGAGTGCAAAGCCACAGTCTCTCAAGTCTCTCCAGTGGGTGGTTTGCCCACTGCTTTATCCTGGGGAGTGCAAAGCCACAGCCTCTCAAGTCTCTCCAGTGGGTGGTTTGCCCACTGCTTTATCCTGGGGAGTGCAAAGCCACAGTCTCTCAAGTATCTCAAGTGGGTGGTTTGCCCACTGCTTTATCCTGGGGAGTGCAAAGCCACAGTCTCTCAAGTGGATAACAGTCTCCACTGGTTATGGAGGGGGCTTTGTGCCCAGAGTGCTTCATCCTGCCAAGGACAGAGGTAGTGGATGTGATACTCCTCTGGTTCTGGAGGGGGCTTTGTGCATAGAGTGCTTCATCCTGCCAAGGACAGAGGTAGTGGATGCCTTTCTCCACTGAAGGTGTTGCATCATGGAAGCTGCCCAGGCTCCTGGAACTGACCACCAGGCTCGGTCGACTGACCACTGGGGATGGCAGCCATGACTGCGGTGGTTCCATTGGCTCAGGATGTCGTGGGGCCGCTGGCAGTGCTTGCAGCGGTGTCAGTAGCGGTGGTGCTTGGGGTGGCCTCTGTGGCATCGGTGCTGGTGGCGGACTCTGTGGCAGCGGTGCTTGCGGCGGCCTCTGTGGCATCGGTGCTGGCTGCGGACTCTGTGGCAGCGGTGCTTGCGGCAGCCTCTGTGGCATCGGTGCTGGCGGCGGACTCTGTGGCAGCGGTGCTTTTGGTGGCCTCTGTGGCATCGATGCTGCTGGCGGACTCTGTGGCAGCGGTGCTGGTGGCGGGCTCTGTGGTGGCGGTGCTGGTGGCGGGCTCATTGGCGGTGATGCTGGTGGCGGGCTCAGTGACTGCGGTGCTGGTGGCGGGCTCAGGGACTGCGGTGCTGGAGGCGGTGTATGTGGCGGTGCAGGTGGCGGTCTTCTCCACCGTACTGGTTGGCACCGACCTGGACAGAAGGTGTGACACTTGTCCCATAGTTGGTGCCACCATGCCCTCTCCTGACCTGCCCTTGATTTTCTGGCCCTTTCCCACCTTGGATAGTGGCGCAGCTGTCTTGCCACTATCCCCTTTTTTTTTGTTCCTGAGCCCTTGGTGGCAGGTGTTTTCACCTTCTCCCTTTGGGATGTGGGCAACTTTTTTACTTTTGCAGGTGGCAGAATGTCCTTGCCCTCGCTCCGTGGCACACTGGCTGCCCTGATGCTTGTCGCACTCTAAAAGCCCGCTGTTGCTGGGACCACTGTGCCCGGTGATGTGGTGGCTGAGTTGCTGGGTTGGGACCTGGAAAGCCTGGCCCTAGGGGACGGACAGGAGGGGGAGGTGTAGGGAAGTGGTCAATGTTGGCCAGGAATTTTTTTTACACTCACTGGGACGGGTAGATGGAGTGGGTTTGGGAGTGGATGTAGGAGGTGTACGATTGCTGAATTTGGGTGAAGGTGCACGGGCTGAAGGCTGTTGTGAGTGAGTGTGTGCTTGCATTTGTGTACTTTGGGAGGAGGGCTCACAGACACACTGGTAGAGGACACAGGGGATGTGTGAATGGTAGTGGGGGTGGTGAGTGCATGTGAGCAGTGTGTGGTGATGGGTGTGCTGGTGATGGAGGTAGTGGCTGAAGATGTTGTGCATGCAGGTGTGAGTGGAGACAAGACAAGGAGGGAGGAGGACGACGTGGAGGAGGGGGACACAGTTGAGGCAGTGGATGTTGGTATGTCAGCATGGGAATGATGCTTGTGTGAGTGCCTGTGGGATGTGTGGTGCTTATGTTTTCCAGAGCCACCCTTGTGTGATGAGGTGTGTGCATGCTGGTCTGATGGTGTGCTTGGGATAGCCTGAGGTACAGGGGATTGGGTCTGGGTGGAGGAAGTTGGAGCAGGGAGGCTGGACACAGGGACAATGGCTGCCATCAGTGCTGAGGCCAGAGCCTGAAATACTCTCTGTTGGGCTGCCTGGCCAGAATGAATACCCTCCAGGTATGCATTTGTTTGTTGCAAATGCCTCTCGACACCCTGGATGGCATTCACAATGGTAGATTGCCCAACAGTGAGGGATCTCAGGAGGGCAGCAGGGCTGAATGGGGCAGGGCCTGAGGTGCCTGGGGTGAAGGAGATGCCCACCCACCTGGGTGAGTGGCCACGGGACACACGCTGAGGGGCTGCTGGGAGTGCGGTGCTGGTAGGGGGTGTGGCGGCTGTACCTGTTGATGCGGGAGGCACAGAGGGGCCCGCCACCGCAAGGGAGCTCCCATAAGAGGAGGAGTCGTTGTCGCTGATGTCACCTCCTGTCCCCACCATGGAGCTCCCCTCGCCTTCCATCCCACTGGTGGCTTCAGACTCCGTTGTCTCACCCTCCTGGGCCAAATGGGATGCAGCTCCCTCCTGCTCCGGTTCCACTGCTCCTCCGCCTGATGATGCTATTGCACACAAGAACAGGGAGACCACAAAAAGGGTGGGGGAAAGACAGAAGAAATTCATGTTCAGTGCATGCAATACCACTACCGTTGGAGGATACTACAGACACAGCAGCCCTCTGCACTACGCCATGCACTTAAAGTTCCTAGAATAATCACATTCCCATGGAGTACAAGGCCTATGCCCGATTGCTGACTAGGTTTAGATGGCTCTTACCACTGGTGGGGTTGGGGTGCCACATAGCCTGCCTCACAAAGGGTCCTTGCCTACAAAACCCGCCCTGGCCTAGGGTAACCCACTGCCCACCTCACCCACCCAGACACCTTGTAATGCGCGCAGTCAGATGGATGTGAGGGTACTCACCCCCTTGTGGCTGCTGTGATGCCCTCAAGCGCCCATCCAACTCCAGATACGCCACCGCCAGGATCCGAAACATCAGAGGGGTCATGGTGCGATGGGCACCCCTCCCACGTTGGGAGGCCATCCCCAGCTGGGCCTCCGCCGTCTTCTTGCTCCAGCGGTGAATGTCCTCCCATCTTTTATGGCAGTGGGTGCTCCGTCTATGGTGGACCCCCAGGGTCCGGACGTCCTTGGAGATGGCCCGCCAAATATCCTTCTTCTGGTGGGCGCTGACCTAGAGGAATAGTACAGGGGAAAAGGAAAAACTTTAACCGTCCGGACCGTCAAAGTCATTGGCCCACGTTCCCACCCTTGCCCTCACGCACATACACTCACCGTCCGCACATGCAGGCCTCAGTCCCCCCCCATGTATCTTCCATCCACACCTCTCCAAACAGGCGTTGCCCTTGCAGCATGCTCACAGTGTACTGTTTGTCTGGAAGACCGTAGAGTAGCGTGTACTGGAGGAGGACCCCATCCACTAACTTCTCCAACTCCTCCAAAGTGAAGGCAGGGGCCCTTTCCCCAGACACATGAGCCATCGTCGCTTCTAGACTGAGGTCACAGCAGCACTTGCAGTGTAGGTTCTCTCCTGTCAAAGGTCAGGTATCAAGTGAGTGAACAGACAGAAAATGGTGGTCACATCCGCGGCGGTGCGTACCGTCACCGCCAGCGTACATCATCATTGGCTCCTGGGACCCATAGGGTCCAATGTTAACCAATGCAGGATTGCGCTGCGGTCTTTGAATGCCTACCACGACGGTGTAGAACGCCAGCGCAGTTACCTCATATCCCCTTGTCCCTTCTTTCAGGTCAGGCAGCCGCTATTTCAGGGGGCCACATGGCATTAATACTAACTGCGTCCCACCTATCTAGACCTTGCAGACACACAGTAACAGGTTAATTGCGGATTTACAAATGTTTGCTAATGACATTTAGTAATACCTCAGTGTTGGCTGACTCTCTGCTCGCTGTTCTCCTCCATAGGGCACATCCGCTGGGGCAGGGGGTGAGATGGTGGAATCCTCCGGTGTACAGACCGCTGGTGGACCTGTCAACAATGGAAGAGAGACACGTAATAATCACCTACAGACTTGATCGTGCAACAATCCATGAACTGTGTGCCCAGTTGGAACCAGACCTGATGTCAGCAATCAGCCATCCCACAGGAATCCCCCCTCTAGTGCAGGTCCTGTCAGTACTCCATTTCCTGGCAAGTGGGTCTTTTCAAACAACAGTGGCCATGGCATCAGGGATGTCCCAGCCTATGTTCTCAAACGTGTTGTCCAGAGTGTTGTCTGCCCTGCTTAAACACATGCGCAGCTACATCGTTTTCCCTCAGGTGGAGGATTTGCCTACAGTGAAAAGTGACTTCTATGCCCTGGGACATATCCCCAACATCATAGGTGCCATTGATGGGACACATGTGGCCTTGGTACCCGCCCCGCAGGAGTGAACTGGTTTACAGAAACCGGAAGAGGTACCATTCGATGAATGTGCAGATGGTGTGTTTGGCCGACCAGTACATCTCCCATGTGAATGCCAAGTTTCCTGGCTCAGTGCATGACGCTTACATTCTGAGGAATAGCAGCATCCCTTATGTGATGGGGAAACTCCAGAGGCACCGTGTGTGGCTAATAGGTGAGGACAAGGACCCTATACCCTGTGAATAGTTGTCTGGGTCTGGGGTTGTCCCTAAGGGTTAGTGTGTGTCTCACAGTTGTCCCTCAACATTTGCAGGTGACTCTGGGTACCCCAACCTGTCATGGCTACTGACCCCAGTGAGAAATCCCAGGACAAGGGCAGAGGAACGCTACAATGAGGCACATGGGCCCGAAGGCCAGGTTCCGGTGCCTTCATATGACAGGTGGTTCTCTCTACTACTCACCAAAGAAGGTGTGCCAGATCATCGTGGCCTGCTGCATGCTGCACAACCTGGCTTTGCAACGACAGGTGCCTTTTCTGCAGGAGGATGGTCCAGATGGAGGTCCTGTGGTAGGTGTGGAGCCTTTGGACAGTGAAGAAGAGGAGGCAGAAGAAGAGGATATCGACAACAGAAACAACGTTATCCAGCAATACTTTCAGTGAGACACAGGTAAGAAGATGTCACTGCCTCACACCTCTCATACAATTGTTAGACCCATGATATGTCTGTCACTTTCACCCAGTGTATGGACCTTGACTTGCCACTTTTCCTGTCCATTACACAGATGTGGGTCCCACTGTGTGACCTCTGCTATATTACCTCATGGACTAGAGCTGTTTACATCGGTATGTTGACAATACAATCGACATTGCTATATTCCATAGTTATTGCAAATACACATTTGTGAAAGCACAGACTGACTCCAGCTTGTTTTGTGATTCAAGGGTGTTTATTTCAGTGCAAAATAGTGGAGGCAGTTGTAAAATGGGCAGGGGTGATGGTGGAGGATTGTCCATGGCAGAGTCCAGTCTATTTGTTTCACAGGTGCATTGTCCAAAGGGGCATAGGAAGTGGAGCTAGGGCACTGGATGGATGGACAGGGCGACAAAGTGGGACAGAAGGATGACATTCAGGGGGGTCTCATTTCCTGGCAGGGGTCTTGGCATTGTTCTCTGTCTTTGTCCTGGATCTCAGGGACCGTTTGCGGGGTGGTTCTCCATCTACAGGGGGTGGGGTGCTGGTGTTGTGGTCCTGTGACGGTGCCTCCTGTCCACTAGCGCCGGCGGAGGTGGTGGGCTGTTCATCATCCAGGCTAGTGTCAGGGGCGCCTTGTTCTGCCACAGTGTCCCTCCTGGTGTTCACAAGGTCCTTCAGCACCCCTACAATGGTGACCAGGGTGGTGTTGATGGACTTAAGTTCCTTCCTGATCCCCAGATACTGTTCCGCCTGCAGCCGCTGGGTCTCCTGAAACTTGGCCAGTACCGTTGCCATCGTCTCTTGGGAATGATGGTACGCTGCCATGATGTTGGAGAGGGCCTCGTGGAGAGTGGGTTCCCTGGGCCTGTCCTCCCCCTGTCGCACAGCAGTCCTCAGAGTTCCCCTGTTTTCCTGTGCCTCTGTCCCCTGAACCGTGTGCCCACTGCCACTGCCCCCAGGTCCCGGATTTTCTTGGGTTTGCCTGGGTTCCCTGCAGTGTTGGACACACTGCTGCTTGACGTGTCCTGGGGACCGAGGGATGGGCCCGCTGGGTGGGTTCTGTGCTGGTGTTTCCTGAGGGGGGAGGCTCTGTGGTGGTTTGTGCCAGTGTCAGGGGAACCGACTGTCCCAAGGTCCCAGATGGGCCGGGCTGGTCATCTTGATCCAGTTGGACAGAGCTGCTGTCATCACTGTGGGCCTCTTCTGTGGGGGGAGTGGACATGTCTGGAACCTCCTGTCCGGTGACGTTGGGTAGGGGTCCTTCAGGGGTGTAAAGGCATGATTATTGCATCTGTATGTGCCATCGTGTGCAATAGGTGGGTGACCCTGTACTCCAGTGCTTGCATTCTTGTGTAGAACCTTGTGTGATAATTGGTTTGGGGATCTGTGTGGGTATCTGTAGTGGACTTGCTTTGGTGATGGGTGTCCATGCTTTGGTGTTGCATGCAGGGCCTGGTGTTGGGATGTGTGGGTTGTGATAGTGGGACATTTGTGAGGTGTTGGAGTGATGGGGGTGAGGGTGGGGTATGTGATAGCATGCAGGTAGGGTGGGGAATGTAATAGTTAAGATTTGACTTACTAGAGTCCATTCCTCCTGCTACTCCTGCGAGGCCTTCAGGATGCAGTATAGCCAAGACCTGCTCCTCCCATGTTGTTAGTTGTGGGGGAGAAGGTGGGGGTCTGCCGCCAGTCCTCTGAACTGCAATCTGATGTCTTGAGACCACGGAACGCACCTTCCCCCGTAGGTCGTTCCACCTCTTCCTGATGTCATCCTGTGTTCTTGGATGCTGTCCCACTGCGTTGACCCTGTCTACGATTCTGCGCCATAGCTCCATCTTCCTAGCTATAGAGGTGTGCTGCACCTGTGATCCAAATAGCTGTGGCTCTACCCAGACGATTTCTTCCACCATGACCCTGAGCTCCTCCTCAGAGAACCTGGGGTGTCTTTGCGGTGCCATGGTGTGGTGTGGGTGATGTGTGAGGTGGTGTCGGTTGTGATGGGTGAGGGGATGTGTTTGTGTGTGTTGTCTGAGGTGCGTGGATGTTGTGTGAGTGATGGTGTTGTGTGCCTGTGGATGCTAGTGTTGTTGATGGTGGTGCCTCTCTCTGGGCTTCTATCTTAATTTTTGTTGTAGGGGTTTGTGGGTGATGTGGGTGTGTGTTTGATATTGTATTGAGTGTGTGGGAGTGGTGTGTGTATCAGGTATGTGTATTTGGAATTGTCCAATGTGGTTGTGTTTTGTAAATGTGTGTGCATTTTGAGCGCAGCGGTGTGTACCGCCAATGGAATACTCGGTTGAAAGACTGCCGCGTGGATTCGTGGGTCGTGATAGTGTGGGCGTATTCCTGTTGGCATGACGGTGGAGGTTTTGTTATCGCCAGTTTATCACTGACCTTTTGTGTGGCGGACTTGTGTGGATGTCTGGATTTTCACGGATTCCGGGCTGTGGGCCGTAATAGCTGTAGCGGAATTCCACCGCCGCAGTGGTGTGTTGGCGGTCTTCTGCACGGCGGTAAGCGGGATTTACCGCCAGTGTTGTAATGAGGGCCCATGTGTCCAATACTATCGGTAACCCACAGATGAGGGGAGGAACCCACTGTGACGGTTGCCGTAGAAGGTCGCCCCTATCAGTTTTTAATTGACACTGGGGCCACCAAATATTACATAAATAAAGGAACATTACTACTCTTGTGCAACTCAATGGACACACACAAGGGTTTTCTGGGTCTGGCAGACGGGTTCCTTTTACTAATTTTGTAAATATGACTGTGGGTGATGCACAAATTGATGGGCCATTGCCATATTCCCCTGAGCCACCTGTTAACCTTCTTGGAGAGATCTAATGACCAAATTGAATATGACTATCTCATTTTTGGAGGATGGATCGATGGTGTGTTATGCACCTGGTGTTATGCCAGGTAGGATATTGTCGCTCATAGCTCGTGAAGAATCTAGACAGCAGGTCGGAGCAGTACCAGTAGACACAGAGCCTTTTTTGCCAGGCATACATGTTCTGATAGCTCATACACCAGTGCTGCAGGGGAAAACAGTGCAGTTACCAAAGGAATTAGTATTTAGACCATGCAAACCCATAGATCCAGAGGCAGAACGAGAAATGGTACTGGGCATATCAGTTCTTAAACTAAGACCAACATATGCAGTGCTCGTTGCATTTGACAGAGGACAGGGAATGTGGGCATCAATAGTGTTCACAGATCCCGGGTCATATTAAGAGATATTTCAGATGAGGAATTGTTCAGTGAACAATCCTTAATTGGAACAGTTGTGTTTGAAATGGACAATTCTCTTAGAATGCAGTTGCAGTATAGGACAGTGTCAAAACATGTACCAGAGGCAACGATAAAAGAAAGAGATTTGACTAAGGTACCGGACGTGATATGGACACTGGGACCACATGATGTGGGATTGATTAAAGGAGCTGAGCCTGTTAAGATTATACTGAAACCTGGAGCCATATTGCCCAGGATGCGTCAGTACCCTCTGTCCAAAGAAGCAGAGGAAGGTGTTCTACCTACAATTCAGTCACAACTTGAGCAAGTAGGGATATATGAAAGATCAACACCATGTAATACATCGATTTTCCTGATAAGACAGGCCGAAGGAGGAACGTGGAGAATGATTCAGGATTTATGTTCTCTGAGCGATATTGTAGTTCCGGAGTTCCCTGTAGTACCCGATCCCTCAGTTAGATTGACAAATATTCCTAAAGATGCCACTTTTTTCTCTTTAATCGATTTGAAAAATTCGTTTTTCAGCCTCCCATTACATGTCAACAGCCAATATTTGACTGGATTTCAATTTAAAGAAACACAATATTGCCACAGTACTTCCTCAAGATTTTTGTGAGTCCCCAAGTATTTTTAATTGGACAGTTAAAAAGGATTTAGCGAACATTCAATGTAAAAGTATGCTTTTACAATATGTGGATGACATTTTGGTTTGTAGCGCCACTGAAGACACATGTAGAGACGATACCATTGGATTCCTCTGCACGCTTGCAGACAAAGGATACAAGGTTGATAAAAATAAGCTACAGTATGTGCAGAAAGAGGTTTATTATTTGGGACAATTAATCTAAAAATGGGAGAAAGGTGACACCTGACAGAATAGAAAGCAATGGAAATATGGCTAAGCCCACTAATACCAAACAGATGCAGCAGTTTTTAGGACTCTGTAATTATGTGAGGCAGTGGGCATTAGATTATGCTATGTTGACAGCACCGCTTCTCACTGCATTAAAGGAGTCCTACGCAACTGCAAACAAAATACATTGGACAGATGATGGAAAGACAGCATTCCTGGAGATAAAGAAAGCGATCTCGAATGCTCCAGTGTTAGGTACACCCGATTACTACAAACAATTCTACCTCTTTTGTCATTGTAATGTAATGACCATGACTGCAGTACTGACTCAGAAAATATCTGTGGGACATAAGCCAATTGCCTACTACAGTGAGCTGCTAAATTCTATCATGAAGGGTCACTATCCATGTGAGCAGGCCCTGGCTACATCAGCATTTGCAGTCCAGAAGAACACTACTATTGTGATGGGATCACCTTTAGCACTGTATGTTGAGCATGTGGTATTCGCTATCTTGCAAAGAGACAAAAGCACTCTCACGACTCAGAGAGTATCTGGGTACGAAGTAATACTTTCATTACCATCCTTGCAGGTGGTTAGATGTCATACAGTTAATCCAGCGACATTCTTTGCACACCCAGTTACTGACAAGGAACAAGTACATGACTGTGCCAATTATGTGCCAGAAGGAGAGAGCAAGGTGGGAGAAGATCCCATCCCAGGAAGCATATTGCTTTTGTGGATGGATCCTCTTTCATAGACCAGGAAACAGGGATTAGACATTCAAGAGCAGTAGTTGTAAAAGCCAAACAACAGAGGTCGTCTGACACATTGCAGATAGTGAGTCAAGTACCACTACCCTCTCATTTTTCAGCGCAAGCTGCGGAATTAGTGGCTATTATTGAAGCACTGCAGCATGCTAAAGGGTTAGAAGTTACAATCTATTCAGATTCAGCATATTTCACCACTACTGTGCATTCGAGCATCCATAGGTGGGAGAGGAGAGGAGTTTTGAAATCTTATGGGTCTCCAGTAATGCACAAAGATTTTTTGGCAAAACTGACACATGCTTTAACCTTACTATCCAATGTGGCAGGAATAAAATGTGCGGCACATACAAAAGCAAGACCTTGTCTCCAGGGGTAATGCTCTGGCAGACTGGGCTGCCAAGGAGGTAGCTCAAACATCTCCAAATTATATTGAATCAGAAGATAACACATTAGAAAAGATAAGCAGACAACAGAATGATACTGAATTATCACCCCCATACACTGCGACAGCACAATTACATTTACGTGAGTTGCAGGAACAGGCACCACCACACGAAAGGGAATTGTGGGAACAGCGAGGATGTATACAATCACCAACATATTTCATCTATAGGAAGGAAAGTATTGGGAAACCTGTAATGCCACAAGCTTTGTTGTATACAGCACTGGAGAAACTGTATTTCCCTGCGCATATGGCCAAAGAATATCTTCTAGCTACGTTGCAGCCAGATTGGTTTATTCCACAATTATCAGAAATGATTACAATGTATATTGCTGAATGTGCAGTATGCTAACAATACAGCCCGAGACTTACATTGAAAGCTATCACATCAACAATTCCCCGTCTGACAGGTCCATTTAAAAATCTACATTCAGATTTTGTTGACATGATCGATATGTGTAACAATTATAGGTATATAATAGTCGTGGTCTACCCTTTCTCAAGGTGGATCGAGACAGGACCCTGTGTACATAATGATGCTAAAGCGGCAGCTAATTTTTTGACACGAGAAGTAATACCTAGATGGGGAATCGCAGAAAAAATCCATTCAGATAATGGCAGCCATTTTGTTAACACCCTTTTTCAACACATTTGCACCTCTCTGAAGATAAAGCATATATTGTCATCTGTCTATCATCCCTGAAGTAATGGTATAGTAGAAAGCCTTAAAGGCCTGTTTAAAAAATAAAATAAATAAACTGTGTGCTACATTGCATAAAGATTGGTTCCAGTGCCTTCCGTTAGCTTTGTATGCTCTCAGAAATCAGCCAGGAAGTGATCATCACCTGACCCCACATCAGATAGTGACAGGATGCCCTATGCTGACTCTCTTAACGATAACAAGGCAAAGGCAGATGCTCATGAAACTGCAGAAGTTTTGGGAGGGGAAATGAGTGGGTATTTGTCTCAGTTGTTGCAGTCTGCTAAGTTCTTCTCTAAACAGGTGACACAGCAGCAGAAGTGCACCACCACAGCCCAGCATATCAGTCGAATTCCTGTGGGTCAACGCGTGTGCGTTCGAAATTTTGTGAGGCGATGGAAAGACCTCAAGTTCGAGGGGCCTTATCCAGTCACTCAAAGCACCCCCAGCACAGTGAAAGCGGAGGGCAGGAAACCGTGGATACATTTGTTGGACATTCGACTGGCCCCTGCTTTGTGTCCAACATCGCCATTGGTACAGTAACTCTTGCAAGAGAGCGAACTAAAGGAGAAATAACATTGTTCTTTTTTAAAGAGTGAGCGGAGCACCAAATTAGCTCAGGCACCAAGGTTTTTTTGGATCATTTTGTTATTTGTTGGCTTATGTTTTTTCATATTTACTGCTGGTTTGGAATGGTATTTTAGTTCATGTATAGTATCATGTTTAAATATTGTGCATTTGAAAAGAGAGACATCTGAATGTAAGAATATATCTCATGTTATACATCATAGGTTGTTAGACAACATGTGGTATCAGCATATGACAGAAGTAGGTATGCAAAGTACTAATGAGTCTTCTTTAGTGTGTTCCTTAATTCCACATGCTAGTGATTCAGATAGATTACATTCATCTAAAGAAGTATCTCCTAATGTTACACAATGTCTTCTCCAGCTTTTCTTATGTAGAATGAGGGCATGGATGCAACCTTCACAAGTGCAGCAGAGAACATTTTTAGTGAACATGACACAATATGAGGAATTGTTAGCTGACCTAATGTTCTGACTGACCGTAAGGAAATAGAAATAAAAATAGAGGCAATGGCGAGGACAGGAGCTCTAAGATACAAGGGGGATAGATGGAAGGCTAGAATACTAGGACAGGAATTCCTAGGGATTCTACCCTTCTATGTAAGGATTACAAAGCCACACCTAGGCCCTATGACTGTCAGGAGGAGAGACCATATCTCATGGTAAATGGTTCAGTAAATGTCCGTGGTCAATGGCACCATGGCACAGTATTTTGATGTAGGGCTCTCTCCTTATGGAGAGGGAGTGGAAACAACACTGACATACAACAGGACTGTCAGGCTATATGGAATGAGAACATACTAAGTTTAACCTGGGAAGAAACACCTTCAACTCTTCAAGTAGGTCAAACACCTAGGCCCCCATTCCAACATTGACGGGCGGCGGAGGCCGCCCGCTAATGTTGCGCGGCAGAAATACCGCTCCGCGGTCCAGAGACCGCGGAGGGTATTCCAAGTTTTCCCCTGGGCTGGCGGGCGGCCGCCGAAAGGCCGCCCGCCAGCCCAGGGGAAAACAACCTTCCCACGATGAAGCCGGCTCGTAATCGAGCCGGCGGAGTGGGAAGGTGCGACGGGTGCTACTGCACCCGTCGCGTATTTCACTGTCTGCTATGCAGACAGTGAAATACAAGCGGGGCCCTCTTACGGGGGCCCCTGCAGTGCCCATGCCATTGGCATGGGCACTGCAGGGGCCCCCAGGGGCCCCGCGACACCCCCTACCGCCATCGCCCGCCAGGAACAGGATGGCGGTAGGGGGTGTCAGAATCCCCAAGGCGGCGCAGCAAGCTGCACCGCCTTGGAGGATTCCAACGGGCAGCGGAAAACCGGCGGGAGACCGCCGGTTTTCCTGCACTGACCGCGGCCAAAGCGCCGCGGTCAGAATGCCCTGCGGGGCACCGCCGGGCTGTCGGCGGTGCTCCCGCCAACCGCGAGCCTGGCGGTCACAGACCGCCAGGCTCGTAATGAGGGCCCTAGTGTTTTTTCCTTATGATTTAAGGGAAATGGAACAGTTTCAGTAGGGACAAATGTCAATTGCATCACCACAAGATATAATGATGATATGCAGTGGGGCACCTCCAGTCTAATGGACTATTATTGGCAGTGTGGAGAATGGCTATAAACGCGACTTCCTGCAGGATGGAATGGTCTCTGTTCTTTAGTCACTAAGGAGTCACCCCCTCCTTAGTGATTCCAGGAGTAGATGTTTCGAAGTTACATAATCATATCATGAGCCGTCCAGCGACTTTGTTACACCATCATTGGAGGAGAAGAGCTGCTGAATATTTTGGCACTGCAACATGGGCAGATGTTCCACAAGAATATCTGTTGTTCAATGAAGCCCAGTTGTTTTTTGGAAGCATCCTCCCAATTATTCAGGCTAAAGCCACTGCTTGTTGGTTACAAATAACATGATGGGAACTGATGAAAGCCATCAATGCAACGGAAGATGGTTTTAATGCAATCAAAGAAGAATTGCAGGCAGTGCAAGTAATGCTTATGCAACATAGATATGTGCTAGACTTGATGATGGCAATGGAGGGTGGGGTTTGTGTCAAGATCGGTACGGCTTGCTGTACATACTTGCCAGCTAATGATGCAGACAATGGAACAATAACAGAAGCTATGCAGACTTTGCACAATCTACAGAAGAAAATGTTAGAAGAGGTGGGTGCCTCCAACGAGTGGTTTCCAGGGTTGTTTTCGTGGATGTCGTCCTGGTTACCTGAATTGCTTAAAGGACTTATTTCAATTCTTGTGATGATCCTATTGATGTATTGTCTTTTTCAGGTTATTGTAGGGTGTTGTAAATCCGGTAGTCAGAAGCTGTCCCACCTCAAATCTGCCCCACTCCAATCAAAAACAATCTGCCCCACTCCAATCCAAAACAGTATGCCATACTCCAATCTGCCCCACTCCCATCCTAAACAATCTACCCCACTCCAATCCAAACAAATGTGCCCCTCTCCAATCAGCTGCACTCCAATCCAAAACAATCTGCCCCACTCCAATCCGCCCCATTCCAATCCACCATACTCCAATTCAATCTACCTCACCCCAATCCAACCCATCCAACTCCAATCCAATTCGAACCACACTAAACCAATCCACCCAACTGCCATCCAATCCATCCTAAACCAGCCAACTCCTGTCTATCTCACTCCATTCCACCCCACCCCACCCAATCCAAACCCACTCCAGTCCACCCCACCCCAATCCAGTTAATCCCAATACAATCCACCGCAATAGAATCCACCTCAGTCCAATCTACCCCACACAATTCAATTCATCTCACTCAAATACAATCCACCCCATTGCAATCCAAACTACTGCACTCCAGCCCACCCTACCCCATGCCAATCCATTCCATCCACTCCTGTTCACCCTACTCCATTGCACCCTACTTAATTCCACTCCAATCCAATCCACCCCACTCTAGTGCACTCCATCACAATCTGTCCCACTCCAATCCAAAACAATCTGTCTCACTACAATCCAAAACAAACTGCCTCCCTCCAGTCCAAAACGATCTGCCCCACTCCAATCAAAACTAGTCTACCCCATGCGAATCTGCCCCACTACAATCCAAAACTATCTGCCCCACTCCAATCCAAAACAATATGCCCCACTCCAATCAGCCACACTCCATTTGCCCCACTCCAATCTGCCCCACTCCAATCCAAAACAATCTGCCCCACTTCAAGCCAAAGCAATCTGCACTACTCCAATCCACCCCATTCAAATTCACCCTACTCCACTCCAATCTAATCTACTTTATCCCAATCCATCCCACTCCAATCCACCTCACTCCAATTCAATCCACCCTACAGCAATCCAATCCATCCCAATCCAGCCAAATCCAATCTACCCCACTCCAATTCACCCCATCCCGCCCACTGCACTCAACCCACCCCATTC
Organism: Pleurodeles waltl; assembly: GCF_031143425.1. Taxonomy (NCBI): domain Eukaryota; kingdom Metazoa; phylum Chordata; class Amphibia; order Caudata; family Salamandridae; genus Pleurodeles; species Pleurodeles waltl. Next base: position 136,977,764 of record NC_090443.1, read on the forward strand.
TAGTTCACCCCACCCCAATCCAATCCACCCAACCCAATCCACTGCAATCCAATCCAATCTACTTCACTCCAATCCAAACCACCCCACTGCAATCCAATCTATTCCACTCCAATCCACCCCACTCCACCCTATGCCAACCCAGTCCACCCCACCATACTCCAGTGCTCCCCACTCCAATCCAAGTCTACCCCACCTTATTGCAATCCATCCCACTCCACCCCAATCCAGTCCAACCCAACTCATCCCAACCCAATCCAATCCACCCCACCCACTGCAATCCACCATACCTGAATCCAATCCACCCAACCCCACCCCATTTCAATCCACCCACTCAATATTATCCACCCCATCCATTCCACTCCATTCCAATTCACCCCACTCCACTACAGTCCAATCCAATCCACCCCACCCCAGTTCAGTCCACCCCACTCAATCCAACCCATCCAGACCACCACACTCCAATCCATCCGACTCAAACCCACCTCACTTCAATTCAACCCACTGCAATCCAATCCACCCCACCCCACTCCACTCCACTCCAATCCACTCCATTGCAATCCACCCTACTCTAATCCAAACCACCCCTCCAGTCCAATCCACCCCACTCCAGTCTAATCCACTCCAGTCCACTCTTATTCACCCCACTCCAAACCACTTTACTCTAATCCAATCCACCCCACTCCAGTCCACCCCATCCAGTTCACCCACTCCATTCCACCCTTCTCCACTCCATCCAACGCACTCTACCCCAATCCACCCGAATCTACCCCAATCCACCCCGCTATCTGAATCCATTACAACCCATTCCACCCTATTCTACCCCACTCCACTCTACACCACTCTACTCTATGCCACTCCACTCAACGCCACTCCACTCTATGGCACTGCACTCCACAACATTGCACTCTATGACACTTTCTGCCACTGAACCCTTGAACTTTACTCCCCTCTTCTCAACTCTAAGACACTCTACTCCCCTCTATAACACTATACTCCAACAAATCCAGTATACTCCACTGTAGGACACTGTAGGAAGGTGGCTCTGTATATACTATTTCAAAGTAAGAAATAGTGTGCAAGGGTTCCCCTTAGAGGTAAGATAGTGGCAAAAGATAATTCTAATGCTCTATTTTGTGGTAGTGTGGTCCAGCAGTAGGCTTATCAGAGGATAGTGTTAAGCATTTGTTGTACACACACAGGCAATAAATGAGGAACACACACTCAAAGACAATTCCAGGCCAATAGGTTTTTATATAGAAAAATATATTTTCTTAGTTTATTTTAAGAACCGCAGGTTCAAGATTTACAAACAATACTTTAAATGAAAGGTATTTCACTCAGGTATCTTAGGAACTTTGAATTATCACAATAGCATGTATAGTTTAGGCAAAAATGCCAATAAGCTATTTTAAAAGTGGACACTGCAAAAATCAACAGTTCCTGGGGGAGGTAAGTAAATGTTAAGTTCACAGGTATGTACAACACTTACAGGGTTCAAAGTTGGGTCCAAGGTAGCCCACCGTTGGGGGTTCAAGGCAACCCCAAAGTTACCACACCAGCAGCTCAGGGCCAGTCAGGTGCAGAGGTCAAAGTGGTGCCCAAAACACATAGGCTTCAATGGAAATAGGGGTGCCCCGGTTCCAGTCTGCCAGCAGGTAAGTACCCGTGACTTCGGAGGGCAGACCAGGGGGGTTTTGTAGGGCACCGGGGGGGACACAAGCAGGCACAGAAAGTACACCCTCAGCGGCACAGGGGTGGCCGGGTGCAGGGTGCAAACAGGCGTCGGGTTTGCAATAGGATTCAATTGGGAGACCCGGGGGTCTCTTCAACGATGCAGGCAGGCAAAGGGGGGGCTCCTTGGGGTAGCCACCACCTGGGCTAGGAAGAGGGCCGCCTGGGTGTCGCTCCTGCACTGGAGTTCGGTTCCTTCAGGTCCTGGGGGGTGCGGTGAAGTGTGTTTTCCAGGCGTCGGGTTCCTTGAAGCAGGCAGTCGCGGTCAGGGGAGCCTCTGGATTCCCTCTGCAGGCATCGCTGTGGGGGCTCAGGGGGGTCAACTCTGGCTACTCACGGGCTCGCAGTCGCCGGGGAGTCCTCCCTGTAGAGTTAGTTTTCCGCAGGTCGAGCCGGGGGCGTCGGGTGCAGAGTGGAAAGTCTCATGCTCCCGGCGGAAAACATGTGGTCTTTAAAAGTTGCTTCTTTGTTGCAATGTTGCAGTTTTGTGGAACAGGGCCGCTGTCCTCAGGAGTTTCTTGGTCCTTTTAGATGCAGGGTAGTCCTCTGAGGCTTTAGAGGTCGCTGGACCCTGGGGGACGCGTCGCTGTTGCAGTTTTTCTTGAAGTGGGGAGACAGGCCGGTAGGGCTGGGGCCAAAGCAGTTGGTGTCTCCGTCTTCTCTGCAGGGCTTCAGGTCAGCAGTCCTTCTTCGTCTTCAGGTTGCAGAAATCTATCTTCCTAGGTTCTGGGGGCCCCTAAATACTCAATTTAGGGGTGTGTTTAGGTCTGGGAGGATAGTAGCCAATAGCTACTAGCCCTGAGGGTGGCTACACCCTCTTTGTGCCTCCTCCCTAATCCTATTGGGGGAATCCTCCATCTGCAAGATGGAGGATTTCTAAAAGTCAGAGTCACCTCAGCTTAGGGGTTGTCCTGACTGGCGAGTGACTCCTCCTTGTTTTTCTCATTATCTCCTCCAGCCTTGCCGCCAAAAGTGGGGGCAGTGGCCGGAGGGGCTAGCTAGCCTTTGAGGCTCACCGCCAGGTGTTACAGTTCCTGCATGGGGAGGTGTGAAGCACCTCCACCCAGTACAGGCTTTGTTACTGGCCACAGAGTGACAAAGGCACTCTGCCCATGTGGCCAGCAACATGTCTGGTGTGTGGCAGGCTGGCAAAAACCATGGGTAACCATGCCAAGGAAGCATTTCCTTACAGACACTACATGCCACTAACTTTTAGCCATGTGGAACAGCAGCCACACTGGTGTACATCATGGCAAAAACACATTGCCAAAGCCAGTCTGCTTTGTTGCTATGGAAGTCGTTTCATTACTTTGAATCTCGATCCCGCGCAGTGTAGAGATTTTGTTATGGTTCACAGACGATAAAAAATGAAGGTATCTTAATAAATGCACAGACAGCATCCTAAATCGAGGTATGGAGGAGCTAAGGTCTAAACGCCTGGATCATCCTACGGGAAGGAAGAGAGAGAAAGGAGAGATTAGTATACATTTACAGAAGCAGTTCTCCATTGTTTCCCAAGAAACTTTGTAGTCTTAAGCACATAGTTACTCTCCATACAGAAAGAACCCGGGGAGGAATTTTATCCCTAATAACAGTTATCATGGGCAGTACTGATGAGCCACCGAAGCCAGCATTACATTTTACTAATCCCCTGATGATGTCATGGCCCCACCTCAGGTTGATTTAAGTGCATTGACCGTTTCAGGACGATACAGAAAGTTAAAGCTAAAAACTAACATGAATGATTCAACTTCCCCCACGCTACATCCAGTTGCCGAAAAGGTTTCTATACTTCTACCAAATACTGCGCCCTTAGTTTTGTCAGTGTTTACTGTCAGATCAACATCTGAACAGCAAACATATAACACAGGTAATTTCCTTTGTAGGCCAAGGGCAATGAAATCCATTAAAACAGGTCGTCTCCAGTGACGCATTTTTCTCTAGATTGGTCAAATTCCTTTCTGTCATTTTTGCCGCATACTGTTTAGGAAGTAATTTATTTAAAAGGCATAAACCATAGGGTTTAATGGTGCGAGAGTAAGAGCGTGGGCGCTATATATTGAGGGCAGGCCAGCATGCATTGGCATAGCAAGGGTGCAACCCCCCTAAATCACCGTCCACTCTTACCTTAGTCAATGACAGCCGTAATTAGGGTTCACTGGGCCTCTCACAGTCCTGGGCCCCAGTGCCACTGCACCAGCAGCACAACTACCTGCATGGGGATTATTTTAAACTCTGAAGGCGTTGTTGGGGCGTCCCTTAATGAAGCAGAGCTGCGGGCCTTATATCTATATTTATTGACTATTGGCAGTGTTTCTAACATCTGTGCTGTACGTAGCATCAAACATTTATATTGGGGGTGGTTAAAGAAAGGTTTGTTTCCAATATTAAGGCCTCAACAGTAAGCAAGATGTAAACATCACTGTCAGGTAGGGCCTGCCTGGAGGGCTTTAGTGCAGAGAAGCACATTTCTCCTATTAGCACCAGGGAAGGTCAACATCTTTTTACTGTCCTGTGCAGGGGCGGGGAGAAGGGGGCCGCTTAGTTACACAGCACCTCTCACCCAGCCACCGTGTTAAGAAATGTTGCCCACTCACAGGCACCTCTGCTCTGTTCATGTTCTCAGTGTGCAGGGCTGGGTGGGGGACATCCTGGCCGTGGTGTTCAAAGCACTCCAGCCCGCCCTTTGCCAGACATGTATTATCAGCAGAGCAGCCATTCAGGCACTTTGCGGGGTGCTGGCTGAGGGGTTAGATGCGACCCGTTTAATGTGGCAGGGTTTCTCCACACTATGATTAAAGTGCAGGGACCTTAGACCAGTTTTACACTTGGCGAGGAAGGCGCTGTCTCTGTTGGTGGGGGAGAGCGTCCCAAAGGAGATGACAAAGTCGTCTGGACGACATGAGCCTTAAGTGCTGACATCTGTTACAGGCACTACAAAGAGTTGAAGGGGTAGTGTGGCACAATAACGATAGCGAATATAACAAAAACACCCGCTGAAAATTATGTGGCTAAAAGATTGTTTGCAAAAAAGCACCTTATTGCTTGATTTTCTATTATTAACTCCAATGGGGTAATATCTGTGCAAACATTATGTAGCCACAATATTTTTGAGAGACGTTATTCAGGCCACAACATTCTGGTAGCTAGGATGTGGGTTTGGCGGTGAGTACCAAGGTAAGCGTCTAAAACTGTACCTTCTGCCTGCGGACCACCCACCATCTTGCAACCCAGCCACAGTGGTGACGCGTGTAGTTTCGTCAAGTTTAGATCATTACGAAACTAAATGCAACACTTTACGAGAACCTTTACTTACAATAGAACAAACTGCCCAGGTGTGGTTGTTTCACGGTAACATCTTGGAATGCAGAAGTTAGAACCAATGGAATTGCCTGGCAATGGAGGTTTAAATTATGCGAGAGTGCTGACTAAATTAGGCGTCAAGAAAATGCAATATGTTCGGGAGACTTGACTAGAGGAAGCATCTTTTAATATGAGAGTAGAATTCGCAAACTGTTAAAGAACAGTTTAACTCTTGTAAGGGCGTATAAATGCTCAAGCGTGAAATGTTATTCACATTCACTTTCCATTCTACAGTCAATTGGGTTCTCAGTTAAGCTACCTGAGTTTGTAATGTGTATTTTAAATGATCTTATGACAATAAATAAAACAACACCAGTGCATATTCTGTGTACATGAGAAGCATTTCTTTCTGCACTGCAAGACCACAATGGAGGCAGAAGCATACCATGAGAAATGTCAATAATGTAACACAGCACATTATATATCATAGCATAATAAAACACAAACCAAGATTATATTTTGGCATAAAACAGCATAATTTAACACAACACAGCGTAGCACAACCAACATATTTCTGGTACAAGGCAATCCTCTGATAGCAAGGAAAGTGCTGCGAGAGACTTCTTGCAAGCGTTAAACTTAATCTCAATATTACCATCATAACCAGACCATTGCTTCTCACTGATTACATTATGTTTTTTTCCTTACAGATTGTGGAATATGAGACTTTATTGCAGGGTCTTTCTAGATTTCGATTTTCACCTTTTTTCTGGACAATATTTTTGCTGGTAGTAAGTTGTATCCATAATCCTGCCGGTCAGTGCCACAATATGTGCGCTTATTCCCTAAAACTGGTATTGGTAAAAATGGGTTCATCGAGTTGCTCTATTTAACTTTCTTGTAAGGACATAGTAAATGGCACAGTCAATTCATCACTGGCAGAGGAGTTCAATGTCAGACTGGGCTGCAGTGTGTATTTATTGTACCCACTTATATGACAAACATATACAGCAGCAGCCCGTCCTAATGGGCGAAGTGGTCACATTCTCTCACTTTTTGCCCATCAAGAAGAGTGTTTGTCAGGTGGAGCAAAAGTCAGCCCAACAGACACTCTTTATTTTCAGGTCAGGCAGCCAGGGTCCAGCCGTGCACTAATAGTGCAGGTTCTTGACTGCCTGACATGAACTTTGCTGGGCTGAAGATGTCACAATCTGTGTGGGCATGACATCTTCAGCCTGGCAAAGCACCTCGAGGCCCTGCCCCTTGAGACAAGAGGGAGCATCACTGATAACTTCCGACTTAGACATTTCACTTTTAAGCCCTAAAGTGTCCAGGGCCGAGTGTCAATCAGTGACACCTTGTCATAGAATGAGGTGGAGCCAGCAACTCTCACTGATCCCATACTACTCTGTGATGACTAGGGACTGCTGCCTTCTCTCATTGGCTGAACCTTCTGGAGCCTCAGAGGCAGAGCTGCAGGTAAGTGTGATTTTTTATTTTTTAACATTTGGTGCATGGGTGCATGAGTGAGTGTTATGAATGGATATGTGTGTGTGTGTATGTGTGTGAATACATGGGTGTGACTCAGTGTTTATGTGTGTGCTTGTTTCCTGTCTGCCCCATTATCTGCTATATGTCGTGTCTGCCAATGGATATATATGGCTGCCAAGAGCACCAATGTGCTCTGGTTGGGCTACAGAGTGAGTACACTGCGTAACACATGGCAAGGAAAGTGCCTTTGCAATGTAGGGAAACCTATTTTGATATATTTATAAACCACCCACAAAGTGTACCTTGAAGCCCACGGGGTGTCTATTTTATATACATAAAAAAAATGACACACTCAATATTAAAAAGTGTGCACTTACAGTCATCAATGGCCTGAAAGCAAATTGACTGTGTAAATAGAGCAACATTTACTTGTGATTGAAATATATTTGTTTCTATCTCTGCCTGGGAAATGATAGGAAACCCCTTCAAAGTTATGTTTCATTCAGATTTTAAAATCCAATTTAACAGTGAAATAATTAATAAAAATGTACTTAATGCTGCATGAGTCAGAACTGGCTTAACAACTATTTCTGTGACTCATCATACCTCCAGAGCTCGAATGCCTTGCAGCACAGGAACAATGGGGTGGGGGTTTGATGAGAACTTCTGACCACCTAGCAGGGATTAGCTATCAGGGAGTGCACTGTAACAATTGGCAGAACAAGGGGCAGCCCTAGTTCTACCTCTTTTGACATTGAGATGCCAAGGAGGGCTTCTCATATTCATTCCAAGGACCACCCAGACACCTAATCTCAAGTCACAGTGGGGGAGAAAACCAGTTTGGATCACAAAATCATGTGGGAAGAGAGCTCATATAAATAGGGTAATGTCCAAGAAGCTGATGGCAGGCCTACCTAGGGGTAGGAGGAATATGCCTTCCTGAAGCACGGACATCTGGGTTATTCTTAACATAAAGCAAAAAGAAGTGCTGCAAAAGGAGGTAGGAGGTGGAGGACTGCAAGAAAATAGTTAGCATTTCTCCAGTCACTGGCTAGTGCATGATAATTCTGTAACCTCAACCAGCACCTACCCAGAACCTTCCAGGACCTGGGAAGACTCCAACTATAGAAGGAGGCCATGCAAGAAGAAGGAAGATTTCTAACTCCTGCTGAAAGAAGGCGATTCACACAAGAACTCAAGGAATCCTGACTCCCACTTGCACTCAGGGACTAGAACTGTTGTCCAAGTGTAATGTGGTTGGCCTCCAGTTTGCCTGCTTCATGGACACAAAAGGCGGAAGGACTGCTTACTCTAAGAAGCTCAGAGGACCACAGAGAACTGGGCCATAAAGGAGAACTGGCTTAAGAGAGACTTGTTGCAATAGAAGCCTACCTGAGGACCTAGGGGCTGCAGGTCTGACCCAACTGAACTCTTCCACCAAACAAAGAAAAATTTAATTTTGACATTTTGTCCACCTATTGAGGTCTGAGACAAGGCGCTGAGGCTTACCCTGGAAGATTGTACCCTTGTTGAACAAGAAAACTAGGTTTGTCACACTTAGAGCTTTTTGCAGCACTGAAAGCAGGTTCAGCTGGGCCTTGCGATGAAGGTACATGCCCACATGGAGCCCTACCAGGCTACAGCTTCCAGTCTTGCCCACTGAAGGAATTTGCTTCCAAAAAAGTGACTAAGGGCCTGATTTACAGTTTGGGGGATGGGTTACTCCATCACAAACGTGACAGATATTCCGTCCTCCATATTACGATTCTCATAGGATATAATCGGCTCGTAATACTGCAGACTGGATATCGGTCAAATTTGTGATGTAGTAACCACATCCGCCAAACTCTAAATCAGACCCTAAGTCCAAAGGTGAAACCCTGGACCAGGTTGGGGAGAAAAATCTATCCACAAAGGGAGTCACCCTTGGCGGCCATAAAATCCTGCTTCGACCACGTAGGATCTTTGGTGCCGAAACCAACTGCTTCACCTGAAACTCAGAGATGACAAATCTGACTTCAAGGGTTTCTCGCCAGTCAAAGCCTTGGACCTTGCTCCACTAAAAGATTTTGACCACCATTTCAGAGACTAAGTTCAAAGGTAAGAGGTTTGGCAGGAAAAACACATTTGTGTATCCGATTCTGCTCAATCGTAGTCAGCCTGATATCGCATCAAGGTCTGGTAAAGCACAAACTATCATTTTCAATGTCGTCTTGCTTACTCTAGGTGTTTTTTGCCTTAAAACTTTACAAATTCATGTCTCTGGTACCCTGACTATTTTGATGACCATGTTATTTTGCTAACTAAACTTGTCTCTATTTTTCTAAATTGGTTTAAGAACTTTATTTGTATTTTGTTCATTCATATAAAATTATTAGTTCGGCTTTAATTTAACATACACTTCTCCAGGGATTGCCTGCTGCTTCTGCCATAGCTACTAGGTGTTGAGCAGAGATTCTCTCAAAATTGTATTCTAAGCTAACCAGATTTTGCTCATCACGTTTGTAGGGGTCACTCCCGCCCAAAATCCCAGCCCAATTTTTGACACAGAACAAATGAGTGCTGTTGTTTGTTTTCAAAATTACATACTTCGCATTTGCACTATGTGGCTAAATATTGAAAATGATTCCATATTTCCCAGGGTTTTACGGGAAAATAATTCAGAAGAAAATGGACTGCCTATGTTAAGCCACGCAATAAATAATGCACTAGGTCTAATCAGCCACTCATTACCCCCAAGAGTGCTAAAGCTTTTTCTGGGCGGGGCAATTGTGTTACTTATATAGGGTTTCAAACTCCTTTTATCACAAATTCTCCTCAGCACACAATTTTACTACAGTTTTCTTTCGGTCTTGAGTTTCCGAAGCATGGCCTGCGCAGAAATCCTTGACCGTGCTTTAAAGCATTTTGTGGGTTGTGTCACAAAATGCAGCTTTAGAAGTGCTATATGAATATCAATGCGTGCTTACTTCTAACGTCAAAAACATTCAGAATTTGAATGATGGCACAGATCATGGAAAAAAAGTTAAACTTTCTGTAAACATTTTATCCACAATGCCAAACCTTCCCCCAAAACGTGAAGTTAAACAAGTTTTCACCTTTCACCCCTCCATGTTTATAAAATAATAGATCATCAGCCCAGCAAATATCCAAGCAGGATTATTGCCTAGCGCTTCTCATCTTCAAATACATATATTGGGCCCGATTCACAACGGTAAACTTAGACCAAAAGTCTATGTTTACACCTAAAGTCTAACTTTACTATTATTAAAGGTAGACTTTTGGTGTAAGTTTAGACTAAAAGTCTAAACCTGGGCCAAAAGTCTAACTTTACTACATGTAAAGTTAGACTTTAAGTTTAAACTTAGACTTTTGGTGTAAACTTAAACTTTTGGTGTAAACTTAGACTTTTGGTCTACGTTTACCTTTGTGAATAGGGCCCAATATGTGCATTTGGCCCATGTGTTGATTTATAATAGTTGGCTCTGGATCAGTCCGTGCCAAGTTACTTTATCAAGCTGATACTTCTGCTGCAGAAATTAGATTCATATTGTAAGTACCCCTCCAGTTTGAATCCTGGGTGCCCTGCATTAATCTTTCCCCGCTCAGAGGGTGACATGAGGTCCCTACCTTGAGTTATGACTACATATGTTTTTTACACAACATTGGTCGCATGCGGTCTATACAATGTGCTTTTTCTATTACTTATTGGCAGCTTAAAATGCTTATTTGAAATTGAAGGTCTTTTCTTTTCGGGCTTGATATGTCTAGGAGAGATAGTATTTCATGATTGATGCAGTAGTGTTGTTGATTTGTGAGAAACCTTCTGCAAAAGTTTTAACTTTTTGTATGTGAGGATAGCAATTTATTTACCACAAAGCCAATAGGTCTCACCTATGCATGAGCTGTTGGGTCTGCCATATGCCTTTTAGCATGTTTTACAGCAGTGTGGCTGCAATGCAGCATGGCTGAAAGTTAGAACAAGCATTTGCAATATAATAGGTCTTGCAAAGTTAAAGCTATTGGCATTGTAAATGACAATGGGGGTCATTACAACATTGGCGGTAAAAGCCGCTTACCGTCGTGCAGAAGACGGCCAACACACCGCCGCGGAATTCCACCACGGTCATTATGACCCACTGCTCGGAATCCGCCAAAATTCAGACACCTACACAAGTTCGCCACACCAAAGGTCAGTGATAAACTGGCGAAAACAAAACCTCCACCGTCACGCCAACAGATATACGCCCACACTATCACGATACACGAATCCACGCAGCGGTCTTTCAACCGCGGTATTCCATTGGCGGTACACACCGCTGCGCTCAAAATACACACACTCTTACAAAACACAGCCACATTGGACAATTTGAAATACACACACTTGACACACATACACACCCCACTCCCACACACCCAATACAATATAAAACACACACCCACATCACCCACAAACCCCTATGACAAAACATCACGAACGAAGGCCAGAGAGAGACACCACCATCAACAATACTAGCATCAACAGGCACACAACACCCTCACCCACACAACTTCCACGCACCTCACACAACACACCACTAAATATCACCCACACTTATCACCACACACCCCACCCCACACATCACCTACACCACCCCATGGCACGGCAAAGACACCCCAGGTTCTCGGAGGAGGAGCTCAGGGTCATGGTGGAGGAAATCGTCCGGGTAGAGCCACAGCTATTTGGATCCCAGGTGCAGCACACCTCAATTGCAAGGAAGATGGAGCTATGGCGAAGAATAGTGGACTGGGTCAACGCAGTGGGACCACACCCAAGAAACCGGGAGGACATCAGGAAAAGGTGGAACGACCTACGGGGGAAGGTGCATTCCGTGGTCTCAAGATACCACCAGGCAGTTCAGCGGACTGGTGGCAGACCCCCACCTCCTCACCTACAACTAACAACATGGGAGGAGCAGGTCTTGGCGATTCTGCATCCTGAGGGCCTCGAAGGAGTTGGTGGAGGAATTGACTCTGGTAAGTCAAATCTTAACTATTACATGAATAAACTGAAACTCTCTGGGGGCTCCAGACCATCACGTAATGCAGAAAAGTTATTGCTTGAACCTCCCATTTTCAAGAAGGAAAGATCGATGGCCCAATCCTTTTCAGGCAACGCGGTGAGAATCTGGAACTCACTTCCGCCTCAGCTTCGGACCACCACCTATTCCCAGGCCTTCAAAACTGACCTCAAAGCTCTCCTCCTTCAAAGACACTTCCAAATTTAATTCAAGCCCTCTGTTTTCTGAAGGAAGTCCTTCCATTATAGGAAATTCTGTTCTCCATGCCTATAGAAGTGCCTTCCCAGGGTGTTTTTGTGTTTTGAGTGTCTGCCATTTAGTGCAGTATTATACCTCTACCTGTATTTTGTACTCTTTTGTAACATGCACATGGCACCTTTCCTCTTACAACGTATCATTTGCTACCTCTTATATCTTGTTTGCTTTTGATACATGCACAACGGCCACCACTGCCTCATGTAACGTAACTATTGTTTTAGTGTTTTGAGTGTCTACCATTTATTGCAATTTTTTTTACCTCTACTCGTACTTTATTTGCTCTTGTATCCTGCACACGTCACTTTTTCCTTTCGTAACGTATCGTTTGCTACCTCGTGTATTTTTTTGCTCTTGATGCTTGCACAATTATCACTATTGCCGCATGCAATGTAACGTTTGTTTTTGTAACAGGCTCACTTGTAATTCTTCTCCTCTTGTATCTTTACTTTGCCTATTGTGAAGCGCTCTGACACCTTCGGGTAAAGTCCGCGCTATATAAAAACGCATTAAATAAAAAAAAAACATCCCCCACCCTACCTGCATGCTATCACATACCCCCACCCTCGCCCTCACCCCTATCACTCCAACTCCTCAGAAATGTACCAATATCACAAACCACACATCCCAACACCAAGCCCTGCATGCAACAACAAAGCATGGACACCCATCACTAAAGCTTGCCCACTGCACATACCCATACACCCCTCTAAACCATCATCACACAACCTCACACACAGGAATGCCAGCACTGGGGTACACGGTCACCCACCCATTGCACACCATTACACACACAGATGCAATAATCATGCCTTTCCACCCCTGCAGGACCACTACCCAACGTCACCAGACAGGAGGGTCCAGACATGTCCACTCCACCCACAGAAGAGGCCCACAGTGATGACAGCACCTCTGTGCAACTGGATCTCGATGACCAGCCGGACCATTGTGGGCCTCGGGACAGTCGGTTCCCCTCACACAGGCACAGGCCACCACAGACCTTCCCCCCTCTGGAAACACCAGCACAGCACCCACCCAGCGGGCCCATACCTCCGTCTCCAGGACACGTCAATCAGCTGTGTGTCCACCACTACAGGGAACCCAGGATAACCCACCACCCCAACAACAACAGGGACCTGGGGGCAGTGGCAGTGGGCACCCGGTCCAGGGGACGGAGGTACAGGAACACAGGGGAACTGGGAGGGCTGCCGTGCGACAGGGGGCGGACAGGCCAAGGGAACCCACTCTCCACGAGGCCCTCTCCTCCATCATGGGAGCATACCACCACTCCCAGGAGACAATGGCAACGGTACTGGCCAAGTTTCAGGAGACCCAGCGCATGCAGGAGGAACAGTATATGGGCTTCAGGGAGGAACTCAGAACCATCAGCTCCACCTTGGGCACCATCGTAGAGGTGCTGAAGGAAGTACTCAACACCAGGAGGGACACTGTGGCAGTACAAGGGGCATCTGACACTAGCATGGACGATGAACTGCCTACCACCTCCGCCGGCGCTAGTGGACAGGACGCCCCACCACAGGACCACCACACCAGCACCCCACCCCCTGCAGATGGAGAACCACCCAGCAAACGGTCCCTGAGATCCAGGAACAAGACAGAGCACAATGCCAAGACCCCCGCCAAGAAATGAGACCACCCTGATTGTCATCCCACTGTCCCACTTTGTCACCCTGTCCATAATTAAACTGCCCCAGCACCACTTCCTACGGCCATATGGGCAATGCACCTGTGAGACTAATAGACTGTACTCTGCCATGGACACTCCTCCGCCATCACCCCTCACCATTTAACTTCCCCCTCCAATATTTTGCATTTAAATAAACACACCTAAAGCACAAAAAGACCTGGAGTCTGTCTGTGATTTCGAAATAGTGTATTTGCAAATACAGTGACAAAATGTTCTTGAAATAGTAATGTCAACATACCTATGTCACACAGCTCTAGTCCATGAGGAATGTAAGCAGATGACACACGTTGGGACCCACATCTGTGAAACTGTAAGGGAAAGTGACAACTCAGTGACCATACACTGGGTGAAAACGACAGACAGGATAGAGGTAGTAGTGTAAAAGTAAATGTAGTAGGCAGGAATGTATTCTCACCTGTGTTTCACTGGAAATATTGCTGGATCACTGAGTCCCTGTTCTGCATGTCTTCTTCCTCTGCTTCATCCTCATCACTGTCCACAGGCTCCACAGCTGCCACAACACCGCCATCTGGACCATCCTCCTGCAGAAAAGGCACCTGTCGTCGCAAAGCCAAGTTGTGAAGCATACAGCAGGCCACGATGATCTGGCACACCTTCTTTGGTGAGTAGAATAGGGATCCACCTGTCATATGCAGGCACCTGAACCTGGCCTTCAGGAGGCCGAAGGTCCGCTCGATCACCCTCCTAGTTCACCCATGGGTCTCATTGTAGCGTTCCTCTGCCTTGGTCCTAGGATTCCTCACTGGGGTCAGTAGCCATGACAGGTTGGGGTACCCAGAGTCACCTGCAAATGGTGAGGGACAACTGTTAGACACACACTAACCTGTAGGGATAACCCCAGACAACCATTCCCACTGTCTTGCTTCCAGGGGCTCACCTAATAGCCACACAAGGTGCCTCTGGAGTTGACCCATCACATAAGTGATGCTGCTATTCCTGAGGATATAGGCTGCATGCACTGAGCCAGGGAACATGGCATTCACATGGGAAATGTACTGGTCTGCCAAACATACCATCTGTACATTCATGGAATGATAACTCTTCCAGTTTCTGTACACCTGTTCACTCCTATGGGGGGGGACCAAAGCCACATGGGTCCCATCAATGGCACCTATGATGTTGGGGATATGTCCAAGGGCATAGAAGTCACCTTTCACTGTAGGCAAATCCTCCACCTGAGGGAAAACGATGTAGCTCCACATGTGTTTCAGCAGGGCAGACAACACTCTGGACAATACGTTTGAAAAGATAGGCTGGGACATCCCTGATGCCATGGCCACAGTTGTTTGAAAAGACCCAATTGCAAGGAAATGGAGCACTGATAGCACCTGCACTTGAGGGGGGATTCCTGTGGGATGGCGGATTGCTGACATCACGTCTGGCTCCAACTGGGTACACAGTTCCTGGATTGTGGCACGGTCAAACCTGTAGGTGATTATCAAATGTCTTTTCTCCATTGTCGACAGGTCCACCAGCGGTCGGTACACCGGAGGATTTTGCCATCTCCTCACATTTCCCAGCGGACGGTGCCTATGAAGTACAACAGCGACCACAGAGTCAAACAACTCAGAGGGACATACCCACAGTTTACACAGAACACCAATCATACACAAAATGTGGCCTGTATGTGTGTTGAGACTAGGCTAGGTATGTGTGACGCAGTTGGAATTTAGGCCATGTGGGCCCCTGAAATGGTGGCTGCCTGACCTCTAAAGTGTGACAATGGGATGTGAGGTAACTGCGCTGGCGTTGTACGCCGTCACAGTAGGCGGTCGGAGACCGCGGCGCAATGTTGCATTGGTTAACATTGGACCCTATGGGTCCCAGGAGCCAATGACGATGTACGCCGGTGGTGATGGTACGCACCGCCGCGGACGTGACCACCATTTTCTATCTGTTTAATCACTCGATACCTGATCTTCGACAGGAGAGGACCTACACTGTAAGTGCTGCTGTGACCGCAGTCTGGAAGAGACAATGGATCGTGCATCTGGGGAAAGGGCCCCTGCCTTCACATCGGAGGAGTTGGAGAAGCTTGTCGATGGGGTCCTCCCCCAGTACACGCTACTCTACGGTCCTCCAGACAAACAGGTAAGTACACAGGGAGCATGTTGTGTGGGATATGCCTATGTGGAGAGGGCTGGATGTAAGAAGGAAGGGGGCAAAGTTCTGCGTGCATGAAAGACGGTGGGTGCATGTGCCACATGGCAAGGGTAGGGATGGGGGCCACTCACTTTGACGGTGCAGTTGGTAATGACTTCTCTTCTTCCCCTGTACATTTCACGTAGGTCAGCGCCCACCAGAAGAAAGATATTTGGCGTGCCATCGCCAAGGACGTCCGGACCCTGGGGGTCTACCACAGACGGAGCACCCACTGCCGGAAAAGATGGGAGGACGTTCGCCGCTGGAGCAAGAAGACGGCGGAGGCTCAGCTGGGGATGGCCTCCCAACGTGGGAGGGGTGCCCGTCGAACCATGACCCCCCTGATGTTCAGGATCCTGGCGGTGGCCTACCCGGAGTTGGATGGGCGCTTGAGGGCATCACAGCAGACACAAGGGGGTGAGTACACTCTCATTCAGCTGACTTTGCGCACAGTGGAGTTGTCTGGGTGGGGGAGGAGGGCTGTGGGTTTCCCTAGGCCAGGGCGAGTTCCGTAGGCTAGGCCCCTCTGTAAGGCATGGCCCTGCGGCCCCCCAGCCCACCTCTGTAGAGTGGCAAGTACAGCTATTCATGCCCCTGTGTCATCTATGTGTGCAGATGTCGCCCATAGCCTTGAAGGCCATTTCCCAGGAATTGCACTGTAGAGCCCAGGAGCGTGGAGTAATGCAGGGGGCTTCTGTGTCTGTCTTGTCCGCCAACGGTAGCGGTAATCCATGCACTCAACATGTCTTTCTTCTGTTTCCCCGCCCCCCTTTTTGTGGTCTCCTTGTTCTTGTGTGCATTAGCATCATCAGGCGGAGGAGCAGTGGCACCGGAGCACGAGGGAGCTGCATCCCACATGGCCATGGAGGGCCACACTACGGACTCAGAATTCCCCAGTGGGATGGAGGGTGAGGGGAGCTCCACGGCGGGTACAGGAGCTGAGACCAGTGACACAGACTCATCCTCTACAGGTACAGCTGCCAACCCCCCTACCAGCACCGCCCTCCCAGCAACCCCTCAGCCTTCGCCCCGTGCTTGCTCACCCAGGAGGGTGGGCATCACCTTCGTCCCAGGCACCTCAGGCCCTGCCCCAGTCACCCCTGCTGCCCTCAGTGAGGAGGCCATTGACCTCCTCAGGTCACTCACTGTTGGGCAGTCTACCATTTTGAATGCCATCCAGGGTGTAGAAAGGCAGTTGCAACAAACAAATGCATTCCTGGAGGGCATTCATTCTGGTCAGGCGGCCCTTCACCGAGCCTTTCAAACTCTGGCCTCAGCACTGATGGCAGCCATTGTCCCTGTGTCTAGCCTCCCACCTCCAACTTCCTCCACCCAGACCCAATCCCCTGTACCTCTGCCTATCCCAAGCACACCATCAGACCAGCCTGCACACGCCTCACCACACAAGGGAAGCTCAGGCAAACATAAGCACCACACATCCCACAGGCACTCATGCAAGCATCACACACATGCAGACACACCAACATCCACTTCCTCCATTGTGTCCCCCTCCTCGTCGTTTCCCTCCTCCCTCCCAGTCTCGTCTACACACACACCTGCATGCACTACCTCTACAGCCACTACGTCCCTCACCAGCACACCCCGCTCACGTGCAGTCACCACCCCCACTACCATTCACACGTCCCCTGTGTCCTCTCCCAGTGTGTCTGTGATGCCCCCTCCCAAGATACACAAACGCAGGCACACACCCACCCAACAGCCATCCACCTCACGACAGCCTCCAGCGCATGCACCTGCACCCAAAGTCACCAAACGTACACCTCCTACTACCACCACCTCTTCCTCCACTCCCAAACCCCCTCCAGCTACCCGTCCCAGTGTGTCCAAAAAACATTTCCTGTCCAGCCTTGACCTATTTCCCACACCTCCCCACCGTCCATCTCATAGGTCCCGAACTAGCACCTCAGCCACAACATCTCCTGGACCAGTGGTGCCTGTAGTCACAGGTATGTGGAGTGCACCGGCCACCAGGACAGCCAGTGTGGCACGGAGCCACAGCACAGCCAGTCCCCCCGTGAAGCACCAGAAGTTGGCCAGTGCCCGGCAGGAGAGGGGGAAGACTCCAGCCACCCAAGCCGCTCCCAGGGGTCCCGGTGGGAGTGTGGACTCAGCTGTGACACCTCCCAAGGTGGGGAAGGGCCACAAGAAACCCGGCAAGTCTGGGAAGAGCAGCACTGCGGAGAAGACCACCATTATCCCCGCTGCCCAGGAGGGCCCCGCCAGCCCCATCCTCGCTGCCCAGGAGGCCACCACCAGCCCCGTCCCCGCTGCCCAGGAGGCCACCGCCAGCTCCAGCCCAGCTGCCCAGGAGGGCCCAGCCAGCCACAGCCCAGCTGCCCAGGAGGCCACCACCAGCCCCATCCCCGCTGCCCAGGAGGCCACACCAGCCCCAGCCCAGCTGCCCAGGAGGGCCCCGCCAGCCACAGCCCAGCTGCCCAGGAGGGCCCCGCCAGCCACAGCCCAGCTGGGCCATGAAGGACCGCCAGCCCCAGCCCAGCTGGGCCATGAAGGACCGACAACTCAAGCACTGCTGAACAGGGCAAGCACCGCTGAACAGGGCACCGCCAAATCAAGCACCGCTGAACAGGGCACTGCCAACTCAAGCACCGCTGAACAGGGCACCGCCAACTCAAGCACCGCTGAAAAAGGCAGCGCCAACTCAAGCACCGCTGAACAGGGCAAGCACCGCTGAACAGGGCACTGCCAAATCAAGCACCGCCAACTCAAGCACCGCTGAACAGGGCACCGCCAACTCAAGCACCGCTGAACAGGGCACTGCCAAATCAAGCACCGCTGAACAGGGCACCGCCAACTCAAGCACCGCTGAACAGGGCACCGCCAACTCAAGCACCGCTGAACAGTGCAAGCACCACTGAACAGGGCACCGCCAAATCAAGCACCGCTGAACAGAGCACCGCGAACTCATCACCGCTGAACAGGGCACCGCCAAATCAAGCACCGCTGAAAAGGGCACGCCAACTCAAGCACCGCTGAATAGGGCACCGCCAACTCAAGCACCGCTGAACAGGACACCGGCAACTCAAGCACAGCTGAACAGGGCAAGCACCGCTGAACAGGGCACCCGCAAATCAAGCACCGCATGCCCATGAGCGGCAGGGGCACTGACGCAACTGGGACCGTCACGGGGTGAGTGATGCACTCTGGGCACCAGTCCCCCTCCAGAACCAGTGAAGAGATGCATCCACTACCTCTGTCCTTCACAGGATGAAGCACTCTGGGCACCAGTCCCCCTCCAGAACCAGCGGAGACTGTTATCCACTTGAGAGACTGTGGCTTTGCACTCCCCAGGATGCAGCAGTGGGCAAACGACCCACTGTATAGACCAGAGAGACTGTGGCTTTGCACTCCCCAGGATGCAGCAGTGGGCAAACCACCCACTGTAGATACTTGAGAGACTGTGGCGTTGCACTCTACAGGATGCAGCAGTGGGCAAACCACCCACTGTATAGACTTGAGAGACTGCGGCTTTGCACTCCCCAGGATAATGCAGTGGGCAAGCCACCCACTGTATAGACTTGAGAGACTGTGGCTTTGCACTCCCCAGGATAATGCAGTGGGCAAACCACCCACTGGAGGGACTTGAGAGACTGTGGCTTTGCACTCCCCAGGATGCAGCAGTGGGCAAACCACCCACTGTATAGACTTGAGAGACTGTGGCTTTGCACTCCCCAGGATACATCAATGGGCATGGAGCCCCCTCGTGGATCTGGCGATGTGCACTCATCTGGCTGAGGTGCCCCCCCCCTTCCCTTCCCGCTGAGATGCCTGTTGTATTTTTATCTGATGCCCCTTCAGTGTTCTCTCTGTTTTGATCTGGTATTGAGTGTGGGCCTCGCCCATGCATTTTGGGCTCAGTGGTCCACGGACTATGAATTGTGCAATACCTGGACTACTATTCTTGGTGTATATTTTGTTGATAGTGTATATATGTATATTTTTGCGTACTGCATTTTAATATATTACAATGGTTACACGCATTTCCTTTTGTCTTTGCATTCTTCCACGGGGTTCGGGGGTGTAACTATAATGTATAGATATGTATTAGTGTGTGTGTTGTAGTGGGTGAGGGTGGGGGTGTTGCATGTGTGTGTCCCTGTTTTTTGCCTCCCCCCTCCCCTGTGTCGTGGGTGCAGTACTCAGCGTGGTCTTCACCGCCGGCGTTGGTGCTCCTGGTACAGGAGCAGGAAGACTATCGCAGGTAGGATTTGGAGTTCTGGGTCCATGGTGTCCTCCTTCCTCGTGGAGTGTGTAGGGGTTAGCGTTTTCCCTTTGAAATTCCTGTTTCTGACGTGTTTTTATCCGCGGTGAATCCGCCCCGGAAAAGGTGGCGGATTGGCCTGTCATAATACTGTGGGTGGTACATTGTCCTCCGCATGTCTGTTGGCGGTCACCGCCGCGCTGTTTGTTTGTACCGCCGTGGCGGTCGGAGTGTTAAAGTGGCTGTCTTTGTTGGCGGTTTCTGCCACTGTCGTAATTCTAAATTTTTTACCGCCGGCCTGTTGGCGGTCTTACCGTCGCTTTAACACCGTCCGCCAGGATTGTAATGACCACCAATGTCTTTTACCTATGTATTTTGGTTTGGTGTGTCGGATGCATGAACAGAGACACAGCTGCAGCACTGTCTATAGGACTAAGAATGGTGAATTACCACTGGGACAATGACACAGCTGCAGCACTGCCTAGAGGACATAGGATGGGGGAGTTACTGAAGGGAACAGAGAAGTAGCTGCAGCTCTGCCTAGAAGACTTAGGATGGGTGAGTTACTGACGGGAACAGAGAAGTAGCTGCAGCATTGCCTAGAGGACTTAGAAGGAGGATTTTGCATTGTGACCAGAGAACAGCTGCAGCACTGCTTACAGGACTTAAAATGTTGGAGTTACTGACGGAACCAGAGAAGCAGCTAGCAGCACATCCTTGAGGACTAAGTATGAGGAATTATCAACAGGACCAGAGAAGCAGCTAGGAGCACTGTCTAGAGGATTTAGAATGAGAAATTACAACTGGGACAAAAGAAGAAGCTAGCAGCACTGTCTAGAGGATTTAGGATTAGGAATTACCCCTGGGAGCAGAGAAGCAGCTTGCAGAACTGTCTAGAGGACTAAGAATGAGGAATTACCGACGGGACTGGAGAAGCAGCTAGCAGCACTTCTTAGAGGACTAAGAATGAGGAATTACCACTAAGACCAGAGATGCAGCTGCAGCACGGTCTAGAGGACTTAGAATGAGTAATTACCAATAGGACCAGAGAAGCAGCTGCAGCATTGTCTACAGGACTAAGAATGAGGAATTACCACTGGGACCAGAGAAGCAGCTGCAGCATTTTCTGGAGGACTTAAAATGAGGAATTACCACTGGGACCAGAGAAGCAGCTAGCAGCCCTGCCTAGAGGGCTAAGAATGAGGAATGTCCAATGGGACCAGAGAAGCAGCTTGCAGCATTGTCTAGAGGTATTTAGAATGAGAAACCACCAACAGGACCAGAGAAGCAGCTAGCAGCACTTCCAAGAGTCCTAGAGGACTAAGAATGAGGAATTGCCACTGTGATCAGAGAAGCAGCTGCAACATTTCCCACAGGACAAAGAATGAGGAATTACCACTGGGACCAGAGAAGCATCTAGCAGCACTGCCTAGAGGACTTAGAATGAGGATTTACTGACTGGACAGAGAAGCAGCTTGCAGCATTGCTTAGAGGACTTAGAATGAGGAATTTCTACGGGACCAGGGAAGCAGCTAGCAACACTTTCTAGAGGATTTATAATGATGATTTACTGATAGGACAGAGAAGCAGCTTGCAGCATTGTTTAGAGGACTTAGAATGAGGAACTACTGACGGGACCAGAGAAGCAGCTAGCAGTATTTCCTAGGGTCCTGGAGGACTGAGAATGAGGAATTACCACTGGGACCAGAGAAGCAGCTGCAGCACTGACTAGAGGACTTAGAATGAGGAATTACCACTGGGACCAGAAAAGCAGCTGCAGCATTGTCTACAGGACTAAGAATGAGGAATTGCCACTGGAACCAAGAAGCAGCTAGCAACACTTTCTAGAGGATTTATAATGATGATTTACTGATAGGACAGAGAAGCAGCTTGCAGCATTGTTTAGAGGATTTAGAATGAGGAACTTCCGACGGGACCAGAGAAGCTGCTTGCAGCATTGTCTAGAGGACTTAGAATGAGGAACTACCGACGGGACCAGAGAAGCAGCTAGCAGTATTTCCTGCGGTCCTAGAGGACTGAGGATGAGGAATTACCACTGGGACCAGAGAAGCAGCTTCAGCACTGTCTAGAGGACTTAGAATGAGGAATTACCACTGGGACCAGAGAGGCAGCTGCAGCATTGTCTACAGGACTAAGAATGAGGAATTGCCACTGGAACCGAGAAGCAGCTAGCAGCACTGTCTAGAGGACTTAGAATGAGAAATTACCACTGGGACCAGAGAAGCAGCAAGCAGCAGTGGCTAGAGGACTTAAAGTGAGGAGTTACCACTGGGGCCAGACAAGCAGCTGCAGCATTGTGTACAGGAGTAAGAATGAGGAATTTCCACTGGGACCAGAGAATCAGCTAGCAGCATTATTTAGAGGACTTAGAATGAGAAAACGCCAACAGGACCAGAGAAGCAACTGGCAGCACTGCCTGGAGAACTTAGAATGAGGAATTACCAACAGAAATAGAGAAGCAGCTTGCAGGATTGTCTAGAGGACTTAGAATGAGGAATTACCTCTGGGACCAGAGAAGCAGCTAGCAGCGTTGGCTAGAGGACTTAAAGTGAGGAGTTACCACTGGGGCCAGACAAGCAGCTGCAGCATTGTCTACAGGAGTAAGAATGAGGAATTTCCACTGGGACCAGAGAATCAGCTAGCAGCATTGTTTAGAGGATTTAGAATGAGGAATTCCTACGGGAACAGGGAAGCAGCTAGCAACACTTTCTAGAGGATTTATAATGATGATTTACTGATAGGACAGAGAAGCAGCTTGCAGCACTGTTTAGAGGATTTAGAATGAGGAACTTCCGACGGGACCAGAGAAGCAGCTTGCAGCATTGTCTAGAGGACTTAGAATGAGGAACTACCGACGGGACCAGAGAAGCAGCTAGCAGTATTTCCTAGGGTCCTACAGGACTGAGGATGAGGAATTACCACTGGGACCAGAGAAGCAGCTTCAGCACTGTCTAGATGACTTAGAATGAGGAATTACCACTGGGACCAGAAAAGCAGCTGCAGCATTGTCTACAGGACTAAGAATGAGGAATTGCCACTGGAACCGAGAAGCAGCTAGCAGCACTGTCTAGAGGACTTAGAATGAGAAATTACCACTGGGACCAGAGAAGCAGCAAGCAGCAGTGGCTAGAGGACTTAAAGTGAGGAGTTACCACTGGGGCCAGACAAGCAGCTGCAGCATTGTCTACAGGAGTAAGAATGAGGAATTTCCACTGGGACCAGAGAATCAGCTAGCAGCATTGTTTAGAGGACTTAGAATGAGAAAACGCCAACAGGACCAGAGAAGCAACTGGCAGCACTGCCTGGAGAACTTAGAATGAGGAATTACCAACAGAAACAGAGAAGCAGCTTGCAGGATTGTCTAGAGGACTTAGAATGAGGTGTTACCACTGGGACCAGAGAAGCAGCTAGCAGCCCTGTCTAGAGGGCTAAGAATGAGGAATGTCCGATGGGACCAGAGAAGCAGCTTGCAGCATTGTCTAGAGGTATTTAGAATGAGAAACCACCAACAGGACCAGAAAAGCAGCTGCAGCACTGTCTAGAGGACTTAGAATGAGTAATTACCACTGTGATCAGAGAAGCAGCTGCAACATTTCCCACAGGACAAAGAATGAGGAATTACCAGTGGGACCAGAGAAGCATCTAGCAGCACTGCCTAGAGGACTTAGAATGAGGATTTACTGACTGGACAAAGAAGCAGCTTGCAGCATTGCTTAGAGGACTTAGAATGAGGAATTCCTACGGGACCAGGGAAGCAGCTAGCAACACTTTCTAGAGGATTTATAATGATGATTTACTGATAGGACAGAGAAGCAGCTTGCAGCATTGTTTAGAGGATTTAGAATGAGGAACTTCCGACAGGACCAGAGAAGCAGCTTGCATCATAGTCTAGAGGACTTAGAATGAGGAACTACCGACGGGACCAGAGAAGCAGCTAGCAGTATTTCCTAGGGTCCTGGAGGACTGGGAATGAGGAATTACCACTGGGACCAGAGAAGCAGCTGCAGCACTGACTAGAGGACTTAGAATGAGGAATTACCACTGGGACCAGAAAAGCAGCTGCAGCATTGTCTACAGGACTAAGAATGAGGAATTGCCACTGGAACCAAGAAGCAGCTAGCAACACTTTCTAGAGGATTTATAATGATGATTTACTGATAGGACAGGGAAGCAGCTTGCAGCATTGTTTAGAGGATTTAGAATGAGGAACTTCCGACGGGACCAGAGAAGCAGCTTGCAGCATTGTCTAGAGGACTTAGAATGAGGAACTACCGACGGGACCAGAGAAGCAGCTAGCAGTATTTCCTAGGGTCCTAGAGGACTGAGGGTGAGGAATTACCACTGGGACCAGAGAAGCAGCTTCAGCACTGTCTAGAGGACTTAGAATGAGGAATTACCACTGGGACCAGAAAAGCAGCTGCAGCATTGTCTACAGGACTAAGAATGAGGAATTGCCACTGGAACCGAGAAGCAGCTAGCAGCACTGTCTAGAGGACTTAGAATGAGAAATGACCACTGGGACCAGAGAAGCAGCAAGCAGCAGTGGCTAGAGGACTTAAAGTGAGGAGTTACCACTGGGGCCAGACAAGCAGCTGCAGCATTGTCTACAGGAGTAAGAATGAGGAATTTCCACTGGGACCAGAGAATCAGCTAGCAGCATTGTTTAGAGGACTTAGAATGAGAAAACGCCAACAGGACCAGAGAAGCAACTGGCAGCACTGCCTGGAGAACTTAGAATGAGGAATTACCAACAGAAATAGAGCAGCAGCTTGCAGGATTGTCTAGAGGACTTAGAATGAGGTGTTACCACTGGGACCAGAGAAGCAGCTAGCAGCCCTGTCTTGAGGGCTAAGAATGAGGAATGTCCGATGGGACCAGAGAAGCAGCTTGCAGCATTGTCTAGAGGTATTTAGAATGAGAAACCACCAACAGGACCAGAAAAGCACCTAGCAGCACTTCCAAGAGTCCTAGAGGACTAAGAATGAGGAAGTGCCACTGGGACCAGAGAAACAGCTGCAGCACTGTCTAGAGGACTTAGAATGAGTAATTACCACTGTGATCAGAGAAGCAGCTGCAACATTTCCCACAGGACAAAGAATGAGGAATTACCACTGGGACCAGAGAAGCATCAGGCAGCACTGCCTAGAGGACTTAGAATGAGGATTTACTGACTGGACAGAGAAGCAGCTTGTGGCATTGTTTAGAGGACTTAGAATGAGGAATTCCTACGGGACCAGGGAAGCAGCTAGCAACACTTTCTAGAGGATTTATAATGATGATTTACTGATAGGACAGAGAAGCAGCTTGCAGCATTGTTTAGAGGATTTAGAATGAGGAACTTCCGACGGGACCAGAGAAGCAGCTTGCAGCATTGTCTAGAGGACTTAGAATGAGGAACTACCGACGGGACCAGAGAAGCAGCTAGCAGTATTTCCTAGGGTCCTAGAGGACTGAGAATGAGGAATTACCACTGGGACCAGAGAAGCAGCTGCAGCACTGACTAGAGGACTTAGAATGAGGAATTACCACTGGGACCAGAAAAGCAGCTGCAGCATTGTGTACAGGACTAAGAATGAGGAATTGCCACTGGAACCGAGAAGCAGCTTGCAGCACTGTCTAGAGGACTTATAATGAGAAATTACTGATAGAACAGAAAAGCAGCTTGCAGCATTGTTTAGAGGATTTAGAATGAGGAACTTCCGACGGGACCAGAGAAGCAGCTTGCAGCATTGTCTGGAGGACTTAGAATGTGGAACTACCGACGGGACCAGAGAAGCAGCTAGCAGTATTTCCTAGGGTCCTAGAGGACTGAGAATGAGGAGTTACCACTGGGACCAGAGAAGCAGCTAGCAGCGTTGGCTAGAGGACTTAAAGTGAGGAGTTACCACTGGGGCCAGACAAGCAGCTGCAGCATTGTCTACAGGAGTAAGAATGAGGAATTTCCACTGGGACCAGAGAATCAGCTAGCAGCATTGTTTAGAGGACTTAGAATGAGGAATTCCTACGGGACCAGGGAAGCAGCTAGCAACACTTTCTAGAGGATTTATAATGATGATTTACTGATAGGACAGAAAAGCAGCTTGCAGCACTGTTTAGAGAGGATTTAGAATGAGGAACTTCCGACGGGACCAGAGAAGCAGCTTGCAGCATTGTCTAGAGGACTTAGAATGAGGAACTACCGACGGGACCAGAGAAGCAGCTAGCAGTATTTCCTAGGGTCCTAGAGGACTGAGAATGAGGAATTACCACTGGGACCAGAGAAGCAGCTTCAGCACTGTCTAGAGGACTTAGAATGAGGAATTACCACTGGGACCAGAAAAGCAGCTGCAGCATTGTCTACAGGACTAAGAATGAGGAATTGCCACTGGAACCGAGAAGCAGCTAGCAGCACTGTCTAGAGGACTTAGAATGAGAAATTGCCACTGGGACCAGAGAAGCAGCAAGCAGCAGTGGCTAGATGACTTAAAATGAGGAGTTACCACTGGGGCCAGACAAGCAGCTGCAGCATTGTCTACAGAAGTAAGAATGAGGAATTTCCACTGGGACCAGAGAATCAGCTAGCAGCATTGTTTAGAGGACTTAGAATGAGAAAACGCCAACAGGACCAGAGAAGCAACTGGCAGCACTGCCTTGAGAA
Organism: Pleurodeles waltl; assembly: GCF_031143425.1. NCBI lineage: Eukaryota > Metazoa > Chordata > Amphibia > Caudata > Salamandridae > Pleurodeles > Pleurodeles waltl. The sequence continues at coordinate 137,004,373 of NC_090443.1, forward strand.
CTTAGAATGAGGAATTACCAACAGAAATAGAGAAGCAGCTTGCAGGATTGTCTAGAGGACTTAGAATGAGGAATTACCAAAGGGACCAGAGAAGCAGCTAGCAGCACTTGCTAGAGGACTAAGAATGAGGAATTACAACTGGGTTCCAGAGAAGCAGGTGCAGCACTGTCTAGAGGACTTAGAATGAGGAATACCACTGGGACCAAAGAAGCAGCTGCTGCATTGTCTACAAGACTAAGAATGAAGAATTTACAATGAGACCAGAGAAGCAGCTGGAACACTGTCTACAGGACTGGGAATGAGGAATTACTTCTGGGACCAGAGAAGCAGCTGCAGCACTGTCTACAGGACTAAGAATGAGGCATTACCGACAGGACCAGAGAAGCAGCGTGCATCATTGTTTAGAGGTCTTAGAAGAGGAATTACCAACAGGACCATAGAAGCAGCTAGCAGCACTATCTAGAGGACTTAGAAAGAGGAACTACAGATGGGAACAGAGAAGCAACTAGCAGCACTTCCTAGAGTCCTGGAGGACTAAGAATGAGGAATTACCACTGCGAACAGAGAAGCAGCTGCTGCACTGTCTAGAGGACTTATAATGAGTAAATACCACTGGGATCAGAGAAGCAGCTGCATCGTTGTCTACAGTACTAAGAATGCACAATTACCACTAGGGCAGGGAAGCAGATAGCAGCACTATGTAGAGGATGTAGAATGAGATATTACCACTGGGACCAGAGAAGAAGGCAGGTAGCAGCACTGCCTAGAGGACTTAGAACAAGGATGTACGGACGGGACAGAGAAGCAGCTTGCAGCATTGTTTAGAGGACTTAGAATGAGGAATTCCTACGGGACCAGAGAAGTGGCTAGCAGCACTTCCTAGAGGGGTACGAATGAGGAATTACCACTGGGACCAGGGAAGCAGCTGCAGCACTGTCTAGAGGACTTAGAATGAGGAATTACCACTGGGACCAGAAAAGCAGTTAAGGCATTGTCTACAGGACTAAGAATGAGGAATTACCACTGGAACCAAGAAGCAGCTAGCAGCACTGTCTAGAGGACTTAGAATGAGAAATTACCACGAGGACCAGAGAAGCAGCTAGCGGCCCTGCTAGAGGACTTAAAGTGAGGAACTACCACTGGAACCAGAGAAGCAGCTGCAGCACTGTCTAAAGGAGTAAGAATGAGGAATTTCCATTGGGACCAGAGAATCAGCTTGCAGCATTGTTAAGTGGACTTAGAATGGGGAAATTCCACTAGGACCAGAGAAGCAACTGACAGCATTGCCTGTAGAAGTTATAATGAGGAATTACCAACGGCAACAGAGAAGCAGCTTGCAGGATTGTCTAGAGGACTTAGAATGAGGAATTACCGAAGAGACCAGAGAAGCAGCTAGCAGCACTTGCTAGAGGACTAAGAATGATAAATTACCACTAGGATCCAGAGAAGCAGCTGCAGCACTGTCTAGAGGACTTAGAATGAGTAATTACCATTGGACCAGAAAAGCAGCTGCAACATTGTCTACAGGACTAAGAATAAGGAATTACCATTGGGACCAGAGAAGCAGCCAGCAGCAATGTCTAGAGGACTTAGAATGAGGAATTACCATTGTGACCAGAAAAGAAGCTAACAGCACTTCCTAGAGGACTGAGAATGAGGAATTACCAGTGGGACCACAGAAGCAGTTGCAGCATTTTCTGGAGGTCTTAGAATGAGGAATTACCACTGGGACCAGAGAAGCAGCTTCATTATTGTCTACAGGACTAAGAATGAGGAATTACCACTGGGACCCGAGAAGCAGCTTGCAGCATTATCTAGAGGATGTAGAATGAGGTATTACCACTGGGACCAGAGAAGCAGCTAGCAGCACTGCCTAGAGGATTTAGAACAAGGAGTTACTGATGGGACCAGAGAAGCAGCTGGCAGCATTGCCTGGAGAAGTTATAATGAGGAATTACCAACGGGGAAAGAGAAGCAGCTTGCAGGATTGTCTAGAGGACTTAGAATGAGGAATTACCAAAGGGACCAGAGAAGCAGCTAGCAGCACGAGCTAGAGGACTAAGAATGAGGAATTACCACTGGGATGCAGAGAAGCAGCTGCAGCACTGTCTAGGGGACTTAGAATGAGGAATTACCACTGGGATCAGAGAAGCAGCTGCAGCATTGTCTACACGACTAAGAATGAGGAATTTTCAATGGTATCAGAGAAGCAGCTGCAACACTATCTACAGGACTAAGAATGAACATTACTTCTGGGATCAGACAAGCAGCTTGCATCATTGTTTAGAGGTCTTAGAAGAGAAATTACCAACAGGACCAGAGAAGCTGCTATCAGCACTTCCTAGAGGACTAAGAATGAGGAATTGCCACTGGACCAGAGAATTAGCTGCAGCACTATCTAGAGGACTTAGAATGAGGAATTACAGATGGGACCAGAGAAGCAGCTAGCAGCACTTCTTAGAGGACTAAGAATGTGGCATTACCACTGGGACCAGAGAAGCAGCTACAGCACTGTCTAGAGGACTTAGAATGAGTAATTACCATTGGGACCAGAGAGGCAGCTGCAGCATTGTCTACAGGACTAAGAATGAGGAATTACCATTGGGACCAGAGAATCAGCTAGCAGCAATGTCTACAAGACTTAGAATGAGGAATCACCATTGTGACCAGAAAAGAAGCTAGCAGCACTTCCTAGAGGACTGAGAATGAGGAATTACCAGTGGGACCACAGAAGCAGTTGCAGCATTTTCTGGAGGTCTTAGAATGAGGAATTACCACTGGGACCAGAGAAGCAGCTACATTATTGTCTACAGGACTAAGAATGAGGAATTACCACTGGGACCCGAGAAGCATCTTGCAGCATTATCTAGAGGATGTAGAATGAGGTATTACCACTGGGACCAGAGAAGCAGCTAGCAGCACTGCCTAGAGGACTTAGAATGGGGAGTTACTGATGGGACCAGAGAAGCAGCTTGCAGCATTGTTTAGGGACTTAGAATGAAGAATTCCTATGATTCCAGAGAAGCAGCTTCAACACTGTCTAGCGGATTTAGAATGAGGAATTACCACTGGATCCAGAGAAGCAGCTGCAGCATTGTCTACAGGGCTAAGAATGAGGAATGCTGCAATGCTAGCAGCATTGTTTAGAGGACTTAAAATGAAGAAATGCCATTAGGACCAGAAAAGCACCTAGCAGCACTGCCCAGAGGACCTAGAATGAGGAATTACCAATGGGATCAGAGAAGCAGCTTGCAGCATTGTCTAGAGGACTTAGAATGAGGAATTACAGAAGGGACCAGAGAAGCAGCTAACAGCACTTGCTAAAGGACTAAGAATGAGGAATTACCACTGGGACCAGAGAAGCAGCTGTAGCACTCTCTAGAAGACTTAGAAAGAGGAATTACCAATGGGACCAGAGAAGCAGATAGCAGCACTGTATAGAAGACTTAGAAAGAGGAATTACCAATGGGACCAGAGAAGTACCTTGCGTAATTGTTTAGAGGTCTTAGAATGAGGAATTACCAACGGGACCAGAGAAGCAATGAGGAGCATTTTATAGAGGACTAAGAATGAGGAATTGCCACTGGGGCCAGAGAACTATCTGCAGCACTGTTTAGAAGACGTAGAATGAGGAATTACCACTGGGGCTGAGAAGCAGCTAGCAGCACTGTCTAGAGGACTTTGAATGAGGAATTACCACTGGGACCCGAGAAGCAGCTAGCAGCACTGTCTAGAGGACTTAGAATGAGGAATTACCACTTGGACCAGAGAAACAGCTAGCAGTACTTGAGCGGAAGCACAAGAACAAACACAAGCTGAAACCTTTGGTGTCTTTCTAAACACAGCATTTTCACTGGTGTGGTGTGAACACATTGCTATGGACAACCAAAAGAACACTAACACTGCAATGCCCAGCCAAGAGGAGGAAGGAGTAGCCATCACATGCTATAACAGGAGGAAGCATTTACGTAGTGTAATGAAAAATAAAAATGCACCCTTAGTGAAATTTTCGGGGAGGGAACTAAGCACACAAAGGAGGGACATTTAGAAAATGCACTAATAAAAAGCATTTAAGACAAGCACAACAAAGAAGGAATGGCAATAGTGGGCATAGTTAAAGCCCACAAACTGAATACAGCATGTCTTGGACACAGTGCATGCACGCTGCCTAAGCTCGACCTAAAAAAAAGCATTCTAACGCTATCAGCGATGACCACAAGACGCAATGATCCATTTTCTTAGCGTGGGGTTATTCCATGTCTCCACAAAAAAAATTCCGGAACAAACTACAATAGCATCTAGTAAGACAGCATAAACCAATAAAAAAATTAAAATACACATTTATGCATCAATCTTTTGTTTAACTGGGGGCGAAAAATGTCAGCCAAAGGCTGTGGGTGCTGGGCAAAACACAAGTTAAGACAATAATAACAAAAATAAATGATAAACACCATCTATAATTGGGGGTGAGTGCTGCCATCTACTAAACATGGGCTGATGTTAAAAGCTAGAAGCGTCATGGCAGGCTTCTATGTCTTAATTTCACAAAACATTAAAAGTATTCAGGGAACAAACTAACTTGTTTAATGATCTTACCTTTGAGCTGAAGTTCTCCTTGTTTGCATGAAGACAGCACCAAAAAGGCCACAGAGGGCAGGGAGCGCAGAACCTTCTCCATTTCTGTAGTATCTTGAAACCCATTGACATGACTCTTGGATGCTTTTGTTCTGGCAGGATGTAAAGAGGAAAGCAACAAAGGGGGGTGGGGAAGTGGATGCAGACAGTGCAAGAAACTAGAAGGGAGGGGATGGGACAGACCAGATGAGAAGCAAAGAAGTAGGGGCGACAAGAGGGTGGGGCAAGCAACAATGCAGGGCTTGAGAGCACCTCTGAAAGTGGAAGGACACTGGATAAGTACTTGGGTCATGCTCCTGTGTAGGGACAAACACACAAAGAGGAAGTGAAGCCAGCAGTTGCTGATCAAAGTGAAGCAAATAAATGAGAGTGATGATGAAGCCAAGCAATGGTAAGCATTGGGTGATCTCTAAGCCCTCTGTAAGTAAACAAAATGTCTTGCAAGCAACAATGCATGCACTGTCTCAGGCAAGATCTTATGAATAGAGAGTGGGGGTCTGATGGGGCAAACTGCCAAAGAGTTGAAGGTGCTGATGCTGAACAGCCATTCAGTATTTACCACGCATATAAGTACCACGCAGGTAAGTATTCCTATCTTTACCATGCAGTAATTTACCACACAGGTAAGTATTGTTTAGAATAGCATATGTTTTATGGTATTGAAAAACAATTTTAGGGTTTCGAGATTGGTGGAGATAAAGGGTGGCAAGTGTGACTTTAGTGTTTAGTGGTGGATAATGGGAAAAGAAGTGCTTGATTTGAGCCAGTGGGTGCTGGTGGCACCTACCAGCACTCATTTTTGTGGACCATCACATATTACTCCTCATCACACATTGACCCAAGCAAAAGAGGGAAAAACACACAAAGATGAAAGATGGTAGAAAAGAAAGATGTTGTAAAGGTAGAAAGCATTAAGTTGCACAAGTGACATAAAGGGTCTGTTAGGCTTTCGAAGCATCACAAGGTGGATTTAAGACTACTAGCATTGGTATTTAGTGCACAGCAGTTTAAAAGCACCGGTCGAGGGCTTCTGAGCAGAGCTTTGGACACTGGCACTCATTCTATCATAAAATAAGCACTGGGTTAAGGAAGGTAAGGTTGATTTGGGGGTTTAGGGATGTACAAATGTAAAGGAAGGTAAGGGTGATTTTAGGGTTCAGGGGTGGGTACAGGTAAGAGGAGGTAAAGGTGATTTTAGGGTTTAGGTGTAGATAGAGGAAGAGGGAGCTAAGGGTGATTTTAGGGTGCAGGGGTGGGTAGCCGTAAAGAGACTTAGAGTGGTTTTGGGGGTTGGGTTTGGGTAGAGGTAAAGGGATCTAAGGGTGATTTCAGAGTTTGGAGTGGGTAAAAATAAAGGGAAGTAAGGGTGATTTTCTGTTTCAGATATGGGTACCGATAAAGGGATCTAAGGGTGTGTAGCGGGTTCGTTATCCCAAGTGAGAGAGATATTGGAAGAATGCGAATGTCACAAGATATGAGGGGGATAACTGATTTATTGAGTTCTGGTTACTGCGGACTGTTTCAATCTCTTGTTCCTTTCCACAAGATTTGTCCGGTTATATTTACTCAAAACCCCTTCTCTTTTTACTTTCAGAGCTCTTGCTGTGATCCCGGCGTGGTCCAGTCAAAGTCTCGAGAGGGATCCGGGTCTTTCCCCCATTCCAGCCGCCCAGGTTGCCCAAATGAAAAAGAAGAACAAAAGCAGGTAAGTGGGGCATATGGAAACAAGTTTATATAGGGTTAGTAGGGTAGTGAGGGGATAGGTTGGGGGGGTGGCGGTTTGTGACGGGATAACTTTTAATTGCTGGTGCCCTTCACTCCTTGGTGCGATCCCAGGTATTCCCTTTCCCCTGTGAGTTTCTTGTTCTGGCGTCTTTACACGTGGGGTTAGGATTATCGAGGTTAGGGTTCCCTTTTTCCTAGAGGATCTCCCCTTCCTTATAGGACCTCCCCGTTTTCCTCCCCTTATCCCCCCAACCGCACCTTTTTCCTGACAACCACTTCGTCAGAAGACCCCATTCACGGTACAAACGTACCTGTGGAGGCCACGCCCCTCCGGAGACGTGGCCGGCTGTCTGGCAGTCTCCCGGCTTCTCTTCCGCAGGGGCGGGAGGCGCCCTGGGGTTTTCCTCCTTCTTGATGGGTTCCGTTCGGTCGATCTCCGTCTTGCCGTTTTTCCTTTCCTCGGGTGGTGTTCGCGGCGCGTCCTTCTCCGTCTCTTCACTCGCGTTTTTCTTTTGTCCGTCTTCTTTGTCTTTTATCGTCCCGACGCCTTCTGCGTCAGACGTCATACCCCCGAGGCTCTCTCGGGTGCCCCGGGGGTATGTTATTACGGCCGCGGCCAGCCCTTTGGACTCGTTGTCGGCGGTCGTCCCGTTACACATCCCCTCCCTTGAATGGGGCTGTTCGAGCCCCAAAGGCCCCGGGAACCGGGACAAATAGTCAGCCTGTCCCATGAGATCACCAGGGAGATGGCAAACCTGGAAGGAGAAAGGTTGAAGCTCCATAAACCATCTCAGAATGCGAACGTTGGTATCTTCATATCTCGAAAGCCAGGTAAGAGGGGCGTGATCCGTGTACAATAGGAAGGGTCTTCCTAGGAGGTAATATTGAAGGCTTTCAATAGCCCACTTAATGGCGAGACACTCATGTTCTATTATGGGATATTTCTGTTCCCTGGGGAAAAGCTTGCGACTAATAAATACCACCGGATGGCTTACATTGGTTTTATCCTTTTGGAAAAGCACCGCCCCCAGACCTACGTCAGAGGCATCTGTTTGAAGGTGAAACGGAAGATCAAACTCAGGGCATTTTAAAACCGGTTGGGTGGTAAGACACCTTTGTAAGGTATGATAACTATGTGACTGTGCCGGGTTTAAACCCGTAATAACTTTGGGCTGACCCTTCCTCAGGAGGTCTGTCAAAGGGGCGGCCAAGGTGGAATAATGAGGGATAAATCTCCTATAGTACCCTACCAAGCCCAAGAAGGAATGGATTTATTTTTTTGTTGTGGGAGTTTTTATGAGTAGGATGGCCTCTACTTTGTTCACTTGTGGTCTAATGATACCTTTCCCTATGTGATATCCCAGGTAGGGGATTTCATTAAATGCTAGCCGGCTTTTGGAGGGGTTGGCTGTCAGTCCAGCCACTTGCAGTGCTGTAAGGATTGTATCTAAATGCTTTAAATGGTCTTCCCAGGTTTCGCTATAAATAACGATGTCATCCAGATAGGCGGCAGCATATCTGGTATGAGGTCGTAAGATGTTGTCAATGAGTCGTTGAAAAGTGGCGGGGCCCCATGTAATTCAAAGGGGAGAACATTAAAATGATACAGGCCGGAGGAGGTAGAGAACGCCGTTTTTTCTTTGTCTTCCTTGGCTAAAGGAATCTGCCAGTATCCTTTTGTTAAGTCTAGGGTAGACATGTATTTAGCTCTACCTAATCTTTCCAGGAGTTTGTCTACCCTTGGAAGGGGATAAGTATCGAATTGGGATACGGCATTGACTTGTCTAAAATCGATACAAAAGCGTATAGACCCATCCGGTTTCGGTACCAACACAACCGGGGAACACCAGGGGCTCTGGGAAGGCTCAATAATACCCATGTCTAGCATCTTTTTGATTTCCTTTTCTACTATGACCTTCCTAGCTTCGGGGATACGGTAGGGCCGTAGTCTGACTATCTTACCAGGTTGAGTTATAATCTGATGTTGTACTAATTTGGTTTTACCCGGTATCGGGGAGAATACATGGTTATGAATGTGGAGTAGTTGGGTTAATTGTCTGTTCTGTTGAATCGTAATTTCTATATTTCGCTGGGGTACCTCGTCTCGGGAGGGGATCTCGGTGGGACACCACCCTATTTCCAGTTCCTTCACTGTATTAACTAAACAGCCCGTGGTCTGGTCTACCATAGGTTCTTCCCACCTTTTTAGTAGGTTAACATGGAAGATCTGAGATCGTTTGGGATTAACCGCGAGTTGTATATGTAACCGGAGTTACCACTCCTATCACCTTATACGGCCCTTGCCATTTAGCCAAGAGTTTGTTATCTGAACTGGGTAGAAGCACTAACACCCTGTCTCCCTCTACAAAAGTTCGCATTTGTGTGTTCCTATTGTAATATCGCTTTTGCTTTTCCTGAGCTTTTTCCATGTGTCCCCTTACATCTTCCCATACTGTTTGTAATCGGGATTTTAAGTCGCTGGTGTATTCAAGGAGAGATTTCTCTCCATCCTCCTCCTCCTCCCATAACTCTGCTGCCATGTCTAGTAATGTCCTAGGCTGCCGACCGAACAGTAATTCAAATGGACTATGTCCTGTAGAAGCTTGTTCATGAGTCCTGATGGCATATAATACTAAGGGTAGCTTCCTGTCCCAGTCCTTGCCCGACTCGGAAATGGACTTCCTTAAGAGTTTTTTTAGGGTGCGGTGGTATCTCTCCACTAACCCATCTGTTTGGGGATGATAGACTGCTGTCCTCAATTGCTTGATCCCTAGTATTTGACAGATCTGAGCCATCAAATTGGACATGAACTCTGTACCTTGATCCGTTAAGATTTCTCGGGGAAAACCTATTCGGGAAAAGAACCCTATCATGGCATTGGCAACACTTTTGGTGTTAATACTGGTGATGGGGATGGCCTCAGGGTATCTAGTGGCGTAATCGACAAATACTAAAATATAACGGTAACCCTTAGAAGAAGGTATAAGGGGGCCTACAATGTCCATTCCTATTCTTGAAAAAGGTACGTCAATAATGGGAAGGGGCTGTAAGGGGGCTCTTTTCCTTGGTCCCGGATCGATCAGCTGACATTTAGGGCATTGCTGACAGAATTTCCGGATCTGAGAAAAGACCCCAGGCCAGTAGAATTTCCTTAACAGGTACTCTTCCGTCTTCTCCCTCCCATAATGACCACCCCCCGGTTGATTGTGGGCCAGGTGCAGCACCTGCTGTCTATAGGGTTCAGGGACCAGTAGCTGTTTCTTTTCTTCTCTACCATTATTTGTGATTCTGTATAACAGGTTTTTAAGTATCGTAAAGGAGGGTCCCTTATCATCTAGGGTTCTGGGTCTGGCAGTTTTCCAGGCATTGACCAAGCTCTGATCTTCTCTTTGACTATTTCGGAAGGGGGGAGACCAGTGAGGGTATGGACCTGTGTAATTACCCTATCGTGGCTTGCGTCCCCTTGCACATAGGATTTCCTTGCTTCTCGTTTTTCTCTTTTAGTGGGTTTATATCGAACCTCAGGGGTTTGTATGGGTAGTTTAGAAAAAGGAGCACTTCTCCACCAGGTATTCAGGTCCTCCTTATTCCGTGTGCTATCTAACAATATCGGAATGTCTTTAAAGTCCGTTCCTATTATGGCCTCTTCGACCAGACGTTCAACCACCCCCATCCTTATGGGGGTCTCTTTTCCTTCCCATGAAAGGGTAGTCCATATTAGGGGATATTCTCTTGTTTCCCCGTGTATACAACAAATGGATACTGTGAGTCCCGGAGTGAAGGTATGGCCGTCCATTAGATCTGCCCTTATCACGGATTGACTACACCCTGAGTCGATGAGTGCCACCGTTTGTCTCCCATTGATGAATAGTTCCATTTTGTATTGGGTTTCTTTTCCCCCGGTGTAGAATACTCTGCCCCTAGTAACCCATATTTCCATAGGTTCCGGTTTCTCGGATTTCAGAGGACAGAACCGGGCAATGTGACCCCATTCCCAACAACTAAAGCATTGGGGTTGCTGTACATAGGGCTTCTCCGTCCCCCGTGGTTTTCTTGATTCTTCTACTGGTCTTTTCCCCATGGCCGAGGATTGTCCCTGGATCTGTCTAGGGGGGTTAGGCAAGGAGCGCGGAAGTGGTGTCTTAAACTCGAGGGAGCGATGGAAGGCACAGGCTAACTCAATGGTAGTGTTGGTATCCGGGTTTGGGTGTTGCTTGATCCAGTTGCGCGTATTGGTAGGTAGGGCGTCTAGATATTGTTCCAAGAGGACGACCTCAATAATATCCTCCCTATTAGTCCCTATGGGTCCTAGCCACTTGAGACCCAAATCTTTGATCCGAAAGTATAAGGCTCGAGGGTTCTCGGAGGGCCCCCACTTGGCTTTTCTGAACCTAACCCGGTAATGTTCTGTGTCAAAGCCCACCCTCTCCAGGATACTCTTCTTGATATCCTGATAGGGCGTTATCCCTCCCGGGTTAACCGCTTGATATGCTGCTTGGAGGGTCCCTGTTAACAAAGGAGCTATATACTGGCCCCATCTATCTTGCGGCCAGGTGGCTGAAGTGGCAACGCGCTCAAAGTTGGAAAACAAGGCGTCGGGATCTTCGCCTTCCTGATATCTCTGTAAAACTGAACTGGGTACATTCGGATGTACCCGCGTGGCTGCAATCGTATCAGTCAGGGTTTTTATTGCGTTTTCGTGTACCAACTGGTTGTTGGCCATGATAGTGGCCTGACTTTTAAGAGCGCTCTGTAGTGCCTCCCTTTCCACTTTGGCCTCTTTCTGTTGTTCCTCCCACACAATTTGCAGATGTCTCTGCCCTTCAGCTAACTGCTGCATCATGTCCGCTATTGTGGGAGTACCCTCCATGTTCTCCAGTTGTCGCCACTTCCAAGATCCCACTTCTGACATCACTGTAGCGGGTTCGTTATCCCAAGTGAGAGAGATATTGGAAGAATGCGAATGTGACAAGATTTGAGGGGGATAACTGATTTATTTGAGTTCTGGTTACTGCGGACTGTTTCAATCTCTTGTTCCTTTCCACAAGATTTGTCCGGTTATATTTACTCAAAACCCCTTCTCTTTTTACTTTCAGAGCTCTTGCTGTGATCCCGGCGTGGTCCGGTCAAAGTCTCGAGAGGGATCCGGGTCTTTCCCCCATTCCAGCCGCCCAGGTTGCCCAAATGAAAAAGAAGAACAAAAGCAGGTAAGTGGGGCGTATGGAAACAAGTTTATATAGGGTTAGTAGGGTAGTGAGGGGATAGGTTGGGGGGTGGCGGTTTTGACGGGATAACTTTTAATTGCTGGTGCCCTTCACTCCTTGGTGCGATCCCAGGTATTCCCTTTCCCCTGTGAGTTTCTTGTTCTGGCGTCTTTACACGTGGGGTTAGGATTATCAAGGTAAGGGTTCCCTTTTTCCTAGAGGATCTCCCCTTCCTTATAGGACCTCCCCGTTTTCCTCCCCTTATCCCCCCAACCGCCCCTTTTTCCTGACAACCACTTCGTCAGAAGACCCCATTCACGGTACAAACGTACCTGTGGAGGCCACGCCCCTCCGGGGACGTGGCCGGCTCTCTGGCAGTCTCCCGGCTTCTCTTCCGCAGGGGCGGGAGGCGCCTTGGGGTTTTCCTCCTTCTTGATGGGTTCCGTTCGGTCGATCTCCGTCTTGCCGTTTTTCCTTTCCTCGGGTGGTGTTCGCGGCGCGTCCTTCTCCGTCTCTTCACTCGCGTTTTTCTTTTGTCCGTCTTCTTTGTCTTTTATCGTCCCGACGCCTTCTGCGTCAGACGTCATACCCCCGAGGCTCTCTCGGGTGCCCCGGGGGTATGTTATTACGGCCGCGGCCAGCCCTTTGGACTCGTTGTCGGCGGTCGTCCCGTTACAGGGTGATTTTAGAGTTAGAGTGTGGGTAGGTGTAAAGGGAGGTACGGTTGATTTATGGTTTGGGCTAGATATAGAAAAGGTAAGGGGGATTTTGGGGTTCAGGGGTGAGGAGAGGTAAAAGGGGGTAAGGGGGATTTTGTAGTTTGGGGCTGGTAGAGTCAAAGGGAGGTAAGGGGGGTTCTGTGGGGATGGCTAGAGGTAAAGAGAGGGAGGGGTGATTTTAGGATTCCCACTGGGTAGGTCTAGAGAGAGGCAAGGATGAGTTAGGGTTCATGGGTGGATAGATGTAAAGGGAGGAAAGTGTGATTTAATGGCGTAGGATTGGGTAGAGGTATAGTGAGATTAGGGTGAAGCATAAAACGTTCGCTAACACCATGTGTTTGATAAAGAGTAAAACATCCTCTAAATGATAAAAGAGGTAACCTACAAATAAATGGACGTGACACAGCAGGAGACATTAATTCAGGAAAACAAATATTTTATGGCAGCAGTCTTAAACGAAGGGACAAAGTCCACAGCTTCAGCATCAATTAAAGTGACAAGTGGACAAACCGTCCAACATAGCTAATATGCAATAAGGTTTTGTGATTGCTATTTGTTGGCATTCAGCTCTTATGAAGAGGTGATTCACATTTGGTGGCTTCAAGTTGTCTAGCAAGCAAAAGCAAAACAAAAAAACTACCACTCTCCAAGGCCAAGCAGTACAGAAGAATACTAATCAAGAAATCAATCAGTCCTGGGAAGAAAAGAAACACACAAAGAAAGTGAAGCCAAGGTGCGTTGACATGTGCTCACCATTGAAAAAGAAGAAAATAAGAGTGACCATGAAGCCATTAATCTTAAGTAAAGGGTGGACCAAAAGCCAATTTTTAGAGTTTTTGTAAAGAAACAACAGATTATCGATCTTATGTGCTGTCCTAAAAAGAGCACTTCAAAATAAAGTGTGTGGTGGCAAGAGCAATGAGAGGGGCTATCAGTTGTGTGGATGAGAGATTTGAGAAGTGGGAAGTGACAACAAAGGCAGACAGAGAGAGTGGGATCAGGGTTTGGGGTGTTGATGAATGCCTGAAGATTTGTTACCCATGAACACTGCATGGACATTTCTGTGCCCGGTATTCTTATCTTGTAATGGACTGTATTAAGAGAATGGGGGAATTTGGATTGTCATAGTGCTAGTGGTACTGGAAGGAGAAGGAGGTGGTCATTACTAGGGTGGGTGTAACTTGCGGAATTTAGTGTAACATAATCATGAGGAACTACCTAAAGATTCTGCGAGATTACTCATAATTATGCAAGAAGAGTATTTCTTCATTTGGTGCTTAATGTTAAAATGCCCTCTTGCATCCAAAATGGGAGCAAGAATTCATTTAGCACAGAAAAATAGGGTTAAATGCAACAGAACATGAATAGCAAGCGCAAGGAGCCACTCGCACTGGCTAAATGTGCTCTTGGGGTAGGATTTTCACCCAACTTGCTCTCCACATTTAACCCTATTTTCTTACTCAAAATCCCCCCCCTTCCATCCTGAATGGGCACAAAAAGGCATTCTGATCTCAGAAACAGGGCTAAATGTGCTGTGGGGTAGAAGTTTCCCTCCAATTTACTTCCAGCATCTAGCACTATTTTCTTAGCACAAAATGCACCCTCGCATCCAAAATGGATGAAAGAATGCATTATGTGTAAAGAAAGCACTAAATCAGCAGAACACAAATAGCAAGCGCAAGTGGGCACTCTTGGTCGCTAAATGTGCTCTTGCGGTAGGATTACTTTCCCCCAAACTACTCTTAATTATATGAGCAGGTGTAGTCATCTGACTATCAGCAATTCTGCATCAAAGAGTAACATGGAATTACTGAAATTACTCAGATTATGCCATCATAATTCAAATTATGCCTGTGACTAATTGTTAGAACAAGGCTGCAAATAATGGACTTAGCTTACTTGTAAGCAGTGCTTAATTTGTGCTTGTTGTTTCCGGTGTTGAGCACCAGCACTTATTTGTGAGGGCTGGGGCTAATTCTTATGCCTCAAGCATTTGCTGCAAGCAAAAGACACATATGTGAAGGACGGAAGAAGGAAAAACTAAAAAGCGTCATAAAGGGAGAAAGTAGAAAGTTGTAGGATGAGTTGAAGGGGCAGGGGTGGACGTAAATGAATTGAAGAGGTCTGAGATGCCTTCAGGGTTACGCTGCCTCATTATTCGGTGCTGGCAGATTTAATTATAGCAGCCTCGTGGTAAAGAGAAGGGCTTTGAGCACCGGCACCTCTTAATCTACAAATTAAGCACTGCTTGTAAGTGTGACTCCTCTCATTCTGGAGACAAGAATTTCCTGGCAATGAGGAGAAGCCCTGTGGACCCCCACTGAAGAATGGAGATTTAGGTGGTCATTACAACCCTGGCGGACGGTGTTAAAGCAGTGGTAAGACCGCCAACAGGCCGGTGGTAAAATTTTTGGAATTACGACCGTGGCGGAAACCGCCAACAAAGACAGCCACTTTAACACTCCGACCGCCACGGCGGTACAAACAAACAGCTCCGCGGTCACCGCCAACAGACAGGCGGGAGACAATGTACCGCCCACACTATTATGACAGGCCAATCCGCCACCTTTTCAGGGGCGGATTCACCGCGGATAAAAACACGGCGGAAACAGGCATTTTGAAGGGAAAACACTCACCTCTACACACTCCACGAGGAACGACGACACCATGCAGCCGGAACTCCATATTCTTCCTGCGCTAGTCTTCCTGCTCCTGTACCAGGAGCACCAATGCCAGCGGCGAAGACCACGGTGAGTACTGCACCTATGACATGGGGGAGGGGGGATGCAAAAAACAGGGACACACACACGCAACACCCCAACCCCCACCCTCACCCACTACAACACACACACCAATGCATATCCAAACATTACAGTAACACCCCCCAACCCCCCCGGAAGAATGCAAAGACAAAAGGAAATGAGTGTAACCATTGTAATATATCTAAATTCAGTAAGCAAATATATACATATATACACTATTAACAAAATATACACCACGAATAGTAGTCCAGGTATTGCACCGTTCATAGTCCGTGGACCATTGGGCCCAAAATGCATGGGCGAGGCCCACACAAGATACCCGAACATGACGGAGAGAACACTGCAGGGGCATCAGATAGAAATACAACAGGCACCTCAGGGGGAAGAGAAGGGGGGGCACCTCAGCCAGATGAGTGCACTACGCCAGATCCACCAGGGAGCTCCATGCCCATTGAGGTATCCTGGGGAGTGCAAAGCCACAGTCTCTCAAGTCTCTCCAGTGGGTGGTTTGCCCACTGTACCATCCTGGGGAGTGCAAAGCCACAGTCTCTCAAGTCTCTCCAGTGGGTGGTTTGCCCACTGTACCATCCTGAGGAGTGCAAAGCCACAGTCTCTCAAGTCTCTCCAGTGGGTGGTTTGCCCACTGCTGTATCCTAGGGAGTGCAAAGCCACAGTCTCTCAAGTCTCTCCAGTGGGTGGTTTTCCCACTGTACTATCCTTGGAAGTGCAAAGCCACAGTCTCTCAAGTGGATAACAGTCTCCACTGGTTCTGGAGGGGGACTGGTGCCCAGAGTGCTTCATCCTGTGCAGGACAGACGGAGTGGATGCATGTCTCCACTGGCTCTGGAGGGGGACTGGTGCCCAGAGTGCTTCATCCTGTGCAGGACAGACGGAGTGGATGCATGTCTCCACTGGCTCTGGAGGGGGACTGGTGCCCAGAGTGCTTCATCCTGTGCAGGACAGACGGAGTGGATGCAAGTCTCCACTGGTTCTGGAGGGAGACTGGTGCCCAGAGTGCTTCATCCTGTGCGGGACAGAGGTAGTGGGTGCAAGTCTACACTGGTTCTGGAGGGGGACTGGTGCCCAGAGTGCTTCATCCTGTGCAGGACAGACGGAGTGGATGCATGTCTCCACTTGTTCTGGAGGGGGACTCGTGCCCAGAGTGCTTCATCCTGTGCAGGACAGACGGAGTGGATGCATGTCTCCACTGGTTCTGGAGGGGGACTGGTGCCCAGAGTGCATCACTCACCCCGTGACGGTCCCTGTTTCGTCACTGCCCCTGCCGCTCATGGGCTAGCAGTGCTTGACTTGGTGGTCCTTGCCCTGTTCAGCGGTGCTTGCCCTGTTCACCGGTGCCTGACTTGGCGGTGCTTGCCCTGTTCAGCGGTGCTTGACTTGGCAGTCCTTGCCCTGTTCAGTGGTGCTTGCCCTGTTCAGTGGTGCTTGACTTGCCGGTCCTTGCCCTGTTCAGCGGTGCTTGCCCTGTTCAGCGGTGCCTGACTTGGCGGTACTTGCCCTGTTCAGCGGTGCTTGACTTGGCGGTCCTTGCCCTGTTCAGCAGTGCTTGCCCTGTTCAGCGGTGCTTGACTTGGCGGTCCTTGCCCTGTTCAGCGGTGCTTGCCCTGTTCAGCGGTGCTTGACTTGGCGGTCCTTGCCCTGTTCAGCGGTGCCTGACTTGGCGGTGCTTGCCCTGTTCAGCGGTGCTCGACTTGACGGTCCTTGCCCTGTTCAGCGGTCCTTGCCCTGTTCAGCGGTGCTTGCCCTGTTCAGCGGTGCTTGACTTGGCGGTCCTTGCCCTGTTTAGTGGTGCTTGCCCTGTTCAGCGGTGCTTGCCCTGTTCAGCAGTGCCTGACTTGGCAGTGCTTGCCCTGTTCAGCGGTGCTTGACTTGGCGGTCCTTGCCCTGTTCAGTGGTGCTTGCCCTGTTCAGTGGGGCTTGACTTGGCGGACCTTGCTCTGTTCAGCGGTGCTTGCCCTGTTCAGCGGTGCCTGGCTTGGCGGTGCTTGCCCTGTTCAGCGGTGCTTGACTTGGCAGTCCTTGCCCTGTTCAGCGGTGCTTGACTTGGCAGTCCTTGCCCTCTTCAGCGGTGCCTGACTTGGCGGTGCTTCCCTGTTCAGCGGTGCTTGACTTGGCGGTCCTTGCCCTGTTCAGCGGTGCTTTCCCTTTTCAGCGGTGCTAGACTTGGCGGTCCTTGCCCTGTTCAGCGATGGGGCTGGTGGTGGCGTCCTGGGCAGCGACGATGGGGCTGGCGGTGGCGTTCTGGGCAGCGACAATGGGGCTGGCGGTGGCGTCCTGCGCAGCGCCGATGGGGCTGGCGGTGGTCTCCTGGCCAGCGGGGATGATGGCGGTCTTCTCCGCCATGCTGCTCCTCCCAGACTTTGCCCCCGGGACCCCTGTGAGCTGCTTGGGTGGCTGGAGTCTTCCCCCTCTCCCGCCGGGCACTGGCCAACTTCTGGTGCTTCACAGGGGGGGGGGGACTGGCTGTGCTCTGGCTCCGTGATACACTGGATGGCCCGGTGGCTGGTGCACTCCACATACCTGTGACAACAGGCACCACTGGTCCCGGTGATTTGGTGGCTGAGGTGCTAGTACGGGACCTATGAGTTGGACGGGGGGTGGTGGGAAATAGGTTAAGAGTGGACAGGAAAAGTTGTTTGGAGACACTGGGACGGGTAGCTGGAGGGGGTTTGGGAGTGGAGGAAGAGGTGGTGGTTGTAGGAGGTGTAACTTTTGTGGCTTTGGGTGTAGGTGCATGCGCTGGAGGCTGTCATGAGGTGGATGTATGTTGGGTGGGTGTGTGCCTGCGTTTGTGTATCTTGGGAGGGGGCGTCACAGACACACTGGGAGAGGACACAGGGGATGTGTGAATGGTAGTGTGGGTGGTGCCTGCACGTGAGCGGGGTGTGGTGGTGGGTGTGCTGGTGCGGGACGTAGTGGCTGTAGTGGTAGTGCATGCAGGTGTGAGTGTAGACGAGATTGGGAGGGAGGAGGAAGACGAGGAGGAGGGGGACACAGTGGATGTTGGTGTGTCTGTATGTGTGTGATGCTTGCGTGAGTGCCTGTGGGATGTGTGGTGCTTATGTTTGCCTGAGCTTCCCTTGTGTGGTGAGGTGTGTGCAGGCTGGTCTGATGGTGTGTTTGGTATAGGCAGAGGTACAGGGGATTGGGTCTGGGTGGAGGAAGTTGGAGGGGGAGGCTAGACACAGGGACAATGGCTGCCATCAGTGCTGAGGCCAGAGTTTGAAAGGTTCCATGAAGGGCAGCCTGTCCAGAATAAATGCCCTCCAGGAATGCATTTGTTTGTTGCAACTCACTTTCTACACCCTGGATGGCATTCAAAATGGTAGACTGCCCAACAGTGAGTGACCTGAGGAGGTCAATGGTCTCCTCACTGAGGGCAGCAGAGGTGACAGGGGTAGGGGCTGAGGTGCCTGGGGCGAAGTTGATGCCCACCCTCCTGGGTGAGCGGGCACGGGGCACACGCTGAGGGGCTGCTGGGAGGGCGGTGCTGGTGGGGGAGTGGCGGCTGTACCTGTAGTAGTGGGGGGGCACAGATGTTGCCGCCACCACAAGGGAGCTCCCATCGGAGGACGAGTCCGTGTCGCTGGTTTCAGCACCTGTCACCGCCGTGGTGTTCCCCTCGCCCTCCGTCCCACTGGTGTATTCAGAGTCCGTAGTGAGGCCCTCCATGGCCATGTGGGACGCAGCTCCCTCGTGCTCCGGTGCCACTGCTCCTCCGCCTGATGATGCTAATGCACACAATAACAGGGAGACCGCAAAAAAGGGGGAGGGGACAGAAGAAAGACAGGTTGAGTGCATGGCTTACCACTACCGTTGGCGGACAAGACAGACACAGCAGCCCCCTGCACTATGTCGCGCTGTTGGACTGTACAGTGCAATTCCAGGGAAATGGCCTACAAGGCTATGGACAACATCTGCACACATAGATGACACAGGTGCATGAATACCTGTACTTGGCACTCTACAGAGGTGGGGTGGGGGGCCACAGGGCCATGCCTTACGAAGGGGCCTAGCCTACGGAACTCGCCCTGGCCTAGGGAAACCCACAGCCCTCCTCCCCCACCCAGACCCATCCACTGCACGCAAAGTCAGCTGAATGAGAGTGTACTCACTCCCTTGTGTCTGCTGTGATGCCCTCAAGCGCCCATCCAACTCGGGGTAGGCCACCGCCAGGATCCGGAACATCAGGGGGGTCATGGTTCGACAGGCACCCCTCCCACATTGGGAGGGCATCCCCAGCTGAGCCTCCGCCGTTTTCTTGCTCCAGCGGCCAATGTCCCCCCATCTCTTCCGGCAGTGGGTGCTCCGTCTGTGGTGGAGCCCCAGGGTCCGGACGTCCTTGGCGATGGCACACCAAATATCCTTCTTCTGGTGGGCGCTGACCTACATGAAATGTACAGGGGAAGAAGAGAAGTCATTACCAACTGCGCCGTCAAAGTGAGTGGCCCCCATCCCTACCCTTTGCCATGTGGCACATGCACCCACCGTCTTTCATGCACTCAGAACTCTGCCCCCTTCCTTCTTACAACCAGCCCTCTCCACACAGGCATAGCCCATACAACATGCCCCCTGTGTACTTACCTGTTGGTCTGGAGGACCGTAAAGTAGCGTATACTGGGGGAGGACCCCGTCGATGAGCTTCTACAACTCCTCCGATGTGAAGGCATGGGCCCTTTCCCCAGATGCACGAGCCATTGTCTCTTCCAGACTGAGGTCAAAGCAGCACTTGCAGTGTAGGTCCTTTCCTGTCGAAGATCAGATATCAAGTGATTCAACAGCTAGAAAACGGCAGTCACGTTCGCGGCGGTGCGTACCATCACCACCGGCGTACATCGTCATTGGCTCCTGGGACCCAAAGGGTCCAATGTTAACCAATGCAGCATTGCGCCGCGGTCTTTGACTGCCTACCGCGACGGTGTACCACACCAGCGCAGTTACCTCACATCCCATTGTACCACTTTAGAGGTCAGACAGCCGCCATTTCAGGGGCCCACATAGCCTAATTACCAGCTGCGTCACACATACCTAGGCCTACTCTCAACACACATACAGGCCAGATTTTGTGTATGAATCGTGTTCTGTGTAGACTGTGGGTACATACCTCTGACTTGTTTGACTCTGTGGTCGCTGTTGTCCTTCATAGGCACCATCCGCTGGGACATGTGAGGAGATGGCGGAATCCTACGGTGTACCGACCGCAGGTGGACCTGTCGACAATGGAGGAAAGAAATATGATAATCACTTACAGGTTTGACCGTGCCACAATCCAGGAACTGTGTACCCAGTTGGAGCCAGACCTGATGTCAGCAATCCGCCATCCCACAGGAATCCCCCCTCAAGTGCAGGTGCTATCAGTGCTCCATTTCCTTGCAAGTGGGTCTTTTCAAACAACTGTGGCCATGGCATCAGGGATGTCCTAGCCTATGTTTAACAACGTATTGTCCAGAGTGTTGTCTGCCCTGCTTAAACACATGCAGAGCTACATCATTTTCCCTCAGGTGGAGGACTTGCCTACAGTGAAAGGTGACTTTGATGCCCTTGGACATATTCCCAACATCATAGGTGCCATTGATGGGACCCATGTGGCTTTGGTCCCCCCCCCACAGGAGTGAACAGGTGTACAGGAACCAGAAGAGTTATCATTCCATGAATGTACAGATGGTATGTTTGGCCGACCAGTACATCTCCCATGTGAATGCCATGTTCCCTGGCTCAGTGCATGATGCCTACATCATGCGGAATAGCAGCATCCCTTATGTGATGGGTCAACTCCAGAGGCACAGTGTGTGGCTATTAGGTGACTCTGGTTACCCCAACCTGTCATGGCTACTGACCCCAGTGAAGAGTCCCAGGACAAGGGCAGAGGAACGCTACAATGAGGCCCATGGACGTACTAGGAGGGTGATCGAGCGGACCTTCGGCCTCCTGAAGGCCAGGTTCCAGTGCCTCCATATGACAGGTGGATCCCTATTCTACTCACCAAAGAAGGTGTGCCAGATCATCGTGGCCTGCTGTATGCTTCATAACTTGGCTTTGCGATGTCAGGTGCCTTTTCTGCTGGAGGATGGTCCAGATGGCGGTGTTGTGGCAGCTGTGGAGCCTGTGGACAGTGATGAGGAGGAAGAAGAGGAAGAAGACATTGACAACAGGAACTCAGTCATCCAGCAATATTTCCAGTGAAACACAGGTGAGAATACATACCTGCCTAATACAAGTACTTTTACACTTCTACCTCTATCCTGTCTGTCGATTTCACCCAGTGTATGGTCACTGAGTTGTCACTTTCCCTTACGGTTTCACAGGTGTGGGTCCCAACGTGTCTCATCTGCTTAGATTCTTCATGGACTAGAGCTGTGTGACATAGGTATGTTGACATTACTATTTCCTGAATATTTTGTCACTGTAATTGATGAATACACTATTTCGAAATCACAGACAGACTCCAGATCTTTTGGTGCTTTAGGTGTGTTTATTTACATACAAAATATTGGAGGGGGAAGTTAAATGGTGAGGGGTGATGGTGGAGGAGTGTCCATGGCAGAGTCCAGTCTATTTGTCTCATAGGTGCATTGCCCATATGGGCATAGGAAGTGGAGCTGGGGCAGTTTCAACATGGACAGGGTGACAAAGTGGGACAGTGGGTTGACAATCAGGGTGGTCTCATTTCTTGGCAGTGGTCTTGGAATCGTGCTCTGTCTTGTTCCTGGATCTCAGGGACCATTTGTGGGATGGTTCTCCGTCTGCAGGGGGTGGGGTGCTGGTGTGGTGGTCCTGTGGCGGTGCATCGTGTCCACTAGCGCCGGCGGAGGTGGTGGGCAGTTCATCATCCATGCTAGTGTCAGGGGCCCCTTGGAGTGCCACAGTGTCCCTCCTGGTGTTGAGTATTTCCTTCAGCACCCCTACGATGGTGCCCAGGGCGGAGCTGATGGTTCTGAGTTCCTCCCTGAACCCCAAATACTGTTCCTCCTGCATGCGCTGGGTCTCCTGAAACTTGGCCAGGACCGTTGCCATTGTCTCCTGGGAGTGGTGGTATGCTCCCACGATGGAGGAGAAGGCCTCGTGGAGAATGGGTTCCCTTGGCCTGTCCGACCCTGTCGCACAGCAGCCCTCCCAGATCCCCTGTGTTCCTGGGCCTCCGTCCCCTGGACCGTGTGCCCACTGCCACTGCCCCCAGGTCCCTGTTGTTGTTGGGGTGGTGGGTTATCCTGGGTTCCCTGTAGTGGTGGACACACAGCTGATTGACGTGTCCTGGGGACGGAGGTATGGGCCCACTGGGTGGGTGCTTTGCTGGTGTTACCAGAGGGGGAAAGGTCTGTGGTGGCCTGTGCCTGTGTGAGGGGAACCGACTATCCCGAGGCCCACGATGGTCCGGGCTGGTCATCTAGATCCAGTTGGACAGAGCTGCTGTCATCACTGTGGGCCTCTTCTGTGGGTGGGGTGGAGATGTCTGGACCCTTCTGTCTGGTGACGTTGGGTAGTGGTCCTGCAGGGGTGGAAAAGCATGATTATTGCATCTGTGTGTGTCATGGTGTGCAATGGGTGGGTGAGGGTGTACCCCAGTGCTTGCATTCCTGTGTGGGGGCTTGTGTGATGATGGTTTAGGGGGGTGTATGGGTATTTGCAGTGGGCATGCTTTAGTGATGGGTGTCCATGCGTTGGTGTTGCATGCAGGGCTTGGTGTTGGGATGTGTGGTTTGTGATATTGGTACATTTGTGAGGAGTTGGAGTGATCGGGGTGGGGGCGAGGGTGGGGGTATGTGATAGCATGCAGGTAGGGTGGGGGATATGGTAGTTAAAGGTTTGACTTACCGGAGTCCTTTCCTCCACCGACTCCAGCGAGGCCCTCAGGATGCAGAATCACCAAGACCTGCTCCTCCCATGTTGTTAGTTGTGGGTGAGGAGGTGGGGGTCCGCCACCAGTCCGCTGAACCGCCTGGTGGTGTCTTGAGACCAAGGAACGCACCTTCCCCCGTAGGTCGTTTCACCTCTTCCTGATGTCCTCCCGATTTCTTGGGTGTTGTCCCACTGCGTTGACCCTGTCGACTATTCTTCGCCATAGCTCCATCTTCCTTGCAATTGAGGTGTGCTGCACCTGTGCTCCAAATAGCTGTGGCTCTACCCGGACGATTTCCTCCACCATGACCCTGAGCTCCTCCTCCGAAAACCTGGGGTGTCTTTGGAGTGCCATGGGGTGGTGTGGGTGATGTGTGGGGTGGTGTGTGTAGTGATAAGTGTGGTGATATGTAGTGGTGTGTGGTGTTTTGTGCGTGGAAGTTATGTGGGTGATGGTGTTGTGTGCCAGTGGATGCTAGTTTGTGGATGGTGGTGTCTCTCTCTGGCCTTCTTTCGGAATTTTTTGTCGTGGGGTTTGTGGGTGATGTGGGTGTGTGTTTTATATTGCAATGGGTGTGTGGGAGTGGTGTGTGTATGTGTATCAGGTGTGTGTATTTCGAATTGTCCAATGTGGCGGTGTTTTGTAGAACTGTGTGTATTTTGAGCGTGGCAGTGTCTACCACCAATGGAATACCGCGGTTGAAAGACCGCCGCGTGGATTCATGTGTCGTGATAGTGTGGGCGTATTTCTGTTGGCGTGACGGTGGAGTTTTTTTTTTCACCAGTTTATCACTGACCTTTGGTGTGGCGGACTTGTGTGGGTGTCTGAATTTTGTCGGATTTCGAGATGTGGGTCATAATAGCTGTGGTGGAATTCCGCAGCCGCGGCGGTGTGTTGGCGGTCTTTTGCACGGCGGTAAGCGCCTTTTACCGCCAATGTTGGAATGACCCCGTAAGTGAGTGCAGAGGATCAACCACAAAGGAAGAGAACTTGGATGCTGGCTTCGGAACAATCAGATCTCTGACGACATTGAGGAGATCAAGTACAGTGAAAGTGTACACTGCACAGGTAGTGATTTGCTCAGTACCATTAGTGAACAAATTTCGTACTCATGCTCTGTAGTGGCATGTGGTAGAGAAATGGCTCGCAAAGCCCCCGAATAAGGGGATTATGCTTGAGTTGTGAGTTGCAGAACCCTGCAAGGAAAAATATCTTGCCTGAGATGTATGTTGTTCGAGAACACTTAACATACTTCACCCTTGTGTGCAGCCATACTATGGTGCTGTCAGACAGCAAAGTGTCACCAGTAAGGAAACTAGCATGCCAAGGTCTGTGTATGTCAGAGCGTTGTGCTGTACCAGAGAATTCTGTCCCTTAGAGCTACACATTATCAATTGCATGATAGTTTATGTACCAGATACTTTATAAGAATAACAACATTTTGACAACCTTACTTGATACAGAGACTGTGCAGGTGCTGCAATTTACTTAAAAGGAAGGAATAAGACAAATAGACATAGCGTTTAATTACACCCCATGTGAGCAAATCAAACTGTCATCTAAACGCCTCCACCAGCTTTCCTGCTACACCTCAAGAACCATTATTAAAGTGGCAAGAATGGAAGGAATACTTTAAGGATTTTATTGATACTATAGATGATGAGGATTTCAATCCAGACAGAAAGAAGACAATTATTTACGTTCCTTGGGCCCAGTAGGTCTAACAGTGTACAACAAAATGAACATGAAGACTAGACCACCTACAGAAATGATTGTTTTCATTAGTGCTTTAGTAGAGTTAGAGAGTTATCATTGGCCCTCTATTTTAATTGTGCTAGATAATGCAAGATAAAACCGATTTTGACAACAAGTCCGCTTTGAAAGAAATAGCTATTATGTTCAACTTAACATCTTTGCATGTTGATCTAATTAGGGATCAAACAATCATGGATGTCATGAAAGAATATGTGCAGGAAAGGTCATGGTAGCATGGGGGTTCCTTCCCAACTGAGTGAGGAGATTGCAGTGGTGCTGAGCTATAAGAGTGCAATTGTGGCTGTGAAATCTGTATCGACTGAAGGTAAGGAAATTATCAGAAGGCTTTAACCCAAGGAAGAAAAGGGATCAAATCCTAAGGAAAACAATCAGGGAAAAAAGCCAAACAAGAAAATGTATTATGGATATGGTATTTACAGCCACCTTGTATACAGTAAACTGTCTTGCTTTTATCACTAAATTTGCAGCCTGTAGGATGAAAGGCTATATTGTGAAGGTCTTCACAAGACTAACAGAGAAGGAAAGTTAAAAAGTGTACTAGATCAGGATGCAGATTCATGTACTGGATGTAGTAGCTCGGATACAGATTTTCCCAATAGTCTGAAGTGAGTGTGTTCTGATTGTGAGTGAGTGGCGATCATGGTGTGGTGAGTGCTCTTAGGAAAGATTCCAGGTTATATGTCATTAATGGAAGAAAGGTTTGGATAGAAAAGTTCACTGTAGGGTTGAAGAATACATTTGAACCACCAGATATCAGCTTGATAGATTCACTGGTGAGCCTATACAGATGATGTGATGAAGAATAATGTCTTTTGAATTTAAGAACAGGAATGAACTAGGAAATATATATGCTGCTGAAGAAGGACCTTCAGTTCTAGGGTGGTTAGATCTGAGGGGCGTTACACATCATTCTAAATCTCAATAGCCCCTAAAAAGTGTTGGTGATAGGAAAGGAGGCTTCTGTGGGTAAGTCAATGTTAATATTTTTCCTGAGATTTATTTGGGGAAGGTGTAGTCTTCAGGGGTTATCCCAATAAGATTATTCTGAAGAAAAGTGCTACCCCTAAAGTCCATACAAGAGGTGTTTACAGTTAGCTGTGTTGGAGTCCATGAACCTTCAGATCGAAAAACTAATTTAAAGCAGAATTATAGAACCAGTAGTGCGGACAGAATGATTTCCCGCTAGGCCGTGGCCAAGCAGGCGAATGGCAAAATCCATTTATCTGTGGACCTATGAGAATTGAATAGGAACATAATAGTTGAAAGATACCCATTAGACAGGATATTTGAAATGCTGGTCATGACCAAGTGATTGCAATGTTTTACGTTTACCAATTTACCGTCTGCATACCATCAGGTGTGTTTGTACCCAAAAGCAAACAAGTAACTATGTTTATGGCTTTTACCAGATGTTATTGATATGCTGTTAGAAATGGGGTCTTTGGTTGGCAGTCAGGTTACTCCCTGTCCAAGCAAGGACCCTCACTCTAGTCAGGGTAAGTCACACACAATCCAAATTATCCTGTGCCCACCCTCTGGTAGCTTGGCACTAAGCAGTCAGGCTTAACTTAGAAGGTAATGTGTAAAGTATTTGTGCAATAAATCATAGAATAACACAATAGAGCACCACAAAAATACACCACACAGTGTTTAGAAAAATATATAATATTTATCTGGTAAGATGCAGGTTGAAACAATTAAAATGCAATAAGTATATGTTGAGATATCACTGAAAAGTGAGACAAAGGCCCTCATTACAACCTGGTGGTCGGTGTTAAAGCGGCGGTAATACCGCCAACAGGCCGGCGGTAAAAAATGGGATCACGACCACGGTGGAAACTGCCAAAACAGACAGCCACTTTAACACTCTGACTGCCACGGAGGTAGCAACAAACTCCGCGGCGGTCACAGCCAACAGACAGGCGGAAGGCAAAGTACTGCCCACCACACCACAACCCGCCAATCCGCCAGCTTTTCCGGGGCAGTACCAATGCCATCAAAAGCACGGCGGAAACAGGAATTGGAAGGGTAACCACTCACTGCTCGACAATCAACGAAGAACCAGGACGCCATGGAGCCCGAGCTGCAGGTCCTGCCGATGCTGGTCTACCTCCTCATACACAAGGAATATCAAAGGCGGCGGCGACGACCATGGTGAGTACTGCACCTAGCACATAGGGGGCGGGGGAAAGAGAATGGCACACACATACAACATGCAACACCCCCACCTCCACCCTCACCCACAACACCATACACACAAACAGATCCATCATCATTACATTTACACCCTGTTACCCCTTGGAAGAATGAAAGGACAAAAGGAATTGAGTGAAATGAGTGATATTTTTGAAATATGCCGATATACGTAACAAATAGACAAAATACTATATACAAATATTTACAATATGTACAGAAGGCCGTACACTGTCCTTTGCACATGTCCGTGGCCCACTGGGCCAAAAATCATGGGCCAAGCCTACACTTGACTCCTGCCTCAATACGGAGAGAACACTGCAGGGGCATCAGGTCGAAAACACACAGGCACCTCAGGGGGACAGGGAAGGGGGGGGGAACTCAGCCGGAAGATGGAAGAACGCCACTGTTCTTCGAGGGGGCTTCATGCCCACTGCTAGGTCCTGGGGAGTGCAAAGCCACAGTCTCTCAAGTCTCTCAAGTGGGTGGGTTGCCCACTGCTTGGTCCTGGGGAGTGCAAGGCCACAGTCTTTCTAGTGGGTGGTTTGCCCACTGCTTGGTCCTAGGGAGTACAAGGCCACAGTCTCTCTAGTGGCTGGTTTGCCCACTGCTTGGTCCTGGGGAGTGCAAAGCCACAGTATCTCAAGTCTCTCAAGTTGGTGGGTTGCCAATTGGTTGGTCCTGGGGAGGTCAAGGCCACAGTCTCTCAAGTGGGTGGCTTCTCCACTGGTTCTGGAAGGGGCTTTGTGCCCAGTGTGCTTCATTCTGCCAAGGATTGGGTGAGTGAATGCAGTTCTCCACTGGTTCTGGAGGGGGCTTGGTGCCCAGTCTGCTTCATCCTGCCAAGGATTGGGTGAGTGGATGCAGTTCTCCACTGGTTCTGGAGGGGGCTTTGTGCCAAGTGATGCAGCACTTGGGGTGTGGCAGTTCACATTCCCTCACCTGGGTGTCTGAGGCACGAGATTTGCAGGGAACAGGTAGCATGATACTCCATGGAGGCAGGGCCAGACTCCATCCTGCGGCGACTGAGGCTGCAAACTGTTGGTAGTGGCAGTGCTGGTGGGTGTGCTTCCAGTGGTGGTTGGAGGCTCCAAGCTGTCTCCTACAGCCTCGGACAGACGCACACTGGGGCTGCTGCTGCTGGTAATGGTCCTACTGTCAGTGGTGCAGGTGGCGGTGCTTGTGGCGGTGCTTGCTGCTGGGATGCTGGCGGTGCTGTCCGTGGTGCAGGTGCTGGTGCTTCCAGTGGTGGAGGGAGGCACCAGCCCGTCTCCTGCAGCCTCGGACGCTGCCCACTGGGGATGCTGCTGCTGACAATAGTGGTGGCAGCGGCGGGGCAGGTGGCGGTGTAGGTGGAAGTGCTTGCGGCGGTGCTGGCCGCGGTACAGGTGGCGGGGCTCTCTGTTCTGATGGTGGGCACCAGGCCCTCACCTGGAGCCTCCGAGGGCTCAAGTGCCTTGCCTTTGCTTTTCTGCCCCTTCCTCACCTTGGCAGATGTTGCTGGGACCTTGGCTCTGGCAGCTGGAGTTTTGGAGGAGGCCTTGCTGGGTAGGTCGTGCTCCTTGGTCGTGCTGCATGCTGGCCCCTTCTTCACCTTGGCAGGTGGCGGAATTGTTTGATCCTTTGAAGGGGCGGTGGCACACTGCCTGGCCTGAAGGGTGCCCCCTTTGATCCTTTGGGAGTTGCAGGTACCAAAGCGGACTCCAACTTGGTGGCTGAGGTGCTGGCCTGGGATCGGGACACCCGGGCCTGAGGTGAAGGACGGGGGGAGGGGTAGGGAACAGGTCAATGTCTGCCATGAAAAGTTTTTAGATACACTGGGACGGGAAGATGGAGAGGGTTTGGGAGTGGAGGAAAAGGGAGTGGTTGTAGGAGGTGTATGTCTGATGAGTTTGGGTGAAGGTGCATGGGCTGGATGCTGTTGTGAGGAGGATGGCTGTTGGGTGGGTTCTTGCGTTTGTGTACTTTGGGAGGAGGGGTCACAGACACATTGGGAGAGGACAGATAGGACGTGTGCATGGTTGTGGGAGTGGTGACTGCTCGTGATAGGTGTGTTGTCATGGGCATGCTGGTAATGGAGGTAGTGGATGAAGATGTAGTGCATGCAGGTGTGAGTGGACACAATACTGGGAGGGAGATGGACGAGGAGGAGGAGGGGGACACAGTGGAGGCAGTGGATGTTGGTGTGTTTGCATGGGTATGGTGCTTTTGTGAGTGCCTGTGAGATGAAGTGTGGTGCTTATGTTTGCCTGAACCACTTTTGTGTGGTGATTTGGGTGAATGCTGTTCTGCAGGTGTGCTTGGGATAGACTAGGGTTGAGGGGATTGGGTCTGGGTAGAGGAAGTTGGAGGGGGAAGTGTAAAGAAATGGCTCCCTGTTGCAGTTACCCCCCACTTTTTGCCTGATACTGATGCTGACTTGACTGAGAAGTGTGCTGGGGCACTGCTAACCAGGCCCCAGCACCAGTGTTCTTTTACCTAAAATGTACCCCATTGTCTCCACAATTGGCACAACCCTGGCACCCAGGTAAGTCCCTTGTAACTGGTACCCCTGGTACCAAGGGCCCTGATGCCAGGGAAGGTCTCTAAGGGCTGCAAAATGTCTTATGCCACCCTAGGGACCCCTCACTCAGCACATACACACTGCTTGCCAGCTTGTGTGTGCTGGTGGGGAGAAAATGACTAAGTCGACATGGCACTCCCCTCAGGCTGCCATGCCAGCCTCACACTGACTGTGGCATAGGTAAGTCACCCCTCTTGCAGGCCTTACAGCCCTAAGGCAGGGTGCACTATACCACAGGTGAGGGCATAGGTGCATGAGCACTATGCCCCTACAGTGTCTAAGCAAAACCTTAGACATTGTAAGTGCAGGGTAGCCATAAGAGTATATGGTCTGGGAGTCTGTCAAAAACGAACTCCACAGCTCCATAATGGCTACACTGAATACTGGGAAGTTTGGTATCAAACTTCTCAGAATAATAAACCCACACTGATGCCAGTGTTGGATTTATTAATAAATGCACACAGAGGGCATCTTAGAGATGCCCCCTGTATTTTACCCAATTGTTCAGTGCAGGACTGACTGGTCTGTGCCAGTCTGCTGCTGAGAGACGAGTTTCTGACCCCATGCTGTGAGAGCCTTTGTGCTCTCTGAGGACAGAAACAAAGCCTGCTCTGGGTGGAGGTGCTTCACACCCCCCCCCCTGCAGGATCTGTAACACCTAGCAGTGAGCTTCAAAGGCTCAAGCTTCGTGTTACAATGCCCCAGGGCACTCCAGCTAGTGGAAATGCCCTCCCCCTGGACACAGCCCCCACTTTTGGCGGCAAGTCCAGGAGAGATCATGAGAAAAACAAGGAGTCACTGGCCAGTCAGGTCAGCCCCTAAGGTGTCCTGAGCTGAGGTGACTCTGACTTTTAGAAATCCTCCATCTTGATTTTGTGGGATTCCCCCAATAGGAATAGGGATGTGCCCCCCTCCCCTCAGGGAGGAGGCACAAAGAGGGTGTAGCCACCCTCAAGGCCAGTAGCCATTTGGTACTGCCCTCCCAGACCTAAACACACCCCTAAATTCAGTATTTAGGGGCTCCCCAGAACCTAGGAAATCAGATTCCTGCAACCTTGAAGAAGAGGACTGCTGAGCTGAAAAACCCTGCAGAAAAGACGGAGACACCAACTGCTTTGGCCCCAGCTCTACCGGCCTGTCTCCCCACTTCTAAAGACACTGCTCCAGCGACGCTTTCCCCAGGGACCAGCGACCTCTGAATCCTCAGAGGACTGCCCTGCTCTAGAAGGACCAAGAAACTCCCGAGGACAGCGGCTCTGTTCACCGAAGACTGCAACTTTGTTTCAAAGGAGCAACTTCAAGACAACTGCGTTTCCCGCCGGAAGCGTGAGACTTGCTACTCTGCACCCGACGCCCCCGGCTCGACTTGTGGAGAAACAACACTTCAGGGAGGACTCCCCGGCGACTACGAGACTGTGAGTAACCAGATTTGCGCCCCCCTGACCTCCCACAGCGATGCCTGCAGAGGGAATCCCGAGGCTCCCCCTGACCGCCACTGCCTGCTTCCCAGATCTCGATGCCTGGAATGGACTCTGCACCCGCAGCCCCCAGGACCTGAAAGATCGGAACTCCAGTGCAGGAGTGACCCCCAGGAGGCCCTCTCCCTTGCCCAGGTGGTGGCTACCCCGAGGAGCCCCCCCCTTGCCTGCCTGCATCGCTGAAGAGATCCCTTGGTCTCCCATTGATTTCCATTGGAAACCAGACTTGTGTTTGCACACTGCACCCGGCCGCCCCCGTGCTGCTGAGGGTGTACTTTCTGTGCTAACTTGTGTCCCCCCCGGTGCCCGACAAAACACCCCTGGTCTGCCCTCCGAAGACGCGGGTACTTACCTGCTGGCAGACTGGAACCGGGGCACCCCCTTCTCCATTGAAGCCTATGCGTTTTGGGCACAACTTTGACCTCTGCCCCTGACCGGCCGTGAGCTGCTAGTGTGGTAACTTTGGGGTTGGTCTGAACCCCCAACGGTGGGCTACCTTGGACCCAAACTTGAACCCCGTAGGTGGTTTACTTACCTGCAAAGAACTAACAAACTCTTACTCCCCCTAGGAACTGTGAAAATTGCACTGTGTCTAGTTTTAAAATAGCTATATGTGATTTATTTGGAAAGTATATATGCTATTTTGATTATTCAAAGTTCCTACCTGCAATACCTTTCATTTGAAGTATTACATGTAAAATTTGAACCTGTGGTTCTTAAAATAAACTAAGAAAATATATTTTTCTATACAAAAACCTATTGGCCTGGAATTGTCTCTGAGTGTGTGTTCCTCATTTATTGCCTGTGTGTGTACAACAAATGCTTAACACTACACCTTTGATAAGCCTACTGCTCGACCACACTACCACAAAATAGAGCATTAGTATTATCTCTTTTTGCCACTATCTTACCTCTAAGGGGAACCCTTGGACTCTGTGCATACTATTCCTTACTTTGAAATAGTGCATACAGAGCCAACTCCCTACAGGGAGGCTAGACAAATGGGCAATTGCTGCCGTCAGTGCTGAGGCCAGAGCCTGAAAGGCTCTCTGTTAGACCGCCACGCCAGAGTGAAAGCACTCCAGGGATGCATTTGTTTGTTGCAAATGCCTCTCGACACCCTGGATGGCATTCAGTATGGTTGACTTCCCAACAGAGAGGGATGTCAGGAGGTCAATAGCCTCCTCACTGAGGGCAGCAGGGCTGACTGGGGCAGGGTCTGAGGTGCCTGAGGCGAAGTAGATGCCCACTCTCCTGGGTGAGCGGGCACGGGAAACATGCTGAGGGGCTGCATGGAGGGCGGTGCTGGTAGGGGGGCCGCC
The DNA here is from genome assembly GCF_031143425.1 of Pleurodeles waltl. Taxonomy (NCBI): domain Eukaryota; kingdom Metazoa; phylum Chordata; class Amphibia; order Caudata; family Salamandridae; genus Pleurodeles; species Pleurodeles waltl. The sequence continues at coordinate 137,036,605 of NC_090443.1, forward strand.
AGGGAGCTTCCATCGGAGGAGGAGTCACTGTCTGTGGTCTCCCCTCCTGTCCCTGTCGTGGTGCTCCCCTCGCCCTCCGTCCCACTGGTGCCCTCACGCTCGGTGGATTCGGCCTCCAGGCCCATGGGGGATGCAGCTCCCTCCGTCGCCGGTGCCTCTGCTCCTCCGCCAGATGATGCTAATGCACACAAGGACATGGTGACAAAACAAAAAGGGGGGGCGAGACAGAGGATACACTTGGTCAATGCCAGCAACACCACTACCATTGGCGGACACAACACACAGGGAGGAGCCCTATGCACTAGGCCATGCCCTACCATTTCCTAAGACAGTCACCAGCCCATGGGGTACAATGCCTAACTCCAGCATCTACACTCCAGAAACCCACAGGACCCTGCCGAGTAGTAGATGGCCACTTACACTACTGGGGTAGGAGTGTGCCAGAGCCTGCCCAACAAGGTACCTACCCTGCCATGATCGCCCTAGCCTAGTGGCACCCACAGCCCCCACCCAGGTACCTCCTCACGCGCGCAGAGTCAGCTTTCAGAATCTGTACTCACCCCCTTGTGTCTGCTGTGATGCCCTCAAGTGCCTATCCAACTCCGGATAGGCCACGGCCAGGATGCGGAACATCAGGGATGTCATGGTGCGACGGGCACACCTTCCTCGTTGGGAGGCCAGCCCAGCTGGGCCTCTGCCATCTTCTTTGACCAGCGGCGCAGGTCCTCCCATCTCTTGCGGCAGTGGGTGCTCTGCCTGTGAAAGACCCCCAGGGTCTGCATCTCCTTGGCGATGGCATGCCAAATACCCTTTTTCTGGTGGGCGCTGACCTGCATGGAAAAGACAGCAGAAAAGGGAATTAGTCTACCGTCCGGACCGTCAGACTCATTGGCCACCATTTCCCACCCATCCCCTGACGCACATAAAATGACCACCTTACATGCTGCAATCTGGCCAGGATGCCTCAGCACCCCCCAACATGTGGCTTACATCCACAGCACTCCATACATTCATGGCCCACACATCATGCTCACAGTGTACTCACCTGTTTGTCTGGAGGACCGCAGAGTAAAGTGTACTGGGGTAGTACCCCATTCACCAGTTTCTCCAACTCCTCCGCAGTGAAGGCAGGGGACCTTTCCCCAGAGACATGAGCCATTGGCGCTTCCAGACACAGGTCACAGCAACACTTGCACTGTAGATCCTCTCCTGTTGAAGGTCAGGTAGCAAGTGAGTGAATAGATAGAAAATGGCGTCATGTCCGCGGCGGTGCGTACCGTCACCCTTGGCATACATCGCCATTGGCTCCTGGAAACCATAGGGCCCAATTATAACCAATGCGAAGTTGCGCACCGGTTGTCGACCGCCTACCGCGACGGCGCACAACACCAGCGCAATTACATCATTTCCACTTGTCCCTCCTCACAGGTCAGGCAGCCGCCATTTCAGGGTGCCACAGGGCATGGCACCTAACTGCATCCCAGCATACACTGGCATGGCAACTGATTCTAGGATTCACATTTTTTTTCTGTAAAGTTAAAAAAAACAGCCTTAGTGTAATAAATGTGGGAATGTGACCCTCTCCTGACCGTTCTCTTCCATAGGCTCCAACCGCTGAGGCTGCATATGAGATGGCAGCATCCTCCGGTCTACAGACCCCTGGTGGACCTTGCAACAATGGAGGACAGACACATTATCATTACCCTCAGACTTGATCGTGCCACAATCCAGGAACTGTGTGCCCAATTGGAGCCAGACCTGATGTCAGCTATCCGGCAGCCCACTGGTATCTCCCCTGTAGTTCAAGTCCTGTCAGTGCTCCATTTCCTGGCAAGTGATTCCTTCCAAACAACAGTGGCCATGGCATCAGGGATGTCTCAGACAATGTCCTCTAATGTGTTGACCAGAGTGTTGTCAGCCCTGCTGAAACACATGCGCAGCTACATCGGGTTCCCCCGGGTGGAGGATTTGGCCACTGTGAAAGCTGACTTTTAAGCCCTGGGACACATCCCCAACATCATAGGTGCCAATGATGGTACAAAGGTGGCATTTGTCCCCCATCCCCCCCGGAGAAATGAACAAGTTTACAGGAATAGAAAAAGCTATCACTCTCTGAATGTGCAGATGGTGTGTTTGGCAGACCAGTACATCTCCCATGTGAATGCCAAATACACAGGCTCTGTCCATGACTCCTTTATCTTGAGGAATAGCAGTATCCCATATGTGATGGGCCAACTCCAGAGGCACCGGGTGTGGCTAATAGGTGAGCACCAGGTCCCCACACAGTATGAGTAGGTGTCTGGGTATGGGGTTGTCTCTAAGGGTTAGTGTGTGTCTAACAGGTATTCCTCGATATTTGCAGGTGACTCTGGTTACCCTAACCTCTCATGGCTACTGACCCCAGTGAGGAATGCGAGGACAAGCGGAGAGGAAGGTTATAATGAGGGATATGGGCGTACAAGGGGGATTATCGAACGGACCTTCGGCCTCCTGAAGGCCAGATTCCGGTGCCTCCATCTGACTGGTGGGCCCCTGTACTACTCACCCAAGAAGGTGTGCCAGATCATCTTGGTTGCCTGTTGCATGTTGCACAACCTGGCCTTGAGACGCCAGGTACCTTTTCTGCAGGAGGATGAGCCTGGAGATGGTCTTGTGGCAGCGGTGGAGCCTGTGGACAGTGAGGAAGAGGAGGCAGAGGAAGATGAGGTTGTTAACAGGAGCAACATTATTCTGCAATACTTCCAGTGACACACAGGTAAGACATTGTACGTTCATATGACATTTCATTTAACTGTTTGACATTGTACAAAACAGCCTCTTACCCTATGTTTGTGTCCAATGACTTTACCCTTTGCCATGTCTATTTTCAGATACCTGGGCCCCACTCTGGTTCCTGCTACGTGTACTGCTGCCCACTACAGGTCACACCAATGTATATATAACTGACAGTATGGATTGAAATGTTTACAGCTTGTTAACCTAATACATGTTGCAATCAATTGACAGACTCCGTACTTGCTTTTGATCCAAGGGTGTTTATTTCAGTGCTCATAAGTAGAGGGGGATGTGCAATGGGCAGGGGTGATGGTGGAGGAATGTCCAGTCTCTTGGTATCACAGGTGCATTGTCCTATGGGGCATAGGAAGGGGAGTAATGGCAGTTCAAGGTGGACAGGGTGACAGAGTGGGACAGAAGGGTGACAATCAGGAGAGTCTTATTTCCTGGTGGGGGTCTTGGCAATGTTCTTTGGCTTCTGCCTGGATCTCAGGGACCGTTTGCGGGGTGGTTCTCCTTCTGCAGGGGGTTGGGTGCTGGTGGCCTGTGGGTCCTGTGGCAGTGTCTCCTGTCCACTAGCGCCAGCGGAGGTGGAGAGCTGTACATCTGTTTGGCTAGTGTTAGGGGCCCGTTGTTGTGCCACTGCCTCCCTCATGGTCTTGGCCATGTCACCCAGCACCCCTGCAGTGGTGACCAGGATGGTGTAGATGTTTGTTAGGTCATCCCTGATCCCCAGGTACTGTCCTTCCTGCAGCCGCTGGGTCTCCTGCAGCTTGGCCAGTATCTGGCCCATGGTCTCCTGGGAATGGAGGTATGCTCCCAGGATGTTGAAGAGAGCCTCGTGGAGAGTGGGTTCCCTGGGCCTGTCCTCCCCCTGTCGCACAGCAGTCCTCCCAGCTTCCCTGTTGTCCTGTGCCCCTGTCCCCTGGACCGTGTGCCCAGTGCCACTCACCCCAGGTCCCTGATCGTCCTGGGTTTGGGGGTTGCCGGGGTCGCTGTAGTGGTGGACACACTGCTGATTGACGTGTCCTGGGGACAGAAGGATGGGCCCGCTGGATGGGTGCTGTGCTAGTGTTTCCTGAGGGGGAAAGCTCTGTGGTGGTTTGGGACTGTGGCAGGGAATCGACTGTCCAGAGGTCCCTGATGGGCGAGGTTGGTCATCCTGATCCAGGCGTGCAGAGCTGCTGTCATCACTGTGGGCCTCTTCAGGGGGTGGACTGGTTGTAGCTGGCACCTCCTGTCCGGTGACATTGGTTAGGGGTCCTGTAGGGGTGTAAAAGCATATTTAGTGCATCTGTGTGTGCCATCGTGTGCAATGGGTGAGTGACCTTCTGTAGGAAAGTACCATCTTGCCTGGCATGTTACCCCCATATTTCACTGTATATATGTTGTTTTAGTCAGTGGCGGCCGGCAGCTTTGGGAGGAGGGCGGGCGGGGCACACACACAAACACACACACAGACTCATTCTTTCACACCCAAACACGCACGCACGCTCACCCATTAACAACATTCATTCCATTCAAACATGCACGCACGCACCAAACATTCATTTTACAAATTCACACACATTCATTCTTCCACACACACGCACGCACTCACATCCATTAACAACACTCATTCCATTTAAACATGCACGCACGCACCAAACATTCATTTTACAAGATCAAACACATTCATTCTTTCACACACACACATGCACGCACGCACGCACGCACATCCATGAACAACACTCATAACACTCAAACATGCATGCGCGCACCAAACATTCAATGTAAAACATAACACACATACATACACACACACACACACACTTACCTTTAGCCTCCAGGTCCCAGGAGGGTAGAGACTGCTGCCTTCCCTCATTGGCTGACCTTAGGTCAGCCAATGAGGGAAGGCAACAGTCCCAGCCTCGTCACAGAGTGGGATGGGGTCAATGAGACTGCTGACCCCACCCCACTCTGTGACGAAGTGTCACTGATTGACACTCGCCCTGGGCACTTCAGGGCTTAAACCTGAAGCGCCCAGGGAGAGTGTCAATGGGTGACGCTTTCCTCGTCACCCAGGGGAGGGCCTGGAGGCACCTTTGCTGGGCCGAGGAGGTCACGCCCATAGGGGTCGTGATCTCCTCAGCCCAGCAAAGTTCAGCTCAGGCAGCCAGGAGTCTGCGCAAATCGCGCATGTCTGCTCCTGGCTGCCTGACCTGAACATAAAGAGTGTCTGTCAGGCTGACCTTTGTTCAGCCTGACAGACACTCTTCATGGGGTGGGGGGGCGTGGCCCCTCCGCCCTAAAGGACGGGCCGCCACTGGTTTTAGTTGTATGTGTCACTGGGACCCTGCCAGCCAGGGCCCCAGTGCTCATAAGTGTGCCCTGTATGTGTTACCTGTGTTATGACTAACTGTCTCACTGAGGCTTTGCTATCCAGAATCTCAGAGGTTATGCTCTCTCATTTTCTTTCCAAATTGTCACTAACAGGCTAGTGACCAATTTCACCAATTTACATTGGCATACTGTAACACCCTTATAATTCCCTAGTATATGGTACTGAGGTACCCAGGGTATTGGGGTTCCAGGAGACCCCTTTGGGCTGCAGCATTTCTTGTGCCACCCATAGGGAGATCTGACAATTCTTACACAGGCCTGCCAGTGCAGCCTGAGTGAAATAGCGTCCACGTTATTTCACAGCCATTTACCACTGCACTTAAGTAACTTATAAGTCACCTATATGTCTAACCTTTACCTGGTAAAGGTTGGGTGCTAAGTTACTTAGTGTGTGGGCACCCTGACACTAGCCAAGGTGCTACCACATTGTTCAGGGCAAATTCCCCGGACTTTGTGAGTGCGGGGACACCATTACACGCGTGCACTATACATATGTCACGACATATGTATAGCGTCACAATGGTAACTCCGAACATGGCCATGTAACATGTCTAGGATCATGGAATTGTCACCCCAATGCCATTCTGGCATTGGGGAGACTATTCCATGATCCCCCGAGTCTCTAGCACAGACCCGGGTACTGCCAAACTGCCTTTCCCGGGGTTTGACTGCAGCTGCTGCTGCTGCCAACCCCTCAAACAGGTTTCTGCCCTCCTGGGGTCCAGCCAGGCTTGGCCCAGGAAGGCAGAACAAAGGACTTCCTCAGAGAGAGGGTGTTACACCCTCTCCCTTTGGAAAAAGGTGTTAGGGCTTGGGAGGAGTAGCCTCCCCCAGCCTCTGGAAATGCTTTGATGGGCACAGATGGTTCCCATCTCTGCATAAGCCAGTCTGCACCGGTTCAGGGATCCCTCAGCCCTGCTCTGGCGCGAAACTGGACAAAGGAAAGGGGAGTGACCACTCCCCTGACCTGCACCTCCCCTGGGAGGTGCCCAGAGCTCCTCCAGTATGCTCCAGTCCTCTGCCATCTTTGAAACAGAGGTGCTGCTGGCACACTGGACTACTCTGAGTGGCCAGTGCCAGCAGGTGACGTCAGAGACTCCTTCTAATAGGCTCCTTCAGGTGTTGCAAGCCTATCATCTCTCCTAAGTAGCCAAGCCTCCTTTTCTGGCTATTTAGGGTCTCTGCTTTGGGGAATTCCTTAGATAACGAATGCAAGAGCTCATCAGAGTTCCTCTGCATCTCTCTGTTCACCTTCTGCCAAGGAATCGACTGCTGACCGCGCTGAAAGCCTGCAAAACTGCAACAAAGTAGCAAAGACGACTACTGCGACCTTGTAACACTGATCCTGCCGCCTTCTCGACTGTTTTCCTGGTGGTGCATGCTGTGGGGGTAGTCTGCCTCCTCTCTGCACTAGAAGCTCCGAAGAAATATCCCGTGGGTCGAAGGAATCTTCCCCCTGCAACCGCAGGCACCAAAGAACTGCATCACTGGTCCTCTGGGTCTCCTCTCAGCACAACGAGCGAGGTCCCTTGAACTCAGCAACTCTGTCCAAGTGACTCCCACAGTCCAGTGACTCTTCAGTCCAAGTTTGGTGGAGGTAAGTCCTTGCCTCCCCACGCTAGACTGCATTGCTGGGAACCGCGTGTTTTGCAGCTACTCCGGCTCCTGTGCACTCTTCCAGGATTTCCTTTGTGCACAGCCAAGCCTGGGTCCCCGGCACTCTAACCTGCAGTGCACGACCTCCTGAGTTGTCCTCCGGCGTCGTGGGACCCTCTTTTGTGACTTCGGGTGAGCTCCGGTTCACTCCACTTCGTAGTGCCTGTTCCGGCACTTCTGCGGGTGCTGCTTGCTTCTGAGTGGGCTCCTTGTCTTGCTGGACGTCCCCTCTGTCTCCTCACGCAATTGGCGATCTCCTGGTCCCTCCTGGGCCACAGCAGCATCCAAAAACCCTAACTGCGACCCTTGCAGCTAGCAAGGCTTGTTTGCGGTCTTTCTGCACGGAAACACCTCTGCACGACTCTTCGCGACGTGGGACATCCATCCTCCAAAGGGGAAGTTTCTAGCCCTTGATGTTCTTGCAGAATCCACAGCTTCTACCATCCGGTGGCAGCTTCTTTGCACCCACAGCTGGCATTTCCTGGGCATCTGCCCACTCCCGACTTGATCGTGACTCTTGGACTTGGTCCCCTTGTTCCACAGGTACTCTCATCAGGAAATCCATCGTTGTTGCATTGCTGGTGTTGGTCTTCCTTGCAGAATTCCCCTATCACGACTTCTGTGCTCTTTGGGGAACTTAGGTGCACTTTGCACCCACTTTTTAGGGTCTTGGGGTGGGCTATTTTTCTAACCCTCACTGTTTTCTTACAGTCCCAGCGACCCTCTACAAGGTCACATAGGTTTGGGGTCCATTCGTGGTTCGCATTCCACTTCTAGAGTTTATGGTTTGTGTTGCCCCTATCCCTATGTGCCCCCATTGCATTCTATTGAGACTATACATTGTTTGCACTGTTTTCTATTGCTATTACTGCATATTTTGGTATTGTGTACATATATCTTGTGTATATTTGCTATCCTCATACTGAGGATACTCACTGAGATACTTTGGCATATTGTCATTAAAATAATGTACCTTTATTTTTAGTATAGCTGTGTATTGTGTTTTCTTATGATACTGTGCAAGTGACACTAGTGGTACTGTAGGAGCTTCACTTGTCTCCTAGTTCAGCCTAAGCTGCTCTGCTAAGCTACCTTTTCTATCAGCCTAAGCTGCTAGACACCCCTCTACACTAATAAGGGATACCTGGGCCTGGTGCAAGGTGTAAGTACCTCTTGGTACCCACTACAAGCCAGTCCAGCCTCCTACACCTTCTACTCCAGTGCTTGCATTCTTGGCTTGGTCCTTGTGTGATAGTTGGTTTGGGGTCTGTGTGGGTATCTGTACTGGACATGCTTTGGGGATGGGTGTCCATGCATTGGTGTTACACGCATGGCTTGGTTTTGCGATGTGTGGGTTGTGTTAGTGGGGTATCTGTGGGTTGTTGGGGTGATGGGTGTGAGGGTAAGGGTGGGGTATGTGATGGCATGCAGGTAGGGTGGGGGATATAGTAGTAAAGATTTGACTTACGAGAGTCTAGTCCTCCTGCTACTCCTGCGAGGCCCTCAGGATGCAGAATTGCCAAGACTTGCTCCTCCCATGTTGTTAGTTGTGGGGGAGGAGGTGGGGGTCCACCGCCAGTCCTCTGAACTGCAATCTGGTGTCTGGAGACCAGGGAACGCACCTTCCCCGTAGGTCGTTCCACCTCTTCCTGATGTCATCCCGTGTTCTTGGATGCTGTCCCACTGCGTTGACCCTGTCAACAATTCTCCGCCATAGCTCCATCTTCCTTGCAATGGAGGTCTGCTGCACCTGTGATCCGAATAGCTGTGGCTCTGCCCGGACGATTTCCTTCACCATGACCCTGAGCTCCTCCTTAGAGAACCTGGGGTGATGTTGAGGTGCCATGATGTGGTGTGGGTGATGTGTGAGGTGCTGTCTGTTGTGATGTGTGAGTGGATGTGTTAGTGTGTGTGGTTTGAGGTGCGTAGATGTTGTGTAAGTGATGGTGTTGTGTGCCTGTGGATGCTGCAGTTGTTTAAGGTAGTGTATCTCTATGTCCTGCTTTACATTTCTGCTTGTAAGGGTTTGTGGGTAATGTGGGTGTGTGTTTTATAGTGTTGTGAGTGTGTGGGTGTGGTGTGTGTATGTGAATCAGGTGTGTGCATTTCGAATTGTCCAATGTGGTTGTGTTTTGTAAGTGTGTGTGTATTTTAAGCGCGGCGGTGTGTACCGCCAATGGTTTACCGCGGTTGAAAGTCTGCCGCGTTGATTCATGGGTCGTGATAGTGTGGGCGTATTCTTGTTGGCGTGACGGTGTCGGTTTTGTTATCGCCAGTTTATCACTGACCTTTGGTGTGGCAGACTTGTGTGGATGTCTGTATTGTGGCGGATTCCAAGCTGTGGGTCGTAAATTTGTAGCGGAATTCCGCGGCCACAGCGGTATGTTGGCAGTCTTCTGCACGGCGGTAAGCGGGATTTACCGCCAGGGTTGTAATGGGGGTCAAAGTCTCTTTCAAGCACAAAGTACCTGGTTCGCGTGAAAAATCTCCACATAGAACCCCAGATGAGGAGATGCGTGGAAACAAAGGGGTGTGCGTCGATTTCTCTGGCTGCACAACGCGATGCATCGTTTAGTTTTCACGCAGGGACGGCTGTGCGCTGATTCCCGGCTCTCGGTCGTGGATCCTCTTTGGGTTGAGGGGTTTTCAGACGCCACCGGGACGATGCGTGGATTTCCTGTGCTGGCAGGACGAAGACACAGGAGCTGCGTCGATCTGGTAGGCAGTGCATCAAATTTTCAACCACACAGCAGGCGCTGTGTCGATTCCTCTCTGGAAGTCAGGCTGTGTCGTTGTGGCTCGGCTGTGTGTCGATCGGGTGAGGCTGTGCGTCGAAGTTCCGGTCGCTATGCTGCCACTGCGTTGATCTTCTCGTTGCGAAGTTGGGCTGCGTCATTCCGGTTCGGCATGCGGTGAAACTTTCACCGTAATGTAGGCTGTGCATCGTTTCTGGCAGGCTGTGCATTGAATTTAACCTCACAAGGAGTCCTTCTTGTAGAGATGAAGTCTTTTTGGTCCTGAGACTTCAGGAAACAGGAGGCAAGCTCTATCCAAGCCCTTGGAGAGCACTTCTTTACCACAGCCAGAGAGCAGCAAGGCAGCAGGGCTACAGCAAGGCAGCAGTCCTTCACAGAAAGTAGGCAGGTAACCAGCCAGGCAGGTCTTCTTGGCAGGATGCCAGTTCTGGTTCAGGTTCTCTTCTCCAGGAATTGTCTGAGTTGGTAGGGGCAGAGGCCCTGTTTATATACCCAAATGTGCCTTTGAAGTGGGGAGACTTCAAAGAGTGGCTTTTCTAAAATAGTAATATTAAATCCAACTTCACCAGTCAGCAGGATTTTGTATCACCATTCTGGCCATACTAAATATGACCTTCCTACTCCTTTCAGATCAGCAGCTACCACTCAAAGAATGTATGAGGGCAGCCCCAATGTTAGCCTATGAAGGGAGCAGGCCTCACAGCAGTGTAAAATCGAATTTAGGAGTTTTACACTACAAGGACATGTAAACTACATAGGCCCACGTCCTGTCTTTTGCCTACACAGCACTCTGCCCTAGGGGTTACCCAAGGCACACCTTAGGGGATACTTATATGTAGAAAAATGGGAGTTTTAGGCTTGGCAAGTACTTTTAAATGCCAAGTCGAATTGGCAGTGAAACTGCACACACAGGCCTTGCAATGGCAGGCCTGAGACAAGGTTAAGGGGCTACTTAAGTGGTGGCACAATCAGTGCTGCAGGCCCACTAGTAGCACTTAATCTACAGGCCGTGGGCATATATAGTGCACCCTACTAGGGACTTATAAGTAAATTAAATAGTCCAATTGGGTATGATCCAATGTTACCATGTTTAAAGGGAGAGAGCATATGCACTTTAGCACTGGTTAGCAGTGGTAAAGTGTGCAGAGTCTTAAAACCAGCAAAAACAGTATCTAAAAAGTGGAGGGAGGCAGGCAAAAAGTTAGGGGTGACCACCCTAAGGCTGTCAGGTCTAACATGTGTCCCCTCCAGTTGAAAGTGGGGAGAGCTACCCAGCCTCCTGGGAGCTCTCATTGCTAAGGCTGAAATATCTTGAGAGACCCTCAGCGTTGGCGTGGTCAATCCCCGGCTGATGTTCCACCGTAAAGTCCAACCCCTGTAGGGAAATGGACCACCTCAAGAGTTTAGGATTTTCACCCCTCATCTACATGAGCCATCTGAGTGGCCTGTGGTCTGTCTAATCCCGGAAGTGAGTCCCAAACAGGTATGGTCTCAGCTTCTTCAGTGCCCAGACCACAGTAAATGCCTCTCTTTCAATAGCACTCCATCTCTGTTCCCGTGGTAATAGTCTTCTGCTAATAAAGACTACTGGTTGGTCTAGGCCATCCTCATTTAGCTGTGCTAGGACCGCCCCTATGCCACGCTCTGAAGCGTCTGTCTGCACAATAAATTGCTTGGAGTAGTCAGGAGCCTTGAGCACGGGGGCCGTGCACATGGCTTCCTTCAGGGAGTCAAAGGCTTTCTGGCAAGCCTCTGTCCAATTCACCAACCTAGGTTGCTTTTAGGATGTGAGTTCTGTCAAGAGTGTCACCATGGTTCCATAGCCCTTGACAAATCTGCGGTAATACCCAGTGAGGCCCAAGAAGGCTCTCACCTTGGTTTGTGTTCTAGGTGGTTGCCAGGCCTTGATAGTTTCAATCTTGGCCTGGAGGGGCTGCACCTTGCCACCACCTACTAGGTGTCCTAAGTACACCACGGAACCCTGCCCAATCTGGCACATACTGGCCTTGATAGTCAGGCCTGCCTGTTGCAGGGCCTGAAGCACCTCCTTGAGGTGGAGCAGGTGTTCCTTCCAGCTGTCACTGTAGATGGCAATGTTGTCCAGGTAGGCTGCGCAGAAGGCATCCTCGCCAGCTAGGACCCTGTCGACCAACCGTTAGAAGGTAGCAGGGGCATTTTTCAACCCAAAGGGTATCACCCAGAATTGGTAATGGCCCTGAGGTGTGGACACCGCAGATCTCTCTTTAGCCCCCTCAGTCAAGGCGATCTGCCAGTACCCTGACGTTAGATCAAAAGTACTGAGGAATGTGGCAGCGCCTAGCCTGTCTACGAGCTCATCAGCTTGGGGGATGGGGTGAGCCTCAGTCCGTGTGACTGAATTGAGACCCCAGTAGTCGACGCAGAAACAGAGTTCTGGCTTGGCACCAGGTGCAGCAGCCTTGGGTACCAGCACCACAGGGCTGGCCCAGGGACCTCTAGATTTCTCAATAACCCCTAGAGCCAACATCTTGGAGACTTCCTCCTTGATGCTGGCCTTCACCTTATATGATAACCTGTAAATTTTGTTCTTTACAGGGGTACTGTCTCCTGTGTCAATATCATGGACACACAGGTGTGATAGTCCAGAGGTGAGGGACAACAGGGAGGTGTACTGTTCCAGTAACTGGTAGCAGTCCCCTCTCTAGTCTAGCGTCAGGGAGTCAGAGAGAAAGACACCGTCCACTGACCCATCACCTTCCTTGGCAGAGAGGAGGTCGGGGAGAGGTTCACTCTCTTCCTCCACACCCTCTTCTGTCACCAGAAGCATGTTGACCTCTGTCCTCTCAAAGTGAAACTTCAGTCGGAGCACCATTAGGGTGTTCCTAGGGTATTGGAGATGCACTAGGTAAGTGGCCTCCCCTTTCCGCTCCTTCACTTCAAATGGGCCAGACCAGTAGTCCTGGAGAGCTCTGGGCTCTACTGGGTTCATTACCCACACTTTGTCTCCAGGTTGAAACTCTACCAGGGTGGCTTTCTGGTCATACCAGCTTTTCATTACCTCTTGACTGGCCTCAAGGTTACTTTTGGCTGTTTTCCACAAGCAGTGCATCTGGTTGCGGAGAGCCAGCATGTAGCTGACCACATCCTGAGAGGGTGTCTTGGGAGCTTTCTCCCACTCCTCCTTGACAATGCTTAAGGGTCCCCTGACAGGGTACCCATTGAGAAGCTCAAAGGGACTGAACCCCACCCCCTTCTGGGGTACTTCTCTGTAAGCAAAGAGAAGGTATGGTAAGAGGACGCCCCACTTACGCCTCAAGGCCTCCGGAAGGCCTGTGATCATGCCTCTCAAGGCCTGTGATCATGCCTTTCAAGGCCTTGTTGAATCTCTCCACAAGATCATTAGATTGGGGGTGATAGGGTGTGGTGAACTTGTAGGTTACACCACACGCATCCCACATGGACTTCATGTATGCAGATATGAAGTTAGTGTTCCTGTCAGACACAATCTCCTTTGGGAATCCCACATGGGTAAACATCCCCATTAAAGTTCTGGTCACCACCAGTGCAGTTACAGTCCTCAGAGGGATTGCCTCTGGGTAACGGGTGGCATTATCCATCAAAACCAGGATAAACCTGTTGCCTAGGGCAGTTTTGGGGTCCAATGGACCAACAATGTTGATGCCAACCCTTTCAAAGGGGGTGCCAATGACAGGGAGTGGGATCAGTGGGGCTTTTAGCTTTTTCCCTGTTTTCCTACTGGCCTGGCAGGACCTACAGAACGCATCTGAGTTTGTCCTCATCCGGGGCCAATAGAAGTGGGTGACAAGCCTGGCAAAGGTCTTGTCTTGCCCCAGATGTCCTGCCAGGGGAATGTCATGTGCCAGACCCAGTAGGAAGGTTCGGTAGCACTGGGGGACCACCAGCGCACGCGCTGCCCCAAAGGCCGGAACCTTAGGGTCACTGTAGAGGAGATCATTATATATGGTGATCGCCAAAGGCTTCACTGCTGCCTGGTCTGAAGCCTGTTGCCTCAAGCCCTCAAGAGTGGACATTCTTTCTGCGCCTGGCAGAATTCCTGTCTGGTGGGCCCACCCTCAACTTGCCAGCCAGCAAGCTCAGATAGGTCACCTACGGCAGAAATGTCTTCCCCAGTTGGCTCGGGGGCCTCTTCCTCGGGAGCCCCGTCAACCACTGCAGGAACTTCTGGGACCGGTTTCCGTGCCCCTTGCCCCTCCTCTTGGCAGTTGTCTGGGCCATTGTTCCAGGCTCCAGACACACTTGACTGCTCTCCCGGGCAGCCATGGACTGTTTGGTCATGCAGACCCATTCAGGCATCCCAACATCTCCAAGTGAGACCTTAGCTCTACCTCCTTCCAGGTAGTGTGCTCAAGGTCGTTGCCTAACAGACAATCTACAGGCATGGCAGGACTCACAGCTACTTTTAGAGTACCAGTGACCCCCCCCACTCAAAGGGAACCAGAGCTACCGGTAGGTGGCTCTCACGATTGTCGACGACTATGACTTGGTGGAATGTATTTAGGATGACCTGCTCTGCTGACACCAGCTGACCCCTGACAGTGGTCATGCTGGCTCCTGTGTCACGCAGAGCCTCCATCCTTCGCCCATTGATGGTGACCCACTGCCTATTCTTAGAAGTATTGGCAGGCATGTGGGTTTTTGGCACCATCTTTGCATCCCCCAGGGACACTAAGGTTACCTCTAGCTGCTCCCCAAAACTATCTGGGACCACCTCCTCCCTGAGCGCTACACTAGCCAACTCAGGTGTCTGCCCTCCTTTGGGGGGCTGTGCCCTCATGGGACACTTGGCGTCGCCCTCAGAGTGCCCATACTTTCTGCACTCTGCACATTGGGGTTCAAACCTCCTTGTCTTATGGTGAATGAACCCTTTCCTTTTGGAATCAGACTGGGACTGTTTACCACTATTCCCTTGGGAACTGTTTTGGGGGCCTTTTGAGAACTCCTTCTTTTTAAGTTTTTCTCCCCCCTCTTTCTTCTAATGGGAACCCTGACCACCTTTGTGGGTGTCCCCCCAAATACCTTTCTGGACACTCTGGTGCTAGTCCAGAGGTCCGTCTCCTCAGCAAGCTTCCTGGGATCAGTCAGCTTACTGTCTACTAGGTGCTGGCGCAATTCTGTAAAACAAGTACTGAGCATATGCTCTCTCAGAATCAAATTATACAATCCTGTGTAAGCATCTACTTTGCAGCCCCGCACCAATCCATTCAGTGCCTTACTGAAAAAGTCAAAGAAATCTACCCATGTTTGTGTGGATTGTTTGGTGCTGTCCCTGAACCTCTGACGGTATTTCTCAGGGGTCAGCCGAAACTTGGCAAGTAAAATTGCTTTCATGTGTGAGTATGTGTTTTGATCCTTTGGGTCCAATGTGAGGAGTGTTTCCCTCTCAATTGCTGGCACATACCCCCACATAGCTGTACCCCATTGCTCTTCAGGAACCCCATGAGCCCTTAGTGCAACTTCCTAAGCAGCTAGCCACTTATCAATGTCATCTCCCACCACAAAACTGGGCACCACATTTTTGGGTATACGAACCTTCTTTTCTCCAGCAGGTCTGCCTGTATGCTGCCACCATTACTGCTGGACTCAGACTGCTTCCCCTTAAGATCCAGCTCCTTGAGACTCAGATAACGAGCCAACAAAAGGTTCTTCTCAGCCAGGACTCTCTTTGCCCTCCTTTCTTCCTGTTGAGACTCTCTTTTCAACCTTGCCATCTGCAATTGAAACTCTCTCTCCTCTCTACTTTCCTCTGCAGTCAGGCCTTGATCAGAGACACTGCTCCCTGGTTTGGCAGGGGGCACAATTGCACTGGTAGCATCATCCACTGATGGCAAAAAATCCTCTGAGGGGACATCCTCTGGGCCCTCCTCCGCACAATCCTCCTCTGAATGGACTTCTGCCCAGGCCATCAGTGCCACTTGAAATTCCTCCTTCCTGGAGGCACCTTGGGTGGGTACTCCCATCTCCCTGCAAAAGCCTTTCAGCTGTTCGACAGTATATGTCTCCAACAGGGCCAGGTCAAAATCTCCTGCTTGAGACCCAGCCTGAGACATGTTGAGTAAGGATTTTAGTTTAGAAAATTGTCAGGAAAAATCAAAATAGCAAAAAAAGATAAAAATCAAGTTAACCTTTAACTGTGGGTAGGCAGTGAAATACCCAGCTACTGTATGTCACTGCACAATACAAGTCCTATCCTCACCGCTGATCACCAATGTTAGAAATGGGGTCTTTGGTTGGCAGTCAGGTTACCCCCTTTTCAAGCAAGGACCCTCAATCTAGACAGGATAAGTCACACACAATCCAAATTATCCAGTGCCCACCCTCTGGTAGCTTGGCACTGAACAGTCAGGCTTAACTTAGAAGGTAATGTGTAAAGTATTTGTGGAATAAATCATACAATAACACAATATAGCACCACAGAAATACACCACAGTGTTTAGAAAACTATATTATATTTATCTGGTAAGATGCAGGTCAAAACGATTAGAATGCAATCAGTATATGTTGAAATATCACTGAAAAGTGATATAAAGGCGGTCATTACAACATTGGCAGTAAAAGCCGCTTACCGCCGTGCAGAAGACCGCCAACACACTGCCGCGGCGTGGAATTCCGCCACAGCTATTATGACCCACATCTCGGAATCCAACAAAATTCAGACACCCACACAAGTCCGCCACACCAAAGGTCTGTGATAAACTGGCGAAATAAAAACCTCCACTGTCACGCCAACAGAAATACGCCCACACTATCACGACACATGAATCCACGCGGCGGTCTTTCAACTGCGGTACTTCATTGGCAGTACACACCGCCGCGCTCAATATACACACACTTCTACAAAACACGGCCACATTGGACAATTCAAAATACACACACCTGATACACATACACACACCACTCCCCCACATCCATTCCAATATAAAACACACACCCACATCACCCACAAACCCCTACGACCACTATTACAGAGAGAAGGCCAGAGAGAGACACCACCATCCACAAACTAGCATCCACAGGCACACAACACCATCACCCACACAACTTCCACGCAGTGGGACAACACCCAAGAAATCGGGAGGACATCAGGAAGAGGTGGAACGACCTACGGGGGAAGGTGCGTTCCATGGTCTCAAGACACCACCAGGCGGTTCACCGGACTGGCGGCGGACCCCCACCTCCTGACCCACAACTAACAACATGGGAAGAGCAGGTCTTGGCGATTCTGCATCCTGAGCGCCTCGCAACGAGCCGGTGGAGGAATGGACTCCGGTAAGTCAAACCTTTAACTACCATATCCCCCAACCTACCTGCATGCTATCACATACCCCCACCCCTATCACTCCAACTCCCCACAAATGTATCAATATCACAAACCACACATCCCAACACCAAGCCCTGCATGCATCACCAACGCATGGACACCCATCACTAAAGCATGCCCACTGCACATACCCATACACCCCCCTAAACCATCATCACACAAGCCCCCATACAGGAATGCAAGCACTGGGGTACACGGTCACCCACCCATTGCACACCATGACACACACAGATGCAATAATCATGCTTTTCCACCCCTGCATGACCACTACCCAACGTCACCAGACAGGAGGGTCCAGACATCTCCACTCCACCCACAGAAGAGGCCCACAGTGATGACAGCACCTCTGTCCACCTGGATCTAGATGACCAGCCCGGACCATCGTGGGCCTCGGGACAGTCGAATCCCCTCACACAGGCACAGGCCACCACAGACCTTCCCCCCTCTGGTAACACCAGCACAGCACCCACCCAGTGGGCCCATACCTCTGTCCCCAGGACACGTCAATCAGCTGTGTGTCCACCACTACAGGGAACCCAGGATAACCCACCACCCCAACAACAACAGGGACCTGGGGGCAGTGGCAGTGGGCACACGGTCCAGGGGACGGAGGCCCAGGAACACAGGGGAACTGGGAGGGCTGCTGTGCGACAGGAGGCGGACAGGCCAAGGGAACCCACTCTCCACGAGGCCCTCTCCTGCATTATGGGAGCATACCACCACTCCCAGGAGACGATGGCAACGGTCCTGGCCAAGTTTCAGGTGACCCAGCGCATGCAGGAGGAACAGTATTTGGGGTTCAGGGAGGAACTCAGAACCATCAGCTCCGCCCTGGGCACCATCGTAGGGGTGCTGAAGGAAATACTCAACACCAGGAGGGACACTGTGGCACTACAAGGGACCCCTGACACTAGCATGGACGATGAACTGCCCACCACCTCCGCCGGGGCTAGTGGACAGGAGGCATCGCCACAGGACCACCACACCAGCACCCCACCCCCTGCAGAAGGAGAACCACCCCACAAACAGTCCCTGAGATCCAGGAACAAGACAAAGCACAATGCCAAGACCAGGGATCCACCTGTCATATGGAGGTACTGGAACCTGGCCCGCTCGATCACCCTCCTAGTTCGCCCATGGGCAATCATTGTAGCGTTCCTCTGCCCTTGTCCTGGGATTCCTCACTGGGGTCAGTAGCCATGACAGGTTGGGGTAACCAGAGTCACCTAATAGCCACACACGGTGCCTCTGGAGTTGACCCATCACATAAGGGATGTGCTATTCCGCATGATGTATGCGTCATGCACTGAGCCAGGGAACATGGCATTCACATGGGAGATGTGCTGGTCGGCCAAACATACCATCTGTACATTCATGGAATGATAACTCTTCCGGTTCCTGTACACCTGTTCACTCCTGCGGGGGGGTACCAATGCCACATGTGTCCCACCAATGGCACCTATGATGTTGGGGATATGTCCAAGGTCATAGAAGTCACCTTTCACTGTAGGCAAATCCTCCACCTGAGGGAAAACGATGTAGCTCCGCATGTGTTTCAGCAGGGCAGACAACACTCTGGACAATACGTTGGAAAACATAGGCTTGGGACATCACTGATGCCATGGCCACAGTTGTTTGAAAATACCCACTTGCAAGGAAATGGAGCACTGATAGCACCTGCACTTGAGGGGGGATTCCTGTGGGATGGCGGATTGCTGACATCAGGTCAGGCTCCAACTGTGTACACAGTTCCTGGATTGTGGCACGGTCAAACCTGTAGGTGATTATCACATTTCTTTCCTCCATTGTCGACAGGTCCACCAGCGGTCTGTACACCGGAGGATTCCGACATCTCCTCACATGTCCCAGCGGACGGTGCCTATGAAGGACAACAGCGAGCATAGAGTCAAACAACTCAGAGGTATGTACCCACAGTCTACACAGAACACCATTCATACACAAAATCTGGCCTGTATGTGTGTTGAGACTAGGCCTAGGTATGTGTGACGAGGTTGGTAATTAGGCCATGTGGGCCCCTGAAATGGCGGCTGCCTGACCTGTAAAGTGGGACAATGGGATGTGAGGTAACTGCACTGGCGTTGTACACCGTCGCGGTAGGCGGTCGAAGACCGCAGCGCAATGCTGCATTGGTTAACATTGGACCCTATGGGTCCCAGGAGCCAATGACGATGTACGCCGGCGGTGATGGTACGCCGCGGACGTGACCGCCATTTTCTGTCTGTTAAATCACTCGATACCTGATCTTCGACAGGAGAGGACCTACACTGCAAGTGCTGCTGTGACCTCGGTTTGGAAGAGACAATGGCACGTGCGTCTGGGGAAAGGGCCCCTGCCTTCACATCGGAAGAGATGGAGAAGCTCGTCGATGGGGTCCTCCCCCAGTTCACGCTACTCTACGGTCCTCCAGACCAACAGCTAAGTACACAGGGAGTATGCTGTATGGGCTATGCCTGTGTGGAGAGGGCTGGTTGTAAGAAGGAAGGGGGCAGAGTTCTGAGTGCGTGAAAGACGGTGGGTGCATGTGCCACATGGCAAGGGTAGGGATGGGGACCACTCACTTTGACGGCACAGTGGGTAATGACTTCTCTTCTTCCCCTGTACATTTAATGTAGGTCAGCGCCCACCAGAAGAAGGATATTTGGCGTGCCATCGCCAAGGACGTCCAGACCCTGGGGGTCCACCACAGACGGAGCACCCACTGCCGTAAAAGATGGGAGGACATTCGCCGCTTGAGCACGAAGACGGCGGAGGCTCAGCTGGGGATGGCCTCCCAACGTGGGAGGGGTGCCCGTCGAACCATGACCACCCTGATGTTCTGGATCCTGGCAGTGGCCTACCTGGAGTTGGATGGGCGCTTGAGGGCATCACAGCAGACACAAGGGGGTGAGAACACTCTCCTTCAGCTGACTTTGCGTGCAGTGGAGGGGTCGGGGGAGGAGGGCTGTGGGTTTCCCTAGGCCAGGACGAGTTCCGTAGGCTAGGCCCCTTCATAAGGCATTGCCCTGTGGCCCCCCACCCCACTTCTGTAGAGTGCCAAGTACAGCTATTCATGCATCTGTGTCATCTATGTGTGCAGATGTCGTCCATAGCTTTGTAGGCCATTTCCCAGGAATTTCACAGTAGAGCCCAACAGCGCGACGTAGTGCAGGGGGCTGGTGTGTGTGTCTTGTCCACCAACGGTAGCGGTAAGCCATGCACTCAACATGTCTTTCTTCTGTTTCCCCCCCCCCTTTTTTTGCGGTCTCCCTGTTCTTGTGTGCATTAGCATCATCAGGCGGAGGAGCAGTGGCACCGGAGCACGAGGGAGCTGCATCCCACATGGCCATGGAGGGCCACACTACGGACTCTGAATACACCAGTGGGACGGAGGGCGAGGGGAGAACCACGGCGGTGACAGGAGCTGAAACCAGTGACACGGACTCGTCCTCCGATGGAAGCTCCCTTGTGGTGGCGGCAACATCGGTGCCCCCCACTACTACAGGTACAGCCGCCACCCCCTACCAGCACCGCCCTCCCAGCAGCCCCTCAGCCTTCGCCCTGTGCCTGCTCACCCAGGAGGGTGGGCATCACCTTCGCCCCAGGCACCTCAGCCCCTGCCCCTGTCACCTCTGCTGCCCTCAGTGAGGAGTCCATTGACCTCCTCAGGTCCCTCACTGTTGGGCAGTCTACCATTTTGAATGCCATCCAGGGTGTAGAAAGGGAGATGCAACAAACCAATGCATTCCTGGAGGGCATTCATTCTGGACAGACTGCCCTTCATTGAACCTTTCAAACTCTGGCCTCAACACTGATGGCAGCTATTGTCCCTGCGTCTGGCCTCCCCCCTCCAACTTCCTCCACCCAGACCCAATCCCCTGTACCTCTGCCTATCCCAAGCACACCATCAGACCAGCCTGCACACACCTCACCACACAAGGGAAGCTCAGGCAAACATAAGCACCACACATCCCACAGGCACTCACGCAAGCATCACACACATACAGACACACCAACATCCACTGCCTCCACTGTGTCCCCCTCCTCCTCGTCTCCCTCCTCCCTCCCAGTCTCGTCTACACTCACACCTGCATGCACTACCACTACAGCCACTACGTCCCGCACCAGCACACCCACCACCACACCCCGCTCACATGCAGTCACCACCCCCACTACCATTCACACATCCCCTGTGTCCTCTCCCAGTGTGTCTGTGATGCCCCCTCCCAAGATACACAAACGCAGGCACCTTACAACAGCCTCCAGCGCATGCACCTGCACCTGCACCTAAAGCCACAAAACTTACTCCTCCCAAGGTGGGGAAGGGGCAGAAGAAACCCGGCAAGTCTGGGAGGAGCAGCACGGCGGAGAAGACCGCCATCATCCCCGCTGGCCAGGAGGCCACCGCCAGCCCCATCGTCGCTGCCCAGGAGGCCACTGCCAGCCCCATCGTCGCTGCCCAGGAGGCCACCACCAGCCCCATCGTCGCTGCCCAGGAGGCCACCACCAGCCCCATTGTCGCTGCCCAGGAGGCCACCACCAGCAACAGCCCAGCTGCCCAGAAGGGCCCCACTAGCCACAGCCCAGCTGCCCAGGAGGGCCCCACCAGCCACAGCCCAGCTGCCCAGGAGGGCCCCACCAGCCACAGCCCAGCTGCCCAGGAGGGCCCCGCCAGCCACAGCCCAGCTGCCCAGGAGGACCCCGCCAGCCACAGCCCAGCTGACCAATGAAGGACCGCCAAGTCAAGCACCGCTGAACAGGGCAAGGACCGCCAAGTCAAGCACCGCTGAACAGGGCAAGCACCGCTGAACAGGGCAAGGACCGCCATGTCAAGCACCGCTGAACAGGGCAAGCACCGCTGAACAGGGCAAGGACCGCCAAGTCATGCACCGCTGAAGAGGGCAAGCACCACCAAGTCAAGCACCGCTGAACAGGGCAAGCACCGCTGAACAGGGCAAGGACTGCCAAGTCAAGCATGCTGAACAGGGCAAGGACCGCCAAGTCAAGCACCGCTGAACAGGGCAAGCACAGCTGAACAGGGCAAGGACCGCCAAGTCAAGCACCGCTGAACAGGGTAAGCACCGCCAAGTCAAGCACCGCTGAACAGGGCAAGCACCGCTGAATAGGGCAAGGACCGCCAAGTCATGCACCGCTGACAGGGCAAGCACCGCCAAGTCAAGCACCGCTGAACAGGGCAAGCACCGCTGAACAGGGCAAGGACCGCCAAGTCGAGCACCGCTAGCCCATGAGCGGCAGGGGCACTGACGCAACAGGGACCGTCATGGGGTGAGTGATGCTCTCTGGGCACCAGTCCCCCTCCAGAACCAGTGGAGACATGCATCCACTACCTCTGTCCCGCACAGGATGAAGCACTCTGGGCACCAGTCCCCCTCCAGAACCAGTGGAGACATGCATCCACTACCTCTGTCCTGCACAGGATGAAGCACTCTGGGCACCAGTCCCCCTCTAGAACCAGTGGAGACATGCATCCACTACCTCTGTCCTGCACAGGATGACGCACTCTGGGCACCAGCCCCCCTCCAGAACCAGTGGACACTGTTATCGACTTGAGAGACTGTGGCTTTGCACTCCCCAGGATGCAGCAGTGGGCAAACCACCCACTGGAGAGACTTGAGAGACTGTGGCTGTGCACTCCCCAGGATGCAGCAGTGGGCAAACCACCCACTGGAGAGACTTGAGACTGTGGCTTTGCACTCCCCAGGATACATCAATGGGCATGGAGGCCCCTCGTTGGATCTGGCATCGTGCACTCATCCGGCTGAGATGCCCCCCCTTCCCTTCCCCCTGAGGTGCCTGTTGTATTTCTATCTGATGCCCCAGCATTGTTCTCTCTGTTTTGATCTGGTATCGTGTGTGGGCCTCGCCCATGCATTTTGGGCCCAGTGGTCCACGGACTATGAATGGTGCAATACCTGGACTACTAATCGTGGTGTATATTTTGTTAGTAGTGTATATATGTATATTTCTGCATACTTATTTTGATATATTACAATGGTTACACTCATTTCCTTTTGTCTTTGCATTCTTCCGAGGGGGTTGGGGGGTGTAACTGTGATGTATAGATATGCATTGGTGTGTGTGTTGTAGTGGGTGTGAGTGGGGGTGTTGCGTGTGTGTTTCCCTATTTTTTGCCTCCCACTCCCCTGTGTCATGGGTGCAGTACTCACTGTGGTCTTCGCCGCCGGCGTTGGTGCTCCTGGTACAGGAGCAGGAAGACTATCGTAGGAAAAATATGGAGTTCTGGCTCCATGGTGTCCTCCTTCCTCGTGGAGTGGGTAGAGGTGAGCGTTTTTCATTTGAAATGCCTGTTTCCGCCGTGTTTTTATCCGCTGTGAATCCGCCCCGGAAAAGGTGGCGAATTGGCCTGTCATAATAGTGTGGGCGGTACATTGTCCTCCGCCTGTCTGTTGGCGGTGACCGCCGAGCTGTTTGTTTGTACCGCCGTGGCAGTCTGAGTGTTAAAGTGGCTATCTTTGTTGCCAGTTTCCGCCACGGTCGTAATTGCTAAATTTTTACCGCCGGCCTGTTGGCGGTCTTACCGCCGCTTTAACACCATCCGCCAGGGTTGTAATGACCCCCAAAGTGTCTTAAGTCTTTTTAAAAGCAAACAAAGTCTCTTTCAAGCACAAAGTACCTGGTTCACGTGATAAATCTCCACAAAGAACCGCAGGGGAGGAGATGCATAGAAAGAAAGGGGTGTGCGTCGATTTCTTGGGCCGAACGCGGCGATGCGTTGTTTAGTTTTCACTCAGGGATGGATGTGCATCGATTTCCGGCGCTTGGTCGTGGATCCTCTTTGGGTTGCGGGGTTTTCAGATGCCCAGGGGAAGATGCAGGGACTTCCTGTGCTAGCAGGACGAAGACACAGGAGCTGCATCGATCCGGTAGGCGTTGCGTAAAATTTTCTACCATGCGGCAGCCGCTGCGTTGATTCCTCTCTGGATGTCGGGCTGCATCGTTCCGGCTCGGCTGTGCGTCAATCCGGTGCAGCCGTGCGTTGAAGTTCCAGTCGCTATGCTGGCGCTGCGTCGATCTTCTTGTTGCAAAGTCAAGCTGCGTCATTCTGGTTCGGCGTGTGGTGAAATCTTCACCGGGATGCAGGCTGTGCGTCGTTTCTGGCAGGCTGTGCGTTGAATTTCGCTGCACAAGGAGTCCTTCTTGTAGAGATGAAGTCTTTTTGGTCCTGAGACTTCAGGGAACAGGAGGCAAGCTCTGTCCAAGCCCTTGGAGAGCACTTCTTCACCACAGCCAGAAAGCAGCAAGGCAGCAGGGCAACAGCATGGCAGTAGTCATTCACAAAAAGCAGACAGGTGACTCCTTTGGGCAGCCAGGCAGGTCTTCTTGGAAGGATGCAAGTTCTGGTTCGGGTTGTCTTCTCCAGGAAGTGTCTGAGTTGGTAGGGGCAGAGGCACTGTTTATATACCCAAAAGGCGCCTTTGAAGTGGAGGAGACTTCAAAGAGTGGCTTGGAAGTGCACCAGGTCCCCTTTCTGCTCAATCCTGTCTGCCAGGGTCCCAGTAGGGGGTGTGACAGTCCTTTGTGTGAGGGCACGCCTTCCACCCTCCCAGCCCAGGAAGACCCATTCAAAATGCAGATGTATGCAAGTGAGGCTGATTATCCTGTGTTTGGGGTGTGTCTGAGTGAATGCACAAGCAGCTGTCAACTAAACCTAGCCAGACGTGGATTGTAAGGCACAGAAAGATTTAAGTGCAGAGAAATGCTCACTTTCTAAAAGTGGCATTTATAAAATAGTAATATTAAATTAAACTTCACCCGTCAGGAGGATTTTGTATCACCATTCTGGCCATACTAAATATGACCTTCCTAGTACTTTTAGATCAGCAGCTACCACTCAAACAATGTATGAGGGCAGCCCCAATGTTACCCTAAGAAGGGAGCAGGCCTCACAGCAGTGTAAAAACGAATTTAGGAGTTTTACACTATCAGGACATGTAAACTACATAGGTACATGTCCTGCCTTTTGCCTACACGGCACCCTGCCCCCACTGGTTACCCAGGGCACACTTTGGGGGTGACTTATATGTAGAAAAATGGGAGTTTTAGGCTTGGCAAGTACTTTTAAATGCCAAGTGGAATTGGCAGTGAAACTGCACACACAGGCCTTGCAATGGCAGGCCGGAGACAAGGTTAAGGTGCTACTTAAGTGGGTGGCACAATCAGTACTGCAGGCCCACTAGTAGCATTTAATCTACAGGCCCTGAGCACATATAGTGCACTCTACTAGGGACTTATAAGTAAATTAAATAGTCCAATTGGGCATGATCCAATGTTACCATGTTTAAAGGGAGAGAGCATATGCACTTTAGCACTGGTTAGCAGTGGTAAAGTGCGCAGAGTCTTAAAACCAGCAAAAACAGTATCTAAAAAGTGGAGGGAGGCAGGCAAAAAGTTAAGGGTGACGACCCTAAGGCTGTCAGGTCTAACATATGTTCACATGCATTTTGGATTAATTCTACAGCAGCAGGTTTACAACAGCCGATGCACGTTAAGGAAGCTAAAACCTCTTAAGGATTTTGCAGAACAGTGTTTTTTTCAGGATGACAATTTCATAATGGGTGCGAACGCACAGCTGCATGGTGTCAGAGTGAATAAGGTATTGTGTACCTTGAAGGAATTTGGTTTAACTGGAGATTTTTGTAAGTGCAAGTTTGTTGGAATGAAGTTGGATTTTTCAAGGCCTGACATTGGTGACATTGGTAAGGAAGGACTAAAACCCAAGGAAAGGGCATTGAAATTGATTAAGGCTAATTCCTACCCTTAAGGGTGCGCTAAGATCAGTCCTGGGGCTCGTAGAATGCTACATGAAGTGTGTACAATATTTTTCACAAAAAATATGTTTACTCTGAGGTGATTGTTAAAGGACAATATGAAGTTTGGTTGGTCAGAACAATGCTGGCAGAAGTCTGTAAGTATTGAGTCAGTGCTCTGCAGGGTTTTGACCCAAGTTTGTAGTGTATTATAACAATGCACAGAAGTTGCAAAGGAATCTGGAGCAGTCCTTTCACAAACAGGTCATAAAGGGAAGGAAGCAACTATTGCATATATATCTAGAGCATAGTCTTCAGCATACAAAAAGTACTCTGTGATGGAAAAGGCAAGCCTTGAGGTAGCTTGAGGTCTTAAACATTTCAAACAATTTGTGTGGAGTGGGAAGGTGTAAATAGGATGTGATCACAAATCATTAACTAATTTGCTAACCCTAAAGGGTTAGTTTGTGACACCTCAAGAATGAAATGATTTTCTATATGGTTATTGGATTTTGACTGTAAACATTGTTATGTCCCAAGTGTAAAGAATAAAGTTTCTGACAGTTTAAGTTGGTTTTCCCTACCCCTAGAAGAAGCCCAAGGGATTACTGGAAGCAATACAGTGTAGCCTGGTTGAATGGTAGCAAATGTGTAGCTTGTTTGGTGTAAAGTGAGATAACAGCGACCACACAGGAAGACTGGGAAGTTGCTCATTGAAAGGATGAACAACTAACTGTAGTGATTGGGTATGTAATGAAGGGTTGACCACAGAAAAAGAATTTGGTAAGGGGCATTCTAATGTTTTGCGAAGTTCAAAATTAACGTGCTGTGCAAGATGGGAAACATGTCTGGAAGTAGAGTGATTCTCATGAGAGAGTTAAGACAGGCGATCATGGACTTATGTCACGAGGGGCATTTTTGAATTGTGAAGAGCAAAAGCAAAGTCAAGGGCTCATACTGGTGGCCAGTGGTGGATGCTGATGTGTAGCAGAAGACAAGACATTGTTTGGAGTGTGATGAGGTAGAGAAATTACAGGTGACGTTAGGACCATCACTGTGTCCGGTACAAACCTGTGGGTTAGCATGGGAGACTATTACTTTGGATATCACAGAACTTATAATTGAAGATGATGGAAGTAGTAGGTTTACTTTAGTGGCTGTGGACTACTTTTCAAGGTGGTCAGAGATTAGTTTTTTTGAGAGAACTGGTGTTTCAAAGGAAGAGATTATCAAAAATGCGTGAATATCGCTAATAGAGTGTGGAAGTAAAAATGTTTTGGAACACAATAAAGTAGTACACAAATTCACATCAGTGTTTCATCCAGAGGGTAATGGGGAGGTTAAGAGATTCAATTGTGTTATAATGAAGACATTGAAGAGGTGAAGAGCATAGTAACATTATGTTTATGTAGGACAATCTGAGTTGGATGGCAGAGGATAGGCAAATTGAATGGTGTGTGAAAGTGGGCAGCGAAAATATTGGAAAGCTCAGAGGATGTATAAAACATCTTATGACAGGAGAGTTTGTGTAAAAGCGCTGGTATTAATGAAAACAGATATGGTGAGAGCTTGGAAGCCAGGTAAAGTGAGAAAGGGTTATTGTGTCTGTTTACATGGTTATTGAAGGTGTTGGTCATTTTTACTGACTCAAGAAGACTCAGGGCCTGATTGAGATTTTGCAGTGGCACTGCCAAGCAGCATCGGACATGGGCCATAAAAGACCGCCATGTCAGGGGTCTATTGCCCGCCGTATTTAGTTGTATTGTGGGTGAGCCACAGACTGTCACAACGAAATGTTCTCCCTAGCTGTCTGTCAGGCGAGTTTCCCGCCGGACGTATTTAGACGTTATAGTTGGACAGTTGGTATACTGGCAGCAGTTTGCTGACTGGTTGAGGGCATCGCTAGACCCAGTGGACATCGGACAATGCCAGTGGCTGTGAAAAAGAGGTATGTCACACACACAAACACTCTACCCTTCACAAATGCATCCCCCTGCATCACACACAGCACAATACACCACATACCCACTATTATCCATTGTTATTACACCACACCACAACACCTACATGCCACAAACACACGTACATGTACATCCATCCCACAATATACACACACTAGTAACACTGCACCCACACAGGACACAACCACAACAACCAGCACACTCATCTACACAAACACATGCACACACATTCACAACTACCCACATCAAAACAGCGACCGTCACACAACATGCACCTAAGTTCTGCATGCAGCAACACAACACACAACACAACATACACAACAGCATCCATGCCATATGCAAATGGCACACATATTTACACAACCACATCACCCACTAGACCTCTCTCCATCTCACACAGCCACTCGCATTGCACACACATATACACGTACTGGCTCACACACTCAACTCAAGCACAACATGACAGGTATACGCCCCTTGCAATATGCACACATTGGCACAGTTGACAAGTGTGAATGCACCATCACTGTGGTGCCAGCATTCGTTTGGCAATGAATAGTGATGCCACATGACAGTTCTGTAAGTGTTGTGTATGTGTTGTGTACCAGTGTGTTCCCACTCGTGTCTGGCCCACCTGTGTCCCCGAAATATGCATTGCACAGTCATATTAAAAAGGAAAGGATACTTTAAAGGAAGGATATAAGTGGTGTTGGTAACCACTTGAACTTGTATTAATTATGAACAGGTGCATGGAATCTTCTGTGCCCAGTAGTCTTATCTTATCATGGAATGTTTCAATGGAATGTGGGAATTTGAAATGTCAGAAGGGTTCAGGTACTGGAACCAGTAGCAGGTGGTTGTTACACCAAGGCTGCATGTGAAGGTTTTAATTTACATATGAGTGTGACTTCTATCATTCGGGGCACCACAGTGTTCTTCATCACATCAAAGCCACATGAATACCTGCAGGTAAGATGTTTTTGCAGAGTGTTGTTTTTAATTCATTTTTGAAGTGATACAGGAAGGAATCTGACAGAAGTTCCTCAGAATAGTATTTCAATTCCTTGGAGCACTGTTGGGGAAGTTGTGGTATCGGATTTTCATTTTCTTGCATTTTCTGGTCTAGTCTAGTATTCAAAAGCCATGCTTTCAAAGCACTGTAGGCAGGTACATGAAGATTTTTTAAATGCTTTAACAACATCATACTTCTGAATGGAGGGAGCTTCTCTGGGGCTTATAATATGACTTTGGGAAGTTAGCAACCATTCCATGGCATCTTTCAGGGTGACACAGGACTAGCGTCTGGATGACAGTTCTGAAGACTTCTTCATCAAGAGATAACTTCACTCTAAAAGACAAGGATGGCTGATGCCAGGCACTCTTGGGTGTGTATGGGATGCAGGCTTTGAAGTATAGTCCAGAGCCAATCTGGAAGGCACATAATTGGATACTTTCAGCGAGCTGTGGTATGTAATCATCCACATGAATTTTGTAGGGCCATTTTTGAATTTGGAGTTGTAATTTGTATTTATATTTGTAACTGTGGTTACATAGAACGTTTCTATCCCTGATGAGGCGTTGAAGTGTTTTTCGGCAAGTAGTATGCAGGATTAGCAAGTAGTATGCAGGAATAATAGTGGATTAGTAGAGGGAAATAGAAAATGTTATTGGGAGTGGTGTAACTGGTAGACATGCAAGAAGGGTCTATTAGATGGATGAATAGGATAAAGGATGGATTAAAGAGGGGAAGGTTTACAAGGAAATTATTTGGGAGTTCATAGTAGTAAAGGAGGTTTGTTGTGAGTCAGTTTATATGTTGTGATGTGAGTTAACTTAATAAATAGAGACTCATATGCGTGTATTCAAATACCTATGTTAACCATTTAATAGCCTATATACATTTTAAGCATAAATATAAAGAGTGTATATATTTTAACCATTAACCATAAGTAATATATACAATTGTACATATGTTAAGCATAAATGTAAGAAATAATTTATATTTTATTTATAAGACATATGCACATTTTGCAAAGAAATGCACTTATCTGAATACATACCTATTATCAAAGTATGCATGTTTGCAAACATGTATATGCAGCATTGGTGTCTTGTGCATAATATTGATGTACATTTGTATTTTGAAAATAGTGGTCATTTGGGGAAGAGCCAGCTCTTGAGTAATCTTTTGAAGATAAGATGATTACCAGTGGGTCTTAAGATTTGGGAAATACATTTCATAGTTTGGCTGCTTGAACAGAGAAAGATGTTCTACCAATCATTCTTTTCTTGCATACTTTTGAGACTGGCACAAATCTATAGCAAAGGTTTCTTTCTTGTATGTAGTTTGGGAAATAAATTGCATAGTTTGGCTGCTTGAACAGAGAAAGATGTTCTACCAATCATTCTTTTCTTGCATACTTTTGAGACTGGCACAAATCTATAGCAAAGGTTCCTTTCTTGTATGTAGTTTTTATTTAGTTATTTCTTCCTGATTGAAAGTGATCCAGATCCATGTATTGCTTCTTCCCTACACTTGCTTGCTGGCATTTGTATTTAGCATTCTGTTTATTGTGTCAGGATGAGTTTTAGATAGGCCTGGGACCTTCAATTTTAGATAGTCATGTGCCATGCCTTTTGATGGTTGATTTCTGCGCTGGATAGTACCTTATTTTAGAGCTGAATATCATCTGCTTATTTCTGGATGCTTAATTCTTTGGTGGCCAATTAGAGTCCCAGTGTCTCTATTTGTACACTGACAATCATCGGTGAGGTGATGGAGCCTTCTGCCATGAAACAAATTACCGAAAGAGGCTGGTAACTGAAGGTGCTCATCCTTTGAATTGGGCTCTGTTCAGGTAAGATTCAAGCCATTAAATCTCAATGTGATGGTCAGGGTGATGAGATTTACCTGGTGGTTCATAATTATGACGTCTGCAGAGATGTCACTCAAGACTGTCAAATAAAATAAAAAACAATAAACAACACACTCTACCTGCACATGAAGTACTGCAATTTAAAGAAAACATGCATTAACTGTACAGAAAAATGCATTACCATTGGAAACATACTCTTCATATACTGATTTTGATGAGAACCAAAACTAGCATAAAATGATCATTTTCACAACAGTATAATTTAAAGGAAAACTTTCACACAACATTTATCTTAGATAATTGTATGTTACATAATAAAGGAAATAAAATAGTTAATTTTGAGATCTATGTTAAGTAATAAAAAACAAGCAGCTCATTAAGAACCATAGGTAATTTCAGTTGCTGAAATGAAAAACGCTTTGTGCCTTACGGCTGCCTTTAACAATTATACAGCCTTCAATGAAGACATGTCGGAAAGAGAGCAAGAAGCTATGACCTTTTTACCTTCTATATACCAATTAGACGTTCAAGGGCTTGTAGCTATACGTGGAAAACAAGCTATTGAAAAGTAAAAGGACTTTACAAATCAATGTCATAAACAATAGGATTACAAAACAAAGGTTACAATCTTGTGCCACCAAGCATTTAGTTTAGATGGTAGGTCATATGGCATTTAAAGAATGCATGTGTCACACATCTGACTTAAATCGCTTTAAACAGGTGGTTTCAAAGGGTAAAACATTGCAATACCATGATAAATTTTGACTTAGCACTGAAGTCAACCCTGATCCATCTAAAACATACACTCTGTGAAATGAAGAACAATTCTTAACTCTTTGGGCAAATAAAGAC
Source organism: Pleurodeles waltl (assembly GCF_031143425.1). Classification (NCBI taxonomy): domain Eukaryota; kingdom Metazoa; phylum Chordata; class Amphibia; order Caudata; family Salamandridae; genus Pleurodeles; species Pleurodeles waltl. The sequence goes on from NC_090443.1 coordinate 137,067,988, forward strand.
TGCTAGGCTAACATGACACTAACATTAGTCTTTGAAATGGCAAATTTAGTATAAGAATTTATGACCAAAACGATCAACAGATTCTCAGCGCTGCAATTTGTCACATAAGGGGAAGTACTAAAACATTTACAACTCATGTCTGCTTCTTCAATATGTGACTTAGTGGATGTTAAAAAATAGACTGGACGCTTTACCTTTGCCACCCAAAAGATTCACAATAATTTCTAATGACTATATTTAATTGGTTAGAGCAGGAGCAAATGAAAGTATTAGCACGAGCTACACCTGAAAACACACATACAGCTCAAAGCAAATTAATCATTCACTTTATATTTATTGTGAATGATTCACTGACTTACAAAACCCAACATGAACATCAACTCCTATCAAAGAATGCATCTACAATGTGGAGCAAAACACTACAGAAAGTAGCTTAAGCACAAACAAAAACCAATACATAATAGGTATGACACTGAAAGAACTAAAATATATATCCTTACAAATGAAATTCAAATTGTACATGCTTCGCTGGAGAAAGATAACACACATTGGAATCTAATACTACTAGAAAACAAGCATTTGCAATGCAATAGGTCTTGCATTTACTTGAGTTAGAGCTATTAATGTTGTAAATTCCTAACTGGGCTTTTCTTGCCATATAAATTGAAAATGAAAAGTAAAGCAGCTGACATAAGCAAGCCGGTTCAAAGCGTCACTGCCACCATGAGTGCGAAGGAGAGAAACACAAGGAAAAAGAAGTTCGCTGGCAGTCAAACGTATTGGCAAAAGTGCAATTATTCACGTAACACGGTCAATGGCCAAGGCGGTAACAAAACTGCACCAAGGAGGGACAAACGTAAAGAAAGCATTTATCAATGATAACAAAAGATAGGTGTGCAGTGGGCGTGGTTAAAATACCACAGATAGATTAGAACAGACCAGAGCGCTTGTGTGCTCGACCTAAAAACTGATATGTCTAAGGCATGTAAGTATGAAAGTCAAGTATATTTCTCCGTTTGTTTATATAATGGAGATTGATGTTGTAGGAGCAGATTATGATTGCACTGGGTGATGTGTGTCAGAGTGTACTATTTACACAATTTCGTGGGTGAGGCATGCTTTGCTCCTGTGTGTAGTTTGTGCAGTGTGTCAGTAAGTTTTGTACTTTTTATAAGTATTAATGTATTGATGTATGTGTTGATATCTGATTGATTTCGAAAGAGACATATCCTCTATTAAAAACACTAAAAATTATTTTTATATTTTTATAACTGGTCATGTGTTGTGTTATCACTGTGCTGTATGTGGCTGTGTGCAGTGTTAGTTTAAATTATTTCATCCCCCCCGTTGTAGTTGTGAAAGTACTGCTTTCATTGATTTTTATGTGATTTTGTGAAAGTTTTTGCGAGTGACCACGTTTAGTGTGTGCCACTTATGTCAAAGCTGATCTGACGTGGTCATGACTAACACTTTTGTGGGCGCGGTTTAAGATCTGCTTGGCATTCCCTATGCTTCCCCTCGATTTTCCCCTTACTTCCAATTTTGGAGGAGGTACTCCCTATTTTCCAGTAATAGTCTGCGGAGAGCTCTGCATATGTGGGATTCTATAAAGCATGTAAGAGATACGAGGCCCCGGTGCGCAGATTTAGGTAACTACCTATGTAAATTTAAACTTTGGTGAAATCAAAGCAGGTTAGCCACAAAATATAGGCCAGCACGCTGAGTAACCTTATATAACAGAGATTATTTTGACAATTATAGAATGGAAGGTTTCATCATAGGAAAAGTACAGCAAATCTGTAAAATGTCCTTGAATCATTAGTGAGGTATGGGATCCGCTCATTAAATACTTCAAGATTCAAAGGCCATGTGACTGTAAGTGCTCGTAATTTTATATGTTAAGGACAAGGATTGCAAAACGACTAAAGTAACTGTCCCCGTTCCTGCGTATAGAAACGCTAGTATTCACATTTCAAAAATAACATAAGAGATTAAATGTAAACGGTGATAAAGTGAAATCCTGCTCTGATGGTATGCCATTGTGGAAGAAGCAGAAAGGAAGAGATAGTTGGAGCTTATCATTCACTTTGCTGATCTCAGTCTGAAGTAAAACACAAGGATTGTTAATTTGATAAGTAATTCCCCACTACAAGCAAAAGAAGATATGCCCCAAAGCTATTCTTTAAAGGGCTAATAAGATTCAGCAAGATTAAAAAAATACTCAATTGTGTTGATTTATTCTCCTCTTGGAAATGTAGTATTTCGACACTTCTCTGCAGAAATAAAGTATATAATCTACTTTGCTAACAGGATTTAATACCATTAGAAATCAGAAGACTACATGGGGAATAGGACAAAGTTCACCGGCTGAAATTATGGAAAGAACTTACAACATAAACATTTAAAAGTAGAAGACAATCTTTTTCTGGATTGCTTGTCATGCCAAAAGAGTATGCACTGGTGAAAAGTAAATAGGCAGTCTGTGAAAACAGAGGCCTATTGCTCTCTTTGTATGAAATCCGTAAGTAGAGAAATACTGCTGTTCGGCACGAACAGTTTGTTGTAGGACGTTGGTATGTCTTGGAGGCCATTGCCAGTTAATCACATTTTCTGTGAATATTCAATCACTTATTCAAGTACTAACCGCATTTGCGTCATTTTTTGACGCAAAAGCAGCGCAAACTTACAAAATACAATTGTATTTTGTAAGTTTGCGCCGATTTTGCGTCAAAAAACGACGCAAATGCGGCGCTAAAAAGTATAAATGTGGGCCTAAGTGTGGTTGTGCATGACAGAAACATTGGGTCATGGGGACTTTAGTCGCAATTTTTTCAAGGGAGTATTTGAAATTAAATGTAATCCTGTGTTGTGGAGACTGTTTTGAGTCCCCCCAGTACCAGTTGCTGTCAATCTAAGGAATTTGTTGGTTACATACATCTTGTGTTAGTAAGGAAGATATTTTGTACCTTCACAGTGTGGTCCTTTCACCCTTGAAGACCTTTTCTGTCTGTAGTACCAGGATATTATCAGACATAAATATTGTAGCATAACATTGTGTACAAAAATATTACCCCATCTGAGTAATTAATGAAAAATCTACACCCAATGGGACGAAAGTTGTGTAAACAATATTTAGGACTCAATATTTATGTTAAGCAATTTTTCTATGGACTTTATCCTGACGAACAACCCTTTTCAAACTTGACAGGAAAACCTGTGCACGGATGCATACTTCTGTATATGTTTAAGCTTTGTTAGAGAACTCAGTGCTTCCTGTCTCTCCTGTAACAACCAGCTCCTCCTGGAGTTAGTGATGTCTTAGGGCCCGATTATGAGTTTGATGGTCTGACCACCAGACCGTTGTATTGGCGGTTCCAAAAAGATTGCTGGCCTGGCGATCCCCATATCACCGTATTACGATGTAGAGAGGCAGAACTGCTGCCAGTCAAGCCAAAGTGGTGACTGCCAGCAGCACGGCAGTCTGCTATTTTGATGGTCTGTACTCCAGTGCCGTCAGTGCCACAGCCAACCGCCAAGCCTTTTACAAACACGAAGTCAATGTGCCGGTTCCTATGCAGCGGTTAGCCAACGGCAAACCACTGCTGCAGTACATGGTCAGCAAAGCAACAGACAAAAGCCCGTAGGATGAATGAAAAAACAACACAGCTGGCAATCATGGACCCAGTGGATACACCTGCAAAGCATACTATAAAACACACCCCTTCCCTCTTTTGCATCTCCACTGCAACCAAGAGTTGATTTCTGACCAGAGAGATAAGGCCCCACTATTTTCACTATCCTAAAAATCCCTTTCATACATATTTCGCAATTTAATCCCCATATCACTTTCCTTTTGCAAGTAACTACCTGTCACCCAATTTAATTCCTCACCATGTCACATCTCAAAAATCCCTGTTTTTCAGAGGATGAGTTGAAAGTCATGGTGCATGAAATCATAAGAGTGAAGAGTGGAGCCACAATTGTTTGGAGCCCAAGTTCAGCACAATCCTCTCAGTAGGAAAATGGACCTGTGGCAATGGATCATCGACGGAGTAAATGCTGTAGGAACCACCCTGCTCACAAAGAAGGACATTAGGAAGAGGTAGAACGTCCTGAAGGGCAAGGTGCATACCCTGGCCTCCAGGCAATAGATGGAGGCCAACAAGATTGGCGGTGGCCCTCCCAGTGCCCCATTAAAACTCTTTTCCTGGGAGGAGAAGGTCTTGGCCATCCTGCATCCTGATGGCTTGACAGGAATACCTGGGGAAGCGCAGTCTGGTAAGTTACAACATCAAGACTGTTGCCAAAGTGCAATGTCATGCATGCTCACAGCTCAGATTTTGCTACCATGTCATTCATTTACTCTAACAACATTCAATACCCATGGTATCTGAGATGTAAGATTGTCAATGTGTACTGTTGGACCTAACATCACAGCTGCCAAGTCCCATCACATGACATAAGTTAGAATGGTGCTTGTAAGTGTTTCAATGACAAAAATTCATCCCAGGACTCCTGGTATGTCTCAACATATAAATGTATGCTCTAACCTAAATGAAGTCTGGCAAAAGATATGTAATACCCAACATTTGCAAGTGTTGTGAAGTAGAGGGAGGGACTGTTTCTCTAATTTCAAACTCTAGCCCAGTGTCCACTTGCCCATATATATCTATTAGTCAACTCTCAATTAAGTTTACTCACCTAGTAGTATACAATTTGTCAAGTGTTGGGAAGTAGAGGGACTGACCTGACTGCAAAGTTCAATAGTCCCTGTTTCTCTAACTCCAAACACCGGTCCAGTGTCCACTTGCCCAAATACATCTGTTAGTGAACTCTCAAATAAAGTTTACCCACCTGGGAGTCAGCAATATATAGATCATGCTCAACTTAGAGACGTGTCTGTCTATCTAACTCCATTCTGACCTGGTATCTCAAGATTAAACCATTGAGGACAGGAATGACACCTTACCAAGTGTGTACACCAAGTATTCCTAAGGCCATAAGCTACATCAGCAGGTTGGTAGCTGCAGCAAACACATGGACACAGCACTGCACACATGATGACTGCAGATACAACAGAATTGTGTGTTTGCCTGTATCACTGAACTAGGTCTCCAAATGGGCAAATGCACATGTTGCCTTTCCACTGTGTTGGCTTCACTTTTTGTAAGTTGTCATTTTCATTCCCTCATCCAAATTCCAACTGATTAGCACATCTAATCAAGTGCTTGAGTCAAATAGTTTAGGCAAGTTTCACACACGTCATGTCAAATATACCTAAACCATGGTAACATGGCGCTATAGGCACACTCACACTCCATCCCAGGATGATATCCTCAGTGATGACAACACTCCTGGACTTGTGGACGTGGAGGATGGTCCTGGCACATCAGGACAACCTTGTCAAGTCTCACTATGCCCACAACAACACCTCCCAACCTTATTGCCTCAATATCATAGGCAACAGTGTGCCCCCCAACCAGTATACATAGCGCCGTTCCAACCATCTTGTGCCCCCAGCCCTGGATCCTGAGGTGCAGCCCAACGCTCCAGAGCCCAGGACCCAGTTGGAGAGGGCACCCTGTGCAAAGGGCACAGGCTTGTAGGGGTATGGTGCGTGGGAGGGATGCCGTGGGCCAGCAGTGTAAGGTCACTGGGGCTGCTGCTGACTCAGATACATTCAGCCATGTTTTGGGGGTCTTTCAGGTGTCCAAAGGTGTGATGGGCCAGGTGTTAACTGAACTCCAGGAAATGAAGCAGCTGTAGAGGGACATGAACTAAAAAAATGGATGACCACAATTCAAACATAGGCTCCCTAACAAGGATGCTGAGGAACATCCACACAACCCTGAGGAGCAGTGCTTTTGAACTGCCCTTCTTGTGGGCCAAATAACTCAAAGCCAAATACATCTGCAGTAGACAGGGAGGGCCTGCCAGAGGCATAACCACCATCGAACACCACGCCTCTGCAGCAGCTGACCCCCATCACACTCAGTGGACTGATCCAGAACCACATTCTAGTTCCAATGAGAAGAGTACTCTGGACTTTGTACTTTGTACTTCCAATGGAGTGGCATCTATTCCAATGATTTCATTCACCATGACTGACCCCTTCCCTATACATTTTTGTTTCTTTCTGTTCCAAATTAATTTTCTGTATTAGCATTGTAATAAATTCACCAGACACAAACTCGTTGTCTGCTATCTTAAAATTCACATTTAGCTATGTAGATATGTAAGACCATGTGAACCATACAATGAAGATATGTGCTACTTGTGCAAGCAGAGATATGTTACATGTACAGTGTTTCCAGCTCAAGATTACAACTATTACACACCAACACATACATACAAATGTCTTGTTTCAGAACAGGTTTTATTACATTGCTCAGCACATAGGCCAGCAAGATGCCAGAAACATAGAAATTTAGATATCACCATATCAGTCTGTGTAGGCCGCCAAATATATTGGTACAGACCTGAGAACATTGTAGGAATGGACTTATCAGACATAGACCTGTTAAATAGGCAAAAATGGATATGGTTGATGTAATCAGCTGGAGCCATATCCCCTATCTCTCAAAAGGAAGGCCACCTCATATAGTGCAACACCCAAACAGATGGCAGTACAGCTGTCCCTCATCACAGAACTATTACAACCCAGTGCTACCACATCTGGTGGTATGACACAAACAAATGCCAGTGATGTGTTTTAGGCACTTGGCCTACAATGATGAAACACATTAACAGCTACAAACAGTTCAGGCAAAAAGTGTGTTTAACCAATATGAAGGGGAACTGACATGATTTTGGCCAACAGCAACATTATTAAAGACCACATGATGACACACATGAAGTATCATGGCCACACACAACAATGAACAAGTCCTGTGCAAGCTATCTTGACACAGATCTTCGACATCCAAAGTCTGTGAAATACATTCCCTGGAACAATCCATGCCCATTCGTACACCAGAACAGCATCACATACTCGCCAATGTAACAACTCTGAAATTTCCAAATGAAGATCTCATGGTGAAGGTACTTGAACAAAGAACAAAATAAGGGGTATAGTTATGAAACCATACATATGACACAAGTCACATAGCAAACATCTGGAGAACAAGTCCATTCGAAAAATCAAGCAATATCATCAAAATGTGATTAGGTCAAAAGCTTCTTCATCAAACACCTTTTGTTATATTTTGCATGAGCATCAGCTCCCTAACTATTTCTAAAAATATACTCCACACATTATCACAACTACAGTTCATTGTACAATCAAAGTAATGACATTTCATTGCACGCTTACATTCATGAAAAGAAGCTGTTGATGAGATCTTATCACAAGTCAGCTACTTCCTCTTCACCACTATCATCTTCATTTGGCATTTTGGGATTCTCACCCGGTCGCACCTCAGGCTGCCCCTACTCTGAGATATAAGGGGTAATACTCCTCAGGGCAATGTAATGGAGCATGCAGCATGCAGCATACCACCATGATCTGACACACCTTCCCGGATGAGTAGAGGGAGTCTTCCCCAGTCTTGTCCAGACAGCAGAATTCTTGCCTTCTGGAGCCCAAAAGCCCACTCCACTGCCTGCTGTGTTCTTCTATGAGCCTCATTAAAGAGTACTTTCCCTCAGATTCCTGTTTTGGAATGAGACAAAAGTACCACAATGAGTCACTCACTCCATGATTGTACCAACTGACATTGCACACATAAAATCAGGACAGATGTGACTTACCAACTAGCCAGGTCCTTTCTGGTTGCAGTTGTGACATCAGCTGGGGTATGGTGCTGTTCTGCATTACAAAGGAATCATGGGCTGAACCTCGAAACCGGGCGCAGACATTTGAGATGTAGAGATCTGACAAGCAGACAACTTGCACGTTGAAAGAATGGAAGTGCTTGCTGTCGTGGCACCAAAGCATCATGTGTGCCATCAATGATTCCCACCAGATGTGAGAGCTGATCAAAACCATAGAGGGCAGCCTTCACATTGTCTAAATCCTCAAGTCTGGGGAACATGATATAGTTGTCAATGTCTTTCATCATTGCTGGTAGCACATCTCTTAACACACCACTGAACATGGGTTGGGACACACCATCATATATGGCCACTGTAATTGGAAGCACCATGTGGCCAGGAAGTGTAATACTGCCATGACTTTAACGATGGGTGGTATGCATGTTGGATTGGTGTTTTCAGGCATCAGACCTGGCTCCAAGTGAGAACTGTTTGATGATGTGATGCTCTTCTTTTGTTTGAAGGTCTGGCAATGGACAGTATACTGGAGCTTGTGACCTCCTCTCTCTCTCAGGGTTCCCATTTGTGGAATTAAATTAATTGGAGCATTAGTCACTGTGTCCACCCCAACATACGTGATGAATAGCACCAAAATCATGAGATAAAGCATTACTGACTGGAAAAACATTACATCCATTAGACATCAAAGCTGTCTACTACTCAAGGGTCAACTATGAGCCTTATGGTTGTGCACACATGTCAACAACATGGATTTGGGCATCCTCATGTGTCCCTCAAAATTTAATAGTCTGTTCCAACCGACAAAAATACCATCACCGCCGGTGGACAGTGCACCGCCATAATATCTCATCTGTGACCGGCAACACACTATGCTGGTGATTGTGTAGGATAACCTACACAACAAGGGTGCTTTAGATTGTTTGTGATGACCAGACACATATGTTGATGTTCTGATGCATTTAACAGGGCCCAATACTGTATTTACAACCTTCAAAATAGTGGATGCCTGACCTAGTTCACTGGACATTAGGAACTGCCCACGACTGCCGGCGGAAGTTGACTGCACTGTGGGCGGTCTCAACTGCAGCGGACACAGCCATAGGCTAACGTTGGTGACTGTGATGGTTGCAGGCCAATGGCTGTGGCCAGCGGCGATGACCATATATGTGCCACACATGTACACAGCATTTTGCTTAATCACTCACTTGACTCCTGACACTGCTGCCGTCAACACCTCCACCACTTCAGCTGCTGTGTGCCACCTCTGGGAGAAATCATGCCATGCTAAATAGGTGAAAGGGCCCAGTCTTCTCTCCTTTTGAGAAGGTCTTTCCCCTGTATTGTCAGCTCTGTGGCTCACCAGAGGAGCAGGTAAGAACCTGATAAGCATATTCGACTCTGTTCAACACCATCCTTTCCTTCCTCATAGGCTACAATGTGCCTCTGAGTGCCAGTGAGACTTTTTGGGTGACTGTTGCCACATTTTGAATTCCATACATGGGATATGCATGGTACTGGCCGTGGAGACAAGTACTCAATGTAATTCACACTATGATTGTGTTGTGTGATAAGCTTTAGATCCTCCTTCTGTTATCGTATATCTAGGCAAGAAGACTTTACAGCCGTACAATGACATATCGTCGGAAGTGATGTTTATAAATGTAAAGCAGCATGTATGTGCATTACAGCATGAGCTGTGAATGTATACTGTTTTAGTCATTTGAGGATCTCGTAAGCAATGTGTATAGTCCCACAGATCTCTCAGCCTACATCTGCCCCTGCCAAACTGTTGTATGAGAACCATGTAAAAATCACTGTGCCCTTCAGAGTGCCACACAACCCTGAACTAACATACAGTATGGGTACAAGATATACTTTCATGCATGGAAATGATGAAAATGTGAGTATCATGTAGGTTTTGTATGCTCAGTCTGCAGATACCAGGGTCTGTCAAATGTTTCTCACCGTATGGGACATAGACAAGGCTGGGGTAGAGTTACTGTGGCTTTGCAAAAGTGGCACCGTGCCCAATCCCTGTAGACCTGCAGATCCTTGAATGAGCCAAAATGAGTCTTCTATGGCAAAACCTGGCCTTAAGACCTTTGTACATTGGCTACATTAGGAATGGATCCTGACGTAACTCCCTGACCTAGAAACATATTTGTGTTGAGCCTCATTGCCAATGTGTGTCATTGACTTATGACATGTCCCTTACGCCCACAGCTCTGTCGTCACCTTTCCATAATTCATATTTGTAGAGTATAGGCGTATTGCACAAGTGACAAACCTACAGTGCAGAAAGTTGGGTGATTCAGAGGAGGGCATGACATGTGACTCATTAGCTTGGTTACATGCTACCAATCAGACCAAACATACCTTGGTATGTTGGATACCATCTCTGTAGGATTGTGACTCATGATAAAAGGTGTGTCCTGTGCTTCAAGTAAATACCACACAAACCTACTCCGAAGTAGTATGATATTATATTGGGTAGCCCACATGTCCACACATGCACAGGGAAGAGACTTTGGGCCAGATGTACGAAATTCCAGCATTGCGACTCGCAAATTTTGAGTCGCAATGCCGGATGCAGGATGGTGTCCCTGACACCATCTGCGAGTCGCAAGGGGGTTGCAAAGGCCCACCTCATTAAAGGAAAACGAGATGCATTACAAAATCAAAAATTAAACGTTTCAGTTTCATTCTTTCAGAGCAGGCAGTGGTCCATAGGCCCTTTATGTACTACCTATGGTAGCCCTGTCGTTGTCACATAAGTCTAAGGGTATGGTCTGTACTACGGTAGCTGCCTGTTGGGACTGTATGCAGTGAGTCAATGTGGTTGGATGTCCAGACAGGCCCAAGGAGTTGACCCTTCAGGAGTTTAGAATGGTGTGTTGTGTTTCATTGTGGCTCACATAACAGTACATGTTGCTTGCGCCTGGGCTTCCTGATGTCAGTAGGCTTGCTTAGTCAGTGTAGGCCATGAGAAAGGTAGTGGGTCAGTTTGCAGATGACTCCACAAGTGTGTAATTATGTCCATGTACTGATCCCCATGTGTGCTTTACACTTGTGGTGTGTTGACAATTACAAACATTTTGTGCTTGGTTTTTCTAAAATGTGTGTGACATAACCAGCGGGCCACAAAACTGGAACTAGAACCTTTTCATTTGACTATTGCCTCCATACAGGCCAATGCCCATCAGAAGAAAGGGATTTGGAGAGCCATCACCCGGAAGGTGCAGACCATGGGGTTGCACAGCCAGCGGGGCACCCACTGTCAGAAGAAATGGTAGGACCTGAGATGCTGGGCCCAGAAGATTGCAGAGGTCCACATGAGGCTGTCCTCCCAACATGGACAGGGTGCACCCCGGAGCCTGACTCCCCTGATTGCCCACATTCTGGTGGTGGCCTACCCCAAGTTTGATTGGCATTTGAGGGGAGCACTGCAGCTTCAAAGGGGTGAGTTCAGGGCATATTCATGCCTTGTTACATTGCCATGGTGATGTGTTAGAGTCTGCCATCTCCCACTGAAGATTGGAGATGGGCCATGTGTGACACACAAGATGAGTAATTGTTTGTGTAAGTATGGAAGTTGGTGCATGCTGATGTGCCTTGCTCATTGGCTGTCAAGACGGTGCCACTCACCTGAAACGCAGGATGTAAGCAGGGGCAATGGTATGCCTCCTTGACCTCCTGGAACACCTCTCGGCACTTCCTGGTGGACACAGAAACCCCGGCAGGTGTCCCAAAAGGAAAGGGGGAGTGGAAGAGAAAGAGACAAAACACTGCCACGTCTTGCCGGTCCAGCCAGGCACCATGTATCTTCGGGGGGGGCGGGTCATTGTTGACAGAGTGATAGTAGAGTTAGTGCACTCAACCTCCTTCCAACTAAATCTCTCTTTCAGATATGGGTACAGGAGCGGTAGAAGAACACATTTCTTGGATAATAATAACTGTTGGCACAATTACTAACAGTGCATTACCAAAAACCCAAACTGAGTACCATAATAATAAGTACTAGGGCTGGCTTCACAGGGATTCACTGTTGCACACTACAGTTAGAACTGTGGTTGCACTTATCATGTACAAGAAAAACAAACAAGGGCATTAATTATATCACAGATAACTTTCCTGCATGCATAGGGTTAAACTAAAATGAACAAAAATAATCAAAGAAATACAAATGTCCACTCTGGGTTCAAACAGTTAGGGCGGCACAGTTTGGTTTGGTTTCACTGTGTGTGTGTGTGTGAAAAACCCTTCAAAAAGCAAATTCCTCCGTTATGCAATTAGAGAAGTAAAAGTCATGTAATGCTCTTTTAAAATTGCACTGTCACTCTTTGTAGTACTTGAGCTCAAGCTGATTTCCTGAAGCACATTTAGGCAAGTAACTACAATAATAATGTAAAATGTTCAGAAATGCAGTTGTCTCTTCAAGATAAGCACTCTGCCAAAATACGAGGTCTGAAATACACCAGCTGTTCTAGGAAAGCGCGGCGCTCAAAGAACAAACTCCCTGGAGAATACTAGTCACTTAGCTGCAGTCTTTTCCGGAGTGCTGGAGGAATGCCTGGTGTCAGCTGGTACAGGAACGAAGAAAGGAATTGCCTCAAAAGTCCTGAATACAAGGATGACAGCAGGGGCTGGCCTGCCAAGTCAGATGCTGAGATCAGGAAGCAAAACAAAGCCAAGCAGGGAGGCATGCTTCACTCTGCTATTTATAGCCAATCAGGAAAGCAGTTGAGTTTCCACGTGTGGATGAGTCACCACACCCAGTTAGAAGCACATGTCTACAACTGCAAACAAGCATTGGTAAAACAAGCATTGATAAAACCACCTGTGTACCACAGCACATTATGTTTACTTAGAAACATGAAGGTTTAACCAAGAACAGAGATATGATTTAACCCTTATCCCTGGGGATGCTGACTGATAACGCAGGAGGCACCTTGGGGATTCCTGACATTGGCCCAGTGTACAGTCCTTAACCAGTTTACATCCTAGGGCCAATACATGGCTGAGTACAGTGATCAATCAGTTCATGTTGTTTGTTGTTGTGGGTGCCATTTGTACCCAACAGTCCACTTGTCTTCAGTGTGTCAGCCACAACAACATACAACATGAGGTAATAGATCACTGTACTCAGTCATGTGTCTGCTCAAGTGAGTATATTGGCATCTGTTCCTCACAGACCACTTGTTTTCAGTGTGTCACGAGTGCTGGTGCCTCACTACTGTCTCCCATGTGAAAGTGGCCATCAAACTTGTGACAGAGCATTAATTGCCCTTTGTGTGCAGTCACAGAGAAATACTTTCCCTTGGTAAGTAGTAAATGTCCATTGACCTGATTTTGGTAACAATACTGTTTTTTTGTTGTTTTTGTTTTGTCCTCATGCGTCATTGCCATTAAGCTCTATTTAAGTGCACTAACCTCAAGAGCAAGAGCACAGGAAGCCAATGACCATCTAGGTCCCAGGATGAAACCAACTCCCGACCTAGTCAGATCAAGGTGGATAATCATTGGAAACTGAACAATAAATGTCTCAGATCTTTAAGAGATCCCATACCCGATTTCCAAGCCTCCTCGATTCTCTTTCTTTAAAGAAAAGAACATAGCTTCTCCATTCCTTCCAATTAGGAGGGGTAATTTGAGCCCAACTTCTGCACACTTCCCTTCTCGCAAGTAATGTTAGGATAAACACCAGCCCTCTTTGATGGAGATTAAGCTTTGATGGAGGGAGAATAAGGAGTGGGGAGGGAGGCACGTCAATATCGATAGTTAATACCCCAATTATAATTAACTGGTGGATCATTTCTACCACAAGACCCAAGGAATTGGATATTGTCTTGCCCACTGCTGACCAGAAACCCTGTAATTTCGGACACAAGGCAAACATATGTACATCATCAGCTTCTATGGTGCTACACCGCTTACACTCTGAAGTTACGCTGCTTCTCTTTATCTTTGACATCCTCTCTGGGGTCCAATACGCCTTGCGAAGGGTAAAAAGATGATTTCTCCTTAATGAGACTGCTTTAACCACCAATTACAGAGTGGCTAAACATGTTTGCCAAAGTTTTTTCCAACTCCTCCTCAGGTAGTCATCCGCTCCATTTCCTATATAGAGGTTGCGATACAGTCTCGACTCTTGACAAAAAATGTTGGTACCATCGAGAGACTTCTTTATGTCAGGTTACCAATAAGTACTGCTCCAATTGAGTTGGTTCTGGACCGAGACCTCCCTAACTTTTAAGCCACCCATTAACCTGGAAAATCTTGAATCTGGACAAAGACCCTTGCGTCTTGTGGTTTCAAAACTCCCAACTCAGGGCAGTCCCATCCCTGATTAACTGCCCCCATCTAGTGACTCCATTGCTTTTAAAGGGCAGAGGCAAACTGTCAAGCAGACACTCCGGGGTACCTGGTGAATCCCAAAAAAGGCGCTAATTTACTATAATAACTGACACCAAGAAAGGATCTTATTTCATACCAACTGGCGGCGGCTTCTCGTAGACATTTCAGCCTAACTTTCTTGAAGAATTTCGGGGCCTCAAATTTGTACGAAAAACCATTTACGGGATAACCTGTCAGCATCGCCCTGAACATAGATCCCATTATTGAGGCATCCGGGGACAGCAATAACATCCGATTATTTTTTAGTTGGTATGACCAACAGTACAACTGCAGATCAGGAAGGGACAAGCCACTCACACAGGCCCTCCTCCTCAGTTTCTTCCATGATAGGCGAACACCTTTGCTGGCCCAGACAAAAGAAGTAATCTTTGCCTGTAACTTTAAAACAGCTTTTTTGTCAAACTGTAAAGGGATGTTGTCAAATAAAAAAGTAATCTTTGGTAAAATGGACATCTTCATCAGATTAACACAACCATAAATTGTAAGTGGCAAATTTCCCCACTTTCTCAAGAGAACCCCGGCCTCCGTACCCACCTTATCTACGGTTTTAGAAGCTAACTCTCCCAGATCTTGCGTTATCCTTATACCCAAGTACCTCATCTTTGAGACCTTTCTAAGATCTTCATCATTTTGATTCCTTGTCATTATCTCAGTTTTCCCTTCATTCATTTCATAACCTGCCAATTTTGAAAAAGTTATTACTTCTTTTAAACGATTTGGAATCGCCGACATTACATCAGAGGTGAAAACCATCAAATCATCTGCATACAACGCAGTTTTCCTGCAGAAATCGCCAACCACAAAAGGTCTTATATAATCATTAGACCTCATGTTTTCTGCAAAGGGTTCAATATATAAATTTAAAAGGATCGGGGAAAGGGGGCACCCTTGCCTAGTGCCTCTTTCTATCTCCACTTTCGGTGACAGTACACCATTAACCAAGATTTTTGCAGATGGTGCACTATATATCTTTATTAACACATTAATTAAAGATTCGCTTATTCCAGAGTGGGCCAGGATAGCCATAAGATATTTCCAGTTCACTCGATCAAATGCCTTAGCTGCATCCACGGTTACAACATCCAAAGGAATATATAAAGTCACAGCACAAATCAATATAGCCTATTAGGGTATGATTCCCGGTAGGAATCCCTGATGATCCTGATGTATCAATTGTCCAGCCACTTTGTTGAGACGCCATGCCAAAATACTAGAAAAAAACTTACAATCGCTATTTGGCAGAGATATGGTCTGTAGGATTGGCATTCCAAAGGATTCTTACCAGGTTTCAACAGTAATGTGATTACCTCATCATTCCAAGAATTTAGGATAGGAAAACCCTCCAACAGTATAGCATTAAACAACTGCACCCAAACTGGAATAATAACTTCTTCCAGTGCCACATAAAGCTTTCCCTTTCTTTATTCTTTTGATTGCAGCTAAAATCTCAGAGCCTGATATTGCTTGGCCCAAACAGTGTGCTTCCTCGCGTAATATTCTTGGAAGATGCTTCTGTCCCAGCCACGCATTTATAACCCCAACATCTGGGTCTAGATCTTCCTTATAAAGCTTCTGGAACAAGAATTTGAATGCAGCGATTATCCAATGATTATCCTCAACTACCACACCTATATTCTCATCCATAACCTTCTTGATATTATTCTGTCGCAGCTCCAATCTGCCCTTCCACACTAACAGTTTTCCACAACTTTTGTTGTGAATACTGTTACGCGCTCTACTAGCTTCCCATTTCTGTTCCATTTTTACCTCCAGCATAGCCCGGAATCATGCCTGCAGGTCTCCTAAATGCTCTAGCGCTGCCCCCCACCTGCCTCGCTAACTGTGCCTATTTTTAACACCTCTTTTGCCCTCACAATCTCCCCCTCCAATTCAAGTTGAAGAGACCTCTCATGCTTTACCCAGTGCACCGCTAAACTAGTGATCGTCCCCCTTAACCCTGCCTTGTATGCGTCCCATACCACATAAATTGGGGCAGAAGCCATATTACAACAAGAAAACTCCTGCAACATCAGTAATGTCTTATGAACTAGTTGAGGCTGTGCCAACATCCTTCTATCAATTGTCCACCTCCTTTCCTCCCACCCTTCCTTCTGCTGGATTTTTAACAAGAAGGCCGAATGATCCGATAAATGGATAGGCATCTGAACCAAATCAACAACTCTCTCGAGATGTATCTCTCAACAAGAAAATAGTCTAACCACGAATAGTGGCCGTCTTTTTTACTGTGGAAAGTATATTCCCTACTTTCCCCCCTCAGGTTCCGCAGTGCATCACATAAATCAAAATTTTCCATCATATCTGACAGGTAAGTTCTCATTTTTGGAGAATTAATTTGTATTCTCCGAGAACCTGACCAAGATATTATCCAATAAAACATTTAGGCCCCCCCGAAAATAATTGGGGCTTTAAACTCGAGGAGGCAATCAAATAGTTTGGATAATGGTGTGATCTCATCCACATTTGGCGGATAATAACTAACTAATGTATAAACAGCCTCACAGACCTTTATCTCCGCGATTATCCAACGCATTCTCTCATCCATCTTACACCAAACTAATCTTACCCCTGAGTTTGCTCTAATAACCACAGCTACCTTTCACTTTTGTCATATCATTTTCGCAGCTGTTTCATGCATGGTCTACCTGTCTTCACTGGATGAAGTCCGATTTCCTCACATATGTTTGCATGCCAACATGTGTTAGGAATTGGACATATGTGATGGGCCTCCAATTCATGTGGGACCACAGTCAGAAGTGTGCCACCATTACTTGGTGGCCCAAGCTTGCCCTCATCTGTCACTCCATGTAATTTGGCATTGTAGATTTGCAGAAGCAATGAAGGGAATGGCAAGTAGGACCACAGTTTTAACTCACGATATGCATTTCTATGACACTGATGTAGAATCATTTGGCGAAGTGCTTAGCGCATGTTAAATGGTAAAGGATCATTACCTAACTGTTGACATGTATCAGGGAGTGACTTTCAGGAATGTAGCAGTCATAAGTCATTGTTTACACTCATTCATCCCAGGGAATCTGTGTTTGCATGATAAAAAGGGACAGTGATGTGCCTTCGCATTCAGCAACTTCATTCAGCAACATGGTACTGGAGAACTCCTGAGCCTCCACAACATTCAATGTACTATTGGCTTTTACTTATGCAATCCGACTAGGGTATTCACAGCAGTACCAATCAAGACAGGTGATTTCCATGGGGCTAGCTGATTCATTGTGGTGTGGATATTTATAGACACATCTCCCAGTCATTTTGCCCTAATTGTCTCCAGTGGACTATTCTGTGCAAGATGTGTTATCTATCAGAGCAACATTGGTACAACTTCTAGTCTATTTAGACAATGTACATATTGTAAAGTTACCATTGGGGATTCTTAAGAGTGTGACATAGGTGTTACCCTGTCACCCTCTTTCAGCTAATGTACTTGTTTCTGCAACATGGCTTTTTGACCATCATTTCATCATGATGTGGTATTGGGTATATGGAGATTGGCTGGATGCATGATATTGTGTGGGATCTGAGATATTGAGCGTGGCATTGCCATTCTATTTTGTGCTAACAGTTTACTGAGGGATGCTAGGTAAGCCAAACCATTCAAGATAATAAGGTCTCCTACTTGCTCCATGGGTATTGTGAGTGCACAACTTCACCCATTCAATTGGAGTTGTCTGTGATTCTGATGTTCCTGTTGGCAACTGTTCACAGTTCATGTAGCATGCATTTATATGGTGTTGCAAATGGTGGCTCCACTTTGTTGAAGCTTGTGGCTGGGGGCTATTGTACATTATGGTAATGTTTGGTAATCAAAGCAATTGTTCTAGTGTGTTTAGGCACATGTATTGACCCTATTTGTCTTCACAATTTCAGCATCAGCATAGACAAGTGGAGGTGACAGGGCAAAAACCAGTGGGAAAGCAGCCGGCCACAGTACCTCAAGTCAAGAGACATTAGACACAGAGGGACCCAGTAGCCCAGAGGGTGAGAGGAGTGCCATAGAGGACACAGGTTCAACATCTTCATCTTTGGATTCTTCCTCCAGTGGCCACTCCCTAGTAGTGGTGGACCCATCAGTACCTGTACCTGTTCCATCCTTGTCCACCACCCCCAGTTCCATCTCCACCCTCCCTGTTGCTCCCCACCCAGTTGGCTGTGCCCACTCACCCAAGGGGTGGGTATCTTATTCGCACCAGGCACCTCACCCCTGCCCCTTTACCCCTTCTGCCCTGAGTAAGGAGTCTATTGACCTCCTGAGGAGTATGTCTGTGGGTCAGATGGCCATTCTGAATGCCTTCCAGGTGCAGGGCCCAGCTTCAGCAGGTGGTTGCGTACCTGGAAGGCATTCATAGTGCCATATCTGGCCTATAGATATCTCTTCAGGCTCTGGCATCCTCACTAACAGCAGCCATCCACGTCCCACAATCCTTCCCCCACCATCTACCTCTTCCCTATCCAATATTCCTCTTCCCATACCTGCCCCAAGAGCACACACACATCCGCACGCACCCACCTCAACACACACAAGCAGCACACACAAGCACAGGTACCATAAGACACATCGGAACACAAACACTCAACAGTCATTCACACAGACCACCACACCCACCATTCTCACACACACCACCCTCACCAACCCACACACCACACCCACCATACCCACAGATACCATCCCAACACGAACAGACACACACCACACCCACCATTCCCGCAGACAACACGCCCAACCCCACAGGTACTCACACCATATTCCCAGACACCACCCCAACACCCACAGACAAAACACACCACACACACACCATACTTCCAGATTCTACCTCAACACCCACAGACACACACACCACACACACCATACCCCCAGACACCACCCCAACACCCACAGACACACCACACACATCATACCCTCAGACACCACCCCAACATCCACAGACTGACACACCACACACACCATAGCCCCTGACACCACCCAAAGACCCACAGACCCAGCCACCACTCCCATCTTAGCACCCCTCCACCTCACAGACCCCCAAGAAACAAAAACACCCATTCTCACACACGCAACAGACACCACCCAAACCCAAGCATACCTCAGGCACACACACACCAGCAGCAACAACACCCAAAGCCTAGACAAGCACTTCCTCAACCTCCCAAACCCTACTCCCTTCTGCAGACCCTACCCATATTCCAAAAGAAAGTTTCCTGTTTGACCTTGCCCGTAGCCCTGTGAAAACCCCCTCTTGAAACCAAAAGGACCCCGCAACATTCCAACCAATCCCTTCAACATCAAATTCCTCCCCTGTCACACTTGCCCCAGCCCACCCAGGAACCACCCCTACCCCTCCCACTCCCAAGAAGAAGCCCATCCCTCCCAAAGTTAAGCCCCCCAGCCCAGAGTTAAACCCATCCCTCCCAATGTGAAGCCCACCATTCCCAAAACCAAACCCACTCATCCTAAATCCGACCCCATCCCATCCAAGGGAGCCATTGAGGTGCCTGACATGCCCCTTGATGCCCCTTCCTGTGGAGGTTCCTATGTCAGTGGTCAAGTTGTTGTTCACAGCAGCGCGCATGGACTTCTATTTGTGTACTGGCCATTGGCCTTAATGAATATTTAAAGTTGTGTTAATAAACCCAAGCTGTTTTTTGGGTACACATTTGGCCTGCCATTACTTTTCTACCTTTTTGTTTTTCTTGAGTAATTTGTGATGTATGCCTACAGTTGAGTTTGAGTCACCCTGATTGCTGATCAATTTGCTGTGGTTGGTAAGACCTCACTTTGGAAGCAGACTTAGGGAACAGTGCTGGTGTCACTCAGGACAAGGCGAGGTGTTCCATGGATGGATGTGTGTGTGGTAATCCAATTGGGGTGTCATAGCATTGCGTATTGTTTGATATGGTAAGTATCTCATCTTGGCTTGGCCAATGTTAACATGTATTGGATTAGATTTGCCCCCCTGATGTAGATTGGACATTCGTATCACGTGTGCAAACAAGAGTTTTGTTTGTCCACACATGAAGGGGTTTCAATTGTACTACCTTCCTATACATTTGACTGACCATGTGTCCATTTGCATGTGTGTACCTTCCAGCTACTTCATGTACACACGTGACCCATGATGTTATATTTGCTTTCTTGACTTGCACTGACACATTTGTCAGATAGGAATGTCACTTGGTTATACTAATAGTTGTCCCTGAGATACATGAAGGCCCAGCTCTTGTACAAGTACTGTTTTAGGGGCATGTGCAAAGTGAAATGTGACCCAGGGCAGCATCCTTCCCGGGGTTACCCAGGTGCCACCATCCCTAATATGCATTGTGAGTTTTGTATATTTGTCTCCGAATATTGTGAATCCCATTTACCTTCCATTGTCTTGAAATGCGGGTAAGATGCGAGGCTCCATTATAGGGATGTAGCATGGAACGGGGTGTTTGGGTTAAATGACACATCCATACATATGTGTCTTCAATACCAGGTCAGGCCATGGCAAGTGAGCAATGTGAGGGTGTTAGTTCATTTAGTAGGTGTGATGCTGATGTGGTGTTGGTGTTATGTGACAGAATGTTATGTACACTTCACTGTCCCTGTGCAGCCGTGTGATTTTGTGGAGTGTGGCGGTGACCTGCCCAAAGGGGGCGTCATGGGGCTGTATAGATCTCCGACCCAGGACATACAAAATGTACTTGGGCCACGGAGAACACCTGGACGATGGTGGTGTGTCGATTTGTTGTGGTGTTTGGGGACAGGTGTAGGTGTTTTGTCTTACTGTCAATTGCATCCACTGCGGTGTTGATTTTGGGCTCCATCTATCAGCAGCAACGGCAGGATGTGAAGGATCAGCTCCATGGCAGCACAGGATGTTTGACGCTACCTACAGGTGAGGTCCTATCTTACATGCCTTCATTTCCTCCAGCTTGGATGTGGTGGTTAGACTGCCATAGTCATGTTGGTGGAAGGCAACATCAGAATCTGGTTGGTGGAAGCAGGGACTTTGACAGCCTCTTTGGCCTATCTCACGGCCGGGGCGGTCTGTGCTGCCTGGCGGTGCCGGCGGGACTGCAGGGGTCTTTCATCTATGGAACTGCATGCATTGTAATGCGGTGGTCCGACCTCAACCCGATGGTTGTCAGACCTCTGCCATGGCATTACACGGACCGCCAAAATCATAATCAGGTCCTTAATTATGAGTAGCAACTACTTTTGTACCTTTTGCTTGCAATCATGCAGAATCTGTCCTATCTTCTTTTCTCCTGTCAGTCCTAGATTGGGAGCAACAGAGCGAGTGAATTAAGGCCTATATTAATGCTCCAAGGATGACATAATATTGGTCTACACAGATTTAATTAACAAACTTTTTATGGTTTGGGATGCCAACAAAACTGAATTTGTCTATCTCGATGACTGCATAATATGGTTGGCATTACTCAATTAATAAACTTTGAACACACCTTACAGAATGACAAAACATGACAGAACATAAGACCATGGCTCAACTTAATAAGTTACATTAGGCTTCCTCAAATAACTATGGCACTTTCCCAGACAAGATGCTAAAATATCAGAGAGATAGAAAAGCCTTTAGTAAAACTAAATCAAGAGAAGCTTCTTTCAACCAAGACCACTCCCTAAAAGAAGCTGAAGATATCTTGAGAGGAAATGATGCTGCTGCACATTGTATGAGGGAAATGTCTATTAATAAGGCTGTGGATGAGTGAGTGATTAATATCCTTTTGGAGGTTAAAAGTAAGCTTCCTATTTGAGAGTGTCAAAAATAGTCAATTTGATGAAATGATATAGGTGTAGATTCTGGAAAATTCTAGGGCAAGTCCAACCATTATGCAATATTGTGGCAAGTGTAAAAAGAGGGACCATTTAGCCAGGGGTCCCAAAGTTGGTGTGTCAATGAAAAAAGTGTTAGTGTGGAAGTAGTGGGTGACAATGAGTGTCAGTTAATGGTACTTGTGTGCAACTGATGGCAAACACAGTGCACCTTGTACACTCAGTAAGGAACAGGCAAGGCAAACGGTCTAGCACAACTCAATGGGAAAGTCGAAAGTCAAGCTGTTTCCCTGTGACAAGAAGCCTATTGAGAATATTGGTGAATGTGATTCTGATTTAGAGTTCAAAAGCATTCCAACCTAGGTAGTGTTGTATGTAGTCCAGGATGGATCATGTTTGCTCGGTTGAGGAGACAGTGGTAGACCAAAATCACCCAGAGAAGGTTTTCCTATGTAACAGGAACAGGGATCAAAGACTGATGAAATGGGCAGAAAATAGTCACTCACAGGACAGCTTTTTATCAATAAGATGAAAAAATGTAAGGGTTTTCCCAAAGCTTACATAAAACACAAAGGTGGTCATTACAACCCTGGTGGACGATGTTAAAGCGGCAGTAAGACCTCCAACAGGCCGGCGGTAAACAAATTGCAATTACGACCGTGGCGGAAACCACCACAAAGACAGCCACTTTAACACTCCGACCGCCACAGTGGTACAAACAAACAGCGCAGCGGTCACCGCCAACAGACAGGCGGGAGACAATGTACCTCCCACACTATTATGACAGGCCAATCCGCCACCTTTTCTGGGGTGGATTCACCGTGGATAAAAAGACGGCGGAAACAGGAATTTCGAAGGGAAAACGCTCACCTCCACACACTCCATGAGGAACGAGGACACCATGGAACCGGAACTCCAAATCCTACCTGCAATAGTCTTCCTGCTCCTCTACCAGGAGCATGAACGCCGGCGGCAAAGACCACGGTGAGTACTGCACCTACGACACAGGGGAGGGGGAGGGAAAATACAGGGACACACACACGCAACACCTCCACCCCCAACCTCACCCACTACAACACACACACTAATGCATATCAATACATCACAGTTAAACCCCACCAACCCCCCCGGAAGAATGCAAAGACCAAAGAAAATGAGTGTAACCATCAGAATATATTACAAACAAGTAGGCAGAAACATATATATACACCATGTACAAAATAAATACCAGGCATAGTAGTCCAGGTACTGCACAAAGAAAGTCCGTGGAACACTGGGACCACACGGTATGGGCGAGGCCCACACAAGATCCCCGACCATGACGGAGAGAACACTGCAGGGGCATAAGATACCAAGAAAACAGGCACCTCAGTGGGAGGGAAAGGGGGGGCACCTCAGCCGCTTGAGTGCACGACGCCAAATCCACGAGGGGGCCACATGCCCACTGTTCAATCCTGGGAGTGCAAAGCCACAGTCTCTCAAGTCTCTACAGTGGGTCGGTTGCCCACTGTTCAATCCTGGGGAGTGCAAAGCCACAGTCTCTCAAGTCTCTACAGTGGGTGGCTTGCCCACTGTTCAATCCTGGGGAGTGCAAAGCCACAGTCTCTCAAGTGGATAACAGTCTCCACTGGTTCTGGAGGGGACATGGTGCCCAGAGTGCTTCATCCTGTGAAGGACAGAGGTAGTGGATGGATGTTTCCACTGGTTCTGGAGGGGGCATGGTGCCCAGAGTGCTTCATCCTGTGAAGGACAGAGGTAGTGGACAGAGGTAGTGGATGGATGTCTCCACTGGTTCTGGAGGGGGACTGGTGCCCAGAGTGCTTCATCCTGTGAAGGACAGAGGTAGTGGATGGATGTCTCCACTGGTTCTGGAGGGGGTCTGGTGCCCAGAGTGCATCACTCACCCCGTGACGGACCCAGTTGCGTCAGTGCCCCTGCCGCTCATGGGCTAGTGGTGCTTGAGTTGGCGGTGCCCTGTTAAGCAGTGCTTGAGTTGGCAGTGCCCTGTTCAGCGGTGCTTGAGTTGGCGGTGCCCTGTTCAGCGGTGCTTGAGTTGGCGGTGCCCTGTTCAGCGGGGCTTGAGTTGGCGGTGCCCTGTTCATCGGGGCTTGAGTTGGCAGTGCTCTGTTCAGCGGTGCTTGAGTCGGTGGTGCCCTGTTCAGCGGGGCTTGAGTTGGCGGTGCCCTGTTCAGCAGGGCTTGAGTTGGCGGTGCCCTGTTCAGCTGTACTTGAGTTGGCGGTCCTTCATGGCCCAGCGGGGCTTTTGCTGGCGGTCCTTCATGGCCCAGCGGGGCTGGTGCTGCCGGTGGCCTCCTGGGCAGCTGGGCTGGCGGTGGCCTGCTGGGCAGCTGGGCTGGGGCAGGCGGTGGCCTCCTGAGCAGCTGGGCTGGGGCTGGCTGTGGCCTCCCGGGCAGCTGGGCTGGGGCTGGCGGTGCCCTCTTGGGCAGCTGGGCTGGGGCTGGCGGTGCCCTCCTGGGCAGCTGGGCTGGGGCTGGCGGTGCCCTCCTGGGCAGCTGGACTGGGGCTGGCGGTGGACTCCTGGGCAGCTGGTCTGGGGCTGGCGGTAGCCTTCTGGGCAGCTGGGCTGGGGCTGGCGGTGGCCTCCTGGGCAGCTGGGCTGGGGCTGGCGGTGGCCTCCTGGCCAGCGGGGATGATGGCGGTCTTCTCCGCCGTGCAGCTCTTCCCAGACTTGCTGGGTTTCTTGTGGCCCTTCTCCACCTTGGAAGGTGTCACAGCTGACTCCACACTCCCACCGGGACCCCTGGGAGCGGCTTTGGTGGCTGGAGTCTTCCCCGGGCACTGGCCAACTTCTGATGCTTCACAGGTGGGGGACTGTCTGTGCTGTGGCTCTGTGCCACACTGGCTGTCCTGGTCGGCGGTGCACTCCACATACCGGTGACTACAGGCACCACTGGTGCTGGAGATGTTTTGGCTGAGGTGCTACTTCGGGACCTATGAGATGGACGGGGTGGGGGAGGTGTGGGAAAAAGGTCAAGGGTGGACAGGAAAAGTTTTTGGGACACACTGGGACGGGTAGCTGGAGGGGGTATGGAAGTGTAGGAAGAGGTGGTGGTAGTAGTGGTGGTAGTAGGAGGTGTTCGTTTGGTGACTTTGGGTGAAGGTGCATGCGCTGGAGGCTGTCGTGAGGTGGATGGCTGTTGGGTGGGTGTGTGCCTGCGTTTGTGTATCTTGGGAGGGGGCGTCACAGACACACTGGGAGAGGACACAGGGGACGTGTGAATGGTAGTGGGGGTGGTGACTGCACGTGAGCAGGGTGTGCTGGTGGGTGTGCTGGTGAGGGATGTAGTGGCTGTAGAGGTAGTGCATGCAGTGTAGACGAGACTGGGAGGGAGGAGGGAGACGAGGAGGAGGGGGACACAGTGGAGGCAGTGGATGTTGGTGTGTCTGCATGTGTGTGTTGCTTGCGTGAGTGCCTGTGGGATGTGTGGTGCTTATGTTTGCCTGAGCTTCTCTTGTGTGTTGAGGTGTGTGCAGGCTGGTCTGATGGTGTGCTTGGGATAGGCAGAGGTACAGGGGATTGGGTCTGGGTGGAGGAAGTTGGAGGGGGGAGGCTAGAGACGGGGACAATGGCTGCCATCAGTGCTGAGGCCAGAGTTTGAAAAGCTCGGAGAAGGGCCGCCTGACCAGATTGAATGCCCTCCAGGAATGCATTAGTTTGTTGCAACTGCCTTTCTACACCCTGGCATTCAAAATGGTAGACTGCCCAACAGTGAGGGACCTGAGGAGGTCAATGGCCTCCTCACTGAGGGCAGCAGGGGTGAGTGGGGCAGGGCCTGAGGTCCCTGGGGCGAAGGTGATGCCCACCCTCCTGGGTGAGCGGGCACGGGCGAAGGCTGAGGGGCTGCTGGCAGGGCGGTGCTGGTATGGGGGGTGGCGGCTGTACATGTAGATGCGGGGGGCACAGATGTTGCCGCCACCACAAGGGAGCTCCCATCAGAGGACGAGTCCGTGTCGCTGGTGTCAGCTCCTGTCCCCGCCGTGGAGCTCCCCTCGCCCTCCGTCCCACTGGTGAATTCCGAGTCCGTAGTCTCGCCCTCCAGGGCCATGTGGGATGCAGCTCCCTCGTGCTCCGGTGCCACTGCTTCTCCGCCTGATGATGCTAATGCACACAAGAACAGGGAGACCACAAAAAGGGGGGGGACGGCAAAAGAAAGACATGTTGAGTGCATGGATTACCGCTACCGTTTGCGAACACGACAGACACAGAAGCCGCCTGCACTACGCCGCGCTCTTGGGCTCCACTGTTCAATTCCTGGGAAATGGCCTACAAGGCTGTAGACGACATCTGCACACATAGATGACACAGGGGCATGACTAGGTGTACTTGGCACTCTACAGAGGTGGGCTGGGGTGCCACATGGCCTGCCTTACGGAGAGGCCTTACCTACAGAACTCGTCCTGGCCTAGGGAAACCCACAGCCCTTCTCCCCCACCCAGACAACTCCACTGCACGAAAAGTCAGCAGAATAAGAGTGTACTCACCCCCTTGTGTCTGCTGTGATGCCCTCAAGCGCCCATCCAACTCCGGGTAGGCCACCACCAGGATCCTGAACATCAGGGGGGTCATGGTGCGACGGGCACCCCTCCCACGTTGGGAGGCCATCCCCAGTTAAGCTTCCGCCGTCTTCTTGCTCCAGCGGCGAATGTCCTCCCATCTTTTACGGCAGTGGGAGCTCTGTCTGTGGTAGACCCCCAGGGTCCAGACGTCCTTGGCGATGGCACACCAAATATCTTTCTTCTGGTGGGCGCTGACCTACATGAAATGTACAGGGGAAGAAGAGAAGTCATTACTAACTGCACCATCAAATTGATTGGCCCCCATCCCTACTCTTGCCATGTGGCACATGCATTCACCGTCTTTCATGCACGCAGCACTCTGCCCCCTTCCTTCTTACATCCAGCCCGCTCCACACAGGCATAGCCCATACAACATGCTCCCTGTGTACTTACCTGTTTGTCTGGAGGACAGTAGAGTAGCGTTTACTGGGGGAGGACCCCATCCACGAGCTTCTCCAACTCCTCCGATGTGAAGGCAGGGGCCCTTTCCCCAGACGCACAAGCCATTGTCTCTTCCAGACCGAGGCCACAGCAGCACTTGCAGTGTAGGTCCTCTCCTGTCGAAGATCAGGTATCGAGTGATTGAACAGATAGAAAATGGCAGTCACGTCCGCGGCGGTGCGTACCATCACCGCCGGCGTACATCGTCATTGGCTCCTGGGACCCATAGGGTCCAATGTTAACCAATGCAGCATTGCGCCCCGGTCTTCGACCGCCTACCGCGATGGTGTACAACGCCAGCGCAGTTACCTCACATCCCATTGTCCCACTTTAGAGGTCAGGCAGCCGCCATTTCAGGGGCCCACATGGCTTCAATTTCAACTGCGTCACACATACCAGGGCCTAGACTCAACACACATACAGGCCACCTTTTGTGTATGATTGCTGTTCTGGGTAAACTGTGGGTACGTACCTCTGAGTTGTTTGACTCTGAGCTCGCTGTTGTCCTTTATAGGCACCGTCCGCTGGGACATGTGAGGAAATGGCGGCATTCTCCGGTGTAGCGACCGTTGGTGGACCTGTCGACAATGGAGGAAAGACATTTGATAATCACCTACAGGCTTGACCGTGCCACAATCCAGGAACTGTGTACCCAGTTGGAGCCAGACCTGATGTAAGCAATCCGCCATCCCACAGGAATCCCCCCTCAAGTGCAGGTGCTGTCAGTGCTCCATTTCCTTGCAAGTGGGTCATTTCAAACAACTGTGGCCATGGCATCAGGGATGTCCCAGCCTATGTTTTCCAATGTATTGTCCAGAGTGTTGTCTGTCCTTCTGAAACACATGCGGAGCTACATCGTTTTCTCTCAGGTGGAGGATTTGCCTACAGTGAAAGGTGATTTCTATGCCCTGGGACATATACCCAACATCATAGGTGCCATTGATGGGACCCATGTGGCTTTGGTCCCCCCCCCCCACAGGAGAGAACAGGTGTACAGAAACCAGAAGAGTTATCATTCTATGAATGTACAGATGGTATGTTTGGCAGACCAGTACATCTCCCATGTGAATGCCATGTTCCCTGGCTCAGTACATGACGCCTACATCCTGCGGAATAGCAGCATCCCTTATGTGATGGGTCAACTCCAGAGGCACCGTGTGTGGCTATTAGGTCAGCACCTGGAAGCTAGTCAGTGGGAATGGTTGTCTGGGGTTATCCCTCCAGGTTAGTGTGTGTCTAATAGTTGCCCCTCGCCATTTGCAGGTGACTCTGGTTACCCCAACCTGTCATGGCTACTGACCCCAGTGAGGAATCCCAGGACAAGGGCAGAGGAACGCTACAATGAGGCCTATGGGTGAACTAGGAGGGTGACCGAGCGGACCTTCGGCCTCCTGAAGGCCAGGTTTAGGTGCCTCCATATGACAGGTGGATCCCTATTCTACTCACCAAAGAAGGTGTGCTAGATCATCGTGGCCTGCTGTATGCTTCACAACTTGGCTTTGCGACGCCAGGTGCCTTTTCTGCAGGAAGATGGTCCAGATGGCGGTGTTGTTGCAGCTGTGGAGCCTATGGACAGTGATGAGGAGGAAGCAGAGGAAGAAGACATGCAGAACAGGGACTCAGTGATCCTGCAAAATTTCCAGTGAGACACAGGTAGGAATACAAACCTGCCTACTACATGTACTTTGACACTACTACCTCTCTCCTGTCTGTCGTTTTCACCCAGTGTATGGTAACTGAGTTGTCACTTTCCCTTACGGTTTCACAGATGTGGGTCCCACTGTGTGACATCTGCTTAGATTCCTCATGGACTAGAGCTGTGTGACATAGGTATGTTGACATTACTATTTAAAAAACATTTTGTCACTGTAATTGCTAATACACTATTTCGAAATCACAGACAGACTCCAGATCATTTTGTGCTTTAGGTGTGTTTATTTACATGCTCAATATTGGAGGCGGTAGTGAAATGGGGAGGGGTGATGGTGGAGGAATGTCCATGGCAGAGTCCAGTCTATTAGTCTCACAGGTGCATTGCCCATATGGGCATATGAAGTGAAGCTGGGGCAGTTTAATTATGGACAGGGTGACAAAGTGGGACAGTAGGATGACAATCAGGGTGGTCTCATTTCTTGGCGGGCGTCTTGGCATCGTGCTCTGTCTTTGTCCTGGATCTCAGGGACCGTTTGCGGGGTGGTTCTCCCTCTTCAGGGGGTGGGGTGCTGGTGTGGTGGTCCTGTGGCAGGGTGTCCTGTCCACTAGCGCCGGCGGGGGTGGTGGGCAGTTCATCGTCCATGCTAGTGTCAGGGGCCCCTTGTAGTGCCACAGTGTCCCTCCTGGTGTTAAGAAGTTCCTTCAGCACCCCTGCGATGGTGCCCAGGGTGTAGCTGATGGTTCTGAGTTCCTCCCTGAAGCCCATATACTGTTCCTCCTGCATGCGCTGGGTCTCCTAAAACTTGGCCAGTACCGTTGCCATCGTCTCCTGGGAGTGGTGGTAGGCTCCCATGATGGAGGAGAGGGCCTCATGGAAAGTAGGTTCCCTTGGCCTGTCCGCCCCCTGTCGCACAGCAGCCCTCCCAGTTCCCCTGTGTTCCTGGGCCTGCGTCCCCTGGACTGTGTGCCCACTACCACTGCCCCCAGGTCCCTGTTGTTGTTGGGGTGGTGGGTTATCCTGGGTTCCCTGTAGTAGTGGACACACAGCTGATTGACGTGTCCTGGGGACGGAGGTATGGGCCTGCTGGGTGGGTGCTGTGCTGGTGTTTCCAGAGGGGGGAAGGTCTGTGGTGGCCTGTGCCTGTCTGAGGAGAACTGACTGTCCAGAGGTCCCCGAAGGTCCGGGCTGGTCATCTAGATCCAGTTGGACAGAGGTGCTGTCATCACTGCGGGCCTCTTCTGTTGGTGGTGTGGACATGTATGGACCCTCCTGTCCGGTGACGTTGGGTAGGGGTCCTGCAGGGGTATAAAAGGATGTTTATTACATCTGTGTGTGGCATGGTGTGCAATGGGTGGGTGACCGTGTACCCTAGTGCTAGCATTCCTGTGTGGGACCTTGTGTGATGATGGTTTAGGGGGGTGTATGGGTATGTGCAGTGGGCATGCTTTGGTGATGGGTGTCCATGCTTTGTTGTTGCATGCAGGGCTTGGTGTTGGGATGTGTGGTTTGTGATGTTGGGACATATGTGAGGAGTTGGGGTGCTGGGGGTGAGGTTGAGGGTGGGGGTATGTGATAGCATGCAGGTAGGGTGGGGAATGTAATCATTGAGATTTGACTTACCAGAGTCCATTCCTCCACCTACTCCTGCGAGGCCCTCAGGATGCAGAATCGCCAAGACCTGCTCCTCCCATGTTGTTAGTTGTGGGGGAGGAGGTGGGGGTCCGCCGCCAGTCCGCTGAACTGCCAGGTGGTGTCTTGAGACCACGGAGCACACCTTCCCCCGTAGGTCGTTCCACCTCTTCCTGATGTCCTCCCGATTTCTTGGGTGTTGTCCCACTGCGTCGACCCTGTCCACTATTCTTCGCCATAGCTCCATCTTCCTTGCAATTGAGGTGTGCTGCACCTGTGCTCCGAATAGCTGTTGCTCTACCCGGACGATTTCCTCCACCATGACCCTGAGCTCCTCCTCCGAGAACAAGGGTTGTCTTTGCCGTGCCATGGGGTGGTGTAGGTGAAGTGTGGGGTGGAGTGTGTGGTGATAAGTGTGCTGATATGTAGTGGTGTGTTGTGTGAGGTGAGTGGAAGTTGTGTGGGTGATGGTGTTGTGTGCCTGTGGATGCTGTAGTTCTTGCTGGTGGTGTCTCTCTCTGGCCTTCTTTCTGAATTTTTGGTCGTAGGAGTTTGTGGGTGTTGTGGGTGGGTGTTTTATATTGTATTGGGTGTGTGGGAGTGGTGTGTGTATGTGTATCAGGTGTATGTATTTTGAATTGTCCAATGTGGCTGTGTTTTGTAAAAGTGTGTGTATTTTTAGCGTGGCGGTGTGTATCACCAATGGAATACCGCGGTTGAAAGACCGCCGCGTGGATTCGTGTGTCGCGATAGTGTGGGCGTATTTCTGTTGGCGTGACGGTGGAGGTTTTGTTTTCGCCAGTTTATCACTGACCTTTGGTGTGGCGGACTTGTGTGGGTGTCTGACTTTTGGCGGATTCTGAGATGTGGGTCATAATAGCTGTGGCGGAATTCCGCGGCCGCGGCGGTGTGTTGGCGGTCTTCTGAACGGCAGTAAGCGCCTTTTACCGCCAATGTTGTAATGACCGCCAAAGTCTGCAGGTTAAGACATGGAAGGAATTAAAGGCAAAGTTAAAGAAATTATGCACGGATAACATAATTGAAGAAATTGAAAGCTCTGAATGGCACTAAAATGCAACAGTAGCGAGTGCTTGATGAAGTATGGGGACCTCTGCAAGTCAAATGACAACATAAAAATGGATCGGCACCCACTGCCAAGAAAAACAGATACGGTGGTACTGTTAGAAGGAGCAAGGTTTTTCTCCACCCTTGACATGTCACCCATCCATCGCCAAATTGAAATGCATGCAACTTCTTTTGCAAAAGAGCTTATTGTTTTTAAGTGAATGCAGTTCGCTCAGGGCTCCACCTTGGCCAGCATCCACTGTGCGATGCATGTTCTTTCTAATGCTGTTGTTGGTATTAAGAATTTCCAGAGTTATATTTTGGTGTATTCAGGTAGGAGAGAAATGCCAGATTAAAGGCTGGAGATAATGTAGGTCATCTTGAGCAACAAGGACATGGTGTTAAGGAACGTATAATATAAGTATAGAGCAAGTGGTGTGGGCTATTTAGGGCACAATATGACCATGGATGACGTGGCATCTTTATACTTTTCCTGAATAGAATGTTGACACAATAATGGAAATGGTATGGCAGTGCAGAGTGGTTTGGGGCTGTCATTCTGACGATAAAACCCATATTTTGTGGGACCCATTACATATTTCTTATATTTCCTCTGAAACTGTGAAATATTTACCATATTTCACACTTCCCTGAGAAATATGGGTTTTATACCACTGCCGTATGCACAACAAAAACACCCAAACATGCAATATATGGTATTTATGACATGTGTGGGTTAATAGCATGTTATTTGAAATAAGTGCACTATTAATACTGATTCAAACATTTATTTCCACAATGTAAACACCAATTTCATGTTTCTACAAAAGTACAATATAGCGTGACTTAAAATGACAATGATGAGTCAGTCGTTCGCAGACTCCGTTCTAGAATCAGTTTACAGGACATAGCATTTGAGCTGCCCTCGCATTGGCTAGTTTTTGTGATTTTATCGCACTGCATGGATATAACCCTCTACACCAGTCTATGGTCATTGTGAAATACATTTGTTTATACCACTTGCATGTACAAACAGCTTGGCATTACCCATATATGCGGATCCAATGAGTGTAATATGCCGTTATCAGTACAATTGTGCCAAATACAATGTTTCTTTGAGCTACATTCATTTTGACTGATGGGGCATAACTATCCTGCATATTTATCCTCAGGAGTTCTGTTAAATAAACTTAAAGACAAAACTGCATAAATTTATTAAGAAAAGAAATACATGGACACATTTTGAATTTGCTAAATGAATATATAATTGTGCTGTATAAATATGTTTCCTGGATATAGCAACACATACACCGAAGATGATATGTTGCTCTAAATAAGACGCAAGGCCTCTCTCTTTTTTAAACTTGCTGTGACTAGATACAGAAATTAATTGGTTGTAAAATAGATGTGAAAATATTCTTCGATTCAAATAAGCATGCTTTTTAGGGTCGAGCCTGCGTTGCATGGGCTCGCGCATGCGTATCGCAGCGAGACGCCTTAGGGTTTAGAAAAGGGCTCGGAGCCCTATCGACGTCATGTCAGTGTATTTCATTGGTTCGTGGGCTTGCCTAATAAAATCTGCTTGCTTTCATTAGTCGAAGGCATGCATACGTCATGCCTTTTCCGGTGGCTAGCCCTCCTCGAGCGCATCGACCAAGTACAGAAAACATGCGAGGCTCGCTGTTTTCTGTCGAGCTCGTGGACTACTTTTTCTCTAATTTACTAGCGTGATTTCGCTTGGCAGAAGTTGAGCGCTTTACATAGTTAATTGCACTTTTTCGGGTTACATACATAAATGCACTTTTGCTGATAGGTGAAAAGTCAGGTTAGGAGTTTACAACGCTATCAGCTCTAACATGAGCAAACGCGAGACCCATTGCATTGCAAATGCTTGTTTATGCTGTGCTATGGTACATACAGCACAAGCCCTTAATATAAAGCATGAAATCATATAGAGAAAGGGTGGTGAATTAGTTAAAAAAGGAATCTATTCCTTAAAAGAATTGAAGGGAAACCCATAAATAACAAGTGGGATATCTTAAATTATTTGTTAATTTATCAACAGCAGAGATTAATTTTCCTTTTAAAATAATTTGGTACCTCAGAACCATATAAAGTAGATTATCCAAATGAGCAAATAAATAAATTATTTGATACCTCTTTGTTGCTAAATGGGATTTGTACAAGTTAAAACGTAGCCAAACAAGATGAATTAAAAAGATTGAAGCAACTAAAGAACAAGCATTTGCAATGCAACGGGTCTCGCGTTTGCTCATGTTAGAGCTGATCGCGTTGTAAACTCTTAACCCGACTTTTCACCTATTGGGCAAAAGTGCATTTATGTACATAACCCGAAAAAGTGAAATCAAGTATGTAAAGCGCTCGACTTCTGCCAAGCGAGATCGCGCTCGTAAATTAGAGAAAAAAAAGTCCACGAGCCCGATGGAAAACAGCGAGCCTCGCATGTTTTCTGTACTTGGTCGCTGCGCTCGAGGAGGGCTAGCCACCGGAACATGCATGCCATATGCGTGCCTTCCACTAATGAAAGCAAGCAGATTTTATTAGGGAAGCCCACGAACCAATAAAAAACACTGACGTGAAGTTGACAGGGCTCCGAGCCCTTTTTTAAATACCAAAGAGTCTCGCTGCGATACGCATGCGCGAGCGCATGCAACGCAGGCTCGAACCTAAAAACAGAAAGTCACCTTCATATACACACAAGTAAATTCTGAGCATCTTAAGAAGAATATGATCTTGTAAGGGTTTATGACGAATAAGTCATAAAGATAATGTCAGGGAGGCACGGTATCTTCACAGAGAGTAAGAGTACCTCACAGATTTTAGTAGAGTGGGCACTAAGGGCCTAATTTAGAAGAAACTGGCACAAAGTGATTGATGCACCAGTTTTCTTGCGCCGCCATGCGCCCTCCTAACAACCCCATGAGAGCGCTGTATCTATAGTGCAGTGCTCCATGGTGCACACTGTCCACAGATGCATCAGAAATTCCCACGCAGTTATGGTGCTAAACCGTAGCATTGACACTAGTCCAGCAATGCTAGGGGGGGCCATTGAAAGCAGCACTGTGTCACTTTAACACCTGCCCTGAGTAGGTGTTAAAAAAAAGATGCTATATTGGTGCAGAATGGCACAGTGAAATCTTGTAGATTTCACGGCACCATTTCTGCGGACCTTTTTGCAGTGAAATGCCTACCTTGCATACATTATACCTGGTGCAGGTATACTGTGGCAGAATGGTATCATTGCGTCGGTTTGAAAATGCTGTGCTGTGTGGGCGACCGTTTGTGCCGCTGTAGTGTAAAAAAAATGATGCTACAGTGGCGCAAGAAGTCTTGTAAATGATCCACTGAATGATCTAGGTATTGGTTAGCTCTATCAATTGAAGCATTGTCCAGAGGGCTCACAGAGGAATTAAAATAAATAGAAAAGTTACAAAGAAAAGTCTTAGGAAATGTAAAAGATGCTAAACTATTAATTGACAAGGGGAACAAGCATAAAGAATAATTTAAGACCTTTGTACAATATCAGAAAAACACAATTGAAAAAGATCAAAAAAATTATAATAATGAAGTTCTCATTCCTATTGGAAAGAACAATTTTATGTCACTGCCTTTTCAGAAACATCTTCTCTGTGCAAGAAATACCTGACTCATCCACAAAAGAGAAATTTAATAAAAATATACAACAGCAGCCTTTTTGCAGAAAGATGCAACAAAAGAGTGAAGGGTAGGCAAACCTACAATTCAAACAATGTGAGAACGTGCAATCAAGTAAACAAATGATAAATTCTTTAAACATGTATATTTACAATATCTCTAAGAATGACCTTTCAGACAAAGATAAATTACTATTCAGTAAAGAATTGCCATTTAGACCTACAAACGCTACAAAACCCACAGACACTAAAACAGAAAACTTGCAGTGCATCAGAAATAGCAGTCTGAAGGTTTAGTTCTCTGATTTGAATCAGTCGGAAAACAGCAATACCACCAGCATCCATCATACATCTACTTGTTGTCTCCCACTCAAAGAAATGCCATCAGAGGTGTTTACACTTGAAGGTACAGTACTTTCAGAAATTGACAATATACATACAAACTAAATATACACTAGGTTAAATTTAGTCTGAGAGGAACATAAGGCAAAATATCCATTGGAAAAGAAATCATGATACAACTGTGAAAGCAGCTGACAAAATTATAGCAACAGTTTAATGAACACTGATGAGTATGAAAATGCAGTCACTAGACAAATCAGCAAAGAATACCACTACAGGAAATTG
Source organism: Pleurodeles waltl (assembly GCF_031143425.1). Taxonomy (NCBI): domain Eukaryota; kingdom Metazoa; phylum Chordata; class Amphibia; order Caudata; family Salamandridae; genus Pleurodeles; species Pleurodeles waltl. The sequence continues at coordinate 137,103,656 of NC_090443.1, forward strand.
CGAAGTGTCTCTCATTAGACCTACACGGACAGTTTCATATATCACATAAAAGAAAGGTTTAGATGACGGATGGATTAGTAAGAAAGAATTAGACTTTTGATTTAAAAATAAAAGCCCTTAGTGATGGTTCTTTGTGTATGCTACCCAATATAGATAGAAATAGGGAGAAACGACACCAACAGTTTTAAGCTGTGCCTCAGTTTTAGAACCAATTTCTCAATACAATCCTTCTTAAACCACTTGTAAATAAGACCCAGTATGTTTGAGGGGCTCCATGCATTTTACTCATTTATTTGAAGAAATAGATTTTGACCCAGAATAACAAATACTGGTGAGCCTGGATATTGAGTTCCTTTATATCAGCATACCACAAGGAGACTCAGTAGTAGTCATAAGTGACAGACTTTTTTTTGATAAACACATTTTTATTGTTTGTGAGAAAGGAAGACAGTAAACAAAGTAGTAAGGCATCTGAGCACATCGAGCAGTTTGAATAAAGCATTCTTGATACATTATGACATTAAGTAACAATAGCGATAAAGATAACAGTAGTATTTGTAATTGAGTTGTTGCTCCCCAGATGACACCGATATTAGGGACAAAGTTTGAGCCAAAGGGTGAACCACAATATATGTTTTAGTATTCCAGTACTACAGTGTGAGGCCTGCCCCCATTTCCACGCACTATGTCATGTCCATCCATTTCCCCCATATCTTTTCAAATTTCCGAGGGCAACCTCTCAATTCATACACCACTTTTTCTTGGCTGGCACACCAGTCAACTCCCCTCCTCCATTTTCGAAGTGATGGACCTTCGGGAGTGATCCAGGCTGCGGCTATGTCCCTTTTGGCAACCAACAGGGCCGTGGCTATTAAGGCCCGTTGGGCCCGTGATCCACCCATCTCTTCCATCACTCCCAGCAGGACTAGTTTTGCAGAGCACTGCACTTCCTTCCCCAAGACTCCACCTATTTCCCAGAGCACCCCGTCCCTGAAGGGTTGTATCGTTCGGCAGGACCAGACCATGTGGAAGAAGTCTGCTGGCCCGTCTGGGCATCGTGGGCACTGGGTGGAGGGGCGCAGGCCTGCTTGGTGTAGCCTGTTCGGCGCCAGGTAAGCACTATGTAGATAGTAGAATTGCACTGTGCGGAGTTTGGCCGATATTGCTAGTGACCTGGGTGCCATCAGGGCTTCCCTCCATTCTGTATCTTCCAATGTGCCAACCCAAGACTCCCATTTAGTTCTAGCGGGTCCTAGGTCACCGGGTGTGTTATTTATCAGTGTTCTATAGATTTGGGAGATACCTTCCCCCCCAGGCTTCCCATAGTTAATTTGGCCTCTAATGGGTTGAATTCCGGGAGGGGGCCCGTTGTTGGAAGGTGAACCCTCAGGGCGTGTCTAAGTTGAAGGTATCTGAAAAAGTGCATTGGGGCGAGTTGGAATTCCCTCTGTAAATCTTGGAATGATTTCATGGATTCTACGGCCCACACATCACCTACTTGAGAGATACCCACTAGGTCCCATTCTGTGAATCCTTTCAGTGTTGCCGTAGCACTTAGACATTTCTCTTGCCACAGGGGAGTTTGTTAGGTGATAACGATGTTCCAACGGGTGACTCTCAAGGCAGCACGCCACGCTAGGAAGACTGCTTTTGTTACTTCTCCAGTCTCCTGTGGGAGGGGTGCCCCATACATTATGTTTAGGAGGTGTGGGAATCCTAGGAGCTCCAGTTCCACCCGGTAGGCTGGGTCCTCCCATCCCCCATTAAACCAGTCATGAATTACTATTAATTGGGTAGCCAGGTAGTATAGGTAGGGGTCTGAGGCACCCAATCTTCCGTCGTATATCCCTTTTCTACAGTGGTGGGTTGCTACTCGGTGTCTGGCTCCTTTCCAGAGGAATAGCCCTGTAGCCCTGTCTAGTGCCCTAAACCAGGAGCGGGGGATGGGCTGTGGAAAGTTCTGAAAGGTGTATAGGAGCTTTGGCAGGATCATCATTTTGTATAGGGCTACACGGCCCATTACGTTCAGCGGTAGGGAGTGCCATCTCTGAAGGTCTGTCTTAATATGTGTCAGCAACGGCGATAGATTTTTGGCCCACGTCATTTCAGGGAGTAGGGACACCCATATACCCAGGTATTTGAAGCTGAGTCTGCACAGAGGTATCCTATCTTGTCAGTCAAAGCAGTCTCTGGAGCTTGACATTGGGATCAGTATTGACTTGGTTGGGTTCATTTTTAGTCCTGAGGCCTGCTCATAACACCGCAGCAGTTCAAGGCTGCGTGGGCCCGTTATGCTGGGTTCCTCCATGTATAGTAGGACATCGTCAGCGCAGAGCGCTATTCTATCCTCCGGTGTGTGGCACCAGTTCCACCCTCGGTATATTGAGACAGACCTGATCATCTGGGCCAGGGGTTCGGTAGCTAGGGTAAATAAAAGGGGATATAGGGAACACCCCTAAAGCTTGCCCCGGTGAAGCTCTAGGGTTGAGGACAGGGTTCCGTTAACTTTCACCCGGGCAGTGAGACTGGCGTATAAGGCTTTTACCAGATGGCAGAACCTCGGGCCCAGGCCCGCGCGGCGAGGCACCAGCAGGAAAAATCCCCAGTCCACCGAGTCAAATGCTTTTTCAAAGTCGATAAGTAAAAGGGCAAGGTCTTAGGGAAGTCAATGACGTTCGGCCAATGCCACGTGTAGCCGACGGATACAGTTTCTGGTGCTACGAGTGGCCATGAATCCACATTGGTCTGGGTGTATTAGGTAGGGCAGAACCCTCTTAAGACGGGCAGCGAGGATGGTGGCAAAGATTTTGACTTTGGGATTAATCAGTGAAATTGGTCTATAGACAGCACAGTGGAATGAGGGGGGTTGGGTCTTGGGGAGCACCACAATGGTGGCGGCATCCATTTCCCGTGGGAAGGAACCATAGTTTACTATTTCTGTAAAAAGTTTTAGTAAATGTAGTGCTAGTTTTTCCTTGAAGGCTTTGTAATATTCTGAGGGGAATCCGTCTGGGCCTGGAGTTTTCCCAGCGCCCAGAGTTGAGATAGCTGTTCGTATTTCGTCCGCATTGATGGGGTCTTTCAGGACCCGCACCTCTACCACAGGTAAGCGAGGGAGGGAGACTCTATCTAGTAGTTGGCTGGCCAGATCTACGTCCACCTTGTCTGATGCCTGATATAGTGTTCGATAATATGTGGCGAAGGCGTTTGCTATGTCAGTGTGCCTGTTACTAGAGCACCCTCCCCGCCTTGGATTTCGGGGACGATCCTGGAGGCCTGATGATGGGACACCAGCCAGTGTAGCATTTTCCCGGTTTTGTCTCCCCATCCATACATTTTTGCTGTGTTCGCCCTCCACATGTGCTTTGCCGCCTCCAGGGATTGGTCCCTAATTACCTCTCGGATTAGGAATAGTTGCTGTGTCACCCTTTCACTTGGGTGGGTTTCTTCCTCGCTTTCAAGGTCCCTGGCCCAAATCTCTAACCTTTCGATATGTCGGACCTGTGAGTGTTCTCGGTTACGTATCAGGTTCTTCGCCGAGCCTCTCAGCACTGCCTTACTTGCTGCCTATAAGGTGCCCGTGGAAGCTACCGTCCCTTCGTTTAGGTCAAAGTAATCCTGTATTGCCTTACGCAGCTGATCGGTGTAGTTTATGTCTTGGAGATACCAAGCATTCAGCCGCCACCTAGGACGAGTCTGAGAATGTGTAGGACCTATTATAAATCTAATTGGAGCATGGTCCGAGATTCCCTGTGTCAAGATTTCGATGTGGGAGAAGGTTGTACTGTACGAGCTTGGGAGCAGTACCAGGTCTATCCTGGATTGAGAGCCATGGGCTGCTGAAGTGTGGGTAAACTGCCGCCGTCTTGGGTGCCACACCCGCCATGCATCACAGAGCCCCGTCGCAGAAAGCCACCCTGTGAGCCCTGCCGCCGCTGTATGTCTATGTGTGGAAAGTGGACTGGCCACATCCATAGCTGAGTTTGGGGTAGCATTAAAATCGCCACCCACCATCGTGTGCTCTGGTGGTAAGGCAAGAAGCAGCTGGGAGAGATCTTTGAGGGTTCTAAGGGCTATTGGTGGGGGGGCATACACACTGACCACATTGATCATGTTACCTTCAATCTTACCCGTGATAGCTATATAGCGTTCCTGTTGGTCTCTTCGTACTTGAATGTGTGTCATGGGGAACGACCAATGTAATAGTATGGCCACCCCCCTCGAGCCACATGTAAAGCCAGCGTGGTATACCCTATCAAAGCCTCTACGTGTCCGGAAGGGGCAGTTGTCTCCCAAGAGATGAGTCTCTTGCAGTAGGAGTATCTCCGGTTTGTATCGGTGTATATAAATGAACATAGTTGTGCGTTTAATTTTGTCCAAGAGACCGTTAACGTTCCAGGAGATTACTTGTGTCTGGTTCATGGGGATATGTGTACGGAAAGGTTTTACCGTGACTTTTAGGGCCACTTTTAATCGGACCATGGGTTGCAGAGGGTCTTCTTTAATGTGTCTGATCTTGAGGGGTGTATGGTTCTCTAATGTCAGTGGAGTCTCTATTTTCTTTACTCTGAGTGCTAGATATAAAACAAAAATGATATCCTACTTTAAACGTAGTAACTTCGGCCTTTGGAACTCGGCCAGAACACCCCTTCCCCCCAACTCCCTTCCCTCCCTATACTTCCCCCCAGAAGCATCTGTCGCCCTTATATACCATCCCAGTCTGCTACTAGTGAGATGAAAGTTCAACTGATGGGGTGGTGGTGGCGGAGGAGATGGTGGACCCCTCCATATTTTCAGATCTGGTCTAAATAACATATAGTGAGTATTAGTAAGTTAATCTTGGTGTATCTCAGGCCCTTCCTGCCTTGCAGTGTCTGTCTGCCTGGAAGGTGTCGCGCCAGTGAAGTCACAACACTGGACTGCGAGATAGGTCTGTGTCTTCCGGAGGCCCCGAGTGGGCCCCCTCCTCTCTCGGTGTGCTTGAGTCTCTCTCTGCGTGTCCGGCCTCTCGGTCGGAGACCGGGCTTTGTGAGCCCATCTGACGGGCCCCCGGTGGTGGCCTCAAGAGGGAGGGATCCCCTGGTGTTCTGCGCCGTCTTCAGCTTATGCGACGGGGTCAGTCAGACCGCTGGTTCCCCTGTTGTTCCGCCCGCGACCCCTGCTGGGACCCGGCTCCATTTGTATAGCGACCCAGGAGGACCTCCTCTGTCAGCCTGGTCCAGGCCGAAGTTGGGTGGTAAAAAAAGTGAGTCTTGTTTTTGTAGATTACACGGAGTCTCGCTGGAAACAAAAAGTGATATTGAACCTCCATAGCTCTTAGTTTTTGTTTCACTTCGGTGAATGAGCGCCTTTGTTGTTGAACCTCCCTCGTGTAGGCTGGGAAAAGTAGAACTTTTGTTCCATTGCATGTGAGGTCACCTTTCACACATGCCTCTTGTAGCACTGCATCTCGGTCTTTAAAGTTAAAAAGGCGGATTATCACCGATCTGGGTGGAGAACCCAGGGGGGGGGGGCTTCGACTGCAGCGAACCACGGCGTGAGGCGATCAGTTGGCATCCAGGAGCGGATCCAGTCCTACAGGTATTGGGCCATTGAAGATTCTGCTGTTTTTTCGGGAAGGCCCACCACGCGGAGGTTGTTGCGTCTAGATCTGTTCTCGGCATCTTCAGCTCTACAATGCAGGTCTGAGGTGCGAGCCGTCAGAGCGGCGACTTGGGTCTTGAGAGCGGTCATCTCATCTTCCACTGTGGAGATCCTGGATTCAGCTTATGTGAGTCGGGCCGTGGCATTCCGGAGGTCCTGCTGGACCAACGCCACATCTACCCTGACCTCCCCTATTTTAGATTCAACGGCCGCCTGGGATGTCTGGATCGCCTGGAGTATTGTCGCTAGATCTTCAGATGTTGTTCGTGGTTCTACATTTCGGCATGGCACACGATCTTCAGCCCGGGACCCGGTGGTTCCCATGGTGAATTGGTCCATACGCGTCTGTGCTGTTGTTTGCCGTGTTGGTTTGTCTTTACCCATGGTGGTGTCAAAGGGATTCCGGTCCCGCAAGACCTTGAGTGTTGATGGTGTGTTGCAGCCTGGCGGGATCAGTGGTCACAGTTATAAGGTCAAGAATGTTTCGGTTTGGTAACCAGTTCTTCGGTGTCCACCCGTGTCTGGTGGACCTCTAGGCAGCTCCGGGGTCCCAGGGGACAGAAGCACCTCCCAGGCCCCCAGTACGAGCCAGTCGGGCGGTCAAGGGTCCCAGATCTTAGGTTCACCCCTGGAGGCAGAAGGAGAGCCAATTGCCGCTTCCCCGCCCGGGGATATTGCCCTGGCCCGGACACCCTCTCTAGAAAGTTGCAGGCGGGGGGGAGCACACTGGGGGACCGCTTCTTGTCCCACAACACCGTATGTCTTGGTGCAATGTTTGGATGGTTGTTTCTGTTTACAGGCCATTCTCTTTTGGAGCTTCTATGGAGTTTCCAGCGACGAAGTGTCATGTTTTATGCCTGTTGGGGGTGCTTTCAGGTGTGCGTTGGTCTCTCTGCATTTACCCCCTCCCTACCATGTGTTGCGTCCATTGTCTTGTGGTCTTCTCCAAGCCCTTCCCTCAGAAAGAAGGCCTGGGCAGGGGGGGAAGGGGTGGAGTACCCCCGAAGGAGTTTCTTTTATCCCACGCCGGTGTAGGCCACAGTTCAGTGTTGGGAAGGTGGTCCAGTTCTTTGTGCCCTTTTCTGTGCCGCGCCCTCCCGGAGCCCCGCCGAGTCGCCGCCAGGACCCAGCGTCTTCCGAGGGGATGTCTCAGGCGTGCGCCGGTCCCCCGGCACTCCAGTCTCCCCCCCTCGCCCGGCGCACCAGGGGCGCCGCAAAGGTATCTCCGGCCCGCTTTGGGTCGGGCGCCGCCGCAGAGTCTCTCTCCCCGTTCCACCCACGAAGGGATGGGGGGAGCGGGGCCAGAGAGAGGAAGGCACCGCGGGCTGCAGCCCACCACCGGCCCGTCAGGTTAGTTGGCTCTCTGCCATACGGCGCTCCCCTCACCTTTGTCCGGGGCCACACATCGCTCTGGCCGTGGTTGGGCCCCCACCACACGATGTTCCGCTCCCTCTCCTCGGGCCGCGCACCACCCTAGGGTATCCAAGGCGCCATGACCGGCCGGCACGTGATCTCGGCCTGCCACAGCGCCATGGGGGCCGAGTTCTCCTGGCATCTTCACCCGCGGTCCGCCATGTTGGATGCGGCCTCCACGTCTCGGTGTGTGTCTTCTTCCCAGCAGGTTAGGGACGATATTTGGTTGTTTTATCTTGCTCCAGGAGGCAGTGGAGTGTTTGGAGTCACTTCCAAAGCCGTGATGGGATCGGATGACTTGTTTGTTGGAGGCGGATGATGAAGTGGTCCGGAGCACTACGAGAGTGCGACCGCCATCTTGACGCCTCGGCCACGCCCCCCGTAAGTGACAGACTTAACAAAAAGTACAGTCTCATGATATATTATTGGAGTGTAGTGTGGATTTGACAAAATCTACATTAACAAATTGTTTTTTCAAGCATAATCACACCAAGGGCTCCTCAGTTGCTCTCAAATGGCCAGCATACACAATATTTTTAAAGATGGGGCTATACAGCGCAAAATCAATATTGCCATGCCTTTTCCAAATGGGCACACTTTATTAGTGGCATTTTTTGTGATTTGAGAGACGCAGAATAATCACTTAAAGGCCAAGAGCATTGCTTAACCAATAAATCCCCAGAATGAAAATTCACAGTGAATCATGATAACTTCCAATCAGTTTCTTGGGACCATGGGTCAAGCATGAAGATAATAAATGATTCATTGTCTTTACACAAATATGACAGATCACAATGCGTATATTACATTTTGCAAGTTGTCGTCTTGCACATTGAAGGAAAATCTCCCCTATGTGCACTTTATCTACATTATGTGTAGTTCTTCAAACAAGGAGGACTATTCTGCTAATGCACAGATTCTGCAAGATAAACCGTTGACCAGGGCTACCCAAGAGACTTATAAGCAATGCTTTAAAAAAACAAGGTTTATACTTAGGGAAACACTGTTGACTCTGAAGGAGAAAATCATCACTAATATGTGTCACCTCCTATTGCAGTGTGGTTCCTATTATGAAAGAGGACTGCATGTTTGGGACGGTAGAACTTTAGAATGTCGGGAACTGAGCGTCTCCACAACATCAAAAAAATGCCTGATTCTTGGCTAGCTCGCAGGCCTCACCTGAAATTCCTAACCTTACAGGGAGACAGTGATTTGTTGCAACCAGAAACATGACACTCTGACATTCCGGGAGAGCTGTGGAAACAGATCTCACCCTTTTGTCATATTACTCATGCATGTCAAGGCATAAACTCAAAGAAGATATGTGACAAGTTTTCAATGCATTTGTTGAAACTATGTAATCTTAAATAGAGAGAGTGAGATGTGATAATTAGGCAGGCAAAATAGAGCAACATAAACAGCATTATGAAGAGGATGAAAACAATGAACGTTCCCACCATTGTTAGCTGGTTCTGGAAATTCTGGAAATTCTAAGTATTCCTACTGGGCTTAAAAAGTACTCTTCTGCCTATCCAATCCAAGGAATCAGCCTTAGCATCATATCTGAAATGGGTGTCAGGTGTCTGTGTGATGAATGGCAATCCTCATCAGGAAGGTGGTGGATCAGCGCCAGTAAAGCTGCATTGTCGAGCACAGCAGTCCCAAGGTGGTTGCAGGGGAAATGCCCCTCTGACCCTTCAGGTAAGCACAGCACATTGTTTACATAATAAAACTGTGCTGTGTTGGAAGATGCAGCTCTGATGTAATGCTTTGTCTTGGTATTAGAAGCTGTCCTGAAACTGGCAACACAGCACTCAGAATATCTTGTTCTGTATGTAGCCTCGGTCGAAGTGTTCCTGATTGGGTGCCAAGAAATCTAACTATAAACAAACATAATGGTCCCTGCCTTCTCATAATAATATCAGGCAAGCTTGTACATAAAAAAAAATACTGCTAAAATCTGATGTAGGCTAAAATGTAAAACGTGTAAAATTTGCAAGTGCGAAAAGGCTTAAGAACAGGGGGTCCAACTCGGTCCAAGACGGACATCACTTAACTGTAGTTCTATAGAAAAGTATATCCAGGAGATATTGGGGCATTATAGCCCAATAAATTTAGAGGACTGTTTTTTGCCTTTTTAAAAGGGGAAAGGATGCAAGAATTACATATAAAGTAAGGAGGCCCAAGAATACAACAACATTAACACCACACCTTACCAAATATAAAATGTAGAGCATGTAACCTTACAATAGATTTTAAAAAAGTCACAATCCATAGCAAAAATCAAAATCATCATAACTTTATCAACTGCAGTAGTAAAATGTGATTTCCGCTGTCACATGCTTGTATGAAAAAGCTCACATTGGAATGACCATACAGGAAATAAGGAAACATATAACAGAACAGAGGTTAAGAATGAAGTGTTCAATACTTAATGCCTGTTTGTGATCCACCACAAAAAAAATGGAATACTGACAAGAATACAGTTACAAAACATGGAAGCTAGATACTTCAAGGTTTTATGATTGAAGGTTTGGGTTTATAAAAAAAGTACTGCATGTTTGCTGGAAGTATCACAGGAATTTTTTTTTTTTCAATTAAAAGAGCACTAAGACAATCTATAAAAGACAATTACAACCCATCTTACAATAGTGTACATGTGTGAGCTTCAAACACCGTGTATATCACTGAATGGTTTAAGCTGTACTAACATCTATACACATTATGTAGTTTTTAAATCATGAAAGTTGTTTTGTAAGATCGATAGTAAAAAATCTTTATGACGCAGACTCTTTCAAAAGTTTCAAAAATTCATATAGCTGATATAATGACCCAATTTATCTTTGCGATTTGATAATAACTGAACATTAGTTGAGTGACAGTCGATTCTAACCTATGATTGAATTAAGCGCATTGTTGCAATGAAAGATAATCATAATAAAGAGTTAAGGTCCAATTCAAGGATGGCTGTTTCCAGATTGAATAATACATCTAAGATACTGTCAAATCTGGATGATGAGCAGTAACATGAGTTGCAAATCGAACAAGAATTACCTGGGTGGTGTCAAACCAATCCATCTTCTCACATCATGTAAGTAAGGTCATTTTTCCATGACTCAATTTTCAATTCAGTTAAATTAGACACAAAGGAAAGTCAAACTGGATGCTATATTTTCTAATATGACCTAGGCTTATAGTGCCATCAACCATTGAAGGAAGCTAGCTAAAATAGTGAATTAGAAACAATCAAAACAGAGTGCCTCAAGTACCAAATTGACCCTGTTAACCTGCCTGAAGATGTACTCAGCACTCTTGATTTATGTAGATAGAAATGACTGTACTCATGCATTTCAAAGTTCAATCACCAAATTTCTGTGTGTCAAGGACTACTTTAATCCAATCATGTTTTTTCAACATTAAGACTGAACTCTATAGATGCAGGGTAAATTGTGAATTGAAAGGGTTTTCTACCTTTTTTGCCTCTATTAAGTCATTTTCATTCAAACTTTTATAAGCTCACCATGGAAAATTACAACCTTCAGGGGTGAATCTGGCAGCTAGGAACAGTCAACATATTAACATTTATGATTATGATGTTTTCTTTAATAAATATTTGGTGCCATGATATACTTGCAAATAAAAATGAGCATCATAAATGCGCACTATTCAGTTTTTATTAGAGTAGTATGGTGGGGTGTGAAATAATGATAGAACAAAATAAAAATTCACCTTTAACTCCACTCGTCCTTGATGTAATCAGCAAGGAAAAAATCAGGAGTAAGAACAGAAAGAGCACAAAAAACAAGTAAGAACAACAAACATCAGAAACCAAAGATGCACTACCCTTTCTTCTTCAGGAACTGGAACTGGAATGGGAAGACAATGAGTTGGACAGAAGAAAGGGCAGGGGTCAGCACTCAGTGAGCTTACAGACATAGGAATCAGGAGAGAGCATCAGGAGGGGATGAACCCAGCCGGTGGATGTCGGGAGACCAGACTGAGCAGAGTTACTGGAAAGGCAGACTCAAGAAGAGACAAGCTATATTGGAGTGTAAAATTTAGTAATTCTTTTAGTGACCCAGATGTCAGCACTAGGTGACATTTATATTAATGTTTTAAAAGCTTAAGATGGAGAAAAGCGGCACGGGTAAGTATTTTAAAAGTGCTCACATTTTATTTGTGGCGGACACCAATGTGTCTACCAGAAATGACAATGTGCTAACAAGATTAAAATGATGTTGAAGTATGTTTTATACATTAAAGTAACTGCTAGTAGTGAAACGAATTTGATTTATAATATTTTATATGGTTTAGAAGTATAGAGTTAAGTGCGCAGAAAAATAAATGCACTTCTCTGTCATGTGATGCTTTAACAAAGATTGCAATTATTAATGAAATGTTTTTTACATATTCTGATGATATATTATTAATCCTGAATTTATACGTTTGCATATTATGTGTGTTTTATTAATAACAACATTATTGCATTGTATTTCTTGTGTTTCTTGTTTTAGTAAGACTAGGCCTGAGGACTTTGTATTTACAGTCATGTAAATGTGATGAATCATTTCTTTTTCTAACATGACTTTTTCTATTATGTTGTTTCTCGTGAATAATAAAGGGTCATATTGTTCAAAGTACAAGACTTGTTTCTCAATTACCTTGATTCTGGAACATTTAGGCCTGAGGACTGATAGGAACATTTAGGCCTGTGGTCTGATAGCTAAAACGAATGATACTGTTAACATGAACATTCCCATGAGAACTGGTGAAATCGTCTTACACCCTGAGAAGAATGTGCAATATATCAAGTGATGTACAACATTTTTATTGGCTATCGGATTCACTTGGAAAGAGGAGTTGACTTTGTATCAAACCTGAGAAATCTCTGTCATACTGCAAATTGACTTTGTGGTCAAATTCTAATTGGACATTGTCTCCTTTCATGTGATATGGCCTCATTAAACTCACCAATCAAGTAGTTTTGATTATTTCTAATTCGGGAAGGACTTCATAAGTTTCAGTCAGTCCACCTTAGAGTCTTCTTCTGTTCTTTGCTCCTTGGATGTTTCCTGATTGTTTCCCTGCACAGCCCATGTTCTGCACTATATCTGATGGTGCTTCGAACAGACTTTGCTGCTGATCTACATGTTTTGCTGATGAAACTGAATTGAATGCTAACCCTAGGAGAGGTATATTCTATTGCAAATATTATTTTCTCCTGACCTGCATTTCTTTAGTGGAAGTTAGCATGCTGACATAGTCCTATTTTATTTTTTCTAGTTAGTCTAACTTAGCCAAGATAGATAATTTCCAAATTATTTTTGTCTTTCTTTTTGACTTTTGGCCACATGTGTTAGCCTGTACCGACACATGCTTGTCTTAATTTGGTTAGCAGTAGGGATTTCCTAAGCCCAAAATACTGATTTCTAAATCTTTGTAATTTGACTAATGTATTCAGTCTGATTTAAAGCATGTTTCTATCTCACAAGTGATCTCATTATTAATTTGTATTATTCTTCTTGAATATTTAATGGTGTTGTGTTGAGTAGATTAAATTTGTTTCATAGATTTGGTCAACCCACGGTTTTTATTTACCGTTAGAATGTGATTTTGCACACCATTCTTGTGACTTTGGCTTTGTGATTATAAAATAAAGCTTTGAAACCTTTATTGATTGGAGTTTCTTCTGTTGGCACATAGGTCATGGTGTTAAGTTTATTGTTGGGTTTGAAATGATTGAAGATGGTTAACTGCACTCTACACTGGGTCCAAAGATCCCTCAACCTCAGATAAGCGTTTTTGAATCCTGTGAAGGATGAGAAAAACATGTTAACAGTTCCCAGCCATCGTGTCTCATCAGCCCCAACCAAATCAAAGAGGCGCCTGGCCTCAGACACGCTCCTGGTGGAATGTGGCCAACACAGGTAAGGGGGAAGTTGCGGGGGCACTAAAGGGGAGATCAGCTAGAAAAGGGCCTCATTTAAATCTTAGTAGAGAAGGAACATTATGCCAACATAATGGTCTGCTGGCCCAATTTAAATTTGGGAAGACCATAGTCTGACAACTTTGGAGAACACTCTGTTTCTTCCATGGTCAAACTTCTCTGACGGACCAACGGATTAAGTGATGTTGGAGGTTTGTGTATATGTTGGCTAGCCTAATTTACATAGGTGAACATTCAGCCATTTTCAATATCCGTCACTGTCAGGAAAATCCTGGCAGTAAGGGGCACTGAAAAGTGCACAATGCCCCTTTCACAATGGAGGAAACTTCAATGGCGAGGGAGGCACAGTTTTTTGTATTTTCAAATCAAAAATCCTGCTTCTGGATTTTTTTGCTGAGCATAAAATAAAAGTTGTAAGTTTGACATACAGCCCCATCATGTTGACACAGCTGCCCATCAAACATTAAATGCACTGATAGGAATCACCATGAAGGTGGTTCCTGTAAATGCTAGATCTGCCAGGTGGCATTTCTAAATCTGGCAGGTGGCACCACTGTCAGAAGTAATTTATTCTATCACCATGACAAAGGACTGGTGAACTGCCAAGATTTTAATGAGACCCAAAGTTGCTACAGGACAAGGCAAACCCAGTTTTCCACAACTGCATTCCTACCAAAAGGTTTGGCATGGCAATATTTATCACAAAACTCATGATTGCAATATATGCAATTGTTCACACACATATCTCAGATAACCAGGCCTCTTGGTAGTGAGGCCCTTAGATCAAAGTAGGGGAAAATGTGACACCTTATGTTAAAAAAGCCACTGGCAAACCAAAGAAGTTGTACTACAAGACAGAAAAATGAATCAATCATCTGTCCCAGATTGCTTACTTGGTTTGAATGGTTTGTTTGTGAGTGCTGGAGCATTTTCATCCTTCACAGAAATCAACGCTTATCAAGGCTGACCTTGACCCAGCAGTAGCTTGTGATAGAACCACAGAACAAAATTTCAATACGGAGCAATATGGTTAAACAGAACAGCCCATTTGGCCATACTCCACTCAGGAATAAAGTTACGAAAATGTATTATAAAATCAAACTTGTAGTCATGTAAATTATTCTCAGCACAAAAGTATAAAAATACAGTATCACCAAGGATTGCCCAAGGCAACAAAATAGATTCAGGCAAACTAACATTAATAAGACTAAATATTTAATGGCAAATATGCAAAACATTAGTAAAATCAATTGAGATATGGAAAGTAAGCATTGCTCAGACTTAGCAAACCTCATTCAATTTCAAAAAGGGAAAACTCTACGATGGCCAAGTTAGGGATTTACATGTGTGGGGCAGACCACATGCGGGCAAAAGACAAAAAGGTAAAAAAAGAATAGAAAAAATGTGGAAAGAGGAAAACTTGAGCACCAAGCTTCTAACTAAAGTGGGCAAAAGATAGGTAAAAAGGGAAAGCGTCAGCCTGTCAGAAGCTCGATCAAGAGTCTTCTGAAAGGAGTTAGGGAGAGAAATTCTAAGTCTTAACTGGATATCTCAAAGGGACAATGCAGAGAGGAAGATCCCTCTCCAAGGGGATCAGCATACAGGAACAGGGGCTCAACTTCACTTTTTCAGAAATCTGGAGGAATCTCTCTTTGACCAAGGTTCAAATGGTCATCAGTATATTAAAGTTCTTAAAGCAATTCGATTCACTGTGGACAGCAGTCCATATTACGTTGAAGCAACATCATCCAATAATAATTGATCACATGACTCTAGGTTGGTACTCTGAGGAATCTTCCCAGCTCTGTCATGGGAACAGCATCCATCTGTGTGATTCTTTGCAGGTTTGAAACTAATGTATATTTGTTAGCCCATCTACTCAGGATGTTCAGATTTCAAGGACAAAATTGCATTACTCTCTATGTCTAAACAATAGAACCTATTTCCAAAGGCTAGTCTTCTCATGGCAACGAAGCCATGAAAGAAAGCTCACATTATAAAAATCATGAATCAGCATTTCCTCCAAAGTCATGAAATACAAGCTTTGCAGGCCTCACTTAGATTAAAGCAAAATAATTACAGCAACACATTTAATTAATACATTTTAACAAGCACATTTAATATGCAAACATATAAGTTTATCATTAATAATGCTTCAATAATATGCATATTACATTCATTTTAAACTGGCAAGGAATTCTGTTAATACATTTCAATAAGTATAATAGAAAATTACATTTCTTCTACTTTTGCACACGTGTTTAAATCATTAATCAGAGAAATTAAAAATTGTTTAAATATATTTTGTTAGTCTAGAGTATAAATTACATTTTTAAAATCAGTTTAATCCCTTTAACATTTGATTTAATTCAAATACCACCTATGTTGAACTCTACATTGTTAGCAAATGCACATTAATACAACGTGTCAGTGTAATTTCGAAGTTCAAACCATTAGCACTTTGATTAACATAAAACCTAAACTGTCACACATTGATAACTTTTTTGATATAAGGGACACCACTAAAATGTTGTCTTTGTCAGTTCCTCCTCTGATGGCGAATTTAGCCATCACACAATACCGCAACTCTCATTTTAATGAGACATCCCAAAATTTCAGATGTTTACTCCGGTAAGGTCTGCTATAATACTCTAACCGCTTAAGGTTACGATGATATAGGCTTCTCCTGTTCTTCATTTAAATCTCTTCCCTCCTCTGTCTATTCTTTGCTCTTTTTTCCTTCAGCCTTTTGATCAGTTTGTACAGTCCTGCTGCAACTAGGGTGCACAAAATTATTATCAACAGGGGTCTCAAGATGGTTCCCACAATTTCTCTTCCCATGTTTCCAAATCACTTTCCAGTGGCAGCAAAAACACTAACTATAGCTCCCCAAGCACCTGTTATTTCCTTCAGGTTCTTTTTCAAGTCAGTCATGTTTGCAAAGTACTTTCTTGTCTCTTTGGTATTGTCGGGTATATATGTACAACATTGTTGTGCATGTAACATTTTGCAAACTCTGCCTTCTTTTACGAGGAGAATGTTTAACACAAGGCAAAACCATTTATCTCCCAGCAGCTATTTCTGTGTCCCGTAACAATTTGGCACCTTCAGTGTCTGTAGATAACATATCTACTATTGTTGGCAACTTCCTAATCTTGATATCATTCAAGATCACACCTAAAAATGTAATCATGGCACCACAAATATCACCCACAATCTCTGAGGCACTTACTTCTCTTTTAACTTTGGAGTTTGATTTCTCATCCCTGGCTGGATCATTGAAATGGACCACATGGTATAGATTCGGAAAAAACTTTTCTGAGGTAACATGTACCATACCAGCCTTTCGGCAGATTGCAATACGCATTTTTTCACATATGAAATAAATACCTGATATGGCAGGATCTTGTCCATTCAGCATGAAAGTCCAAACACGTTTAAACAAAAAAAGTCTACATTCACTAGTACCTAATAAATGTGTGTCTGTCTTTGATCTATGTTTATATACACATAATTCCCCTACATGTTGCCAATCTGAAGCCTTGAATCCTCGATTTCCAGCCACAGAGTGTGTTGCTTCTTTTTCCCAATTTTGTAAAATTATTCCCTTTTCTATTGTGGATGTCATTGCTCTCCTTTTCTCCTCAGCTTGTCCAGTTAATTCTTTTTCTACTGGGCTAATAATGCAGGTCAATTTATTCTTATGGGAATAAGATGTTCCAAATGTGAATGTAGGTTCAAAGAATCATCTTGCAGTGTCAATGTTTTTCATTTTTCAATGTTACAAAGAATGGTAGAAGGTTCAAAGAATCATCTTGCAGTGTCAATGTTTTTCATTTTTCAATGTTACTGAAATGCTTCATGATGGGAACTATTGAAAACAGTAGCTCATAATTCGAGTATAAGTATTGATAATACTCCTGCTGATATAAGAGTGTTAAAAACAGATTTCAAGAAATTTCATAGATTAGGGGCAAACTGTAATATGTGATTCCCTGACTTACCGATGAGGGTAAATGTGTGCACACATAACAATCTAGAGCTTCCATAGTATCTACATACTCATAATGTAGCTTATGATACACATTAAATCTAAAACTATCCATGTGTAAAAATCTCTGATCTTTATACAGGGTATCTTGATCTGCAATGGAATTTGCTAAGTTCGGGGCACTTGCGATCACAAGTTTTGGTAAACCATTTTCTATGGGCAAACTAAATGCAATGAACATCAATATAATCATGATTGTTGTCACTGCTATGCATATATATTTGCATTTACTACCTCTATTGCTATTTTACTAAATGAGCTCTTTAATATCAGACCAAAATCCGAAATAAAAAATCAGTAACAAAAATAAAAAATTCTAAGCATATTTTATATATCACTGCCTCTTTTCAGTACTTTTTATTTGTAAGTAAAGCAAGAATAAAAATGAGTCTATTTAACAATGCAAATTAATCACAAAGTTCCTAGATCTTCTAGAAGGTTCATCAAGACTTTTCTTTATTTGCTTTGGGAATTGGGTTTCTGGTTGGCTAGGGTATGCACCTCAGCCAGACAGAAACCACCACTCTAGTCAGGTCTAGTAAGGTGCCAAAGATAACCTGTGCTCATCCCAGATAGCTTGGCAAAGAGCAGTCAGGCTTATCCCAGAGGTCATGTATAAAGCCTTTGCGCAACACACACTCACCAGTGACACAATAAATGCACCCTAAAAGAGGTCCACACAGGCTTGTATCAAAAGTAAACTCCAGTATTATACATCTATATATCACTGGGTCACACAATATGAATCACCCGTACTGTGAAGGCATGTTTATCACTAGCAAAAATCATGAACATTGTGCATACATACATATATTTATGTGTCTATTGTGGGGCCAGAACATTATAATTCACCAGTACTGTGTAAATCCATACATGGCATCCGCCAAAATGGTGTAAATCTCCTATAATATACACGCACGTATTTGTATATCATTGGGCCAAACTGATATAAATTACCAATGCAGTGCAGATTCAGCTAATGCTGAGGCATTACTCGTTTTCATGGGCAAATGCAGGGTACACAAAAACACATACACCTACAGTAGCACCTGTAAGGCCAATATGTTTGGAGAAAAGACATGTGGGTCACTAGTTGTCCCTACGAGTACCTCGGTCCCACATTGTACATGGGGTATGTCAGTTGCAATACACATTAATCACCATGAATACAAGCATGAGAGTGAGGCAATCCTGGGCTCATATTGGGATAAATGTCGTTAGTATCACATTGCGACCATAATACGAGGGGAGCCAGGAGAGTTATGCCAGTAAGACAATTGTAGGCCGCAGGAGTACCTGAGCGCCTACTACAAAGATTACTGTAACCCACCCAGGAAGGGAAGTACTGTCATGATGCTCATCACGGGGCAACCCCTAGCCGAGTGTGATGTGGAGCAGGGGAAATTGGCACAAAGCTCTCATGATTCCCGTTAGGCCTTGTCATTCCCCTGACACTGCCACCGCACGAGCATGGGTTTAGGTGCAGTGAACCCACTCTGTGCCTAGAACAACCATTGGGAAATACTGAAATACTTGCGCTGCTACCCGAATCAGTATGATAGCTTCCTTGACTAATATGGCCACCCCCTAAGGCAGCACAGCCTGGCTATGTGACTTGGCCAATGAACTGGCTCTCACTAAAACTGGGCCAAATGGAGGCAAGGGTCCTGTAGCCGCAGAAACAAGGGCAGGTGTGCCCTTCAGGTGAGGTGCGCCTTTGCGTGTGATGCAATCAGCTGCAGCCATCCTATAGCCTGAGGGGAGGGCAACACAAAGTGCTGTTGCCTGCACTACTACCATTGTTGTCGCAGTGCCCAGTATGTGCTTTCTGTAAAATAAGGCGCTCCCAGCTTTCCTCCTCGTGCCAGGACACCTATACAGTAACCAATGTGGAGCACTCAGTACATGCTATTAGCGCTCACCAGGTGTTAGATTGGGACAAGGCAGACCACGGAGCTTCAGACAGCGCTCTGTGCACAAAGGTATTACAAGGACAACAACCCACGCTTCTTCCCATGCTGGCCCCCTCGGAGAACACTTAGGGGGAGGCAGGCAGCAATAGGAAAGGGGACCAGCACAGCAAAATCAACAGTTCCACTGGCAATCCCTCCTGGTATCACTCCAGTGTCCTTGCAAAACAGAGTCAGGAAGCAGCTGGCAGCAGGGCAATAAACGGAAAAGGAATCCAGATGAGTCCTTTGTGCAGTCCAGCAGTCCTTTGGACAGAGGTTCAGTCCCAGTTCCAAAAGTGCTTTCTAAACATGGGATTACAGCCTCTCTACTTATAATCAAAATGGCCAGCTTCTAGAAGGTGGGAGAAGGTTCCAGCTTGATCTGACTAGTTCCAAGAATTTCCCTTCCACTCTACCTGGGCTCCAGACATTAGTAGTGGGTAAACTACCCCTTTGTTTGAGAGCAGGACTCAGCCCATACAAGTGTAAAGTGCACACCAACTAACTCTCTCCCAGCTGAGGAAAACCATCAGTATGCAGATGTAACCCTGTCACACCGAACCCTGTCACACCTAACCCTCTCGAATGGGTGACTTTCTGGAGAGTATGCACAAAGTGGAGCTGCCACTCTGCCCTAGACTTGGATTCGAGTCAGGCTGCAAAACACCAAAGTTAGAGGTACAGAGAAATGTCCACTTTCTAAAAGTGGCATTTCTAAAATAGCAATATAAAATCCACCTACATCAGTAACCAGGATTTCTCACTACCATTCCAAACACACTAAACATAGTAAACATGCCTATGCTACTCCTTTCTGATCATAAATTACCACTTAGTTACATATAAGGGAATTCTCAATGAAAACCTACAAGAGGAGCAGCATTCACAGTAGTGAAAAATGAAATAGGTTGTTTGTCACTGCTAGGACATGCAACACATAAAATATATGTCATACCTTTTACACACACAGGACCCTATCCATAGGGCTATCCAGGGCCTGCATTAGGCGTGACTTAGGTGTTGTAAAAAATGGAGTGCAGTCCTTGGCAAGTAGTTTGACTTGCCAAGTCAGTTTGGCTGAAAACTGCGCATGCTGCCACTGCAGTGGCAGGCCTGAGACATGTTTTGAAAGACTACTTCTGTGAGTGGTGCAATCTGAGGTGCGAGCCCACTAGTATCATTTAATTTACAAACCCTCGGTATATGGTATACTACTTTACAAGGGGCTTACAGGTAAATTAAAATAGGCAAACTGGTGTAAACCAATTATACCAAGTTGTAGGAGCAAGAGCACATTCACCTTAGCATTGATTAGCAATGGTAAGGTTCCCAGAGTCCTAGAGCCAACAAAAGGAGGGTCAGAAAAAAGGGAGGGGAAAGGCAAAACTCTTTGGAAATAACCCTGCAGAAAGAGCCATTTCCCAAAAATTTCAAATTATCAAAAAACTTCTAATATAAGTTCAAATTTCTCTAATAAAGGTACAGCTGATAGTCACTAATAATTACTTCCAAAATGTACTGTCTTTGTTCATCAAACGGCAATGAGATTTCAAAGTTCAGCTCCACTGCAATTCCAATCTCAACTATGTTGAAATGGATTCAAATTGTTATAACAAGAGGATGCCAACTCAGGTTCCCAGTCATTGGCAGCAAAAATATGTCCATTCAGGAACTGGGTATCTTCAACTTGGCACTCTCCTTCTTTTTGATATTCTGTTTGCTCGAACCTCTGAATCATTCTCACTTTGACCCAACTCTTCAGTCTCCTCAGCAGCAGTTGGAGGCACTTGTACAGCTGGCACTAAATACTCCTTTTGCCAATTGTGTCCAACTACAGCTCTTTTATCTGGCACGACTGGTCCTTCATCAGAATCTCTGTTTGCATGAGTCAACTGATTCTGTCTCGACACTTCTTGTACCACCCACTGTTGTTGACGTGCTCAGAACCCTATCAGATCTAGTATTGAAGGTTCCATTAATTTGTTTTACAAGTCCTCAAGCCTCAGATCTGTAGCTGCAATGTAATCTTTGCTCATTTTGTAATGCTGCACATAACAATTTAAGGATCTCTATTGAAATGAGTTCTTCGGTCTGATTCTAGAGAAGTCGGTAAGCTGAATTGAAGTATCAATTCCCTCAATCCCATCTTTGCTACTGTGGGACTTTCATTTCTCCAGACTGGGTAAGCATCAAATCAATGTGAAAAAAATGCAAATAACAACAAGGATATATCTCGGTCCATTGAACACTAGTAATTCTATAAAGTCAAACTCTGTTGAACGATCCTCCTGATCTACCTATATGACTCAGTATAACAATTGTGCCTTTCTCTACGTTCATCTGCTGACATGTAACACATCTGTGGCATACAGCTTCTGCAATCGGTGTGAATATGGGGTTAAACCATGTTTGCCTGAACGTTCTAATCATTGCTGCTCTACCTATGTGTGCCTGTCCATGATAATGTCTAGCCACTGGGGACAGTAAGCTATTTGGAAATACCACTCTTCCATCACTTGAGACCTAAACATCATCTTAATTTCTTTTAACACAACCTGCTCCGACTCAACTTTACTGTTCTTCTGACTCTTCCTCCTAGAGTCTCTTAGGGTCAGATGTAGCAATGTCAGGATTT
The DNA here is from genome assembly GCF_031143425.1 of Pleurodeles waltl. Classification (NCBI taxonomy): domain Eukaryota; kingdom Metazoa; phylum Chordata; class Amphibia; order Caudata; family Salamandridae; genus Pleurodeles; species Pleurodeles waltl. The sequence goes on from NC_090443.1 coordinate 137,125,297, forward strand.
GCGATTCTGAAACTGCGAGTCGGTGCAACTCGCAAATCCTGAGGCAGAACGGTGTCCAAGACACCGTCTGCGACTCACTATGGGGTCGCAAAGACCCACCTCATAAATATTAATGGGGTGGGTCGCATTTTGCGACCCCATAGCGAGTCCCTGCACTCACAGGGATGGTGGCCTGCTGAAGTCAGCAGACCTCCATGTCTGTGACTGCTTTTTCAATAAAGCAGTTTTTTTTTATTTTGCAGCCCGTTTTCCTTAAAGGAAAACGAGTTGCAAAATAAAAAAAATAACGAAACCATTTGGTGTCGTTTTTTCAGAGCAGGCAGTGGTCCATTGGACCACTGCCTGCTCTGAAAAAACCTTGTGGGCAACATTCACAAAGGGGAAGGGGTCCATGGGGACCCCTTCCCTTTTGCGAATGAGTTACTGTGAGAAAGTAGCCTCTTTCTAGCTTTGTTACCCCCACTTTTGGCCTGTTTGTGAGTGTATGTCAGGGTGTTTTCACTGTCTCACTGGGATCCTGCTAGCCAGGGCCCAGTGCTCATAGTGAAAACCCTATGTTTTCAGTATGTTTGTTATGTGTCACTGGGACCCTGCTAGTCAGGATCCCAATGCTCATAAGTTTGTGGCCTATATGTATGTGTTCCCTGTGTGGTGCCTAACTGTCTCACTGAGGCTCTGCTAACCAGAACCTCAGTGGTTATGCTCTCTCATTTATTTCAAATTGTCACTAACAGGCTAGTGACCAATTTTACCAATTTACACTGGCTTACTGGAACACCCTTATAATTCCCTAGTATATGGTACTGAGGTACCCAGGGTATTGGGGTTCCAGGAGATCCCTATGGGCTGCTGCATTTCTTTTGCCACCCATAGGGAGCTCTGACAATTCTTACACAGGACTGCCACTGCAGCCTGAGTGAAATAACGTCCACGTTATTTCACAGCCATTTTACACTGCACTTAAGTAACTTATAAGTCACCTATATGTCTAACCTTTACCTGGTAAAGGTTAGGTGCAAAGTTACTTAGTGTGAGGGCACCCTGGCACTAGCCAAGGTGCCCCCACATTGTTCAGAGCCAATTCCCTGAACTTTGTGAGTGCGGGGACACCATTACACGCGTGCACTACATATAGGTCACTACCTATATGTAGCTTCACAATGGTAACTCCGAATATGGCCATGTAACATGTCTAAGATCATGGAATTGCCCCCTCTATGCCATCCTGGCATAGTTGGCACAATCCCATGATCCCAGTGGTCTGTAGCACAGACCCTGGTACTGCCAAACTGCCCTTCCTGGGGTTTCACTGCAGCTGCTGCTGCTGCCAGCCCCTCAGACAGGCAGCTGCCCTCCTGGGGTCCAGCCAGGCCTGGCCCAGGATGGCAGAACAAAGGACTTCCTCTGAGAGAGGGTGTGACACCCTCTCCCTTTGGAAAATGGTGTGAAGGCAGGGGAGGAGTAGCCTCCTCCAGCCTCTGGAAATGCTTTCTTGGGCACAGATGTGCCCAATTCTGCATAAGCCAGTCTACACCAGTTCAGGGACCCCTTAGCCCTGCTCTGGCGCGAAACTGGACAAAGGAAAGGGGAGTGACCACTCCCCTGACCTGTACCTCCCCTGGGAGGTGCCCAGAGCTCCTCCAGTGTGCTCCAGACCTCTGCCATCTTGGAAACAGAGGTGCTGCTGGCACACTGGACTGCTCTGAGTGGCCAGTGCCACCAGGTGACGTCAGAGACTCCTTGTGATAGGCTCCTTCAGGTGTTGCTAGCCTATCCTCTCTCCTAAGTAGCCAAACCCTCTTTTCTGACTATTTAGGGTCTCTGTCTCTTGGGATTCCTTAGATAACGAATGCAAGAGCTCATCCGAGTTCCTCTGCATCTCTCTCTTCACCTTCTGCCAAGGAATCGACTGCTGACCGCGCTGGAAGCCTGCAAACCTGCAACATAGTAGCAAAGACGACTACTGCAACTCTGTAACGCTGATCCTGCCGCCTTCTCGACTGTTTTCCTGCTTGTGCATGCTGTGGGGGTAGTCTGCCTCCTCTCTGCACCAGAAGCTCCGAAGAAATCTCCCGTGGGTCGACGGAATCTTCCCCCTGCAACCGCAGGCACCAAAAAGCTGCATTACCAGTCCCTTGGGTCTCCTCTCAGCACGACGAGCGAGGTCCCTCGAATCCAGCGACTCTGTCCAAGTGACCCCCACAGTCCAGTGACTCTTCAGTCCAAGTTTGGTGGAGGTAAGTCCTTGCCTCACCTCGCTGGGCTGCATTGCTGGTAACCGTGACTTTTGCAGCTACTCCGGCCCCTATGCACTTCCGGCGGAAATCCTTTGTGCACAGCAAAGCCTGGGTCCACGGCACTCTAACCTGCATTGCACGACTTTCTAAGTTGGTCTCCGGCGACGTGGGACTCCTTTGTGCGACTTCGGGTGAGCACCGTTTCATGCATCCTCGTAGTGCCTGTTTCTGGCACTTCTCCGGGTGCTACCTGCTGCTGAGAGGGCTCATTGTCTTGCTCGACGTCCCTTCTCTCTCCTGGTCCAATTTGCGACCTCCTGGTCCCTCCAGGGCCACAGCAGCGTCCAAAAATGCTAACCGCACGATTTGCAGCTAGCAAGGCTTGTTGACGTTCTTTCAGCGGGAAACACTTCTGCACGACTCTCCACGGCGAGTGGGATCCGTCCACCAAAGGGGAAGTCTCTAGCCCTTTTCGTTCTTGCAGAAACCTCAGCTTCTTCTGTCCAGTAGAAGCTTCTTTGCACCCACAGCTGGCATTTCCTGGGCATTTGCCCATCTCCGACTTGCTTGTGACTTTTGGACTTGGTCCCCTTGTTCCACAGGTACCCTAGATTGGAAATCCACAGTTGTTGCATTGTTGGTTTGTGTCTTTCCTGCATTATTCCTCTAACACGACTTCTTTGTCCTTAGGGGAACTTTAGTGCACTTTGCACTCACTTTTCAGGGTCTTGGGGAGGGTTATTTTTCTAACTCTCACTATTTTCTAATAGTCCCAGCGACCCTCTACAAGGTCACATAGGTTTGGGGTACATTCGTGGTTCGCATTCCACTTTTGGAGTATATGGTTTGTGTTGCCCCTATCCCTATGTTTCCCCATTGCATCCTATTGTAACTATACATTGTTTGCACTGTTTTCTAAGACTATACTGCATATTTTTGCTATTGTGTATATATATCTTGTGTATATTTGCTATCCTCTCACTGAGGGTACACTCTAAGATACTTTGGCATATTGTCATAAAAATAAAGTACCTTTATTTTTAGTAGAACTGTGTATTGTGTTTTCTTAAGATATTGTGCATATGACACTAAGTGGTACTGTAGTAGCTTCACACGTCTCCTAGTTCAGCCTAAGCTGCTCTGCTAAGCTACCATTATCTATCAGCCTAAGCTGCTAGACACCCTATACACTAATAAGGGATAACTGGGCCTGGTGCAAGGTGCAAGTACCCCTTGGTACCCACTACAAGCCAGTCCAGCCTCCTACAGTTACCACCAGTGTGACACTGGTGGTAACTGCGTATTGCTTTGCGACCGCATTCGCGGTCACAAAGCAATTCTGCATTGCAATGCGAATCGCAAATAGGAAGGGAACACCCCTTCCTATTTGTGAGTCGCATTCACAATTTGCGAGTCGGTACCGACTCGCAAATTGTGAATGTGCATCGCAGAAGGCTGTTTGCATGGCGCAAACTGTGATTTTCGCAGTTTGCACCATGCAAACAGCTTACTACATCTGGCCCTTAATTTATTCCCAGGAATCAATAGGACATTTTGACTTTCTCATTGCTATTTTCACTGCTCCACTCCCCATTAAAGGAGGTGCAGCTGAGGGCACAATACCTCGCCACTTCATCAGCATAAGGTTACATAGGTGGTCATTCTGACCCTGGCGGTCTTTGACCGCCAGGGCGGAGGACCGCGGGAGCACCGCCGACAGGCCGGCGGTGCTCCAATGGGGATTCCGACCGCGGCGGTAAAGCCGCGGTCGGACCGGCACCACTGGCGGGGTCCCGCCAGTGTACCGCGGCCCCATTGAATCCTCCGCGGCGGCGCAGCTTGCTGCACCGCCGCGGGGATTCCGACCCCCCTCCCGCCATCCAGATCCCGGCGGTCGGACCGCCGAGATCCGGATGGCGGTAGGGGGGGTCGCGGGGCCCCTGGGGGCCCCTGCAGTGCCCATGCCACTGGCATGGGCATTGCAGGGGCCCCCGTAAGAGGGCCCCTACATGTATTTCACTGTCTGCTGCGCAGACAGTGAAATACGCGACGGGTGCAACTGCACCCGTCGCACAGCTTCCACTCCGCCGGCTCGATTACGAGCCGGCTTCATCGTGGAAGCCTCTTTCCCGCTGGGCTGGCTGGCGGTCTGAAGGCGACCGCCCGCCAGCCCAGCGGGAAAGTCAGAATTACCGCCGCGGTCTTTCGACTGCGGAACGGTAACCTGACGGCGGGACTTTGGCGGGCGGCCTCCGCCGCCCGCCAAGGTCAGAATGAGGGCCATAGTCATTAGGCTTTTGTGTGTGGCACACTTAATGAGTGCAATTCTTGCCTGGAACTGTAATGCATTCAACAAACTGTAAATCTTGTCACCGTTTCAGATAGGAGATGTAGAAGAGGTCATATAATCTCTCTGGTGCCACAACTGTCCGAAGTCATGAACGACACCAAAACCCTACTGACTGTCTGTGTTGATGATCACTTTAAGCTGTTCAAAAACACATTAGACTCTGATAAGAGCAACCAATTCAGCTACTTGGGTAAAAAACACTCCTCAAAGCCTGGAGGCTTCTCTCACACCTGAGATCATGCAAACTGCATAACCAGCTCACAGGGTACCACCTTTATCTCTCAAACAGGAGCCATCAACAAACATGACATAGTAATTTTCATCTAAGGGGAAATCTTGAACGACAGATCTTCGTTTGGTGCACAATTCAGTCACATTGAGACAGTCACACTCAATCTCATCCTTGTGTACTCATCAACATTTTCAACAGGATTAGGCAAAAGAATAGCTGGATTGAGTTCAGTGCAGCGTTTGATAATTACATTCGGGGAACCAAAAATAACTTGTTCTTAGTGGGTCAAATGCACACTTATGAGATATTAGGTCTTTGTACCAGTCAACAAAATTTCCACTGAATGGGGAATAAAAACATTCAGGGGTGGCCCATAACAATGCCTTTGCACTGTTCAATGCTTATGCTAAGTGCAGCAAGATCCTATAAATAACCAGGCAGCACTGATGTACAGGATCAAATGAAGCAGGAAAATAAGCCACAGGCCTGTTTGCATTTCTATGTAGCTGTGTCAAAACTGAGAAAGCACATCCATCCCTCTCACAGCAAAACAAGAAGAAAAACATTTGTTATAATCGGGGATTCCCAGAGCTGCGCTTGGCATAGGTTTTGTCTCAGCTCTAAGAAGGCATGCAAGCAATTGTCATCCAATGGTACTGGATAAGACACATCCTTGTGTATCAGCCTCTGTAAAGGCTTGGCCAAAATTGGAAAGTATGGAATCCACTGACGACAGCAGCCAACCATTCTCAGAAACATTTGGACTTCTTTCTGTGTAACCAAGGAATTCATTTGCTTGATTGCTGATATTCTTTCTTGAGACACCTTCCTCACACCTTTTTCAATGTGGTGACCTTTTTCAATGTGCTGAGGGAACCTAATGTCCATTTTCTCCTTAATGATTCAAGAGAGCTATTGTATCTCTTCTGCATGCTTCAGAGGTGTTTGAAGCGACTAACAGGTAATCTACATACTGCACTAAGACTGAGTAATAGGGCATTTTAAGAGACTCTAGGTAATTTTTAAAGATCTGATTGAAAAAAGATAGTGACTCAGTAAACCCTTGAGGAGTTCGACACCATGCCAAAACATGACTGCCAAATTTGAATGCAACGATTCTGCTTCACAGGGATTTTGGAGTAAAATCACTGCTGGATTTGGTACCACCGGACAACATGGAGCTACAATCACATTCACTTTTCTCAGGTCTTAGGCGATGTGGTACTTTCCATTGGGCTGCCGCAATCCTAGAATGGGAGAATAAAATGGACTTCACAAAATTTATTTCAGGATACTTTGTTAAATTAGACTATTGATCTGGGTTTAATTCCAGTGATTGTCTCAGGGGTTGTATTATATGGGGATGTCTTTCTGTACACTGCATTTGGCTTCACTGTTATTTTAATGGGCTCAACTCCTTTAATGAGTCCCATGTCTTATCCTGAAAAATTCCAAACCTCAGGTTTATCTGTGTCTTTTAAATCTTCAGGCAAATCATTACATGGCAGCATTGGGTACAATGTGACACTTGGGTACTGTGCTATCATTTTACAGGGCACATCTTCTTCTTCATTTATTTGAATTTCAATTCCTCGAGGTGTGCAGCTAATAGAACAGTTCAGCTTACACATCAGGTCGGTCTGAAGTGTAAACCACAAATGAACGTGTTTTCATAGGACATGTTCAATTACAGGGTTTGTTAACTGGTTGTTTGCAACTCCTACAACCTGAATCCTTCTTCCGAAAGGGGCAAATTTGGCCCTTCTGTTGTTCTGACAGTGAAATGTGTAGCTCCAGTATCAACCAAGAATGGCACATCATGTTCTATAATGTTGGCATTTACATAGGCACCATTTTGATCTACTTCTAAGGATGTCGCTAACGTGCAATTCTCATCATCAGATCTATCGGCATTGAGAATTTCTGAAAGTTTATCTGTACGCAGATCTATCAGGGTATACTGTGATGCTATCTGATTCACATTTGCATTTGCAAGCTGGTTCATATTCTGTTGGGGGGACAACCATTTGCTGTTGGTGCATCTTCGGGGTTTGTGGTACCTGCATCTGCTGTCCAAAGGACACATTCACATTTTGTACTCTGGGTCTTTGAACTCTCTGAATTTAAACTTGATTATTGCCTTGTGCATGAGCAACTCCCACATTCTGCACTAGATTATGTACATTATTATAAGGTCATTCCCTTTGCCAATGTCAAAAATTTCCACAATCATGACAATGAGTTGTTTTCTTCAAAGTCTGAACATAAACAACATTTCCATTCTGATTTACATGCGCACCACATACTCTACCACTGGCCCAAACAACATTGGTCACTTGCTGTGGCACACCTTGCATTCCACTAGTATTCACCATCAACTGTGAGCTTTGATTAACTTTCTGTGCCACCTCCAATTGCATCTTCATTACCTTTTCCTTAAGCTTTTTGTGCTTCAACTCCAACTCATCACTGCAGTATTTGTGTACTGCAGGATCTTGTCTACTGCTTTGTCTGGAAACAAATCACGTGCTGCTGAATCATATCACTAATGTCTAGCTTCAATCCTTGCACAAACCTAAACACACAATTACCCATATATTTTAGTTCTAATGTCTCTGTACCACTATGCTGGTTGAAAGCTTGCTCGCTTGCAGCAGTCTTTCACAGTGTGCATGAATCGACTCCTTTGATTCCTGGGATGATCTGTCAATTTTCTGACAACCACTATCTTTTGGGGACACTTTGTTTTTCAGAATGTCAATTACCTCATAATACTTTTTCATCAAGTCTTCAGATGGTGCACCAGTAATTGGATCTCTCCAAGGTTAAAAATCAGGCCAATTAACACTCCTCTTACATTCTGTCCACAATTCAGCTGGAACCACAATGTCAAACAACATATTGAAATCCTCCCACAGACATTTTGAAAGTTTCACAAATCTCTCTATCTGCTTGCAACACTCCACTGGTTTCTCTCTCAATCTCAGGTAATCATTTGTGAACGACAAAATATCACTCCTACTCCAGGGTACATGTACATTGCCCACACCTGGTTTCTCCCTCATGAACATCATTTTTACATTGTCCTCAGCTTGAATTGCCCCAGCCGGAAGCACATTTGGCTTTGCTTTTCTCTGATCTTGTTTTTTCATTCCTCTGCCTTCCCACTTATCTATAGCTCCCCATTTCTTAATCTAGGCAATCAATTCTATAATATTAAATTTAATTCCAGATGTACCTGAACCATACAAAAGGACAAAAGGACCTGTGGTCATTGAACTGTAGTGCATCCGGGCCCATATGATTTGTCTGATTCTGAGGAATAGTCTTTCCTACACTCTGTCCTGTAAGGACAGTGCACTAACTTTGACCTGTTTGACTCGGGCCAACATTTGACATTGTCTGAACTGGACTAAACATTGGCGCAGATTGATTTGGGATGCAATTTTGCACAGGCGGATTCACACAGGGTGACTGCACTGTTTGTTCCACATTAGGAATTGGCACAACCTGGTTTACAACTGGGGTTGATACAGGCTGAGCTGTATTAGCAGTTTGAACTGACTGATTCGCTTTAGAAAATGGTACAACTGAATTTCTGGGTGTACTTGGTACTGCCTGTGTCAGATCAGCGCAACTGCGGCACTTGGCACATTGGGAGCTGCATTTGGTGATGCTCCACAGTTGTTTCTGTCTCAACTTAATGATAAGGAGGCAGATGATTTATTTATTCTCTTCTTTTGTTGACTGTTCTATATTTCCTGTCTTTTTCCTAGTCTTAGGTTTTCTGCTTTCACCTTCTTCATTGGAAATAGCTGGAAAAATTCTGGCTCCCTCATGTATATCTGATCTCCACCTTCTCTGCTCTGCATTCCATCTAGTTTCTGTCAGTGACTTAATCGCTTTCTGCACCCTGTTATTGTACTTGATTGCCATTTTCTCTCTTGCTATGAGTTTCCAAATGCTAAGGGATTCAAACTGTGCAGGTCTTGGTAGTGGTTTCCATTCATACATTATTTGCCTCAAATTGTTTACATTTTCCGAGTAAAGGTTCCATAATGGGGAAATATTAAAGCACCTTCCTTTTCAGTCATTTTGCTCCATAGTTCAATCCACAGACATGCAGAAAATCCTTTTACAGATGACACATAATAAGCTGACATTCCTTCTAGTGGGGCATCTATACCCTCTGTAACTGCAAAAAACACATCTCCTCTTAATGCACTTTTTCAAGAACTTCATTTTTAATCAAATTCAATAAATCACAATAACGTTCAATCGAATCAGGAAGTAACTTGAATCTCACAGTTATTTTCCCAAGCTGTTCTCAACCAATAGCAACACAATACTGTGCACTAATAGCAGCGCAGCTTCACACCAACAAACCTATATCAACACAGCACAAAATTACATCACACTCTTTCAGCAGCTACAGTTGGGGTCACTGAAGTCTCTCATACAAACACTCAGACACTTCAGAACACTGACCTTCCCAAACTTTCCCATGAAGAAGGTAGAGCCCTAGATTACCCCATAACCCAGGAAGAAATCCTTACGGTCATTTGATCATCAAAACCTGCCAAACTCCCTGGGAATGATGGTCTCCTGGCTGAGTTTTATTTCAAATATGCAGCCCTGGTGTTGGATAAACTCCTGGAGGCCTACCAAGCTGCCCTACGATACAGCAGGCGTCCTCCTTCACTTAGGGAAGCCCTAAGCATCATGATACACAAACCTGGCAAGGACCCCACTTCAGCCTCGGCGTACTGCCCTATTTTGCTCCTGAATAGTGATGTTAAAATGCTGAGTACTGTCCTTGCCAATAGTTTACACCTTCCATTTCTGGTACATGTTGACCAATCAGGGTTTATTCCAAAACACAACACATTACATAACTTGAGGAGGCTTGCACATGTCTATCATTCCACCATACACTGACCGGAGGAACTGGCAATTGTCTGTTTGGACATTGAACAGGCCTTCAATTCGTTATGCTGGAGGTACCACTGGCAAGTTCTCCATAAGATAGGATTAGTTGCTGTATTCAGCCCCCTGCACACATGTACGTTCTGGGGGCGAGACAGCTGATCTGTTTTGTCGAGGCAGGGGTGCCCCCTCTTGCCACTTTTATTTGCACTGGCGATGGAAACCATGGCAGTCCATCTTCGACAGACAATGGACCAATGGGAGATTAATGTAGGGAGAGCCACACATCTGATCTCCTTCTATGCAGCTGATGCCCTGCTGTATCTCTGTAACCCTACCATCTCAGTTCCCATTCTTATGCAGGTAACAGATGATTTTGGAGCTATTTCTAGCCTCCGGTTTATCCTCACTAAATCTAGCTTATACCCAATAGGGTCCCTAGTGGACATCAGTCTGGAAGATCTCTCCCTGACGGATATCCTATGGCAGCCCTGAGATATCCGCTACTTGGGTATTTATCTTGGCCCACAGAAACAGAATTCCTAGGTCATCAGAAGGGTGGTGACGAATATGCAAGAATTGGTTCGAATTTGGGGAACTTAACAGTCTCTAGTGGGGAAAATAGTAATTATAAAAATGATAATACTCCCACCCTGTCTGTATTCCCTACAGGGTACTTTTTACAGGATCCCCCACCAATATTTTTGATGATTGATGCGCTCATGAATGGTTTATTCTGGGTGAACAAACTGAGGTGTCTGGCTGCCCTTAGGAGGACATGGTCTTCTGGGGGATTAGAGATACTTAACCTAAAATTTTATTACATAACTGCACACCTACAGCACACGGTCCACTGGTTAGCAGAAGGAGACTCCTAGGAGAGAATGTTGCTAGATGACTCTTGCGAGGAGTTGTCTCTTCCTACCTTGCTGATGGCTGGCTCCAGAGTTCCCGCTGAAACACCTTATGTAATCCAACATGTGGCTCAGCTATGGGAAGAGATGGTGAAAATGGTGATTCAAAGAGAGCCCCATTCCATACAGAGCTCAACATCTAGATATTGAAGCCTTTCTTAAAAATTGAGGACTTTATGTCACTCCAAAGATGGAAAGAGGGGCGATGCCGTATACAAGGTGATCTTTACTCATAACGTATTCTGAGGCAGTTGAGTCATTCACTCTGTGTCCAGGTCAATTCTTACAGTACCAGAAACTCTCCACCACAGCTCAACGTATTTGGCTGACATTTCCAGATGCTCCACCACATTTCCCCATTCTTGCCTCTCTATTAGACATGGCCAGAGACAGTAGTATGATATCACATTTATACAGAGCATTACGCACAGACATCCTACAACCACCTCTTGCAGTCTAGGCTAGGTGGCAGGAGCTACTTCCGGACCAGTTGACTCACTGAGACTGGGAAATCATCCATGAAGGGGTACACAGTCACTTCTAACGCACGGTTTAAACTGACTCAGTATAATTTCATTCGGCAAAGACCTTTTTCCTCGACCAGTTTACATAGGATTTACCCCACATGCTCGGATAGATGCCCTCGATGCCATGCACTGAAAGCGGACTTTGTGCATATATCCTGGACGTGTCCAAAGGTTTCCTCATTTTGGCAACAGGTCCTTACAAACCTGAATAGGGCCTCTGATTGGGCGCTTCCACTAGAACCCACACAGATATTACTGGGCCTCTACCTCCCTAAAAAGAAACTTAGTAGGAGGTTTGTCCTGCTGGGCCTTAACCTAGTGAAACGAGGAAAAGCCATTAGATGGTTGAGCCCTAACCCTCCTGCTTACTCTGAATGGGGTAAAGACATTTTGGAATGGGTAACAGCAGAAGAGGTCAATATGAAATACATTGGAACAGGATGAAAAACTGGAAGAGAATCCACAAGCCTGGGCAGCTCTGCTCTCCGACCTTAAAACAACCCCATCACAAGATGGGGTGGTATAACTGTCCGGTATCAACCACACTTACACCCACAAATTAGCTATGTATGTCTTGGAGAAGTGTTTGATCGCTTTTTTCGCAATGTAGTAATTGTTGACTCATTTTACTGGAATTTACACTGCTTTTAAATGAAAAACTAAGATCATTTCAGAAACAAAAACACTCACACACTTCTAAAGCAAAATATTGTAGCAAAAATCAACAACCTGTCTGTAAGGTAGGTATGGGCTAGGAAGTCAAACGCTTCACAGCTGTATGGAGATGCACTTTCTGGCTGCAGTTTTCACAATTATACAGCGAGTGAAACTTGACCAGCAATTCTCACTCCGGCTTTGAGAATTCACTTAATACCAACCAGGACTCACACTCACTCAAGGAAACTATTGGCACTGTCAGCGACGTATCATGACAAGTACTGCACCACAGACAATAAATTAACCAAGTGTCTTCTACACATGTGCATTATCCCAGGATCTAAGGCCACGACGGACCAATTAACAACAACGACATTAACATTTTTGCAATAAGCACCGCAATCACTTAAAATATGACAACCCAGCAAAACACTTCACAACCTCACACGTCACTGCAATCTTCAGGCCAAAAGCCATGCAATCACAAAACACTATTAATGCTCACAAATCCGTCACTTGTAGGAATGACGCTGGAAGTTCATCAGTCTTCAGAACGGACTGTGGGACAAAATTAGGGATGAGCAATTTTTGAACTGGGCAATCATATAGGTCAATCCTATCTCCAGAACACTACACAAGAATGGTTCTCCTCTCTTGTGGGATGAAACCATCCTCTACTACCAGATCTGCTGGAGCATTTTCATCCTTTGCAGAAATCAATGCTCATTGAGGCAGACGGAACTCTGGACCCAGCTGTAGAGTGTGGTACAACCATACAACAAAATTTCAGTACAGATATAAAGCTAAACAGTTGACCCATTTGGCCATACAAGGAAAACTCCAGTCAGGAATAAAGTTAAGGAGATTTATTACAAACTCAAGCTCAAAGTCATGCAAATTATTCTCATGACGAAATTATAAAGATACAGTATCACCAAGGCTTGCCCAAGGCGACAAACTAAATTCAGGTGAACTAACACTAATAAGACTTAGCATTCAATGGCAAATACACAAACCATTAGAATCAATAGAGATATAGAAAGTAAGCTTTGTTCAGGCTTAGCAAACATCAACCAGTTTCAAAATCATTAATATGAAGTTTCAGCTGAGCAATGGGAAAAACCCAACAGTGGCTCAATTAGGCTTTTACATGGGACGGAACACATGCGGGCAAGAGACAAAAAGGATAAAAAAGAATAAAATGAATTTGGAAAAAGGAAAACTCAGGCAGTAAATTTCTAACTAAAGTGGGCAAAAAGATAGGTATAAAGATAAAGAGTCAGCATGTCAGAAGCTCAATTAAGAGTCTTCTGAAAGAGGTTAGGGACAGAGTCTTAGCAGGACATTTCAAAGGGACAATGCAGAGAGGACGATACCCCTCCAAGGGGTTCAGCATAGAGAAATAGGGTCTCATCTTCAGTAATCTTAAGGGATCTCACTCTGATCAAAGTCCAACTGGTAATCAGTATAATAAAGTTCAGAAAGCAATTTGATTCACCTTGGAAAGCAGTCCATATTACGTTGAAGGGGCCAATGATAAACGATCACACGACTCCAGGTTGATACTCCAAGGAATCTTCCCAGCTCTATCATTGGAACATCTTCCATCTGTGTGCCTCCTCGCAGGTCTGAAACAATTGTTCTAATATCAAGGCCACGGTTACATTACTCTTTATGTCTAAACAATAGGACCTATTACCAAAGGCTAGTCTTCTTGTAGGAACAAATTCTGAAAGAAAGCTCATGTTATAAAAAACATAAATTAGCATTTCCTGCACAGTCATGGAATACAAGCTTAGCAGGTCTCACTTAGGCTAATGCAAAAGAACTACAACAATACATGTATTTAATACGTTTTAATAAGTACATTTATTATGCGAATGTATAAGTTCATCGTTAATCATGCTTTGACAATAAGCATGTTACATTCATTTTAAATGAGCAAAGAATTCTGTTCATTAATTTCAATAGGTATAATGGAGAACTACGGGCCAGATGTAGCAAAGAAACATTTTGCGAGTTGTAAATAGCGAGTCATAGCGACTCGCTATTTGCAACTCGCAAAATGTTATGCAGAACGGTGTCTCAGACACCGTCTGCGAGTCGGTATGGGGTCGCAATGACCCACCTCATGAATATTCATGAGGTGGGTCGCAAATTGCAGCCCCATACCGACTATGGGCACTCGCAAACATGGACGCCTGCTGTAGTCAGCAGACCTCCGTGTTCGTGACTGCTTTAAATAAAGCAGTTTTTTTTTTTTAAGTGTAGCCCGTTTTCCTTAAAGGAAAACGAGCTGCACTTAAAAAAAAAACCGAAACCTTTAGTTTTGGTATTTTTTCAGGGCAGGGAGTGGTCCCTTGGACCAATCCCTGCCCTGAAAAAATGTTTTTGGGACCAGTCACAAACTGGAAGGGGTCCCATGGGGAGCCCTTCCAATTTGCGAGTGGGTTACCATCCACTTGAAGTGGATGGTAACTGCAACACCATTTGCGACCTTGGTATTGCATACCACTAGGAATCGCAAATAGGAAGGGAACACCCCTTCCTATTTGCGATTCTGAAATGCATTTTGCGAGTCGGTCCGACTCGCAGAATGCATTTCTGCATAGGAAAATACGATTTGCAACTCGCAAACGGCAGTTTTTGCCGTTTGCGAGTTGCAAATCCTTTCCTACATCTGGCCCTACATTTCTTCTATTTTTGCGCACATATTTAAATCATTAATCATTAGAAATGCAATATTGTTTCAATATATTCGGTTAGTCTATAGTATAAATTACATTTTAAAATGAGTGTAATACTTTTAACATTTGATTTAATTCAAATACCACGTATGTCATACTCTACATTTTAAAGAAATGCACATTTATAAAACGTGTCTGTGCAATTTCCATGTTTAAATCATTAATACTTTGATTAACATAAGACATAAACTGTCACACATTGATGTCCTTTTTGACATGAGGGACGCCGCTAAACTTTTGGCGCTATCATGATTCAAGCCCTTTTGACCAGGAGGATGGATCATAGTCCAGTATCCTGGGCTAACTCAGTATTCAGAATGTTTAACTTGTGATCAGTAGTTAAATTTAAAATCCAATGGTTAATACTTTGGAGGGTTTGTCCTATTGCCCATGAAGCAACACCTGATTGATTTTCAAGTTTAGCATGCTCTCACCTGACAAAAAACTTGCACCAATTCCCACCCCAGTGAGGCTGGGATTTCATGTTGCAGTGCCCACCTCCAAAGACTGAGTGAATTTGCTTATGTTGAGGAAATTATGCACCCGATCAGTGGGCAGATCACACTTATGGTCAAGCTGGATTGGGGAAAGGAATATTTTTGTCACGGTACAGAAGATGGAAAACCATTCAAATCGATTTCAAAAGCCAAATCAGGGCTTGATTAAGAGTCGCAGATTATTGTAAATGCTTACGTCATTGTTTAATAAATTTCTACTTTAAGGTATTCATTATTTGTTTATTTGAAAGAAGATGATAAGAACCAAACAAAATATATATAAAACGAAAGTGAAAATCGCTTAAAAGGGTCACTAAATTAACTCCAAAGATGTTGATATCTGCTGTACTGTCAAATATTAATTCAGAGTTTCTCCTGCTATGGGTCATCCATTTTGTGTTAGCTCTTATGGTTGATCGGATTCTGAGGAAAATTATTGTCCCTTGAAGAAGGTAGTTGCATTTCTACAAAAAAATAGCTCTATGTGACAATCCAGCAGTCTGTCCCTGAGAAGTTTTACGGGGGTCCAATGGTAGCCAGTAGTTAATCTACCTCGATTGTGGTAATAGACGTCATTTGACACTGGCGCCATGGGTACCCCTTTCTATTATCATCCACATTTGAAAACCAAGCACATCCTTTAAGGACTAGGTTCTAAAGGTAAGGGCAGCTGAACAGTTCATGGATCGATCAGGGTGGCAATATAAGTTGGAAACTCAGAACTCGTTAACACACATACTATACACTTGGTGAATCAGTGTACAGTCCCTTTTTTCCTATTGTAAAATAGTAATCACAAAGAGAGAACAGCATTTTCAAGCATGCCTCCACAAAAGGACTCAAGATAATCAATGAAAAGCACATGCAGACTTTGACAGGCCAGCAAACAATAAAGAAAGCTTTAACCAACATGTGAAACAATAATCAAGTTTTCCATTCATAACAAAAATGTAAACCTATTAACTTTGACACTTATTTCACAATAATCTGCAACACTAAACATTTCACCTAAAATGCACATGGCAACAAAAAACAAACTTCTACCTTTTAAACTTAGTTGCTAAACAATTTATTGGTATTCGAAAAATCCATTGAACTCAAGCAGGACAATAACAAAAAAATGGTAACCATGGGAAGGCGTGCCTTCAGCTTACACCTCTTCCAGAGTCACTAGTGCAACATCTATAAATAACTTTTCTAAATTAAAAAATGTGGCTGACCTTGGTGGGTAGGGCAAAAGCGGGATGGAGAGACTGAGCGACTCCAGGCACAACCCATAAAATATTTTTGGGGTGGTGCCCTTGCTATCATTTTTTAAGGGCCTAGTGCCTTATGAAGCTTGCCTTTCTCTGAAGGCCTAATTGTGTAAAAGGATTAATACATCTGCTAGGCCGGTACATATTTTTTACTCCGTTTTAGATTACACTTATTGGTGGGACTTTTGTTTCCCTTCCAGGGGCACCTGCAGTCACTATTTTCCTGCCAGCAAGAGTCGCAGTCACACTCGTTGAATCCTTATCCACCCTGGCAATAGTCGTCAGAGCCAATGTGGGGCAAATGTCCCCGCTATCCCTTTGATAATTTCTTAGTGACAGACGTAGTTGCAAGAGTGTGCCGGCCACGACGAGCATTTTGGAATAGCAGGTTGGCTTAGGTGGATGTCTTCCCAGTGAAGCCCAGACCCCCTAGTGTTACAGAGTAAACTGGTGAAGCTATCTAGACCTTTCTGAATGCTGTAGAGTCCTCTGTCTCCTAGGCATGGGCAGGGAAGACTCAGATACCCCACCTCCGCAAAAGCTGACTTCTTTCTTAAATTAGGACTGTTCCCTGTGCACAGATCGTCAAGGGATTGCTGCATTTTGCCCTAGTTGATGGGTTCAAACCACCAGTACCACTCTTCAGGGCCCCAATAAATCGATTAATTTGGGTTCTAGTTCTGGTCGCTCTTGTCCTAGACAGTGTCCTTCTGTAGGGTGCTCTGACTCTGCCCTTTTCTACAGAAAGTTCAGCATTTTCTGCAATGGTGTAACACAACTTCAGGGTGCCCCCCTGCAAAGTACCTTGAAGAGACACCCTCCCCCCTGGACCCAGTCAGGGGCTTGCCACCCATGCACAGAGTACTGTGCTGAGGGTTCCTGTGGAGATGGAGGCCCGCAGCACCGTGGGGAAAGCGGGGGACTGTGTTACACCACTGATCTTCCCTCAAGGCAGATCCAGCTCGTCCGTGAGAGTTAGAACCCTTGTCCTTGGCACAGTTTCTTAGCCACCAGACATCTGAAAAGGTGACTCTACAAAGAAAGATTATCCTTGAGATACATTTCAGCTGTTTCCTTTCTCAAGCGTGGCATTCTTTCTCTTCTCCAAGGAGCTAACATCTCTTCTCGATAGGGTCTTGCAGAGGGAGTCCCCACTGGAAAGGAAGCTGCAATCAGGCATCCTGGCTCTGACACTCATGTAATTCATGTAATTAATATTCACCCTCCAGGGTGGGTTCTACCGCTTGTCCATGAGAACAGTATTTCATTGGCATATGCTTCTTCCCAGTATCTGTTCTAGCTGTGTTTGTTGGAGTGTTTTTTTCAAAAGCAATATTAACATGAAAAGCTTGCAATATATCGTGTAATGAAGCTCCATAAAAATGTGTTAACATAGAAATAATGCCCGCGTTTGAAATGTGCCCACGGGGAGTGGCTACCAATTTATACGAAGACTAATGAAATCTTGTTAATTCTGAATTCATTATGTACTAATGTTTTGAATTTGTATCATCATTTCATAATTAGAGTTATGTATTAGAAGGTGCTTAATATATTTGAAGGCCTTAGCTTAGTGAGGGTCTAGGGCTAGATGCCTGGTCTCGCATTAAACTGCATTTTCTAAACGTGTAATGTGCTGTTTTCCTGAGGGACACAATGCTGTACTTTTCCAGAAGTTAGATGTGTGTAGCCATAGTAAATTCTTTCTCATGAGAACCGACTTGCTCAACGAGACATTCTTGCTGAATGCAAAATTGTCATTCGTAGCAGGTGCAAGGCTGCCTGGAGTACGAGAAAACAATGGGGACACTGACTGGAGCGCAAAGTGTAACTTTTCTTACCTGACATTCCAACCGATGAAGACGTCAATAACATGGATCAATCAGCCACATGAGAACTGTGGTTTGTGGAAAATTCTGGCAAAGTGCGTGAAGAGTTATTGGACAAAGATAAAGATGCACCAATTATTATCCAATGAGGAATTATGGGCTAATTAGGTAGTTTTGATTTAACGGAGTGACCCAAGGAGAGAGAAAGAGTGAGCAGAGCAGAGACGCAGAGAGACAGAGACTTGATTGTTTCCTTTTGCTTTGTCCTGTTACTTTAAACCATCCTCTACCCGTTTCTTACTTATACTTACTTCTCCTCCATACAAGGAAAGAGTCCTATTCCTTAGCTATGCTATATTGAGACTTTACCCCGTCCTATCTCTGCTGATGGCGAATTGACTAATGTCCTGAGGACGAAGACTGAAGCTGTTTGCTGATCTGTTGGATTGGTAACTATCTGCTGCAAAATTGCAATTGTCTGTTTGCCTTTTCTTTGTAGGTACCAACTCCTATTTTGAAAGAGGCCATAGTTTAGATGTTTTCCAAATTAGTGTTTGCTAAAATGTTTTGCATGAAGCCCAATATGCTGATGCTAATTTGAGGTTAGTTAAGGCGTCCACAATTATCCGGTGCAAATAGACAAATGACTGAGTTCATGCTTTGTTGAATTATGTACTAATGGGACTTTGCTAAGTTGCTTCATATTAATGATGTGTTCACATGCTGAATAATATTCTCTATGCATTGATTAATTGTGTTCTAATTGATAATTAGATGAGTTCTTAATGAGATGGATTGCTAATGAGATTAACGGAGATGATATTAGATTCTAATCAATAGGGAAATAAATATCCTAACACTTCACTAAATTGGTGTGGTTATTTATGACTGAAAGGTCATGGCATGTTCAACTATTTATTCTTATTAAACGTTATTGATTAACTTGTTGATTAGTTACTGTGAATATTGATTGGGCTATTGATCTATTGATTTGTGATGCCAAGAAGACGCCTCGTACTGGGAAGTCCCCGAACGTGGTCCAAAGGTTCGTCGACCTAGGCGTGTCTCCTTGTAAGTTTACTTATCAAGGCTCTGTTGCGCTATCAGTTTTTGGTAGCAGAGGTAATGGTTTGGCCTTTTGGAGCTCCAGTACGAAAGATTACAGTTTGATAATAGTTTTAGTAGTAGTGTGGATGGTTTGGCCCTTTGGGGCCCGCTACAAGGGACTACGGTTTGATAGAGTTGTTGGTTCAAGAGGTCTGCGAGAGATTGATGGGCGTGGTTTGGAAGTAAGCAAGGTGTATCGGAAAATTGGGTTTGGGAAAATTATTCTTTTTTCAATGATGCAAATTGGAGAGATGATGTGCTCCTAAGTCCCAGATGACTTTCCCGGAATCTCAGAGCTTGCTGAAGGAAGTTTGAGTATGTTCTCGGCGTTCTAGTTATAGTGTGAATGAAGTAGGTTTTGCGCTTGCACAGCTTTTGCATACCGCAGGTGAATTGTGAAGTTTGTGAGGAGCAGATGATGATGTTTTAGTAGGATTGTGCATACTCCGCAGTATAGGTCGATGGTGAAGTCGACGAGTCGAGTATGAGTCAAAGTGAATGAATGAAACTTCAATGGAGATTTGGTCAGTTCTAAGGTGCACTAGAACGACCCATTGACAAGTCGAGAGTAAAATTTGCGGGTCAAATTTTGCTTGCGAGTGCGGGATCTGAGAAGGAGAGAGTAGCGGACGAGGCAAAGCAAAATCTCTGTAAAGTTCTGAAGCAATTTTGTTGCCCTTTCCTGTAGTAAACCGGCAAATTTGAGTTTATTTTTCGTTGGTACTCGCATTATATTGCATTTGTTTGTGTGATTTGAGAGTGGGAGGACAAGCCGCAAGACTTTGTCAGCCGCAGTGTGTGTGAGTGTGACGTCATTGGAGCCATGCTGGGATAGGTCAGTTAGTGAGAAGGGTCGCGCACGGATTGGCAGCCGTCCGTGAGAGGCAATTCACTGAGAAGGTAGGCGAAGAGAGTTCTGGGAATTAAAGTCACTTCCTGATTTGATTGTGAACAAAATAAAAGACGTAAAAATGAAATTTTTCAAGGCTTTAAAGAGCGCTTTGAGGGGAGACGTGTATATTACCGCAAGTGTAGGGGAGGTTACACTGCCGGGGATACACCGGCTTATGCTGTAATGGAGGAAAAGGGGATCATGCCATGTCTTTGGCTAAAGCAATAATGCAAAGCTACAGAGAAATAAGGGTGTTTGGCATTTCCGGAGCACGGAACGTTCAATTTGAGGGTTTGGGAAAATTTGCAGAGGGTGCTAAATGAGCTAAAGCCACCTCCGAGGCCAGCACAGTTTGAGGCATTAGCAATTTGGGAACTGATGGAAATATGACAACAGCAACAGAAATTTGAGAGGAGAAAAAGGAAAGCAGAAAAGACACTAGCGGAGGCTAGGTGGGATAGTGCACAAAGGGTTTGGAGAAGGGAAACAATAGATGGAGTCAGGTTGTTTCCAGCAATAGCTCAAGAAGGTGAAGGCAAAGGGGGGAAAGCCACTTGTAAGACCGACAAAAGTCCTGCCAAAGACAAAGAGGCTAGGAAGCCATGGTCAGAGGTAGATGACTCAGACGATGATGAGTTCCTTAACCAGTTACTAAATGACCTGCCCCCACCTTATGCGATAGATGACAATAGACCGAGTACTAGTACATGTCCAGCAGGTTCGTCCAAAGAAAAGGTGACAACGGGTCTGATACAGGTTAGTCCTGTCTCAACACCAATCCCGGTACAGAGTAGTTTTAGCGTGTCCACTGCCCACGGAATCAATCTCAGCTGCAGCCACCACAGATTCAGAGACTTTACCCCGATGTCCTAATTTGAGAGACTACAATGAATCTGATGATGCAGACAAAGCCAATATATGGAAGACCAAAGTTGATTCAGACTGATCCCACTCCACCTTTATTGCCCCAGGAACAGCAGCAAATGGTTCCGAGTTGTACTTGGGTCAATGGGCCACAGTCAAGCATGGCACCAGTGATGAACCAGAATATGGGAGTTAGTCCTCCACAGGTTTTGGGGAACAGGCAGACACCAGCCGCCATATCTTTGCCTGTTACAGTTGGTCCACCAGGACCATTGTATGCGCAGGCGAAGCCTAGTGTATGCGATTAAGGGGTAATGACTCAAGAGATGACAAGAGGAGGGTTCGTAGGAAGCTCCAAAGGAATGACTCCAGTGGAACCGACATTTGAAGGATCTAGGTCCCTGTTAGACTTCAGTGCGATTGGAGCTCCTCCCGAGGCCATGAGACAGATAGGTTTGAGACTGTTAACTCTGCAGAACTCGAGTGTGAATATACTGCAGACGCCTTTAGCGCAGGCTGGGAATATCTCATTACAGGGTTTGACAGCACAACAGCTGACAGACTGGTTAGACAAGCTTAATACTCCACAGACTGCTCCTGTAGTTGCAGGGAGAACGAAAGGAGAACACCTGAATTTTGTGAGGTTGGGCATGGAGGCAAATGAACTTGTTGAAGGGAGAGTCATACATGGAAGCAGAATTGAGATACTTGTGTCCACAGATAACTAGAGAAGTGAGTAGGGTGCACCAGAGGTTGGCAAACTTGGCAGATAAATATGGCATCGATTTAGGTAATACCACACATCTGAAGAGAATATATAGGTTAGATTTTGAGCCTAAGGATTTTGAACACATGAGGTCTACTGGGATGAAGGCACACCTTAAAGAGATACTGCAGAGTGCACAAGTTTAGTGAGCTTTAGAAACGTGGGAATGCAGATGGGCGAAGAAAAGAGATAAGAGGAAAAGTGATTGCATAGAGAAGTCAGCAAAGGCATTACTGGATACCAGTACGTAAAGATGCTACCAATGGGAGAGACTGCCGGAGGGGTTCTTGTCCATGTGCCGTGGACTAGAGGTGATATCCTGTCATTTACGAATGATTTTTCCAGGCTGAGGGAAAAACAAATAGAGTGGTTTCAGCAGACGGACAGGTTTGTGAAGCTTGCGAAATGCCTTTGGGAAGACCTGAATACTCTCTTTGAGATCATAGTTCCGGCTGACTTGTGGCTTGAGTGCAAGAGAAGTGTGGATTGGCCGACTGAGGAACCAGCAAGGGACAGAATCACAGGAGCACCGTCTCCTGAGGTGATGAAGTATTACTATAAGGTGATTGAGTTTCTGAAATTGAGAGTTTCGCCGAAGAATATTGATTGGCAAAAGATTGATAGGGCAGCTCAGGAAGCCAAGGAGTCGATACATGCCTACTATGAGAGGTTGTTGAAGGCGTTCAAGCACTACAGTGGTACAGAGGTTGTTGAGGCGAAGGATATGATCACCTTGTGTTTAGATTTGTTGAAGGATTGAGACCTGAGATTAGTCAGATGATTAAGAGTCACTTGATTTGCTGGCAAGCAAAGCCGATTGATGAGGTGTTGCAGTATGCGAAGTACCTTAGTGACAAGATTGAATTGAAGTAGAGAAGGTTAAAAGAGAAGGCAATGGTGATGCAAATTAAGGCAGCACAGTCAGGGATGCAGGGAGGTTGCCTACAGCAGATGGTGCAACAGCCGCAAAGAAACTGGATGTTTCAGGCGCAAGTGAGAGGCAGAGGTTGTGGAGGTTTTGTGAACAGAAGTCCAGATTTGAACACTGTAGTGGTTCAAAATGATGTGCAGGGGATGAAAAAGATGTTAGCTTGTCATGCTTGCGGGGTCGTTGGACATTGGAAGCGGGAATGCCCGATGATGGTGCAGGAGGGTGTTATTCAACAAAGCAATGATGTCAGTTCATTCCAAAATGTGAGAGGACCGAGATTGAGAGGTCCGAATCCGAATTTTCAGAATAATGTGAATCAAATGCAGGGTTTTCAACCCATGCAGCAGGTGCAGATTCCACGTATACAGCCGATGCAGTTACAACAAATGCAACAGCAGATTACCATGGTACCTAGACAGCAAATGCAAGTGCCTTTAGCACCAATGGAACAGCAACAGGTGATGCTTCCTCAACAGGTCGCAGGTCAAAGGATGAGTCAAAATAACATGGTGCAACAGTACCCATTGCGTGGTGAGAATGGAATAAACGATGAATGGTCGGATGAGAGTTCAGACAGTGAGGAGTGTAGGCTTGCAGCGTCCTTAGAGGTAGATCAGAAAGGGCCCTATATTCAGGGGAAGGTAATGTGTCCAAGGTTTCATTCTTGGTTGACACAGGAGCTACACGCTCTACAGTCAGAAGTGCAGAGGTTCTGAAACTGCCTCTTTCGGGACATAGAGTTAAGGGAGTGGGAGTAGCAAACCAACTCCTGACTAACCCGATCACAGATCTGGTGCAGGTTGAGCTTGCACTTTCCAAGGATTGCATAGATTTGTGGTTTGCCATTCAAGTCCAGTGTCCCTACTGGTAAGAGACTTAGGGCCAGATGTATCAAAGGGTTTCACCCATTCTGTGTCTATGGGAAAATGTGTTCGTACATATGGCCCTTACTGTGTAAAATGAGGTGTTCAATCACCTGTTCAAATGAGGGGATTGAGGTTCAGACAAACAGTGATAATGAAGGAGAGGAACAGGTTTCAGAGCCTGAAACGGAAACCACAGACGAGGAGTATCCTCTGATTAACTTCTTCCCGATGTTCACAGGGGCTGATCTCCTGGGAGACTTTCAGGGAACAGTCCAAGAGAAAGTATGGGACTTGACAGGGAAAGAAGTAGGACTGATAAAAGGAGTAGAACCAGTTAGAGTTAGTGTGAAGCCAAATGCCGTGTTTCCCCAGGTACCGCAGTATCATATGGCACAAGATGTTCTTATAAAGGTTGCACAATTAATTGCAGACTTTGTTAAACAAAGAAGTGATGAGCAGCCAGTGTAATTCACCAAAAATGGGACTGAGAAAGCCGTGTGGGAAGGTTCGGATTGTCCAAGATTTGAGAAAGATCAATGACATAGTGGTGAAATGCTGCCCAGTGGTGCCAAATCCAGCTGTGATCATGTTTCAGATTCCATGTGATGCGGAATGGTTCACAGTAATTGATTTGTCCCAAGCGTTCTTTTCTGTGCCTCTTCATGAGGACAATTTCTCTTCAGTTTTAAATTCCAGGACAAGGTTTACAGTTGGTGTTGAATTTCTCAAGGGTTTTTGGAATCACCTTCCATAGTCAATCAAGTATTGAAGAAGGATTTGGAGTCATTGGAGTTGCCTTTTCAATCGACTCTAGTGCAGTACATTGATGATTTGTTGATCGCATCCAAAACGAGGGAGAAGTGCAAGTATGATTCGATTGTCTTACTGAATCACTTGGGGAAGAACGGACATAAGGTGTCCCCAAAGAAATTGCAATATTGTCAAAAAGAAGTGAAGTACTTGGGCCATCAAATTGAAAAAGGGTTGAGGAAGTTATCCAGGGAAAGAGTAACTGCCCTGTTGCAGATGAATCCCCAAACGACACGGAGAGATGTTAGGATGTTTCCAGGAATGGTGGGTTACTGTTGTCGGGGGATCCCGAATTTCTCAGTCATCTCCAAGCCATTAGTGAGACTGATGGTCAAAGAAGGGCCAGATGTCATAGTGTTGGGAGAGAAGGAAATTAAGGCGTTTACTGAATTGAGGGAGAGCAAGTGCAGGGCTCCAGCTTTGGGGATGCCTGATTATGCGAAGCCTTTTGTTCTGTTTTGTCATGAATGTGATGCATGTTCTTTGTCTGTCCTGACACAGGTCCATGGAGGTGTAAACCGACCAGTAGCATATTTTTGAGCTACTTTGGACCCAGTTGCAGCAGCCTTACGGGTTATCAGCGTGCAGTAGCAGCAGTTGGACAAAGCCTCACACAGTGTGAAGGTATAGTGATGGGACATCCTATAACAGTCATGGTCCCTCACTCAGTTGAGATCCTGTTGACCCGTACTTAAACGCAGCACATGACAAATGCAAGACTGATGAAATATGAAACAATTATATTGGGGTCACCAAATTTAACGTTGAAAGGATGTACAGTGTTGAACCCGGCAACTTTGCTTCCAAGTGAAAACACAGAAGTTGAAAATGTGTAAGATGTAGAACATGATTGTCTTGAGGTAACAGAAATGTGCACCAAACCGAGGCCTGATATTAAAGATACCCAATTGGAAGAAAATGACCAAATTATCTTTGTTGATGGCTCATGTTTGAGAGACTCAGTAGGAGTGATAAGAGCCGGATATGCTGTATGTACGATTTCTGGCATCCTGGAAGCGTCTTGGCTTCAAGGAGTATATTCTGCTCAAGTAGCTGAATTGGTTGCTCTTACTAGAGCTTGCCATGCCGCTGCCCAGTTGAGAGTGACTATCTATACTGATAGGCGCTACGGATTTGGAATTGTCCATGACTTTAGCCAACTGTGGTCACAGAGGGGTTTTTTGACCTCACTCTGGTTCGCCAGTGAAAAATGGTGAGAGAATTAAGGAGTTGTTGAACGCGATTCAGTTACCTCATGAAATTGCTGTGGTGAAATGCAGTGCTCATCTGAAGTCACAAGACTTTGTCTCAATGGGAAATGGATCTGCGGATCAAGTCGCAAGGTTTTGCGCATTGAACTGTATATCGTTTAATGATCAATGGGAATTGTTGCCTGAAAAGGAAAATGAGACATGCACAGGTTACGCCTTAAGGGTGATTGACACGTTAGAAGAGTTGAGATTGTTGCAGGGTTGTGCTAGCAAGGATAAGAAGCATTCTTGGGTTAGGATGCAATGCGAACAAAGACTAGATAACCTGTGGGTCTCAGACCAAGGGAAAATGGTTTTACCTAATAGACTTTTTTCACAATTTGCAAGGTTTTACCATGGTCAATCACATATTGAGAGGGATGCCATGATTAGGTTGTTCAAAATTGACTGGTTTAACCCGAAGTTCAGACAAGCTGCAGAAGTGATTTGCCATAGGTGTGTCATCTGTCAACAGATGAATGCGGAGAAAGGGACAGTGGTAAATTTGAGCCACATTGGGAGAGCTGGAGGTCCATTAAGCAGAATGCAATTGGATTTTATTGAGATGCCCGTGTGTGGAGGTTTGAGATATGTGTTGGTGATTGTATGTATCTTTGGATTGGATTGAAGTGTACATTTACACGCAGGAATGACAGCCTCACAGTAGCAAAGCTGCTGCTTAGGGAATTGATACCACGTTTCGGGTTTCCGATCTCTTTAAAATCAGATAGGGGAAGTCACTTCAACAACGAGGTGGTTAAACTATTGTGTGCAACATTGAACATTGAACAGAAGTTGCAATGTAGTTACCGCCCTGAAGCATCAGGACTAGTGGAGCAGATGAATGGTACCCTGAAGTCGAGAATGGCAAAAATGTGTGCAGCCACGAATTTGAAATGGCCAGATGCATTGCCTTTGGTGTTAATGTCAATGAGAAATACACCCAACAAGAAAACAGGACTGTCTCCTCATGAGATTCTCCTGGGCCGAGCTATGAGATTGCCTCCAGTGCCTGCGAATGCTCTTGTGAATATCACAGATGATATGGTGTTGGACTACTGCAAGGGTCTGGCTGATGTGGTCCGCACTTTTTCTCACCAGGTGGAAGCTACCACCCTGACACTGATAAATGATCCAGGACACAATCTGAAAGCTGATGACTGGGTTGTCATCAAGAAACACGTAAGGAAGACGTGTTTGGAGCCACGTTGGAAGGGGCCATATCAAGTGATACTAACGACTACTACTGCTGTGAAGTGTGCAGGAATTCAGAACTGGAGTCACGCAAGTCACACGAAAAAGGTGACATGTCCAACTGATGAGGAAGTCGAGTTGTTGAAAGTACCAACAACAGAAAAGAAAGTCTCAGGGCCGGAGAGTGATCGAAGGGGAACTGAGACAGAAGGAGAGCCCATTGAGGATGGCATGGTCACTCCAGTAAGAGACGAGGGAGAAGAGATCCAGAGGGGTGACGGTGAGCCTATCTCAACTGAGGCAACAGGAGAGCCTAATCAGAGGGAGGTTTTCCCATAAGCAGACGATTATGGAAATGAGCTAGAGCATTTGACAGACCCAGAAGGTGAAGGAGTTGAGGTGGAAGAGGGTCAGAGTGTCCAAACTCCTCCTGAGCAGATTGTAGGTCCATCAAGAGAAAACACCATAGAGCCAAGAGAGGGAGAAAAGTTGCCGGAGGAAAGATCAAAGACCAGAGAGATACGGAAAGGAGACAAGTGGCCAGAATTGCAAGTGAAAAAGGGAGAAGTGGTTGTCGAAGATGCAATAGAGGAAGAAGTTGATACGACAAGGAGAGAAGATCTAAGTGAGGGAGAGTTGCAAGGTGATCGCAAGTTGAAAAGGAAGAGAGTAGCAAACAGAAGGTACGCAGGTCCTGAATGGGCGTATGCAACAACAGCTGAATGGCAACAAGAGTTTTGGGTGTTTTGCTTTGATCGAGAAATTCCAGGTCAGTACTTTGGCACATGAATCTGGTTGAAGAGACTGAATTGGTGTAGAGATCGAAATAAAGTAAAGAGAACATTTGAGAAAAGAGAGTGAGAATTTACCGGATGAGACTTTGAAAAACCTGCATTGACTTTTGAGGACCGATTTTGACAAGCTGCTAACCTGAATTGACAAGGATCCTGAGAGTGCAACTGCAACCTGTAAATAATTGCTGAAAGAAGATTTTGGCTTGTTTGACTTTTGCTGCGAAGAAAAAAAAGAGAGAGAACATTTTCCAACAATCCTCTGTTGTTCTTTGTATTAACCATTCTTCACTTTCTGATAATGGCTAACACTAGTCAGGAGAATAGAGGGAGTAGGCGTTGTAAATATTTGGGTGTTGGTTTAGGTGTTGTGTGTGTGATATTCATTATGGCTGTGATTGTGGATGTGATGCTAATGGATAAGAGTGGGGCTAACAATGCTCCAATTCCTGAGCCTACCACTGCACTAACAGCTTGGGAGAGGTTTGAGCTGGATACTAAATATTTGTCTGAGGGAACTAACGCAAAAGGGGAACTCTCTACTAACGTTTTCTATCGCTTGCTGAGTGTGTATGTTGACACAATGGATGCAAAGGATTGCTTTGTGTGTACACAGATTCCTGTTTCAGTACAAGAGTGGGTTACCTATCATGGTCTGCCACTAACCTATGGGATAAGTTGTAGTTTGTTACTGACAAGATTCTATAACCAGGAAGAGATTCAATACTTTTACTCGAACTATGACCTTGTGTTTTCTTATGTGCCTATAACAGAGGATTTGAGTGGGGTAGCTAGGTACTATAGTATAAAGTTAGTTAAAGGATTCTTTGAGTCGACATTAACAATTAGTACATCTTATGCACATCGCAATATTTTGACATGCTTGCTTACACCTGTAGAGAAAAGCTTTCTAGATCACACGGAAGATAGAAGAATGGCATTAAAGGGCAGATTAGAAAAAGGATTGCAGCAGCTGGTATTTGCTAGTAGTGAAGGGTATGGTGCAATTAAAGAACAAGGGAAGCTAGCTTTAGATGCATTACACGTAGGGAAGCTTTGTAAATTTAGGCCGAAATCATATTATGACAATGTGTTTGTAGGAACGAGTGAATGTAAGCATGTGTTTTTGTTTCAGAGTAAATGGACGTTCATGTTAAATGGACAGGATCCTGCAATCCCAGGGATCTATTATATATGTGGACTTTTTTTTTTTTTAATCTGTTTATTAAACGTAACATTCACACAACAGTACAATTGCTGTTAATAATTTTGCGATCCATTTGCTTACCTATATTGTTTTACACAGCATTATTGCACAAAAAGGGGTCAAAAGAAACGAAAAAGAAAAAAAAAAAATCAAGGAAAGCAAATATAAAGCAACATGAAAATGCAAATCCGAAAGGGCAAGGGAAAAAAACAAGGCGGCATTCAGCTTGTACTTTATGTATTAACTAATTGCAGATTAAGGACACAGTTAGTCACTATTAATGTCATTACTAGTTTAAGTAATCCCCCATAGTGCATGGGGAAAAAAAAAAAGGAGTGTAGCTAATATATGTAAATAAAGCGGGGTGACACAACTGAGGTATGGAGTGTGTCTATGAGGCTTGACAGGGTACTGGGCAGGCGTGACTTTACGTGATCTGGGTATATGCTATATGTGGGTACAGACACAGAGAGAGTGTATAACCTTGATGTAGAGATACAGTGTAGGGAGGGGAGGATGTTGATAATGGATATGATTGAGAGTGGCCGAGGTTGGGGCAGCTTAATTAAAGTGCTGGCGGTGACAACCAGAGCTGTAATAGGCATGTATGGTGTCCCGTTCACAGGGGTACATGTCGTCTCTGGCCTCCATAGCCACCACAAAAGTGTCCCAGACCTCGGGGCCCTCTTGGATGAGACTCCTATGTTGCAATAGGTGTAGTGTCTGTGCTTCAGCCTGCGCTCGGTTATGTAAATCATGAAGCCAGGATGAGAGGGAGGGGACATGTGGAGCTTTCCAGTGCGTTGCTATTAATCGTTTGTAAACCACAAATGCTAAGTCTATAAATCTATGTGTTTGTTTATCTGTTCTGGTGCGGTGGCGTATGCCAAGTAAACAGGAGTCGGGTGTGGGGACCAGATTGTGGGATGAGATGTCTGCTGTGACATCTGTCACACGGTGCCAGGCCGAATTTATTGAATGGCAGCTCCAAACCATGTGGAAGAAGTCAGCTGCCGGTGTGGCACATCTAGGACATGTCGGTGTTGTACTCGGATATATTCTTTGGATGCGGGCTGGGTATAAATATGAGTGGTGAAGATAATTGAATTGGGTGTAACGCAGATGGGGTTTGCAGGATACTGATTTAACCATTGCGAGAGCGGCAGCCCAAGTCTTCTGTGGTAGAGGAGAGGGGGGAACAGAGTCCCATCGCGCCTTCGCATGTGGCAGGGTGGTGCAGATCGCCTCAAGTAAAGCTTTATATAATTTAGTTATAATGCCTTTTGTATTACCTATGGTGAGGATAATAGTGAGTAGCGGATACTCTAGAGGCTCAGCACCTCCGGCACCCCAGAGATTATTAAGTAGCTGTTTTATGGCGCTGTATGTCAGAAAGGCCCCGTTGCGCATCACTCCCGCGGATACCAGTTCCGCAAAGGTGTGCATCACGGAGCTAGAATATAAGTCGCCCACCTGTAGTTGTTTATTCCCCGTGTATCGTGATTTGTTGAGAGGGCTTGGGTGCGCGGCAGTTGAAACAATGGCAGCAAGGGTGAGTAAGGGGGGGAGGGAGCCTTGATCTGAACATATCTGCGCTAGCAGAAACGAGCTGCTTCCAGCAGTATCAGTCTGGGAAGTAGAGGAGGGGGGCTGGATAGCATTGCAGACAGTAGCTCCTGCGGAGCTATATGTGTTTGTAACATTGTGCCTTTAGCAGAAGGAGTATCCCGTAGCCATGTGGATAACCATGATAATTGGGCAGCTGCATAGTATCTTTCGAAGTTGGGCATACCCAGCCCACCCAGCTCTTGCGGGTGTTGTGTTGTAGACAACGCTCCTCTCCGCCTATCTTTGCCCCATAGTAGGTCGGTTAGTATTGATTGCAGTTTGTGAAAGAACGAGCGTGGCAGGCACAACGGTAAGGCAGTAAAATAATATAAGAACCTTGGCAGGATAAGCATCTTGGCTATCGCCACACGACCCATGGGGGACAGGGGGAGCGAGCTCCAGAAAGGTATTGAGCTACGGGTAGAGCTGAGCACCTTATCAATGTTACCCTCTTTTAAGTCTGTAATAGAGTGATAGATCTGCACCCCAAGATATTTAAAGGTTGCGTGTGACCAGGGCAGTTTATATTGCGGCAGTGCCAATTGATGGTCAACCGGGATGGAAGTAAGAGGGAAAATACTTGATTTGGACCAGTTGACATGCAGACCGGAGGCGAGGGCAAAGGAGTCTAACAGCTGCAGTACCTTTGCCATGAAGGCTGAATGATTGCGCAAGTATATTAGGGCATCGTCTGCATACAAGGATATAATGTGATAGGTGTTAAGTTCTGGGATACCCCACATGTGTGAGTACCTGCGTAGTTTAATTGCCAGTGGTTCCATAGCAATAGCAAATAGCAGAGGGGATAGTGGGCAGCCTTGTCAGGTGCCTCTGCCCTTGGGGAATGCTTCGGAGATAGCGCGACCATTTTTGCCACGGGCTGTGGGCCTAGAATAGAACGTTTTGATCCAATTGATAAAACCGGGGCCGAAACCGAATGCTTGAAGTGTGCATAGGAGATAATTCCAGCTAAGTGTGTTAAACGCTTTTTCAATATCTAGGGAGAGGGCCACTGCTTCAGTGTTTATATTGCTGTGCATTATGTGTAGGAGTCTCCTAATGTTCAGGAAAGTGCTTCTGCCAGGAATAAAGCCGGACTGATCATGATGTACTAAACTCGGTAAGTAGGGGAGGAGCCTGTTTGCCAGTACTTTCCCTAGTAATTTGCAATCTGTGTTGAGTAAGGAGAGCGGCCTGTATGATTTGACATCAAGAGGGTCTCGGCCTGTTTTTAGGAGGACGACTATCAGAGCCTCGCGCACAGAGTCCGGCAGTTGTAAGTTGTGGTGTGCTTCGTTGAATACTTCTATAAGTGGGTGTAGTAAATGGATGGCGTGGGAATTATAGTATTTTACCGGTAGACCGTCAGATCCGGGGGATTTGCTGCGTGCCATTTGCGACAGAGCTAAGCGCAGCTCTTCAATAGTGATAGGGCCATCTAGAGTAGCGGTATTATCGAGGATAAGTTGATTTTGAGAGACCAGATGTAATGTGTCAATAAGGTGCTGCTCCGGGGTGTGGGGGTGGGTGTATAAAGGGTGCGGTAATATGCAGAGAAGGCATTGTTTATGCCTGCTTGAGTGTTAACGATGAGATCAGGATTTGAACGTATTGCACCAATAGGCATAGGCTGTGAAGGCTGTCGAATCAGCCAGGCTAATAGCCTGCCCGACCTGTCTCCCTCAGCGTGTTGTCTTGCCATGTAGTGTCTCTAGTTGTGTTTGCTTAATCTGTTGTCTGCCTCCTTGTGAGCAGCCCTAAGCGCTTGCAGTGTTGTTAGTGTGGACTCTACACTGTCAGTCACTGTCTCTGCCCTACGGAGCTTCACCTCTAAGTCTTGTAGTTCTTTGGTAAGTACTTTTCTAACCCCCACCGTGGCCGCAAGGCAGTGTCCACGTATCACCACCTTGTGGGCGTCCCACTCTATAGCGCGGGATGAGGTTGTGTTTTTATTCGATAAAAAGTAGTCGGCTAATCTTTTGGACATATCTGTTTGAAAGGGGGGGTCTAAAAAGGCTTCTGGCTGCAGTCGCCATGTTGGTATCCGGGTATGCGTGTGGCCCCAAGCCATAGTTACACATAGAGGGTTATGATCTGATATTGTACGTGCTAGGTATTCAGACATGCATACTTTAGGAATAACAGATGCGGATACGAAGAACATGTCTATTCTGGTGTGCAGCTTATGTACTGGGGAATAGAAAGAGTATTCGCGGTGAGTGGGGTGGTTCACCCTCCATACATCCCTCAGACCATTCTTTGATGCCCAGTGTGCTAGGGCCTGTGAGGCACGATTGGAAGGGGCCGTGGCGAGTGGGGGAACGAGCGATCTATTTGAGTATCAAGACACTGTTGAAGTCACCCCCCCATATGCATTCTAGTGTGGGGTCGCTAAGATTGCCGGTGGAGAGCGTGGATAGGAAGTCGCGTTGGTTTGCGTTTGGGGAGTACAGTGCGACCAGGGCCAGAGGGGACCCATCTAGGTTGCCTTCGAGTATCACGTGTCTACCATTTGGGTCACACTGTGTGCGAGACAAAGCGAATGGGACCCCAGGTGCAATCCAAATGGCTACTCGGCGGGCATAGGTCGAGGAGGTGGTGCCGTGCAGTTGGCCTTTCCATTTTGAGCGTGTGCTTTCCAGCGTGGACTTAGAAAAATGTATCTCTTGTAATAAAGCTATGTGTACTTGATGTCTTTTAAGGAAAGCATAGACCCTTTGACGTTTACATGGGGTTGGCATGCCCCTGATGTTCCATGTGAGTATCTTATATTTCAAGGTACCTTGGTGTGTATGGGTGGCCATAGTGTTTTTGTGGCTGTTGTGCGACCAGAGGAGTAGTTGTCTGTTACCCCCATTGTGACATTGTTATGACACTCAGCTGTTATGATTGAACAACCAATGATCAATAAACTGTGAGCTGTGGTCCCATTGCTATAGTGGGCATATCCTATGTGCCTGCTGCCGCTTTTACAGTTAGTTAGCCCTTGATAAAACCAATCACCCAATATAAAGGTGCACACTAAAACAAAATATAACAATAAATGAGTTGTTAACAGATAGAAAACAATTCCGGTGGTTACCGGCATGAAGAAATGGTCCATATGGAGCAGGGGGGTGCCAGTGAGCATTGGTGCGGAGACATGGTGTTACCCCGCCCGGGTCTCTCATGGTTTAAAGAGCAAGATACGCCAGCCGGAGGGCGCCCATGGGCTGCGTGCCTCAGTGAAGGAACAGCGAAGAAACAATGGCGGCGGCCCCAGGGCACCGAGCATCCAGAGCAAGGGGAAGATATCACACCACAACCGGTGAGCAGGAGTAGATGGAGCTTGGCTATTCAGCAGATGTCGTCCGCTGTGCGTGGTGTGAGGAAAGGACCCCGTGTGGATTCCGCCGAGTCTGAGTTTATATCCTGCTCCAGGTCAGCGTTGGTTTGCGTTGATAAGGCAGTGGGCGAAGCGTTGACGATTTTGGATGTGGTCCGCAGGAGACAGGAGCGTTCGGATTGTGCCTGTTCAGGCGAGGGCTTAGCACCTTGTTTTTTGCGTTGCTTGCGACCCGGCGTAGAGAAAGGCCTATTATCATCTTGTGCACTTGTGTCTAACGGGTCGGCTAGACCCTTGGCATGCAGCCAAGTCCAAGCATCTTCTGGTGTAGTGAAAAAGAAGGAACAAGTGTCGTCCTGCACCCGGAGTCTGGCTGGGAACATTAGCGCATACTTGATGCTGTGTTTGCAGAGGCATGTTTTAACCCGATAAAAGGAGTTTCACCTTTTCATAACTTCTGCTGTGAAGTCTGGATAAGCTGTGATCACGGCATTTTCATAGCTTACTGGGCCAGATTTGCGGAATAATTGTAGGATAAGATCTCTATCTCGGTAATTAAGAAATCTTACTATAAGAGAGCGTGGTTGTGAGCCAGGTGCTGGGGGTCTGCCTGGGATCCTATGTGCCCTCTCAACGGAGAAGAACTTCGGGATGTTGTCTAAGCATTGTGCCTGTGAGCCATTGTTCTATGAATAATTCAGCGCTCAAGCCTTCTGTGCGTCCCGGGAACGCCACCAAACGAATGTTATTGCGACAGGACCTGCCTTCTGCATCTTCTGCTCTGCGTTTTAAGGAATCCACTTCTGTTGATAAGTGCGTTACTTGTAGTTGCAGGTCTTTCATAGAGCGGGGGAGGGTCAGCGCATCTTTTTCTAGTTCGGATACCCTGTCGGCCAGTGCGTGTTGATCAGTACGAAGTATGTTGAGATCTTCTGTTACCGAGCCAATTTTAGCTTCCAGGGTAGTCTTGGTGTCCAGAATGGCTTGCAGTATTCTTTCAAATTGTGACGTGTGTGATTGTAAGGTGAGTTACAGCTTCTGCAGTGCTGCTTGCGTGGTGGCGTGGGCTTCTGGGGGTGGTGAGGTAGTGTGCTCCATTTTGCCCGGAGGTGCACGTGCGGCTTTTGGCTTGACCATTTGGCAAACGCAATGGTGCATGTACGTTAGCGCTACCCGTGAACTCATAGCGATAAATGCGGCCGAGTCAAGTGTCGCGACAGACTAGCTTAGATGTTAAGGCCGAGTAAAGCATGGGCAGGGCAAGTATCTTGGAGATTAGCAGCTTAGTATCTTGACCATTTACTTGCGAGGTTTGCAAATTATAGCACCGGTGGGGATTTATGATGCTAGTGTGGTGTGGACTGAGCGCTGTGAGGTTAGTCAATGGTTAAAGTTGCTTTGGTTGCCTTGGGACGCAGGAGGATAATTAGCACGGTAGCATATTGCGACTCGATAAGTGTTGCCGAGAAGCTCACCTCATGCAGTTGTCCGAGTCCGTATCGCGATGTGCCCTCGTCCGTTGGCAATGCTCCTGGTGCCCCACCCCTCCTGAGGTGGGGCGCGGTTCAGTATAATGCAGGGCGCTGGGTAATAAAGAATTCCCTAAACTAGGCAACAATCCAATACAGGCTTCAAGCCCAGAGTGTCTGGGAAAGCAAACCAATTCCCATGGGCCCCATCATTCCAGGCACCATGGTGCCATAGATCTGTACCAGTGCAGATTTGCGCCCGTGGGTGACGATTCCAGGACGGCGCTCCCATGTAGCGCGCTTCCACGCTGTTCATGCCCACTTACCAGTGGGACCGGTCTTCCAATGTCCGATGGCCACCAACGGGCGAGGGCCCAGCTTTTAAAATGGCGTCCTCAGCTTGTGAGGACGCGCGGTAGAGTTTTGTATGCGGCTCGGCCTCTGGGCCGACCACGGTGCTTGTTGTTTCCTCTGGTGAGCATGGGAGGGAGCCGGGACGTCGGGAGGCCAGTGGCCGCTCACCTCCGAAGATGCCGCCCGGATGAGCCTGCTACGGCAGGGCCCGATCCGGGGTGGGCAGTGCCGAAAACAAAGGAGTCCCGGCCGGCGCCGGCACTACAGAGAGCCTCCCGGGTCCACACGCGGCTTCCGCACCCCTGGCAAAGTCAGATTTTCAGCGGCCCTTCACGGCGGTGCAGCGCGGGCACCAGCGCCAGCCCCGGGCTGCACAGACCCAGCGCTGCGTGCACAGAGCTCACGGGCTCTGAAGCGGGTGCGGGCCCCAGTTGGCTGAACGCCCGTCGATCTCCGGTTTTGGAGCTGCTCCGGATCCTCGGTCCCGGGCGCCGATGCGGCCCCCAGCGGCACCTTGAACAGCATCTGTACCCCGCGAAGGGGGAGCTAAGGCGCCTCTGGCAGGATGATTACGCGGGCCAGGGATCAGAGCTGCAGTTTATGCTGCCGCTCCGGTCGCCATCTTGGCCACGCCCCCATTATATACGTGGACTTAATGCTTATTACCGTCTTCCAAAGGGATGGTACGGGACATGTTATTTCCCAAAGATATATCAACTTGACGATTTGAAAAGGTTTCTGAAATTGTCTGAATTACATTGTACTAGACAGAAGAGAGAAACTGCTGCTGGTGTAGTAGGAGACATATTTGGGGCGATAATTCCTTCGGTGGGAGTTATTTTGAACTCCATAACGATTCGAAAGTTGTCTACTATTGTGGATAACATGCTGACAAATTTTTCAGGGGCTATACTCCTGATGGATACTGAACTTGCTTCGGAGAGGGCTATGACTCTTCAAAACAGGCTTGCTTTAGACATTCTTTTAGCGAAAAATGGCGGAGTTTGTAAGATGCTTAATGAGCATCATTGTTGTGCGTATATACCAGATAATAGTAATGAGATTGGAAGTATGCTTACTAACTTGACTAGGGATAGTACGGATTTGAAGGAACTGAAGGAACCAGTTGTTTGGGAAAAGGTTGGAAAGGGATTTGCTTCAGTGGGAAATTGGCTTAGTAACATTTGGCATGGGATATTGTCAAAAATTGTACAGGGGATATTGATTGTTATAGCTTGCTTATTTGGATAATGGGTGGCATGTAAAATTAGCAAAAGAATAAAATTGAAAATGGCTAAAAATAATAAGAGGAGGGAAGAAAAACAAAGGGAACAATTGTACAGAGCAAACTCAAAGGGGAGGCCAATAAGGGAAGAAATTGAGTTGAGAGAATTTTAAATGTAAAATTTCTGGGGAAGGTTTATGTGATGACAAGAGTCATCAGAGAAGGGATTGTTGGAGTGTGTTTTTCAAAAGCAATATTAATATGAAAATCTTGCAATATATTGTGTAATGAAGCTGCATAAAAATGTGTTAACATAGAAATAATGCAAGCATTTGAAATGTGCCCACGGGGAGTGGCTACCAATGTATACAAAGACTAATGAAAGCTTGTTAATTCTGAATTAATTATTTACTAATGTTTTGAATTTGCATTAGCATTTCATAATTAGAGTTATGTATTAGAAGTTGCTTATTATATTTGAAGGCCCTAGCTTAGCGAGGGTCTGGGCCTAGATGCCTGGTCTCGTGTTAAACTTCATTTTCTAAACGTGTAATATGCTGTTTTCCAGAGGGACACGAAGCTGTACTTTTTCAGAAGTTAGATGTGTGTAGCCGTAGTAAATTATTTCTCATGAGAACCGACTTGCTCAAGGAGGCATTCTTGCTGAATGCAACATTGTAATTCGTAACAGGTGCAAGGCTGCCTGGAGTACGAGAAACCAATGGGGACACTGACTGGAGCGCCAAGTGTACCTTTTCTTACCTGACATTTCAACCGATGAAGATGTCAATAACATGGACCAATCAGCGACATGAGAACTGTGATTTGTGGAAAATTCTGGCAAAGTGCGTGAAGAGTTATTGGACAGAGATAAAGATGCACCAATTATTATCCAATGAGGAATTATGGGATAATTAGGTAGTTTTGATTTAAGAAGTGACCCAAGGAGAGAGGAAGAGTGAGCAGAGCAGAGACGCAGAGAGACAGAGACTTGATTGTTTCCTTTTGCTTTTTCCTGACACTTTAAACCATCCTCTACCCGTTTCTTACTTACTTACTTCTCCTCCATACGAGGGAAGAGTCCTATTCCTTAGCTATGCTATATTGAGACTTTACCCCTTCCTATATCTGCTGTTGGCGAATTGACTGATGTCCTGAGGACGAAGACTGAAGCTGTTTGCTGATCTGTTGGATTGGTAAGTATCTGATGCAAAATTGTAATTGTCTGTTTGCCTTTTCTTTCTAGGTCATAGTTTAGATGTTTTCCAAATTAGTGTTTGCTAAAATGTTTTGCATGAAGCCCAACATGCTGATGCTAATTTGAGGTTAATTAAGGCATCCACAATTATCCGGTGCAAAAAGACAAGTGACTGAGTCAATGCTTTGTTGAATTATGTACTAATGGGACTTTGCTAAGTTGCTTCATATTAATGATGTGTTCAAATGCTGAATAATATTCTCTATGCATTGAATAATTGTGTTCTAATTGCTAATTAGATGAGTTCTTAATGAGATGGATTGCTAATGAGATTAACGGAGATGATATTAGATTCTAATCAATAGGGAAATAAATATCCTAACACTTAACTAAATTGGTGTGCTTATTTATGACTGAAAGGTCTTGGCATGTTCAACTATTTATTCTTATTAAACGTTATTGATTAACTTGTTGATTTGTTACTGTGAATATTGATTGGGCTATTGATCTACTGATTTGTGATGCCAAGAAGACACCTCGTACTGGGAAGTCCCTGAACATGGTCCAAAGGTTTGTCGACCTAGGCGTGTCTCCTTGTAAGTTTACTTATCGAGGCTCTGACGTGCTATCATGCGCACTGGCCCACCTCCAGGACCAGCTTCAACCTCTTCCTGACACTTTGAGAATCCCTCCCACACTTGTCAAGAACAGAGTCCTTGTCCTCCACAGTCAACAGGAAGGGCAGGTGGGCTGGTCACACCGCAGTAATGGAAACACAAAAAAGGCAGAAAAGAGGGAGAGGCCTCCTCACTCAGCTACCACTGAAACTGTTGGGGTTAACAACAATAGGGGAAGAACAAAGCAGGAAGGGGCCAGGGAATGTCCCTGCACTTCAAACGAGTACCTGTCTTTCTTCGTCCTTTCACAAATGCCTCTTTTAATATTCCTACACTCTGCACCCGTCTGACAAGCCCTCCTCATGCTCTTTCCTCTGTACTAAATACACTCACAAGATTTAAAAGTGGGTTACTGTCCCCACACAGTGAAGGCTTACAAATTCTCTCCACAGGGGTGTAGCTTGGTCAGTAGGATTGGAGGGCCGTGAGCTTCAGATTTTCCCACAATCACCCTGCCATAGAATGTCAAAATACATTATACAACAAGCACAGCATATGAGAAGGGCTAGAGGAGCACTAGAAAGGGACACAAAATCAGATTGGTAGGGGTACTAAGAGAGAAAAACACAATTTTTTGTAAAATAACCAACATTTTTGAAGACTTTCAAAGCAGATAGGGAGAGAACTTGCGTGTGTTTTTGTATGGTTTGGGTAAAAACTACTTGTGAAATCCGGCAGACATCGCACCATACCGGACTGAAAGCACCAGTATGCAGCTGTTTTCCAGAAAATACATTTATTAGGAAGGTGTAACACCTCAAGCACACACACACACCCAAAGCTATGCCTCTGACACTACTTACTCACCAAAATCCAAAACCCAACTTCTAGAGTGCACATACACTCTCCAATATGTCTCCTACAGCCCATCTCGAACACCTTGCCCAGCTGGCCTGCTCTTAAAAGGCAGGCACAACAAGCTGCTACTGGTAAAACTGTTTAAACATAGCTCACAGTTAGTGGGACTCCATCAGACTTTATTTGAGCCTGTGCTTTCCGTGCGGGGCCCCTGCACTTATTTTTCTGCCTCAAGAATTTACTGCCAGCAAAAGAGACATATAGGAAAGAAGGAGGAAGAGAAAAAAGAAAACGCGCCAAAAAGGCAGAAAGCAGCAAGAGAAAGCTGAAGGGGTAGGGAGAGGCTGTAAATGGATTAAAGAGAGCCCCGGGATTTCGCTGCCTCGGCATTCTGTGCTCACACGTTTAAATGCAGCAGCCTCGTGTTTCAGAGTAAGGTTTTGGCCAGCGGCACGTTATTTACAAATTAAGCACTGGACTCCATCAGGGAGGCTCGCCGCACAGCAGAGATTAAAGTAAGGGAGTTCAAAAATCTAAAACGTGGAGTTTTCACAGGTAAAGACCCGCTTTACTACAATGCCACTTTGTAAAACAAGAGCATTGTGGTTGGCTATTGGATTCTCTAACAAGCAGTGTCTATCAAGCTGCAATCCTTGCCTACATTCTGGACAGGGGAGGGAAGATGTTTATCTCTTCATATTTAGAAAGACTAGACTTTCCTGCAAAGTCACCCATTCTACCTTTTACTTGAAATTTGAGATCTTAAACGTGGACTTTCCAACTTTGGTAATCACCCGATGTTTAACATTATTATCTGAATGTGAAACCAACCACCGAACACAAGAGTCACAGATAGTAGTCAAGTGGCTACCAGTGTTTGTTGGCGTTTGAAGTATTCGGCAGCTGCAGTTAATGTGAAGAACCCTTTGTCCTACGGTGCTTGACAACATTTATTGTTTGGCTGCAACTGATTAATATTCAAAGACTTCCGTAAGCAGTACGTTGAGCAAAGCCCTCCCTTCGCACAGATGATCAAAATCAAGTCACATCGATTCTTTCGCGTATATGAAATACTTTTGAAATTAATAAACAGTTCAATGTTGTCGAGTCTAGTCACTGCACACATTTTTCATTGCTGTAGTTCAAATATTTAGATTTTAATACAAAGTTTGTTAATTAAAACTGTTCTTTGAGTTTTTTTGTGCTGTTTTATTTCAGTTGTAAGTTAGGGCCTGATGTACGAATTTTCTATTCATAAAAAGTGGTCGCAAATTGTGCAACGACTTTTTGAGAAGGGAACGAATTTTGCGAACTAAATTATGTAGTAATAGCTCACTTCACAAAATTCGTTTTGTTTAATTACTGCCCCTTCATCTAACAACCAATCTTTTTTAGGAGTGGACAGTCGTCCCATGGACCACTGCCTGCCCCTAAAAAAAATTTTTGTCAACATTCTCAAAAGAGAAGGGATCCCCTTGCGAATGGATTACCATCAGTTTTAAATTGGTGATAAAATATTAATGTTTTGCAGCCAGATTTCGGTCGCAAAACATTAAGAGGCACTTTAAGGAATCGGTATTTGGAAGGCACTCTCCTTCCAAACAGCAATTCGATAATATTTACTTAACCCATTTACAGATTCAGAAAAACTTTTCCAAATCGTTAAATGGATTTAGTACATGGCAAAAAGGGTTGTAGTGGTTGCAAACCCTCAGATTTAAGGAATCGGATGGTTTGCAACTGTTACAACACTTTTTACATCAGGCCCTTAGTTACTTTATAGTGAGAATGCTCAGCTTGGTTGAGTTCTCTTCTATGTTTCTGAAGCATTCATGATGTTAAGGGTGGGTTTTCTTAGTGATGCTGAAATAGTCTTCTTAGTGTTTAGGGAAAGCTTGTCACCTTCTGTTACCATCTCAGGGCCAGCATTAGGAAAAATCTGGGTAATGCATCAAACCAAATTTGCTGCACTGCACTGTGCTAGGGGGAGAGAGAAGCACAGTTATATTCACTAAATGTGACCTGCTGGTACTCTCTTCCCCTGTGATGGTCATCTTTAAGTCTGCCTAGAGCCACACAAACACTTTTGCCCAACAAAGAGTATGCATGCGGTTTAGCATAGGTTTTAAGCTGAGAGTGTACACTTCAGGTACAAAATCAAACCCTGTGCTTAAACAATTGTATTAATATTTCACACCTTGGATGAGTGCTGTACAGTGTAGCACACATGACATTTTTGAAAAGTTAGCAGGAATAAAAATAAATATCCAAATGCCTTAAGGAGGTTTTCTTTTTGATGCAAAGCGAGGTTTGACAATCTTTGTAGATCTGGCTTTGTGTCAAAAACCATGATTGGCAATATTGGAATGCCACCAATGGAAATCCCCTTAATGCAATGTAGCGCAAAGCACCACAAAGCACTATTTGTGCCACAAAGAAGGCAATTTTCCAGCACCAAAAATGCTTCCCCCAATTTAGCTTCTTTCTATAAGAAGGACCTGAAATAAAAGGAAGAGAACTCACATGATTTTGATTTGGGACAACATAGAAAAAAGAATGGCCTCCAAAGAAAGAAAGTAGTCTTAAAATCCCAGGTTAGACTCCCAGGAGAAATAATATCATAAATTAAGATAAATAACATGCGCTACTGGAGTTCCAGAAATAAATCAAAGCATAAGAGCACCTCAGGTATGGCAAGCCGTGAAGCAACAACTATGCTGGATGTCTTCAGAGCCTTTGCCACCCTTGGCACCCAGTATGCAATGTCCACATAATGACAGCTTGGGAGATCAGAGTGCAGGGGTGACTCTGAGGATGCAAACACCCAAGCAGAAAACGCTATGCCCAAATGGCTTCAAAAGAACGAGTGCCAGTGCCAATGCACACCAAGGGCCGTATTATACATTGCGCCATGGGGGGTACAACAGGCATGCCAGGGCACAATGGTATTACTGAGGGGGCCACAGACGCTTGTGCATCCCCTTCTCTTATACTGAGAGCACTGATACACATGGTGCATCAGAGCTATCATAAGAGGGCATTCCCTCATTTGCAGGGGGGTGAGGTCCCATGCAAATGAGAGAATCAGTTTGCCTCTGCGCCCGTGCCATATTATAAACACAGGTGCAGAGGCAACATGTCTGTAGGAGGTGCACTGAAAGTACACCACAAAAAGATGGCGCTGTTCCAGTGTGCATCCTAAAGGCAGCTCTTCAAGGGGAGAAAGGGGGTCCCGTGGACCACCCGACATCCCACCTGCAGGCAGGTGCAGTCACTCAATGCACCTGCCTGCAAGGGTGTCTCTCTCTCTCCTCTTGAAAGTACAGGTGGGTTGCTGTCTGCACTGTGAAACACAGAGCAGCTTTTAAATAGCTGCTCTGTATTTCCATTGAATGTGCTGCACACAGGGCAGCACAAGCTTGTGGCTGCCCTAGGAGCAGCACATTCTTAGTAATATGGCACATCATCCCTGTTTGTGCCAGGAACACCTTTTGAAAAGTGCATTAAGGCGCAAACCAGGGTAAATGTGCTGTATTCATAATATGGCCCCATGTTTGTGCTTCCCGCTTGTATGAAGTAAAAACTTAATACTCCTTCTATAGAGTGGCAGGCTTTAGAGAGTAAGTAATTGAAAAGCACCTTATTAAAACAGGAGCATGACCTGTGTCAGCTGGCTCCTACGACTGATGACAGGGAGGAAAACCTATTGAATCAACAAGAAACTGAAGCTTACCTTTAACATAACAAGACTCACACATTTCTTTAACTTCAAATAATGGTTGACCAGCAGGTTCAGGTATTTTCATGTTCCAATCCAAAAAAGGTTAAATATTGGTTGGAAAATTAGCAGTCTCATGTGAGCCAATTGTAAATTTGTTGAGGGAATCTTTGTAACCTGATCTATCGCTCAGGTTAGTTCTCTAGCAACATCTTCAATAGAAGCAATTAAAGGATATATTGGAGGATGATATTCATAGGAGCCAAATATTAGACTGAAACCTGAAGAAGAGTGCTGAGAATTATTGCAGGCACATTCTGAAATGACTAATAAAACATTCTAATTATCTTGATCTTGTTTAATCCTTCAATTTTCTTGTTGGTTTTAAGATGAAATCCCAAAGTAACAGCTTGATTAATCCTAGTTTTTTTTTACACAAATAACTCCAGAATTTAGAAGTATTTTGTGGCCCTTGATCAGAAATTAGCTTGATGGATAGTACATGCAGTCTAAAGATGTATGGAACATATTTCTTTGCATTTCTGTTGCTGTAAACATTTTACAGCTGAAAAGTGATCTATGTTTTTAAAAATAATCCACTGTGACTATGATGGGATTACAACCTTCTGAATAGGGCAAATTAACTATACAAATCTGTTGAAATACTCTCCCAAGGTTTAGATGGCAAGTCTAGATTTAGAGGTAACCCAGGTTTCTTTCAAGTATCAAATCAAATCAAATCATTAACATTTATAAAGCGCGCTACTCACCCGTGCGGGTCTCAAGGCGCTAGGGGAAAAAGGGGGTGTTATCGCTGCTCGAACAGCCAGGTCTTTAGGAGTCTCCGGAAAGCGGAGTGGTCCTGGGTGGTCCT
Organism: Pleurodeles waltl; assembly: GCF_031143425.1. Taxonomy (NCBI): domain Eukaryota; kingdom Metazoa; phylum Chordata; class Amphibia; order Caudata; family Salamandridae; genus Pleurodeles; species Pleurodeles waltl. Next base: position 137,169,393 of record NC_090443.1, read on the forward strand.
GAGGCTGGTGGGGAGGGAGTTCCAGGTCTTGGCCGCCAGGAAGGAGAAAGATCTCCCACCCGCCGTGGAGCGGCGGATGCGAGGGACAGCAGCGAACAAGTACTACTCTTGTGTTGAGCACAAACATCACAAAGCACACATAATGAAGAACATCTTTTCACAAAGAAAGCTTTCAAAACCCTTTTTTTACAATTTTGTTGTGATCTTTCTGACTTTGTGCCCTTCCGTTTGATTATCATGGCATAACTTCATGACTGAACCTTGAAGAGAAGAATGAATGATTTAGTCTAAAATAATAGTACTTGATTAGACGGTTCAAAACCACACCGAAAGAATTATTTACTCCAAGAATATTGTTGAACATATTTGGTAATTGTCACACCTGGTTTAAAAAAGTTGATATGATTGCCATAATGCTTTCAGGTGGATGTTCCTTTTCTTTTATTCAGAAAAATAACATTTCTCTTCCAAGACATTGGCTACAATATTTTTATGTCCTGGTATATAGAGAGGGCCATTGGAATGATGTGCCAGGGGGGCAAGGAAGGACCAAATTATGTGGCTGGGTTTACTAAATTATGCAGCAGGAAAATTATAATTATGTGGCGTATTATGGCACATTTTGTGATAGTGTTACTCCCCTATTTTGTCATTTTTACACAGGCAACACCGTCTGGGCAAAGGTTTCACATCATTAACAACAGTTCGACAACCAAAAATAGAACTAGACTACAGAAAACGGAACAGGAAATCATTGCAAAGGCCCTTCCATTGCACAGAAAGATATGTTGCTGTATTTTTAGTAATGTTTAATCCTTTTATACTTGTTACAAATGTTTTTTGTTGAAATCTGTAAGTTATGCAGCAGTAGATTTATTATGAGGTAAATGTGGAAAATCTATAATCATGTGGAAAATGCCTCAGCCACAAAATCACATATTTTCAGTGACCGTGTATGTAGGGTATTAAGAAGTTGTAAATGCTGAAAAAGAAAGTCTATCTTGCCTGTTTGCTGTTCTTCATTCCACTTGCTGTAAAACTTTCAGTTTTCAGAAATCATTCCAAAAATAATTGTGTGTTGTGCTCCCAACAAACATTTTTTCCATGCAAAAAAAATCTTTCACAGCAAGCAGTTATTTCTCCAGTGTAGATAATTCAATTCATTCGCTGAAAACATGGGAGAAAAAAAGGCAGCAGGATGCTCAAATCCAAAGAATCCTTCTTGCAAGAAGATTGACCCAAAAGCCCTATCAGTTTCAATGGCTTACTGTACAAAGTTCTTGATGCATCTGGTTGTTGTAGAATTGGTGACTTTGTAATTTTTTCTTTAAAATTTCAAATATGAGATCAGCTTGCAAAAAACATGTAATTTGTTAATTCTTTTTCAATAGGTCTGTGATTGGCATAACAGCTGTTGAATTATCTCAAATTAACTTTCTATAATAGTTAGCTAATCCTAGAAAACCACAAATTTCATTAATATTTGATAGAATGGGTCTATTTAAAATTGCTTTAACCTTGCAACTATCCTTAGCAATTTTGTTATATTCAAGAACATAGACCAGGACCTCCACAGTGGATGCAGTGAACATACACATTTCAAGTTTTGCCAATATTTAATGTTTCTTTAATATGATCAACATTTCATTCACATCTCTTTTGTCTTCACTTAGCTATTTAGAACGTATGGAAATCTAATATAATCTAAATATAAATATATAACCATTATGTGTAAAAGTATATCTAAAAAAATGCATACATGAGCTGTTGAAACATTGCAGGGGAACAAAAGGTATTACCCAGTATCAAAGTGACTAAATAGTGTTCTGGGGGCAATTGTCCATTCATCACCACATTTTACTTATAATACATGACAAGCCTCTCTTGGATCTACCTAAGTAAAAATCTTTGCATCACGTACAGCTTTCAAAAGATCACAAATTAGAGGCAAATGATGAAGGTCTTTTATGATTGCATGCCTTAATCTTCCACTTTCTCCAAGTTGTTGACTTAGAATGGGTAATCAGACCGTTCTTTAGATTACCTTCCAGATGTTTTCAAAAAGCCTCTTCCTTCTGTAGCTATGGTAAGGAAAAAAGTCTTCCTAAAGGAACACCTGCATCAGGTACTAATTCAATTAATCAGTTGAATAGCCTGTGAGTCACCAATTCTTTTAAAGTAAGCAAAGTAAAACACCCATTATGTCAGGTTAGGTTCTTGGAATTACTGATAGTTGTGCTGTGGTCTCAGGCATAGAACCATCAGATATTCCTTCTTGCTGATTGTCCAATATAGAATTATGAGTTTGAGTGCAATGAGTTATACAATACTAGGAGTCTAGAAATAAGGATTTCACAGTGAGTTGATGTAAGGATTAGTTGTAAGAAAAAAATGTTAATCCTGAAATTTAGTGATATTTTGGAGTAGCAATCAAATCATAAACGAAAATGTACAGATGTTTTACAAAACTTTGTTGCAGGGGCAATGTTTGACCAGTAACTAACTCAGATGATACCAAGGGTCTGTTTACACTTCAACAACTAAAATAATTTCCTTTTTCAGAACAGGAACTCGTAGTTGTTGAGCCCAATGTGTGTATATGTAGACATCTAATGGTCTACAGTTGATTAGGATGAGAACTTTATAAATGTGAACATGAAGTTGTACGGTTCCATGTAAGAGAAGGAATCCAGAAGCAGAGACTCAGACATATAACTAATCTCTGACCCCTGTAGTAAGGAATATGTTTCTTTCATTTCTCTACTCCCTAGAATGGTATGATAGGCAAGTTGGACAAGTTCCACTAAGATTCCATTTGAAGTCTAAATAGAAGCATAAAACTAGACTTCTTTTTCTTTCCTTTTCTTCATCAGACAAGGGACTTCAAGCAAGTGCCAAATATACTGGGTTTCCTTCAATTGCTGGTGACATGGATGATGGTTTCAAAGATGATCTTGAAGGGTTTTGATAACTAGCCCATCTTCAGCCCCCTCTGCTTCATTGTTATATCTTGCTTCTTCTCTGGATGGTCAAAAAATAAGGCCTTGGACAACAGCAGGTCTATAGACTAAAGCTTTTTTTTTTTTTTTTATCTTGTTTAAGCCTTTACTAAATATAGTAAATTAGCAGAATCTGATTAGTCAGCTCTACTGCTGCCTTAAATAAGTAGGATTGGTGAGGCAAAGAAGCTTGAATTAATTCCAAAATTTCTTCTTGGGCAGAGTATTGTTGATGCTGCCTATCAAACATGTTCTTAACTTCAGTAATAAATGCAGAATGGTCTAAAAGTGGACTTGTCCGAAAGAATAAAGGTGTGGTAGAAGCGAGAGCATTTCCAATCGTATTACTGTCTATAACCCCCACTTTGTCCCTAGTTATTGCATAAATGGGGGGGCGGGGTTAAATTGAAATGAATATGGCGAATGTCAAGAAACTTACTTTACATAGGTTACCATAAATAGTCTGTTCTGCTAATCCAACTAGTGGCTGATCCAACGGTTCTTGCTGTAAAATAGCTAATAATTGGTACCAAATAGCATTTTCAGAAGTTAATCCTTGAATTTGCACCGTAAGTCTATTAAAAGATGACAGCTAATCCTAAACTTCATCCATTTGGCTGATTCACTGAGGAGAGGTATGGCATGGGAGACAGCTAAGACGAGTTCAAGCTGCAAGCCCGCAATATCCATCTGCATTAGGCCTCAAGAACCCAGCATCAGCTATAAACTAAATGAAATTGGCATGTAAGGGTCGAGATGATTGTCCAAAGCCACAAATTGGTTTGATTTCCCTGTGGATTACTCAGATACAGCCCATGGCATTGGAAAACACACATTCCAAGGCTGGACTTAGCGCGGCAGATGGTGCATGACTGCCTGTGAGTTGACAGAGGAGGTGGGGCACCTCCTGCATGGTGGGGGGCGTGCTGATGAGGATCAGCCCTCTGTCGCGGACCCTTAGGGCGACTGTAGCAGCAAAGGGCCCTGCACAGTGACTAGCAGCTAGTTTGAGGTGACAGCAGGATAGAAATGGGGCCTGAGCCACGAGAAGCACGGCTGGTGAAAGGTACTTGGAGGATGTGGCCCGTAATAGCAGGAAGATTGGAACTGCTGTCGGGCCATTAAGATACCGGGCAGCCATTAACCCACTCAGTACATATGGGTGCCATGCAACGCTAGTCAAGAAGTCATTCAGTAAAGCAAAAAATGACACTAAGTGATACCTAAAGTAAGATGACCAATACCCTGTACTAGGTGAAACAACAGCGAAACCTCTCTGAACATAGGAAGTGAAGTGGGGAGTTACAGGGAAAGCACAGCTAAGAATCCTACTTAGGTAATCCGTCTGTGCAGAAGGTACTCGTTGCACGTACCATTTGAACCCAGGAGCATTGCAAATAACTGCGGAGTAATATAGCCTGAACCAAATGTCAATGCCAATCAGCTGCTCATGCTGGGCTAATAAGGGGCATTAAAACTCTGGAGCCATTCCCAGTAGCCGACTGGTGAGCAAAAACAATATAAATTCTGAGCGGTGCACGTTGAGCTACAGCCTGTCATTTGGCGACCTTGTGACGTCTAATGGATTTCCAGATGTGTAGAGATGTGGTACGAAACTGGGACCTCTGTAGTAGTCACAAACAAAGCTGAGGAGATAAATCATTGCCAGTTCCACCACCATCTAAAATACTGAAAGACCGGAAATCAGCCATTGAAACGGCAAGTACTCTTTGATACTTAGCCACCCAAGGATGATACTGAAGAGGACACTGGAATCTCTGGGGGGAGGAGCGACTGGGGATGCCAGTGTCCCCTTGCGAGTGGCACATCAAAGAGCTGATGATAGCTGTGAAGATGTCACATACACTTAAATGCAAGTGTTCGGTGAGTTGCATGAACCATAGTCTGGTTCATGGTGACCATACTAGGGTGAAAGAAGTTTGGACTTATGGGCTCCACTAGTGCATTAATATTATAAGACAAATACACAGACGCCACATAAAAGATGAGTGACATTGACAATCAATAGATATTCCAGCATAAGGAGGCAAGGTAACAGATATTATTAGAAATGAGCGTGGGGTCTCAATCGAAAACCGGCCAATAGATGGAGGAACCAAAGGTCACAGTGGATGAAGAGGAAGGGGAAACTGAGGGACACTGTCACTTTCTCAGGCAACAATGTACTTGCAGCGGGACCACCAAAGACAAGTAAAAACCCCAGCAGAAACAGAATGTTGGTGTTAATTATACTGCCCACCCACCACCATTGAGCGCACTCCTTTGTGCTACAGGATAGAGGGGGAGGTAGTGATACAGCACCCCACGCTGTTGAATAAAGGGTGATCATCCACCTCCCACACCCAGGTGCCACAGAAACACTAAAAGAGAATCCTAGTTAGGTTTGATTAAAAACAGAGAACAGTTCGTTGGTGGATAGCAGTCCAGCAACTTGCCAGAACACGATTAGGGGGGTTTCCAAGAGACATAGATGATGCTATAACGTGTCATCCTGGACACACAATCAGCACTAACACATAGTGCCTATGGGAATACAGGATAGAGGTGTCCATACCTTTTGGAATGTAAGAGGCATGAGCACAATAAGCAATCAGTACAAAATCCAAACTTAACTAAAGACAAGGTCGCAGCAGATAGCATTTCTGCAAGAAACACACTTATTACAAGAGGAAGGATGTAAACTTAAATGAAAATTGAGGGGCCAATTATATGATACCATATACCCTGCTTACGCAAGGGGCGGCAACCTTGCTGAGAGCTGGTCTTCCATTTGAACTTGAAGAGACCAAGCTCGAACCTATGGGTGGGATGTATTTACTAGGAGGAGACTAGGCAGGAACCTGATTGATTGGAAAGTGTGTATTTCCCCACTGTAGATCAATCAACTTTCCTGAAGCGCTTGTCACAACTTCACATCTCATGGGTAATTGGAGGGGATGTCAACTGTATTACATAGCTCACACCCACACCTTCCATACACCCAAGCAGTTCGCAACGCCAAAGCTCTTGTGAACTGGTTGTGACAGTGGACGCTATTTAATATGTGGGGCAGTGAAACTTTGAATCATCAGGAATATTCATTCTATTCTATCCCGAACATATTGTACGTTAGGCTGGACAGAGTGGTGTAGTCGGTAGTGCTCCGGCTGTCAAGTTATCATGCAACATACCTGACCAAGTACCTGTCTTAAACGTAACCCAATGGAGATAGTAGTGAAGTGGGGAAAAGTACCCACACCCATACCAATGTGCAGAATGCAGCCCAGATGGCTAGAGGATCTAGTGATTGAAGAGGAGTTGCGGCAACTGATTCAGAAATATTTTTTAAAAAACAAAGTGCATCGTCCTCCTGAATAAGAAAATGGGAGGCCTTTAAGGTCACATTGAGAGGCGAATGCATAAGAATCACAGTAGGGATGCGGGGGACTCTAAAGAAAAGCTTTGAGCAGATAGAATGAACACTTAGGAACTTAGAGAATGCAGAGACATTCGTTTCCATGGTGGTTGAGGAATTTAATAGTGAAAGGGTATAACATGCAGGGATTCAGGAAAGCCTGCAACAGACCGCATGCAATATGTGTAAATTACACACACTGAAGGAGACAGAACAGGATGCCTGCGGGCAAATCAAACCCCAGACTGCATATACCCTGATACTGAGCATTCAAACCCATTAGAACAAAAGGGTGTGCGATCAATACAGCCTTCAAAGATTATTATGAAGATTTATACACATAAATAAAACAGGCAATCTGTTCCTTGGCCAGAAGGAAAATCCCATGATCAGATCGATTACCCATTGACTTGTATGCAACATTTGTGGTGATACTATTACCCAAATTAGTTAAAATGTACAGGGCAGTGATAAATGATGAGTGTCTCCCTGCCACCTCTAGGGAAGCTACGGTAACACCCATATTAATGCTTGGTCATGAACCAACTGACATGGCTTCTTATAAAATTTTAGGTAAGGATCTGACAGGGAGGCTACTTCCGTCAATGCCCAAGCTCATTCATGAAGACTTAAATAGGTTTATCCCATGCAGATGCACCTCCGTTAACCTAAGAATGTTCTATCAAATTCAGAAAAAGCACGCAACAGGTGGCCAAGCTCGGCATGTTTGGCTATTGGTCTGGAGCAAGTCTCTGATTCCATCAGATGGAGTTATATGTATAAGATACTGCAAAACTAAGATATATAGATGAACAACGCGCTGGAAGTCAGGGGACGTGCTGGAAGTGACTCTGGTGCCTGGGGTGGGACTCCATCCCCCAGGCTTCCCTGACTCTCGCGCTTTCAAATGTGCTTGTTAATTCCGTGGCACGCTGGAAGTGACTCTGCTGCCTGGGGTGGGACTCCATCTCCCAGGCTTCCTTGACTCTCCCGCTTTTCCATAGCACTTGTTAATCCCGTGGCGTGGGATGAATCCGGGCGTGCGCCCCCAGGCGAAGACTGGGCCAAGACAGGCCCGTCTTCACCCATCATCGTCCAAAGTGGCCGGGCCGGGCACCCCATTTTTAGAAATAAGCTACTTGGGGTCCTTTTAGGTTATATTGTTATTTTATTTACTTTTGATGTTACAATGGGGAAACCAAAGCTATGGACATTCCTGCTCCATCAAATGGCATAAAAAAACTTTTAAAACGGTCAAGTAATTAACAGAGCTCTTCAGTAAACAAAAGGAATAATCGTCTAGATGACATTGACATTTTGATCGAGGAGGTGGAAGCTATTTTGAAAAGTAATTATATCCCACCATTGTCTACTAAAACAGTACATCTGAGATAAAAGTTCCAGAAATATTTAAAAAGAAGTTGCAATCACTTAAACCTCGAGCTGGGGCTGTGTTAAAACAGGCACCACAAGTTCCTAGGACAAATTCTTTGCCCCTAATGACTCTAACATCTGGCAGTGACTTGGGTACTGTTCCCTGAGCGAGCAGTGTTCCTCTTACGGGGAATGAGGCTCTCCATCCCCCGTTAAGTCCAGTAATTGTGGTGACTCCTAACATTCTGTGCACAAATCGGTTTGGCACCCTGGCGAGGAAGAGGGACCCTCTGCTTGTGTTCCATTCGGAATCTGTGTTGATGATAAAGCCTTAACCAATCTCCCCATTGACTTTGACATTGACATTGATAGATTGCCACCATCCCCTGAGGGAATTGATCTGGTCACTGTTCTTAGAAGGGTGGATGAAGTTAAGGGTCTGCTTCTTTCACTGATGGATACCCTAAAGGGGGGGCAGGCACAGAAGTTCGAGTGTAAGTGCCAGAGGCCAGATGGGGGGTTAAACGGGGCAAGAGTACTATCCTGTCTGATCCAAGGTTGAGAGTAGGTACCCCCTCTTTGGGGTCCGATATTATCCTCCCCCAAAAAAACGTGTCTATTTCTTATGTAGAGGGACCCCAGCTTACGCCTGCAATTGTAAGGCGGAAGCACAGTATAACTTCTAGAAATAGGAACCTTTTGGGGTCCCAAAGGCCTGCTAAAGCTCAGGTGATTGATCCTGTTAAGGGATCTCGGGGGGATGACCGTAATCAGGTCCCTGTTGAAGTTGCAAGTTCCCTTACACACTTTACGAGGGCCCCTAGGCTCCCTACTGATGTGGCAGTTCAAGATAGCACTAAACGGCCAGTTTACATGGAATGGGGCCATCGACTGAGGAGCAAAGGTGGCACCATTTATATGGCTGAGGTGTAAATTACCGTCTGGCTCATTGGAAATTCATGATTCTTTGATAAATAAGGTTATCTACTGGCTACGTGCTCAGCACAATTGTCTTTCAGTCATCCGTGCTGACATCCTTGAGGTGGGCATACATAGTCAACATGGTTCAAACTTCAACTTTATCTCTATCTGCTTTGCAGATAGGCTCCTGGTGGATAAACTTATGGATTTTGAATCACATACCAGCTATCTTAGGGATATGAGAGGGGTTGGCATTAGATTTGTACCACACGCACCAGCCGCCGGTTCATCTTTACCCCTAGATTGCTTAGTTTCTACTCAAAAGTGTTTCTAGCTCCAGTAGTAAAATCTTTCCATGTACCTTCAGCAATTGATTGACTACATACTGACCCACATCTAACACCATCCCTGGAGACCAAACAGGGAGTATTCAATAAGAATACACATCATTGGGAGTCTCGGTGTCCTAGGTCCAAAAACAAGGTAATTTGCTCAGAATTATCTATGATGTCCTGGAATTTAGAAGGGCTCAACAGGAAGTTGGGTGACCCTCAATGGGTCAACTATATTAATAATCAGGATATTTGTCTTTTTCAGGAGACTTGGGCTGAGGACCAAGTATATATAGATGGGTTTTTATCATATTGTATTGAGGCTCAACCAGCAGACAGAGGCTTAGGTCGTGCTAAAGGGGGCCTATTGGTACTATTAAACAAGAGACTACAGTGTGTCCATTCTGTGTTAAAAATTGACTCACCCAATTAATGGGAGTACAACTTACTTTTGACTGAGATTTTAGATAGAGTCTCAGACTTTGGTGCAGTTGTCTGAATTCTTTTATACCTTACAACCTCTGACAAATTTAGTGATTGCTGGAGAAATTAATTGTACCTTTGAACCTTCCTGTTTAAATAGTGGTTTAATGGATGAAGAAGATGAACTTTGGGGTATTCCACAATTAATGGATAAACAATTGTGTATTTGTTCCTGTGCTGCTTCCCAGTTGATATCCCTATGTCTTAATCACGGTCTTAGGGCTTGCAACGGCCAAACTCTCTCTGATTTGGGCATCACACCGACCTTTAAACGTGGATTGTCCACCAGTGTAATTGATCATATCTTAGTGGATGTCAGGTTATGACCTTTCCTAAAAAAATATGAAGGTGGACCCACGCTATGAGAGTGATCACAGTCCCTTGCTTCTCACTATGCATAGTGATGTATTCAGGAGGTCAAAGAATGGTTCCCACACCACTGCTGGATAATAGTTCCTTTCAGGTTTGTTGGCCTAAAGTGCTGTCTAATCTTGTCTTGATAAAAGGGATCTATCAGTTGTTTGTTGATGTAATGGCCGTATATGAAAAGTATGAAATCAATGATATTCCTATTCTTAGCATTCATGGAGATTTACTGAAGAAACTCCAGACATTTTTTTATAAAAAGACCAGTATCAAATATCCTGACTGTAATTCTAAAACCTATGTATGGTCCAATAAGGATTGTTCTGAGGCAAAATTAGCTCTAAAAACAGTTATTGCGACTCGTTCCCAGGGGGCAATACAATCAGCTAGACTTACCTATAATAAGACCATAATGCATGCAAAGAAAAGCTGGGAAGATTCAGTTTGGCAAAACCTGCTTAATGCAATTAAAATTAATGACAATGTGACATTCTGGAAGTTACTGTCTAATAGACAAAGAGGGGGCAAGAGTACCACGAGTAATCATATTCAACCTGAGAGCTGGGTTAGCCACTTCTCTAAACTCTATGCCCTACCTTGTAATTTCTCAACTCATGAACCCTTCTCCCCGCAGATGGTCAGAATTAATTTTTCTCTGGATAACCCAGGGCCAGAATGCTTCATATATGAAGGTCCAATTATCTTCACCATGGACAAAACTATAGCAGCAATCAACTCCCTAAAATCTGCCAAAGCGCCAGGATCGGACAAGATTCCGGGGGATTTATATTAATCTGAACCAATAGTATGGTCCTGGTATATAAACATGATCTCGAACAAAATCGCAACAGGGGGTCCAATTCCGAGTACGTGGAAAGGGGCCACAATAATTCTGATTTATAAAAAGGGCAATGTGAGATCCCCAGCAAATTATAGACATATCAGCCTTATTGACAATCTTCAAAAAATATTTGCCAAACAGCTTTTGGGAAGGCTATTAAGTTGGGTTCAAGACCATCAGGTGCTATCCCCACTACAGGTGGGTTTTCGCCCAAAAACTAGTACAGTAGACCAGGTTTTCAGGTTGATGCTTTTATATTGGAAATATATAGTTCTTGCCAAGCAAAATTTATACATTGTTTTTGTGGATCTTCGATCCGCCTTTGAAATAGTCCCTAGAGAAAAACTATGGGAAGTGTTATATAGAATGGGTTCTCCTAATAGTATAATTCATCTATTACAACGGTTACATGAGAATACATATGCCAACCCTATTTACCTTGTTTATAATTGAGGTCGTACAAGTATTGTCTACTTGCCAGAACGATGCCCCCTCCTTAAACTTGCAGAAAATTCCTGTTTTACTGTTTGCGAATGGCTCTTTACTTATCTCTAAGACCCCTATGGGTCTTCAAATTCTTGTTGATAGGTTCACATTATATTGTGCAGACTTTGGCCTGGAATTGAATGTTAGCAAAACTAAACTAATGATGTTTAGCCCAGGACCAACTAGGAAATGCACTATTATTCTAGATGGGACCTTCTAGTGCAGCACTTCTTCAGCATAGGGCGGGTGCTATCTTGCGTTTTTACCTAAGCTCTGTAACAAAAGAAGTATCTCCGGCCATCAAGATCTATTAGGCCAAGGTGCAGGGCGCGGCTGCCTATGGTGCCGAGGTGTGGGGGTTTTACAATGGCCACAGAATCGTTGGCGAGTGCCATGGGAAAGCAAGGCCTATACTGGGGCATACCTCTGCAAGGCTTGATTTATATTATCTCACTTTACACAGATTATATGCTCTTGTAGGTGAGGGATATACCAAAGTACCTAACAGACATAGCAACCCTACTGGTAAAATTCTGAGATGCCTCGGGCCTCAAGGTCAACTATAACAAAACTTGAGTATTCCCCTTGAGGCAATCCCAGCCACAACAAACCTTTAAAATAAGTAGATGAGAGATTAGATGGAAACCCTGCACCTTCCGTTATCTCAGTATAAACATATATCAAGATGAGGTCGATGTACTAGAAAGAAAAACCCTAAAGGCGGTACGATCTTTAAGGTCACAGCTGATGCTCTGGTCGACACTTCCACTCTCTGTTGCGGGACGTGTAGCAGCGGCCAAAATGGTTATGCTACTGTTGAAGCAGATATGCTAATTAGAAAATTATTAATGATGTTTATGTGTTTTGAATAATGAAAAGTTGTAGAGAAATTAATCTTAGAGAAAATAATGTGCACGTTTGAAAATGTGCCCTTGGGGCATGTCAGCCATTTATACGATATTGTACTAAAATAACTGAAATAGTGTGAAAAAATGAAAATATATAAGAATAATGTAGTAATATATAATAATTAGATGTATGACCTGTGTTTTACATTAACTCGATGTGCTAACTTAGCTGAAATAAAGGCTTAGCCTTCCTAGGCATCTATTACGAAGAGCTTAAATACTAAACGCCTTGCAAGAAACTGGATGCATGAACTGTCCCTGAACCGCCTGATGTTAAAGTTGCTTAGCTAGAATTATCTGCAATGTACCGACGGACAGGAGATAATGAAGATACTTTGATACAATTATGTGTGGAGTAGGCTAAACGTACTTTCCCAGGACTCGAACAATGAAGGCACTGACTGAAGAGGAACATGCAACAATTTTGATACCTGAAGGGCCAGATGATGAGAACATCGTATGGTGGACCAATCCACATCTTGTAAACGAACTTATATTAAAATTGATAGATTTGGTAAACAAATACTATAGGTTAAAGTCATATCTGCTGACTGACTGACCAATTAGGAATTAGGGGGGCGGACTGAGAGACCCTAATAAAAAGTCATGACAAGGGGCTAAAAACTTCAGATGCAGGGAGAAGCGAGGGGATAATTGATGACGTCAGGAGACACTGTCCGAGGTTCTGTTGTTGGGCTCATACCCTGTGAGCCTGATGCGTGGCTGACTAATTGATGACCTGAAGACGAAGACTGACTTGTTGTTGATCCATCCTGGATAGGTAGCTATGAAACTGTGACTGACAATTTGTGCCTTTTCTTCTAGGTTCCAACTGCGCTGATAATAGACTTCTCACTTAGATAGATTTTTCCAAATTAGTGTTTTCTCTAAAATGTTTTTGCATGAAGACCCACATGCTGATGCTAATCTTGGTTAGGTAGGCTGTAAAGGGAGACGTTGACAGTAAGACAAATGACTGATGAGCTATTTGCTGAACTCTGCTATTAATGCTGACTATTCTTGAATTATGTAGATGCTTTATGCATATGGTTTTTCTCCAAGTTATGATGTTTTTCATTAACAAACTAATAAATGAGTGGATTGAATAAAGATTGAACTAACGGATCATTTAGAATTGTAATCAGTAAGGAATAAAAATAGTTTAACTCATTACTGAGTTGTGGTTATTCATGAGTAGGTGGTTTTGAGCTGTTTTTCCATAAAATGTTTCTTGATTATTAATGTTAGCCATTGATTCAGTAGTCACTGCATAACTAGGATACTCCATGCGATTCAAAAGGTTCATCGACCTCTACAGGTCTCCTTGTAAGTTTACTTAGTAAGGACCAGGCACGCTAACAGTTTTTGGTAGCAGCTGGACAGTTAGTTTCCTTGGAGAACTAGCTATGTGGAGATAATTGATTATGGTGGTAGTTTAAGTTAAGGTTAGTTGTTCGTATTTTATGAGGTTTAAATTTTGTTTTTCTGAAATGGCAATTGTAGAAAGGTTGATGTCCCCTTAAGCCCAGAAATGACTTTTCCCAGATCCTGGAACACATTAGTAAAGTTGGGTATGTTCTCGGCGTATTTTGTGATGGTGTGAGAGTAGTAGGTTGCACTTGCATAAGCTTGAGCAAATCGCAGGTGAATTGTGATGCATGTGAGGTAAGTAGGGAGTCTGCGCACAGTCTCCAGTTAAGGTGTAGAAGAAGTGTGCGTACTCCGCAGTATGAGAGTAGGGAAGTCGTCAAACTTCATATGTGTGTGGCGCTATGTGCTAAAAAATTATCCACGTGGTTGTTGGTGATGTACGGACGCTGCGTGGTCTAAGACTCTGGAGTATATTGACAAATGTAGGAAACTAAGGCGGTGATTCCGACCCTGGCGGTAAAACCGCCAGGTCCGGGGTCCGCGGGAGCACCGCCAAGAGGCTGGCGGTGCTCCTTTGGGCATTCTGACCGCGGCGGTACAGCCGCGGCCAGAAACGGAAAGTCGGCGGTGTACCGCCGACTTTCCGCTGCCCAGGGGAATCCTCCATGGCGGCGCAGCATACCGCCACCCTGTTCCTGGCGGTTTCGGCCGCCAGGAACAGGATGGCGGTATGGGGTGTCGTGGGGCCCCTGGGGGCCCCTGCAGTGCCCATGCCAATGGCATGGGCACTGCAGGGGCCCCCGTAAGAGGGCCCCACATAGAATTTCAGTGTCTGCTTAGCAGACACTGAAATTCGCGACGGGTGCTACTGCACCCGTCGCACCCCTTCCACTCCGCCGGCTCCATTCGGAGCCGGCTTCCTCGTGGAAGGGTGTTTCCCCCTGGGCTGGCGGGCGGCCTTTTGGCGGTCGCCCGCCAACCCAGCGGGAAACCCAGAATGACCGCCGCGGTCTTTGGACCGCGGTACGGTCTTCTGGCGGTTCCCGCTTGGCGGGCGGCTCCCGCCGCCCGCCAAGCTTGGAATGACCCCCTAAGACTCTGGAGTATATTGACAAGTGTAGGAGATACATGGTTATATGTTGTAATCTGTCTGGTTTAGTAGGTTGATCGGGCATGGTCAACAAGTCGGTGTGTAAGACAGATGAGTGAAATACATTTTTCGACTGAGATTTGACGAGTCCTATGTGCACCAGGACAGACCCATTGATCAGTTGAGAGTGAAATTCGCAGGTCGAATTTTGCTTGCGAATGTGGTAGACTGAGAAAGAGGAATAGCTACATGAGCAAAAGGGCCATTAGTGAAAATCCGTAAGGTCTCTCAAGCAATTGAGTCCCTTCCAGTAGTAAACCAGCAAGTTTGTTTTAGTTATTGGGTTTTTGGTTAAAAGTGCTCGCAATAATCTTCATTAATTGTGTGAGTTGAAGTTTAGGAGGACAAGCTGCAAGACTCTGTCATCCGCAGTGTGTGAGTGTGACGTCAGAGTGTGCAACACTGGAATAGGTCGGTTGGTAAGAGGAGTCGCGAGCGGATTGGCAGCTGTCCGTAAGAGGCCATCGGTTGAGTAAACGGGTGAAAGGAATCTTAAAAGTCATTTCATTATTGAATCAAAATAAATATAATGGACAAAAATGAAGTTTTTAAGGCATTCAGAAGTGCTATAAAGGAAGATTCTTACATTAAGGTGTCAGTGTGGGAGCCAACCCCACCGGAAAATTCTCCGGCTTATATTGTGATGGAGGAGCGAGGAGTCGCACTGTGTCTTTGGTTAAAGCAATGTGTAAGCTAACAAAGAAGCTAGGATCATTAGCGTTTCCTGAGCATGGAACATTTAGGGGGTTATTACAACTTTGGAGGAGGTGTTAATCCGTCCCAAAAGTGACGGTAAAGTGACTGATATACCACCAGCCGTATTCCGAGTTCCATAGGATATAATGGACTCGTAATACGGCTGGTGGTATATCCGTCACTTTACTGTCTCTTTTGGGACGGATTAACACCTCCTCCAAAGTTGTAATAACCCCCTTAATTTGAGAATTTTGGATGAATTGCGAATGGCATTATATGAGATGAAGCCGTTACCGAGACCAGCACAGTTTGAGACTTTAGCGGTTTGGGAGCTGGTGGCCAGACAGCAACAAGAAATGAAATTGAAGAGGAGAATGAAAAGAGTCGAAAAATCTTTAGCTGAAGCTAGGTGGGATTGGGAACAGAAAAGGTGGAGAACAGAGACGCTAGAGGGAATTAAATTGTTTCCTGCAATCACAGAGGGAGACGACACAGAGAAAGAAGATAATGCTAAAGAGAGTGAGAGTGCAGGGACAAAGAAAAAGAAGAAGCCTTATGTAGACGTGAGGACTCTGATGTTGAGGAACTTATTACACAGCTGTTGAGGGATCGACCTCCACCCTTTGGGACTTATTCAGGGGGTCCAGGTACTAGTCCTGTTACAACTGCTCCAGCTCAAGCATCAGGAACAGAGGGGGCAGTACAGACAGACAGTGGACAGATACCAGGGGTAATACAGAGTACACCTAATGCAGGGACTACTACTGTGGTCCAAGCACAGATGCATCCACCATCGATACAGAGAATTTATCCAGATGTACCAGTCCTTGAGACGATTTCGAACTTAGTGGTGCCATCGGAGCACCTGAGGCCAATGCTAGTTCAGACAGAGCCGACTCCAATGTTATTGCCTTTGGCACAGCCACAGGGTTTGCCGAAGTTTACACCGATAACAGGAACACAGTCAGATGTTACACCAGTCATGAACCAGGCGATGGGAGTAACTTTTCCACAAGGTGCGAGTGTCAGGGCAGCTCCAGGTGCAATATCGCTACCAATTACTGTTGGTCCAGCGGTACCCTTATTCGCGCAAAAGAAAGCGAGTGCAGGAGATCAGAGTGAAATGTCACAGAGTATTGTGAGAAGGGGAGTAAGTGATCCTGTACAGATGATGTCGTCTGTGGGTCAGACTTTCAGTGGATCTAAACCATTAATTGATCTTATTCCACTTATAGCACTTCCAGATGCAGTAAATGGACCAAATACGAGTCAAAGTTTGAAACTTTTGACACCTCAAACTCCAGGTGCAGTGCTGCAGCAGGTACCAGTGCCAAATGCAAGGAACATCTCATTACAGGGATTATCAGCACAGAAATTGAGTGAATGGTTAGACAGTCTAAACACACCTCAAAATACATCCAAGGGTGAAGAGCAGATAAATCGTGTGAAGTTAACTATAGAAGCAACAGAGCTGGTTGAGGGAGCAATGGGAGTGAATAGGTTAGAATCCTACACAGAAGAAGAGCTGATATATTTGTGCCCCAAGATTACAAGAGAAGTGGGAAAAATACATCAGAAATTGGCAGAGCTGGCACAGAAACATGATATCGAGATTGAGAAAACAAAGCATTTGAAACGCAGTTGCAGGTTAGATTTTGAGGCAAAGGATTTTGAGCATATGAGATCAGCGGGAATGAAAGCTCACTTGAAAGAATTGTTGTAGAGTGCTCAGATTTGGGGAGCATTGGAAAAATGGGAAGGTAGATGGGCAAAGAAGGAGGATAAGCGAAAACGAGATTCACAAGATGGGTCTGAAGATGTTCAGAAAGAAAGGGAATCAGTAGAGATGCTTCCAATGAGAGAAATTCCAGGAGGGCAGTTTGTCCATGTCCCATGGCACAGGAGTGATATACTGTCATTCACAAATGATTACCCAAAACTGAGAGAGAAAACAGTTGAGTGGTATCAGCAGACAGACAGGTTTGTGAAACTTTCAAAATGTCTGTGGGAGGACTTAAACACATTGTTGGAGATAGTGGTCCCAGCTGATTTGTGGGTCGGGTGTAACAGAGCAGTGGATTGGCCAACAAGTGAACCAGAAAGGGATAGAGTAATGGGTGTACCTTCACCTGTGGTGATGAAACATTACTATAAGGAGACTGAGTTCCTGAAGACAAGAATTTCTCCCAAAAGTTTGACTGGCAGAGAATTGACAGAACAGTGCAAGAGTCTAAAGAGTCAGTACATACATACTATGAAAGATTGTTGAACCCGTTCCAGGAGTACAGTGGTAAAGAGGCTATTGAGCCGAAAGACATGTTGCATTTTGTGTTCAGGTTAATCAAAGGTTTGAGACCCGAAGTAGGACAGACGATTAAGAGTCATTCGATTTGCTGGCAGGCAAACCGATAGATGAGGTTTTGCAGTATGCAAAATACTGTAGTGATGAGATTGAATTGAAGCAGAAAAAGTGGAAGGAGAAAGCAATGGTGATGTAAATAAAGGCAGCTCAAACAGGAGTTCAAGGAGCTTGAGTACCACCTATGGTGCTGCAGCAGAGAACTATTATGTTCCAGCCTCAAATATGAGGTAGAGGTCATGGAATGTACATGATGCGTGGTCCGGATTTGGGGAGGTAGTGGTACAGAATGACATGTAGGAGATGAAAAAGATGTTACCGTGTCATTTGTTTGGAAATGTGGGACACTGGAAGCGGGAGTGTCCATTGATGGCGCAGGATGGTGTTGTTAAGCAAGGTGGTGATGTCAGTACATTTCAAACTGTGAAAGTACCAAGAATGAAATGATTTATTCCTAATGTTCAGAATCGAATGGAGAATTTCCAACCCATGAAGCAAGTGCAAGTGAAGCGTGCACAAGTAACACAGTTGCAACCAATACAGCAGCAGGTTCCCAGGGTACCTAGACAGCAAATGCAGATACCTCAAGCCCCGATGGAGCAGCAGCAGGTGATGCTTACTCAACAGGTCACAGGTCAGAGACAGGTCAGAAGTAATGACAGTACACCAATTTCTATTTTACAGTGAGGATGAAACAAACGAAGAATGGATGAGTGACGGTTCGGATGAAGGACCGTGTATGCTTGCAGCATCCTTAGAAGTAGATCAGAGAGGACCTTTTGTGAAGGGAAAGTTGATGGGTTACAAGGTCTCATTTTTGGTGGACACAGGAGCTACACGCTCTACAGTAAGAAGTGTGGAAGTCCCGAATTTACCTCTTTCAGGCAGAATGGTTAAAGTTGTGGGAGTGGAGAATAGACAGTTGACAAACCCAATCACAGAACCAGTGCAGGTTGAGATCGGCAATTACCAGGGACTACATAGGTTTGTAATATGTGACTCAAGTCCAGTGTCCCTACTGGGAAGAGAATTACAATGTAAGACAAAATGCTCCATTAACTGTTCAGACACTGGAATTGAAGTACAAACTAATAGCGATGATGAAGAAGAACAGGTGGCTGAAACGGTGATCAACAATGCTAGTGAGGAATACCCATTAATCAAGTTTTACCCGATGTTTACTGTGAGAGACATGCATGCGGATTTACAGGGAACCGTGGAGGAAGATGTCTGGGACCTGACAGGTAAAGAAGTGGGTTTGATTAAAGGAGTGGAACCAATTAAGATCACTTTGAAACCAAATGCAGTATTTCCGCAACTTCCACAGTATAACATGCCACAAGATGTTTTGATGAAGGTGGCGCAAATAATTTGAGATTTTCTAAAGCAAGGAGTTTTGAAGGAAGTGTTAAGCAGTCCATGTAATTCACCAATAATGAGCTTAAAGAAGCCATGTGGGAAAGTGGGCATTGTGCACGACTTGCGAAGAGTGAACAAGTGGTCAAGTGTTGTCCAGTAGTGCTAAATCCAGCAGTGATACTGTTTCAGATTCCTTGTGATGCAGAGTGGTTAACAGTGGTTGACTTGTCACAAGCTTTCTTTTACGTACCTCTTCATGAGGACAGTCAGTTTCTTTTTAGTTACAAATTCCTAGACAGAGTCTACAGCTGGTGCAGGCTCCCACAAGGGTAAATGGAGTCACCTCACTGTTTAATCAGATCTTGAAAAAGAACCTGGAGTCATTGGAATTACCATACCAATCGACTTTAGTGCAATACATTGATGAATTGCTGATGGCATCCAGACCAAGGGACGAGTGTAAGTATGACTTGATTGCCCTGTTGAATCATTTGGGAAATTTCTGACATAAGATGTCACCTGTAAAACTGCAGTATTGTCAGAAATCAGTAAAATACCTGGGATATCAGATTGAAAAAGGGTTAAGGAGACTCTCTAGAGAAAGAATTACCATGATATTGCAGAGAAGTCCTCCGACTTCACAGAGAGATGTCAGAATGTTTTTGGGAATGGTGGGATATTGCAGACAGTGGATCTCGAATTTTGCTGAGATTGCCAAACCATTGCAGCAGCTGACACACAAGGATGTCACAGATCCCATTACCTTAGATGAAGCTCAGATGAAAGCATTCACTGAATTGAGAGAGAGTTTGTGCAGAGCTCCAGCATTGGGAATGCCTGATTACACACAGCCATTCACATTGTTTTGTCATGAATGTGATGCTTGTATTTGTCTGTTTTGACACAGGTCCATGGAGGTGCTTATCGCCCAGTAGCCTATTTTTCAGCTACCTTGGACCTGGTCGCAGCAGATTTACCAGGTTGCCTGTGTGCAGTAGCCGCAGTTGGTCAGTCTTTCCCAATGTGAGTGGGTAGTCATGGGGGTACCCTTTGACGGTAATGTTACCACACTCTGTTGAAATTTTACTGACAAGAACGAAATCGTAATACTTGACGGGTGCAAGACTGACAAGGTATGAGACGAGCATATTGAGTGCTCCAAATGTAACATTGAAAAGATGCACAGTGTCGAATCCAGCGACATTGCTTTCAAGTGATTCTGTTGAAATTGAAAAAGAAGATGAAATTGAGCATGATTACTTTGAGGTAACTGAGCTGTGTACAAAACAAAGACCTAATATTAGAGATACGCGATTGGAAGAAAATGACCAAATTGTCTTTGTTGATGGTTCATGCCTCAGAGATGGAATAGGCACATTGAGAGCAGGAGACGCAGTATGCACAATTACAGGCACATTAGTAGCTTCCTGGCTTCAAGGTGTATATTCTGCACAAGTGGCAGAATTGGTAGCACTTACTAGAGCATGCTATGTTTCTGCGAGACTAAGAGTCACAATCTATACAAATAGTCAATATGGATTTGGAATTGTTCATGATTTTGGACAATTGTGGTCACAAAGAGGTTTCATGACCTCTCCTGGAACACCAGTAAGAAATGGCAACAAAATGAAAGAGTTGTTGTATGCAATACAGTTACCTGAAGAAATTGCAGTGGTAAAATGCAGTGTACATCAAAAGACGCAGGATTACATTTCATTGGGAAATGGATATGCAGATCAAGTCGCAAGGTTTTGCTCATTGAACTGTATATTGTTTAAAGACAAGTGGGACTTGATGCCTGAGGAAGAGAATAATTGGACAAGTTTTGCCTTAAAAGTGATTGATACTCTGAGAGAGTTGAAAACATTGCAGGAAAATGCAGATAAGGAGGAGAAGCGACTCTGGATTAAGTTGAAGTGTGTCCAAAGACCTGATGAAATTTGGATTTCTGAAGAGGGTCAGCTGGTGTTGCCCAATAGTTTATTGTCCCAGATGGCTTGCTATTACCATGGGCAGGTACATATTGGAAGGGGTGCCATGGTCAGGTTGTTCAAGGTTGATTGGTTCAATCCTAAATTCAGACAAGCAGCAGAGGCAGTATGTCATTGATGCGTAATTTGTCAGCAATTAAATGTGGGAAAAGGGACAGTGGTGAATTTGAGCCACATTGAAAGAGCAGGAGGTTCAGTCAGCAGAATGCAATTGAACTTCATTGAGGAACCTGCACGCGGTGGTCTGAAGTACATGTTGGTGATTGTGTGTGTCTTTAGTCATTGGATTGAAGCATACCCCACACAAAGAAATGACAGTCTCACAGTAGCAAAGCTGTTGCTCAGAGAGTTAATACCACGGTTCGGATTTCCGATCTCTTTAAAATCAGATAGGGCAACTCACTTCAATAACGAGGTGATTAAACTCTTATGTGCAGCACTCAACATTGAGCAGAATTTGCATTGTAGCTATCGTCCAGAAGCCTCAGGACTAGTGGAACAAATGAATGGTACATTGAAATCAAGAATTGCCAAGATGTGTGCTGTTACCAACCTGAAATGGCCAGACGCATTACCCTTGGTGCTGATGTCAATGCCAAACATACCTGACAGAAAGACAGGACTGTCGCCCCATGAGATCCTCATGGGCAGAGAAATTAGATTGCCAGCAATTCCAGCCAATGCACTTGTCAATATTACAGATCATATGGTGTTGGACTACTGCAAAGGTCTGGCTGAAGTGGTTCGCTCTTTCTCTCAGCAGATGCACGCCTCTACCCTGCCATCCATCCATGACCCAGGTCACAGTCTGAGAGCTGGAGATTGGGTCGTCATCAAAAAGCACGTTCGCGAAACCTGTCTGGAACCGCATTAGAAAGGTCCCTACCAGGTGGTGTTAACAACTACGATAACTGTAAAGTGTACAGGACTGCCGAATTGGATACATGCAAGCCATACAAAGAGTGGTGAGTCCGCAAGATCATGAAGAAGTGTTATTGAGAGCACCAACAATAGCAAAACAAGTGGCTACATGCGAGCCAGAACAACAGCAAGCTGAACCTGCTGAAGCTTGTGGAAGATGGGTCTATCACGCCTGTAAGAGACCAGAGTGAAGAATTGCAGGAGAGTGAGCAAGAGCCTAACTCAACAGATACAGCAGGAGAACCAAACACAGCAGGGGTTCTCCCAGAAGCAGACAGTGCTGAAAAGCAAACAGAGCGAGTGCCAGATCAAGAGGGTGAAAGAACTGAGACGGATCAAAGCCAAAGTGATTCAACTCCTCCTGAACCCGTTGCAAGTCCATCAAGAGAAAACACCATAGAGAAAGAGAAGAAAAAGGGACTGATCCTGAGGAGAATATTGACAGAAGGAACGAGAAAAAGGAGATAAGTGGCCTGGATCACAAATTGGAAAGAAGAAGGAGTTGGTCATAAATGAAACAATAGAGGAAGAAGTGGATACTACGAGAAAGGAAGAATTAAGTGAAGGAGAATTATGTGGTGAACGAAGGTTGAAAATGAAAAGAATAGCAAGTAGAAGATACGCAGGTCCTGAGTGGGCATATGCAGCTACAAATGAATGGCAACACAGGTTTATGTCCTTTTGTTTTGATAGAGAAGTTCTGAGACAGTACTTTGATGTAACCTGAAGGTGACCAAAAGAGTTGTTGAGCTCATTTAAAGAAAGCTAAGAAAGAGACTGTTGAAATAAAACCGGAACGGACATTGATAGTCTGATATGACAATTAAAACCTGGATTAGCAGATGTGACAAGCTGCTAATCGATTTTGACAAAGGAAAAGGGGTTCCTGGGTGTGAAACTGAACTGTGAGAAAAATATATTTCTCTTTATTTTTGATTTTTTGGTTGCACTTTATCTAAGAGTTGCTTCTACTATCTGATTCTCTACAGATCATGGCTGAGTTAAATAACCAAGTTAGGAATATTAGGTATTGTAGGTATTTGAGTGTAGAAATAGCAATTCTGTGTTGAATAATGTTTATAATAATGATTGTGGGAATATCTGTTCATGAAATGAAAGAGGCTACTATTGCTTCTGTTCCTGAAACTACTACACTAACAGCTTTAGAAAGGTTTAAGTTAGGTGAAAAATATTTGCATGACTATACTAATGCTCAAGGAGAGCTTTGTTGAGACGATGGATGCAAGGAATTGTCTCAGTGTCTTCTTCCTCAGTGGAAGAAGGGGTGACGTACCATAGTCTGCCATTAACATATGGCATAAGCTGTAGTCTGCTATTGACAAGATTCTATAACCAAGAGTATATACAGTATTTTTACTCAAATTAAGATTTGGTGTTCTCTTTTTTTCCTATTGTTAGATATCTGAGTAAAATAGCTAAAGAGCATGATATAGTATTAGTTAGAGGCTTTTTTGAACCGACATTAACGTTGGCACCGCATACGCCCACAAAAATACTCTGACATGCTTACTCACCACCATTAGAAAAGAGATTTATAGGGCATACTGATGAGGAGAGGGCTTATAAGAATGATATGCTTACACTGCTATTAAAACACAAGGGAAATTAGCTTTAGATGCATTACATGTAGGGAAGCTTTGCATTTATAGGCCAAAATCACACACTGACACTTTATTTGTGGGAACGAGTGAAAGTAGTCATGTGTTTTTGTTTCAGAGTAAATGGACTCTTATGCTGAATGGTCAGGACCCTGCGATTCCTGGTATCTACTATATTTGTGGGCTCAATGCTTATTACCGTCTTCCTAGAGGATGGTATGGGTCATGCTATTTGGGGAAAGCTTTCCCTAAAATTTATCAGATAGATGATTTAAAGAAGTTTCCAAAAGTGACTGAATTACATCATAAGCAACAGAGGAGGGAAACCTCTTCTGCAATTGTGGGAGATATTTTTGGTGCAGTAATTCCTTCTGTAGGAGTTATTTTGAATGCAATCAAGATACGAAAGCTGTCTACTATTGTGGATAACATGCTGACAAACTTTACAGGGATAAATACTCCTGTTAAATGCTGAATTAGCTGCAAATAGAGCTATGACACTTCAAAATAGTCTTGCTTTAGATATATTTTTAGCAAAACACGGCGGAGTCTGAAGGATGATTAATGCTAGGCATTGCTGCTCTTACTGTATATACCTAATAATGATAAGGAGATAAAAGACTTACTTACTAACTTAACTAATTCAAGTAAGGATTTGAAAGAGTTGAAGGAACCAGGGGTTTGGGAAAAAGTTGGAAAAGGATTTGCTTCAGTGGGTAGTTGGTTCTGTCAAATTTGGAATGGGGTATTATTGAAAATTGTACAGGGGATATTAATTGTGATTGCTTGTATATTAGGATTATGAGGTTCATGTAAATTATGGCAAAAGATAAAATTAAAAAGGTATAAAAATAATCAGAGGAGGGAAGAACAAACCAGGGGAAGAATCTATAGGGAAAATTTAAGAAGAAGACACGATACAGCAGAAACAAATCTGCGAAGTGTTGGTAAAGAAAGGTGTGATGACTTATTTAGTCATCAGAGGAGGGACTATTGAAGCAGATATGCTAATTAGAAAATTATTAATGATGTTTATGGTGGTCATTATGAACACGGCGGTAGATACAGCCGACCGCCGTGGCGGTGGTGAACAGAGGACCGCTGTTGGAGGTGAGTACAAACCCGCCATATAATGAACCAAAATACCTACCCCGACAAATATTACCAGACCACCAGTCACCGCCAGGACCCTGTCGACGGAAATGCTGGACCTTGCTCCCCGCCACCGCCGAGAACACCCACATCCCACCCTACAAATAATGATGCACAAATCACCTTTGCGGTAAGTGGAAGCCGAACGACCATTGGGGTTGCCGACCGCCACGGGCGGCAAGTGGACTCAATAGCAAGAAGTGCACACATTGGACAAGCTTGAAACCCACACACCTGACACACATCCATAACCCCATAAAACACTCACAGACACACCCCACAATCCTTTGCAACAAAACTAGGCCAACGAAGACGGAGAGCACCAGAAGCAGACACCGAACGCCACTATACATGAGATGCACACCGACCCACAGAAGAGCACCCTCACCACGTTTCCAGCCCCAACACCATTCACCACACTCACCATGTCACCCCCCAAACATCCACGCTTCACAGAAAGGGAGCTAAGGACCATGGTGGACGAGATCCTGAAGGTGGAGCCACAAATATTCGGGGCTCAAGTGCAGCACACACACCTCGCCAGGAAGATGGAGCTATGGCAGACCATTGTCAACAGGGTCAATGCAGTGGGACACCATCCACGTACCAGGGACAACATCCGCAAGAAATGGAACGACCTGCGGAGGGAAGGTCAGGGCCATGGCATCCAGGCACCACATTCCAGTCCAGAAGACTGGGGGAGGACCACCACCAACACCACCCGAATACACCGACTGGGAGGAAAAGGTACTGGCTATCCTGCACCCTGAGGGACTCACTGGACTCACTGTAGGAATGGATCCGGGTAAGTCTTCTACATTTACCCCATATACATCATACCTGTAATGCATGCACCACCTTACCCCGCCCACACCCACCAGGACCAATACCCCACCCAGGCCACAGCCACTGAATCCACCCCCGCATAACCACTAACCCACTAACAGGCCCACATCCCTCCCCCTGTGCACAGCTACCTACCCCTGCAAGGATTCACAATGGCACTACACCACCCACAATGCAACTCCACACCCTAAGCAAAATGCAGTGAAAACCTCACAAAGGCACCCTGGATGGTCCCAAAAAGTTACACCAGCACAAAACAGCCCAGCCCTCGGCACCCCATCCGTTAATGAATTTGTAACAGACATGACTATGTCCCCCAACAGGCACCACCACCTGTGCCACCCTCATGGACAAGACAAGGAGTGCCAGAGCCCCCCATGGAGACAGAGGCACCTCACAGGACACTGGGGAAGGATCCCTGGACACTGATGAGCAGGCAGGCCCCCTACACAGTCCTGGACTGTCACCATGCAACAGCCCCACTCAGGATACCACTGACACCTCTACCAACCAGGCAAGAACAGCAGCCCAGGGCAAGCGTCCCCACACCAGTGTATCCAGGCCACAGACTGGTGGAACACAGGTACAGAGGCCACAGTCTCCCCCTACCAACAGGCAAGAAGACGAGGGCCCCAGTCCAAGTGGTAACGCCAGACCTGTGCAGGGGACACAGGCACAGGGGGCTAGGGCAAGTGGTAGGGCCTCAGTGGGCCAGGGGGGAGGCCACAGGATGGATGCAGCAGCACGGGACGTGATATCTGAGGTATTGGGGGCCTACCAGCATACCCATGACAGGTTGGCACAGATAGTGTCCACCCTGGAGCACAGTCAGAGGATGCAGCAGGAACATCACCAAGAGACCATGGAGCAGTGGAAACAGCACAACGCCACAATGGCCAGCACAGCAGGAGCACTGCTGCAGCTGGTTCAAACCCAGTCTGAGACCCACACAGGACATGAGCCCCCCACTACAGCACAGGACACAGACCGGACAATGACATCATCAGCAGCAACATCCCAGGAAGTACCCTCAGAGGAAACACAAGGACCAACCATGTCATCCCCTCAAGGTCAACAGCAGGCGCCCAAAAGCACCCTCAGGCCAAGATATGGGACTGGAACCCCTGCCAAAAACAAGGCCCCCTTCAAGAAGTAGCTCTGCAACAATCTGCACAGCGACCATCCCACACAATCAACCACCACACAGTGCTTAGAAGCACTATGAACTAATGTAAGCATTGATGGACCAGTCAATACTACCAACAAGGCTGCCACCATGTTGGCATTGAGGACAACCATCCATGACTAACTGCCATCACTGTAAATTGCACTATTCAATCCCTGCCACCAATAAAACACATATCTCACCTGTAACACTGCCCCCTGTCATAACATGTGAACAAAGTGAAGTATGGATGCAACTGGGTGATAACCACTTTAATGGCAATGCGTTGCATGAAAGGACTCCTGTGTGCCTAAATGTGGCCCTCAAAATAATGCACTAAATTGTATTTGGTACCATGCAGACCTGGACCCAGTTGCAAATAGAAGATTTAAACCCCTCCGCCCCCACCTAGATGCCAAACCACTCTGACAGTATATGTCACAAACCCCAATGTCAGCCCTTAGTCCCACATAGTTACTGGAAGTAGAGTTGTATCAGTTGGGTCCTGGAATTGACATCTTCCCCTTCCTCACCATCACCATCACTCTCCACCCCTCTCTGAGGAAGCTGGTCAGGACATACAGCACCCTCCACCTCCAAGAGGGGGATAGAATTTCTCACTGCCACATTGTGCAGCATGCAGCAGGCCACCACTTTTCTACACACCTTTTCAGGCCCATAGGCCAGGGACACCCCAGAGATATGTAGACAACGAAATCTAGCCAGGAGACCTATTGTGTGCTGTATCACCCTCCTAGTACATCCATGGGCCTCATTGTAGTTCCTCTCTGCATCCGTCCCAGGATTCCTCACTGGTGTCAGGAGCCAATGCAAGTTGGGATAGCCAGAATCACCTAGAAAAAGGTGCAATACAGAGCAGTCATTGTCAAGCCTCTGAGTCAGACAGCCTGCCTGTCTGCTAGGTGGCAGTTAGTCACAGAAACACTTACCTATAATCCACCCTCTATCCTCTTGTAGTTGTTCCATCTTCTGGGGCACACTACTGTTCCTCAGCACAAAGGAATCATGGACTGAACCTGGGAACATGTCATTCACATGTGAGATGTACTGGTCTGCAGTATATCCCAATTGGATGTTAATGGAATGAAAGTTCTTTCTGTTTCTATACAACTGTTCACTGACTCTTGGGGGTATGATCGGTATGTGGGTGCCATCTATGGCACAGATCACATGGGGGATGTTTGCAGAAGCATAGAAGTCCGACTTGATGGCAGGGAGGTCTGTACTTTGGGGAAACTTCACATAGGACTGCAGGTGTCGTACAAATGCATTTAGAAATATTGTCAGTACCATGCTGAACAATGGCTGTGAAAACCCAGCACCCATGCCCACTGTCACTTGAAATGAGCACGTGGCCAGGAAATGGAGTGCTGAGACCACCTGCACTTCAGTAGAGATGGAATGCTGATTATGATTTTCCCCAGTTATCGCAGGATCCAGTAATGCACAAAGTTCAAGAATAGTTGCACGGGTGAGTCTGTAATTGATTATGATGTGATGCTCCACCATGGTCCGCATATCCACAAGTGGTCTGTACACTGATGGTGCCCTTCCTCGCCACAAGGGTTGGTAACTAGGAGGGATTTTAAACACGTGTGAGGAACACACATAATTAGGCACACATTGTCATTAACTGTGCAATGCTTACTTGATTGTAGGGACTCATAAGTTAGATGTGCTTGGCAGATCTTCATCCACACCTTAATGAGTGAACATTGTTTGTCATATGTGGTTGTTTTAATGGTCACATGCATAGGTCCGTTATGTGAAAAATAGGGCCTGCATTGTGCACATTTCTTTTTTATAGATGCGTAGTTAATGCCAAAATGTCGGACCCCTGTAATGCAGAACTGTCGTTGTGGAAGTGACCTCATACCGCTAGTGGTTGACGTAACAACGTAAGGCGGTGTTTATCGCCGTTTCCACCGTCATTGGTCAACATGGATGCCAATGGGGAATCCTGGCGTATCATGATCGCCGCCGGCAGTGACGGTGCACACCGCCACGGTACGTATGCAAATTCGTCATCCCAACTTCACTTGATTCCCTGATCTCGTGCGAACAGATACTCCACTGTGTGTACTGCTGTGTCCTGCCTCTGGTCATGGAAATGGCTCGTGTTGCAGGGAAAAGGGCCCCGGCCTTCACCCAGGAGAAACTGGAGAGGCTAGTGGGCGGGGTCCTGCCCCTGTACGCTAAGCTCTACG